>NC_089595.1:82098949-82698949 GCF_019320115.1 Miscanthus floridulus | reverse complement strand
TATTATCATTTGTGGTAGAGATAGCAACACACTAGCAAAACCGTAGTTGCACATCTAGATAGATTATCTTTTGCATAGGTTTTGCTAGAGGTAGAAAAAGAGGCCATAGCTTAGAGTTAGATTTTTAAGTTGCCTAATTCACCCCCCCTCTTAGGCGTCCACATGTCCTACAAGTGGTATCAGAGCCGGTTGGCTCAATTTGGACCTTTGGCTTAACCGCCGTTGAGCCGACGCTATTTAGAGTGGTTGGGATGGATACCGCTAGGCCTCTGAAATTTGATGGCACTACTCATATTATAAAGCAAGAATGGCTTGTCATCTTGAGGCGGTTGATTTAGGTGTATGGAGAGTCACTCGTGACGGGATGAAACCCATTAAGAATCCCGAAAAACCCACAAAGAGTGACGAAAAAGAATTGCATTTCAATGCTAGAGCTAAAAATTGCTTGTTTGAATCATTAAGTATGGATGTTTTTAACCAAGTGTTCACTTTAAATACCGCACATAAAATTTGGTTAAAACTCCAAGAGCTCCATGACGGCACAAGTAATGTCCATGAGCAAAAACATTGTCTAGCTAAACAAAATTATGATTCCTTTACTATGAATGATAATGAGCTTATTCGTGATATGCATTCTCGTTTGAATCTAATTATCAATGAGCTCCATTCAATAGGACTATTAAAGCTAGATGATGCGGACATCGTGAGGAAGATCATCTCCGTGCTACCACAAAAGAAATATGCAAGCATCATCACCATCCTTCACAACATGGAGGACTTGAGCAACATGACCCCGGGCATAGTCATTGGCAAGCTAGTGGCATTTGAAATGTCCCGTAAGATGGGTCAAGAAGAAGCTTCTTCATCAAGCAAAGGCAAAGCTCTCGCATGTAGCGAGAAGAAGAAGATGGAGGGCAAGCAAGTTGAGACAAGCTCAAGCTCAAGCTCCTCAAGTGAAGATGAAGAAGAAGATGAGGATGATGATGATGATGAAGAAGAGGTTTCAAGTAATGATGATCAATCTTCCTCCTCCGCCTCCGACCTTGATGAAGAATCAATCAAACTTATCAATAAGGTGGAGAAGATGATCCAAAAGCTCAATGTCAAGGGTGTGCCCATCCAAATCCAAGACCTCGTTTTCACCAATCAAAGAAACGAGCAAAGAAAGAGAGGATGCTATGGATGTGGCGAAGTGGAGCACTTTGTGGAAGTTTGTCCAAACAAACCCACACCCAAGACAAAGAAGAAGGCATGCAAGAACAAAGCCCTCACATCAATAAGATCATGGGATGGTTCTTCAAGTAAAGAAGACCATCACAAGAGGCGAGGGCACAAGCACTCATCATCAAGCTCTTCTCGTGTGTGCCTTATGGCATGAGGTAACGAAAGCTCATCCTCTAGTGAGAGCGATAGTGATGATGATATGCCTTCTTATCATGAAATTGTGCAACAAAATCTTAAATATGCTAAAGTTTGCACTAGTCAACAAAAGAAGCTCAAAAGTTTAAAAGAAGAGCTAGGTAGTTCATAAGAAGCATACAAGAATTTGCTTGAACAATATGAAAACTTTGCAAATATAAATGTTGAACTATCTACTAAAATTAAGCAACTTGAGGCTAGTGCAACAACAAGTGCATACACAATTAACGATAAGCAACTTGAAAAGAAAAATGAAAAATTAAAAGAAAAGTTAGCTATCTCACAAAATGATTATCAAAGTTTGCTTGCTAAAATGGAAATCATGTGCAAACATTGTGATGAGCTAACTAATAAAGTTGCTAATCTTGAGGCCGTCAATTTAACCTCCACCAAGGCATCTAAAAGAAATGACATAATTAAAAAGGATGCCTCTACTTCTTGCAATGATTTATGTTTAGACTCACCCTTGTGCAATCAAGCTTGTGTTGAGAAAGTGATTGTAGATACATGCACACAAGAGGTTGTAAAGGAGAATGAGCAACTCAAGCAAGAAGTAGTTCGCCTCACAAAGGACTTAACTCAAGTGAAAGGCAAGGCAAAGCAAACCCAACTTTATCAAGATAACACCGTCAAGGGAGTGAAGAAGCTTGATGAAGGACAAACCGTGATTTGTTACGTGTGCCACAAGGAAGGTCACAAGTCCTATGAGTGCAAGGTGAAGAATGAGGGAGGAGCAAAGATGAAGGAGAAAAAGCAAACAAGCAAGCTCTCCAACACCTACACCAACAAGGTGGACAAGAAGACCTCCACACCTTATCTCTTGAAGAAGAAGAAAAATGACAAGGTGGTGGCCATCAAGGTGAACAAGCAAACCAACAAAGGGGTTAAACGCTTTTGGGTGCCAAAAGAAATCATTTCAAACATGAAGAGCACCAAGAAGGTTTGGATCCCGAAAGGGAAGTGAGAAGTCCGTCGGACAACGGGGAATTTGGAGACTTGGCAAAGTATGGATGCATTTCATGGGGTGCATCATGACGGACAAAGTCATTGCCATGTGGGTTAGTGAATACTATGGACCCAAATTCCCCTTCCCATGTTAGGTAACTAGATTTCATTTACTTCATTTGGTATTAGATTTTCCTACAATTGGTATCTTTAAGCATCTAGTTATCTTCCATGCCTGTGTTTGCATTTACATGTTTAAATCATTTGCCTTGCATACAATAGATATATCATATGGTAGGCTTGCTCGGTTTCATTCTTAGCCCTTGGAGCAAACCTACATGGTTTAAAATTGTTTAGAAGCACGGCACATAGCTTGACTTACAATTATTTATTTAATATGTGCCAAAGTCCATATTGTAGATAATTTCTCCCAAGTATCATCTTTCAAGTGGTATTTTGATTCTAAAATCAATGTGCATGAGGACTACAAGTATTCCACGCTTGCATGCACAAATTTAGGGGGAGGATTATCTACAAGATGGATGCTTTGGGACTAACACCTTTTCAAGTTTATCATGTGTGTAGTAGTCTCATTGCAAGGAAAATGGAGTCCCCGGAGATAAGCATCGTTCTTCATTTGGTATCATCATGTTGACTCCATTTTGATATTTATATACTTTCTCCATACATTATATAGATTAAACTCATTTGTGCAATAATTTGCCAATTATGCATATGCTTTGCCCTCTATCATATGTATGCATATATTTAGGGGGAGCTTAGTCTATATAATGTGAGAGTCAAATTTTGTGTTCTATCCAATTCTACATACAAAGGATCACAAAGTTTGACCCTCCCTTGTGCTACTAATGTCTTCCTTTTCGGTGTTTGATGCCAAAGGGGGAGAATTTGGAGGACCAAAGGCAAGCATTAAGTTAATGTCTATAAATGGTAATGGTCCGAGAAAGGGAGGATAGTGGATTATGGATTAGTCTAAGTAATAAGGAGAATTTATAGGAAGCAAGACTTTAATCCATAATGCCACATGGGGACATTTGCAAGGGCAAGTTAGGTCTTAAATTGGTATCATAGTCTTTCAAGTAGTATCTCTTAGCATCATATAACCTTGCCCCTTGCATTGCATCCTAGCAAGTAGATAGTTTTTAAATTCAAAATTTTTTTATTATTTGCTTGCTTTGGTCGTGTTGTCATCAATCACCAAAAAGGGGGAGATTGTAAGGAAAATGGACCCTTGGCCCATTTACTTTGGATTTTGGTGTTTGATGACCAACACAACCAAATTTGACTAATGAATTTTGCAAGTATTTGTTTTGTAGTCCAATAGGGTGCAAGACGTGACTTGGACAAAGGCGACGTGATGATCCAATGATCAACACCTCAAGCAACACCTTAGGAGCACAAGAGAAGACCCAAGAAATCAAGCAAAGTCCAAGCATGAAGATAGGAACCAAGCCATACGCAAGATCGCGAAGAAACGAGCTCGTAGAAGCGACCGGACGCTGGACCGGACGCTGAAAGCGCGACCGGACGCTGGATCGGTGGCTCAGCAGACAAGCGACCGGACGCAAGGACCGGATGCTGGCGGCAACCGACCGGACGCAGGAACGCAGTGTCCGATCGAGTACAGAGAGGTTCTAGGCGCGCGAAACTGCGACCAGACGCGTCCGATGGCAGGCGACCGGACGCTGGCAGCGTCCGATCGGTAGTTCGCGGCTGCAACGGTCGGGACGACCGGACGCGTCCGGTCAGGACGATTTAGCGTCCGGTCAGTAGCAGAATTGCGGGAGTTCGACCCCAACGGCTACTTTCTCAGTGGGGCTTATAAATACAACCCCCAACCGGCCATTTGGTAAGTGTGGAGCTGAGGAAACATACCAAGGGTGTTGATACACCATTTTAGTGATCTCCACTTGCATAGTGCTTAGTGTTTCATCAGGTGATTAGCGTAGGTGCTTTGCGAAGTGCTTAGGTTGATTAGACCACCGCTTATGCGCTTACTCTAGGTGTATGCCTAGTGTTTAGTGAGGTTTGCATACCTCTTGCCACCCCATGCTTGCGAGCACAAGAGTTGTACATCGGAGGGGCTTGAAGTCTTGCGAGATCGCACCAACCGCGTTTGTGGTGCGGCCGCCACCGTGTACCGAAGGGAACAAGGCCCGCGGCGTTTCGATCGAAAGCTTGATAGTGAAGACGGCGGAGAGCATCCGGGAGAGGCTTGCCGGAAGGCACATCGGAGACCCACTTGCGCGTGGGGAAGGCCCGAGGCTATCCACGAAGTTACTCGACCGGGAGCTTGGCCCTTGCGAGGGATTCCTTGCGAGGGGCTCCAACGAGGACTAGGGGGAAGCTTGCGCGCTTCTCGATACCTCGGTAAAAATACCGGAGTCGTCGACGGGAGTTTGCATATCTCTACCTTGCTCTTTAAGCTTCCGCATTTACATTGATCATATTATTATCATTTGCGGTAGAGATAGCAACACACTAGCAAAACCGTAGTTGCACATCTAGATAGATTATCTTTTGCATAGGTTTTGCTAGAGGTAGAAAAAGAGGCCATAGCTTAGAGTTAGATTTTTAAGTTGCCTAATTCACCCCCCCCCTCTTAGGCGTCCATGTGTCCTACATTGTGATTGGTTCACTCCCCTACACGGTGGTATAATTACCCTACTCACTCATTTATATTCTTGCAACCTAGTTGTGGTAAGCTCTTTAGTGTAATTAGAATTGAGAGCTTGCTTTGTTATTTTAAGTTCATCTAGTGGAGCTCTTTAGAATAGCAAGATTGAGAGCTCCTACTGAGTAGTAACATTGCAAGTTGTGTGCCTAGTAATCATTGCAACTAGAATTGTTGGATAGGTGGCTTGCAACCCTTGTAGAGCTAGAGCAAGTTTGCATTTCGCTATTTGTCATACTAATCAAATTGCTCTAGTTGATTTATAGATTTTAAATAGACTATTCACCCCCCCTCCTCTAGCCATATTAGGACCTTTCAAGTGGTATAAGTGCTGTGGTCACCGTTTGATTGAAGGCTTAACAACCTCGGTGTCAAATTATGGCTCAAGTTGTGTTCAGCCATGTGGGGGGCAAACCACCGTTCTTTGATGGCACATGCTATGATTATTGGAAGAGAAAGATGAGGATGTATCTTGGTTCAATCAATGATCAAGTATGGGAGGTGACTGAGAATGACTATGCTATCATTGATCCCGATGACCCCACCAACCAAGACAAGACCAACAAGCAATGCAATATAATGGCTCTCAACACCATATACAATGTCATTGATTCCAAAGTATTTGTGCAAATCAAGGATTGTGAAAGAGCAAATGAGGTGTGCAGGAGATTGGAGGAAACATATGAGGGCACACCGGCAGTGAAGAGTGCTAAGTTGTACATTCTCAAGGATAAGTTGACAAGCTTTAAGATGAAAGAAGATGAAAGCATTCCAGAAATGTTCCATCGGTTGCAAGTGATTGTAAATGACTTGAAGGCCTTGGGAGAGAAGATCAAGGATGATGATGTCTCTTATCGGTTCTTGATGTGCTTACCTCCAAGATTTGAGATGTTGAGATTGCTTATCTAAGAGGAGGATTGAAGGAGATTACCCCTAACTAAGTACTAGGTGATGTCATGACCCAAGAGACATACCATGTGGAAAGGGAGGGGGATGACAAGGATGACAAGAAGGAAGAAGAAGAAAAGAAGAAAAAAGAGTATAGCATTCAAGGCTAGCTCATCATCATCCAAGAACAAGGGCAAGTCCAAGAAAAAATCAAGTGATGATGATGATCTTAGTGATATTGATGATGAAGCTATGGCCCTCTTTGTACGCAAGATGGGAAAATTCATGAAGAAGAAGGGCTATGGTGCAAGAAAGAGAAGAGATCACACCAAAAGCAAAGAATATGTGAGAAGATGCTACAATTGCAAGAGTCCTGATCATGTTGTAGCAAATTATTCCTACAATAGTGACAATGATGAGGATGAGAAGAAGAAGCACAAGAAGGATAAGAAAGAAAAGAAGGAGAAGAAAGGCTACATATTGAAGAAAGGCACTAGATTGAGCAAGTTTGAAAAGAAATGTGATGAAGGCTTCTTGCTTGGTTACTCCACTACTAGCAAGGCATATAGAGTTTAGAATTTGGCTAGTGGTACTCTTGAGGAGGTTCATGATGTGGAGTTTGATGAAACAAATGGTTCCCAAGAGGAAGATGAGAATCTAGATGATGTAAGAGGCACTCAATTGGTCAATGCAATGAAGAACATGGACATTGGTGATATAAGGCCTAGAGAGGTGATTGATGTTGAAGATGACAAGAATCAAGTGCTCTCTAACACAAATGTGCAAGCTAGTGGTTCTCATGATCAAGTTCAAGCGAGTACTAGTGATGACAAAGTGCAAGATCAACAACAAGTGGCTAGTTCATCATCTCAACCAAGTGATCTATCAAATGCAAGCAATCAAGTGCAAGTGCTTCAACCAACCAATATTGCAAGAGATCATCCCTTGGACACTATCATTGGTGATATTTCAAGAGGTGTGCAAACTAGATCAAGATTGGCTTCATTTTGTGAGTATTTCTCATTTATGTCATCCATTGAACCTAAGAAGATAGATAAAGCTTTGAAGGATGTTGATTGGGCCAATGCTATGCATGAAGAGCTAAACAACTTTATAAGAAACCAAGTATGGGAGTTAGTTGAGAGACCTAAGGATCATAATGTGATTGGAACCAAGTGGGTCTTTCGGAATAAGCAAGATCAAGATGGGATAGTAATAAGGAACAAAGCAAGATTAGTGGCTCAAGGTTACACTCAAGTTAAAGGTCTTAACTAAACATATGCCCCGGTTGCAAGATTGGAAGCAATTAGGATCTTGTTAGCCTATGCTTGTGCCCACAACATCAAGTTGTACCAAATGAATGTGAAGAGTGCATTTCTCAATGGGTATATCAATGAGCTTGTGTATGTTGAGCAACCTCCCGGTTTTGAAGATGAGAAAAAACCCAACCATGTTTACAAGTTGAGAAAGGCTTTGTATGGATTAAAACAAGCACCTAGAGCATGGTATGAGAGATTGCGGGATTTCCTACTCTCTAAGCGATTCAAGATGGGAAAGGTTGACACCACTCTCTTCACCAAGAAGCTTGGAAATGACTTGTTTGTAATGCAAATCTATGTTGATGATATCATATTTGGGTCAACAAATCAAGATTTTTTTGAGGAGTTTGGCAAGATGATGGCAAGTGAGTTTGAGATGTCTATGATTGGAGAGCTTAGTTACTTCCTTGGTCTTTAAATCAAGCAAATGAAGAATGACACATTTGTGAGTCAAGGCAAGTATATCAAGGACATGCTCAAGAAGTTTGGAATGGATGATAGTAAAGCTATTAGTACATAAATGGAGACAAGTGGAAGCTTGGATAGTGATGCTAGTGGCAACATGGTGGATCAAAAGATGTATCGGTCTATGATTAGAAGCCTACTCTATGTGACCGCATCAAGGCCGGATGTGATGTTTAGTGTATGCATGTGTGCTAGATTCCAAGCCTCATCAAGAAAAAGTCATTTGAAAGCAACAAAAATAATATTGAGGTACTTGAAGTATACACAAAATGTTGGATTGTGGTATCCCAAACGAGCAAGATTTGAGTTGATTGGATATTCGGACTCCGATTATACGGGATGTAAAGTTGAGAGAAAGAGCACTTCGGGCACATGTCAACTATTGGGAAGATCACTTGTGTCTTGGTCATCAAAGAAGCAAAATAGTGTAGCACTTTCAACCACCGAAGCGGAGTACATTTTAGCCGGTAGTTGTTGTGCTCAATTACTTTGGATGAATGCTACTTTAAGTGACTTTGAAATTAAATTCAAGCAAGTGCCATTGCTATGTGACAATGAGAGTGTCGTAAAGCTCACCAACAACCCGGTTCAACATTCAAGAACAAAGTATATTGATGTCCGCCATCATTTCATAAGAGATCACCAACAAAAAGGGGATATTTGCATTGAGAGTGTGGGCACCGAAGATCAACTTGCCGATATCTTCACCAAGCCACTTGATGAGAAGAGGTTTTGTAAGCTAAGGAATGAATTGAACATACTTGATTTCTCAAATATGTGTTGATGCACACCCCCCCCCATTATATGACATGCCTCTCCTTCGAGCAAAGCAAGGTAAAGTTGATTGACATGTCATCCATTCATTACTAAGGACTTGTTTAGTGCATCTAGTCATTTCTATCATGTCCTAGGCTCATTCATTAAAATCAAATGAATTTGATGCTTGTATGGTACCACTATTACTTGTATGCTTGAAATGATCTAGTGGTAGCATATGACATGTTTGTGGGCTTGTAAACCTAGTGTTTGATCTAGAAAATAAGCTACAAATGTTTAACTCAACATGGTACAAGATAACCCTTATTTGGAGGTATGAAAAAGCTTGTCCTTGGATCAAACCGAGTTAAATATCTTTTGCAAGTAATCTAGATTGAAACAAATTGGGAAAATGATCCTCATTTCATATGGTTTCACCCCAACCTATCTATAAGTTGAGCTCACATTTTGTGCTAATTGTTGATAAAGGGGGAGAAATTCACAAAGATAGTAAGATAGAAGGAGCAAACAAATGAAATGAAATGACATTGATATTGTAAGGGGATCATGACATTACATGTAGGGGGAGCAAGCTCATAAACTTGTATGTTGCATTTAAATGCGCATTTCATATATTTGCTTGCATGGCACGAGTTCTAAATTTCAATATCCATGCTTGTGTGGTGTATGCTAGTTATATGCTTGAATGATGAAACAAAAAACTAGCATGCATAAGCTAAAGTAACTAGACTTATGTTCATTTTATGGAAACTAGACTCTTGCTTGTAATGTTGATCTCATGGGGTATTCTAGTTTTTGTGTATGTATAGTTACTGATCAGGACATGACACCCATGCATATGACCATGTTTGGCACATGGTATGGAGGGGTAGGAGGCCAGCAAGGGTGTCCAAGTCAAGAAGGAGGCCCGAGGCTAATTCGGTTCGAGTTCCCAAGGTGGAGGCCCAAAGCAACTCAAGTTCAAGTCTGCCTCGGCCTCTAGGACCAGTTTGCTTTAAACTGGTCATCTAGGACGCATCCGGACTCTGTTTTCGACGATCCATATATGGTTGGAAAGCTAATTTGATAAGGAAGCCAATCCAAGTGGTATCACATCAAAAGCCCTTTAGAATCAACAGGAATCATCGAAACAAGTTATCGTCCAGAATCTGCCAGGGTGCTACGACACCGTCTTTTGGTCCATTGGACCGTGTATCGTGTTTGGGCCCATTAGGGGTGCGTCCAGGGTAGGCGAAGACCCTAAGACCTTTATAATCATACGCTGCCGCCGCTATTAGGTTTTGGGTTTTGCTTAGATTAATCTGTCAAGAACAGTTTCGCCGTTCATCGGTTTGTGAGACCCCAACTTCGTGAGATTAATCATTCATCTGCAATTTGGTTGTGTTCTTTCTTGTTCTTGCTTGTGTTCTTCGTTGCGCAGGCAGGGATTAGCCTTCTTGGTGAGGTCAATCTGATCCATGACTTGGTTGATAACCAGAGGAATTGTGGTGCTAAGATTACAGGGTTCGATCTTTCGATCTGAAGCCGGATCGGTGTGTCATTCTCCTCCACAACGATAGTTACCTCTACCTGACGGAAGATCGGGATCCCGTCCTCATTAAGTGGTAATCAGAGCTAAGGTATACTATCAGGTTTACATTTTTACCCTAGTTTTGTTTTGTCTTTGTCCTATAAATCCCAAAAATTGCCCCACAAAAATATTTGTGTTAATCTTTGTTTTCTCCTTATCCTATCACCCGTTGTGCCGTTGCAATATTTTAATTTCAGTTTGCTTTATTGAACGGTCGTCCCTCACATGTCATCGTTTCGCAGTGTTTAGGTCTCATTCATATCTGGTTCCTGGTTCACGCTTTGAGTTTGTTGGTCAGTGTATTTTTTGCAAAAGAAGAAGTTTACTTGGTTAGAGAGTCCTATAATCTTTTTGACTCTACGTTGAAGTTTCCAATCTGCTAATGCACTAATTAAAAACAAGGAGGCATTTTCAGAAAAAGCATAGCAGGGAGCCTGCCTCACATTTGCCAGTAACTCTACATTTAGTGCTAGAAGCTTTGGACTACCTATAACCTTGTGTTTGAGCAGCGTAGTTCAACCTGTCCTGTTGCAAAAAATCTTCTAGTTGTTCCTCGCCTGTAGAGTGCAGTTTGTTGTCAGGTTGAATTGTAATATATTGCTGCAGTTTGGGTTCTCTGGTTGAAAAAAAAGAATAAAAGGCAAAGGTGCAAAAAAAACCGCACCCTAAAAAAAGAGAAAAAAAAGAGCAAGAAAAAAAAGAAAGTGAAAAAAAAACAATTTAGAAGTGCTGGCATCCTTTGTGCCGAGCTCTACTATTGTTTTCTTGAACTAGGTCCGGGACAAGTTTAGGCCGACAACATAGACTAGCTTGGGACTACTTTTCAATCTTGCAATTTCTGAATTAAATTATTACTATTCCTTGCTACCATATTTTAAGCCTCCCAAGCTCCACATATATACTTCAGATCAGTATAGATAAAGGCCCTTGCAATCTCGATACCACTGCCTCACAGGTATCACGAACCAGTCATCGGTTGTACCGTCCACTGCTTGCGTTGGTAAGAACTTTGTAAGAGCTTGGTAAGACGCTTCCACTTGCTGTGAAAAGTGACACCACTGCAACCACATAGTCATTTGATAGGGATAATACTTTTGTGTTGTCTTTTGCTGTCTTCTAACAATGATAGGTTGTTCGTATCCACCGACTTATGATGGTATAGGTGCTGATGAGTACATGAAGTGGGAAATTGCCATAGATAACATATTTGCTACTCGCTTTATGTGTTCAAGGAGGAAGGTAAAAAATGCAGCTAGTGTTTTGCGATATTCTGCTTTATCTTGGTGGAAGTCTTTAGATTCTTCTGATAAACCTCAAACTTGGAATGATATGAAACTCCTTATATGAGAAACCTTTATTAATCCACCTCCTGTTTTGACTTCATATGCTAAGGTGCACCATTTAGAGGAAGAGTCTGTTGTTATTCCTCTTGCTATGACTAACCTTCTGCAGGATAATGTCCATAAGCGAGAGGATGACATGGAAGAAAATGAGGAGCTCACAACCTCATATGCAAATTCAGAACCATCACTTCACAATGCACCTATTACTCCTGTTGAGAACACAGGTAATGCTCTTGGTGCTACACTCATGGAAGGTGAGAAATGTTTTAATGTACTAAATTTTTCCACAAACCATGCTATCATAGAGCAATTGTTAGTGGAACCCTCTCTTGATTTATCTCTGTCCCATGATAATCTGCTTGAAGTTCCTTGTGATAAAGATGAATTGGTTGATGATGCTTCAGTTTTACATGTTTTTGGAACCAGTCACTTGTGCTGAAAATAAACATGTTATTCATATTGCTAATAAAACAGATGAGTTCAAACTGTTGTCTTCTTTACATACTTTGGGTTACATTGAATTTGATGTTTTGTGTAACTTAGATTGTTTGGAGGAGAGCCTTTTTAAATATGTTGATTTGCCTTGGTTTTCTAAACACACATATCATATTATTGGCAAATATAACAACAAGGGATAATATATGATACATCGAGTATACATTCGTAGTAATATGAATTTTCCTTTTGTTGTACAAGATTATGATCGTTTAGAGGGCAGCCATAATAATACAAACATTTTCTCATGTTCCTCAAAGAAACAAGTTCACTTCCAAGAAGGGGAACACTGTTGGTTGCTACCTATGTCTGCTAGATCATCTATTCCTACATTGTCTTTGGTTAGTTCTAATCTTTTGTAGGATAGTGTTGACATACATCATGTGCATTCGGATCAGGGAGTTTACATGCTTGCTGAAATTTCTTGGAAACATGGTCATGTTCCTTCTCACACTTATTTCAGTTCCCTTTGTCTTTGCAACCCCGTTCTCCTTTATGTTGTGCAGGATCAGTTTCAAGCACAATCGACGCCGAGGATGACTTTTCATCAAGAAGGGGAGGATGATGAGGACATGACACCCATGCATATGACCATGTTTGGCACATGGTATAGAAGGGTAGGAGGCCAGCAAGGGTGTCCAAGTCAAGAAGGAGGCCCGAGGCTAATTCGGTTCGAGTCCCCGAGGTGGAGGCCCAAAGCAACTAAAGTTCGAGTCTGTCTCGGCCTCCAGGACCAATCTGTCTTAAACTGGTCACCCAGGACGTATCCGGACTCCGTTTTCGACGATCCACATATGGTTGGAAAGCTAATTTGATAAGGAAGCCAATACAAGTGGTGTCACATCAAAATCCCTTTAGAATCAATAGGAATCATCAAAACAAATCAGCATCCAGAATCTACCAAGGTGCTACGACACCATCTTTTGGTCTGTTGGACCGTGTATCATGTTTGGGCCCATTAGGGGGCACGTCTAGGGTAGGCGACGACCCTAAGACCTTTATAATCATACACCGCCACCGCTATTAGGTTTTGGGTTTTGCTTAGATTAATCTGTCAAGAACAGTTTCGCCGTTCATCGGTTTGTGAGACCCCAACTTCGTGAGATTAATCATTCATCTGCAATTTGGTTGTGTTCTTTCTTGTTCTTGCTTGTGTTCTTTGTTGTGCAGGCAGAGATTAGCCTTCTTGGCGAGGTCAACCTGATCTATGACTTGGTTGATAACCAGAGGAGCTGTGGTGCTAAGATTGTAGGGTTTGATCTTTCGCTCTGAAGCCGGATCGGTGTGTCATTCTCCGCCACAACGATAGTTACCTCTACCTGACAAAAGATTGGGATCCCATCCCCATTAGTTACTAATGGTGCTAAGGATGGTATATTGGTGCACTCTGATTGGTATCACGCTTCAAAGGTCCATCTCTTATACCTTAGCATCATACGGTAGAAATTGTCTCATATATTTCCTATCTAAGCATATGTGCAAGCTACAATCCAAACTCTTAGCACATATGTAGGGGAGCAATTGCTACCATTTGGGATTCATGAAACTTGTCCATATCCTTTACACATGGTAAATATGCTTGGGCAAGCAACATGGATTCAATTAAATCTCAATTTATATCTTTGTGTAAGGGTTGTCATCAATTATCAAAAAGGAGGAGATTGAAAGCTCTAGTTTGGTTTTGGTTAATTGATGAAACCCTAAGTGTTAAACTAGTTTATCAAAGTGATTATAAGATAGGTAGCACTACTCCAAGTGATGAAGCAATGGCGAAGATCATGACGATGGTGATGGCATGGTGATGATCAAATGCTTGAACTTGAAAAGAAGAAAAAGAAGAACAAAAGGCTCAAGGCAAAGGTATAAATAGTAGGAGCCATTTTATTTCCGTGATCAAGACACTTAGCGATTGTGATCACATTTAGGTTAGATAGCCGTACTATTAAGAGGGGTGAAACTCGTATTAAAATGCGGTTATCAAAGTGCTACTAGATGCTCTAACTCATTGCATATGCATTTAGGATCTAGTGGAGTGCTAACACCCTTGAAAATGCTTGTGAAAATATGCTAACACATGTGCACAAGATGATACACTTGGTGGTTGGCACATTTGAGCAAGGGTTAGAAACTTCATCGGCGCCCTGTACAGAAAAGACAGGGGTTCACAGAGTGACCGGACGCTAGTGGAGCAGTGACCGGGCGCTGGGTTCAGAGTCCGGTCAGTAGCAGCTGTAAGCACGCATCTCAGTCTTGTGACCGAACGCTGGCGTGAAGAGTGATTGGACGCTGGCTGGGTGCGTCCGGTCAGTGCTGATGTACATTGATGTGAGGCGCATAGAGGAAATGTTGAGTGACCGGACACTGGGTGAGTCCGGTCGACCATGATCGGACACGTCCAGTCGTGAAATTTCGTGTTTGGAACCTTACTGAAATGACCGGACGCTGGGGTCCTACGTCTAGTCACTTTCTAACTTACGCGTCCGGTCATCACTTGACCGTTGAGATCGGGCAATCGGCGTTTGAAGCCGATGTCACATGGCGAGCATCGAGCGACCGGACGCTGGGGTCCTACGTCCGGTCGAACTGACCGGACTGTCCGGTCACCCTGTGTTGTGCCCAGTGAAGGGGTACAACGGCTCTATTTCGTGGGGGCTTCTATTTAAGCCCCATGGCCGGCTCAAGCTCACTCTCTTGGCCATTTGCATTGACATAGCAACCTTGTGAGCTTAGCCAAAGCCCTCCCACTCATCTCCATCATTGTGAGATTGGGAGAGAATCCAAGTGTATTGCTTGAGTGATTGCATCTAGTGGCACTTAGTATTCGTGTTTCGTTGTGGGATTCACTTGTTACTCTTAGTGGTTGCCGCCACCTAGATGGCTTGGAGCAGCAAGGATCGTTGAGCGGAGGTTGATGATTGTCTCCTGCTCCGATCGTGGTGATTGTGAGGGGTCTTGTGCCTTCCCCGGCGGAGAGCCAAAAGGTAACTCTAGTGGATTGCTCGTGTCATTGAGTTACCTCACTTGAGGGTAGGTTCTTGCGGTGTCCAATTGTGTGGACGAGGTTCGTGCAACACCTCTTAGCCGCCGAACCACCAAGTGTTGGTCGACACAACGGGGACTAGCATGCCGGCAAGCACGTGAACCTCGGGAGAAAAATTGGTTGTCTCTTTCCCTTTGGTATTCTCCCTGTGATTGATTTAATATTCATCTTGTGATTGGTTCACTCCCTTACATGGCGGTATACTTACCCTACTCACTCATTTATATCCTTGCAACCTAGTTGTGGCAAGCTCTTTAGTGTAATTAGAATTGAGAGCTTGCTTTGTTATTTTAAGTTCATCTAGTGGAGCTCTTTAGAGTAGCAAGATTGAGAGCTCCTAGTGAGTAGTAACATTGCAAGTTGTGTGCCTAGTAATCATTGCAACTAGAATTGTTGGATAGGTGGCTTGCAACCCTTGTAAAGCTAGAGCAAGTTTGCATTTTGCTATTTGTCATACTAATCAAATAGGCAACCCTTGTAAGTTGATTTGTAGATTTGAAATAGGCTATTCACCCCCCTCTAGCCATATTAGGACCTTTCACCCTCCCCCGCTGTGGTGTCAAGTTCAACACCTTCTCCCTTCCCTCTCTGTCTCTCTTGTTCTACATGTATTAGGATGAACTGCGTCCTTTATCCTATATAGAATCACTCTACCGACTAGATCTATGATCCTAGTGATCCTATAGCGTTAACAATGGTACCAGAGCCATCGGTTTCTAGGGTTTTTAGATCTAGAATGGGTAAACTGATTAGAAAAGGAAGTAGAAGGTTAGATCCAGTGCGGGTCTAACAAGAACAGAGGGTTCGGTTGAACCCTAACCCTAACTGGGTTAAGGAAAGGAGAAAAAGAAGAGAGTTTCGGCCTTAAGAATGTAAGAGCTGAACCCTAAACCCATAAAAGACTTCACAGGGAAGATAAACAGTGAAACTCTAACCCTAACTTCGATCCCCATCCCAAATCGGTTGAATCTGAGCACCGACATAGAAGCAAATCCGAAGAGGAAGAAGGGGAAGGGGTGGCCTACCTCGCCGCTGCGCAGCGCTACTGCTTCGCTGGCGCGTAGGGAAAAGAACACCAAGCTGGGGGCGCTGCTCACCAAGCTCTGGCCAAAGAGGCGCCGTGGCCAGGCTGCTCGACGACAGCGCGCTCACACACTAGGGAGCGTGCACGCCGGCGAGGGGGCCGACAACGGTGTAGGGGCTCTCTACTCGCTCTCATCGCCGTTTCGCCCGCTCGACTCGCTCGGTTGCCGCTATTGCTATGTTAAGGAGAGAGGTGAAGAGAGAGAAAGGGCAGAGACGAATGATGCCAGGGTTTTCAAGGGAGCCGTTGTGGTCGGCGTTTTGATCATGAGACGCGCGCGGACGGCCATCGGATCGGCGTGGACGGTCGAGATCGATCGGGCCATTTCACGGCCTAGGTAGGCTCGCGTGGCCGTGCGGCTTTGCCGGCCAAGGCCCAGGTTGCGGCCTGGGTGCGGGCAGCGCGCATGGAAGAGAGGCAAGTCGGGCCGAATTCCCGGCTGGGACGAATGAACAGTGATGAATTGAATCAATTTTTTTTGTTTTTTTCTTTTTCCAGTAAATGTTTATTTCCTGGAAAATGGATAAATGGCTTAAAGAAAATAGAAAAGAGAATTTTCCTGTGGGTAAAATTCATAAAATTGAGATTATTTTTCCGTTGCGTATTTAAAGATGTTATTTTCATTATTAAATTCGAACCAACAGAGAATTTAATTTTGAAAATGGATATGTTTTAATTAATTATAATATTGTTATTATTCTGACCAACGTTGATTAATGACAATATTATGATGAGTTTTTTTGTCATGCATTAATTCTATTTCTGCCCAACGGTGATGTAGATTTAATGTATAAACAATTATATATTTTAATTTTGACCAACGTTGAAATCAAGGCATACAATTGTTGTCATTATTTATGTTCTTACACTATATGAATTATGTTTTTAGGCAGATACAACTTGATGGGTTGTATCAAAGAGATCCCCACTCTCAAAGGTGATAACTACACGGAGTGGAAGAAAAAGATTGACCTGGCCTTCATCTTGGCTGAGGTGGACTGGGTAGTCACCAGACCGTGTCCCACAGAGCCTGTGGCACCAGTGAGAGAGACAAACGAGGATGATGCCGCTTGGGCAACCAAAGAGAGGGATTTTGCATCCCAAAGAATGTCCTATGACCTTGAGCATAGGAAGTGGGTCACTGCCAACAAGAAATGTTTGGCTGTGATAAAAAACACGATTGAGCCTACAATTATAGGCTCAATCCCAGAGTGTGACACCATCACTGAGTACCTCGAAAGAATAAAGAGTCAGTTCATTGGCTCTTCAAAGACATATGCTACCCAGCTGATAAAGCAGCTGGTGACAAAGAGGTACTCAGGTAATGGTGGCATAAGAGAGCACATACTAAGGATGAGCAATTTGGCATCCAAGCTAAAATCAATGGATCTAGCTCTCAAGGAAGAGTTCCTTATCCATCTGATTTTTGCTTCCTTGGCAAAAGAGTTTGACACTTTTGTTGTCAACTACAACATACAGCCCGAGAAGTGGGACATGAAGAGGCTCATGGCTATGTGTGTGCAAGAGGAGGAGAGAATGAAAGCTGCTAATGGTGACTCTATCAATTATTTGAAAGACAATAAGAAAAAGAATTTGGAGAGAATTCCTTATTTGACACTGGGAAAATGAGTCGTTCCTTTCTTGGCCCTGAAATTTTCTTCGTTCCCTATTTGACACTCACTTCAACTTTCATCCCTAATTTGACACTACCATCAAATCCGTTAGCTAACGGTGTTAACTGGCTGTTAAAAAGATGTTTTTGCCCCTCGAAAAAAAAGCGGCGAAGCAAATTTGAGAGGAAAAAAACCTGCGCCTTTTTTTGCAGCTGGGCGCATGCATCAGAGGCGGGCGCATGTTTTTTTCCTCTCAAATTTGCTTCGCCGCTTTTTTTTCCTCTCAAAGCTGGGCGCATGCATCAAATAAGGAATTCTCTCATAATAATACTAACTCCTCCTCAAAGTCAAAGGGAAAGGGTCCCATACTGCATTAGCCTCAGCAGAACAAGTTCACAGTAGAGAAAGACCAGTGTCTCTATTGTAAGAAGATAGGACATTATAAGAAAAATTGTCCCGATTACTTAAAGATGATCATGGCAAAGAAAGGTGAGAACATTATTACGTTCATAAATGAATCCCTATATGTACAGTATTCAAAATCTACTTGGTGGATTAACTCAGGTGTAACTGTTCATGTTGCTAATTCTTTATAGGGATTCCGTTCGACGAGGACTACGCAAAGAAGCAAAAGACACATTAAAGTTGCAAATGGAGTCCGAGCAGAAGTTGAAGCCGTTGGCGATCTTTCTCTAGAGCTTGCTGATGATTTCAAACTTATACTTAGAGATGTTCTTTATATTCCCTCGTTACAGAGGAACTTGATTAGTGTTTCATGTTTGGACAATGATGGATATGATTGCCATTTTGGGAATGGCAAATGTAAGATAACATTTAATAATACATGTGTTGATCTTGCTATCTTACAAAATGAGCTTTATTTGTTATCACTACGTGATGATGTGAATGTTGTATACGATGATGGGAATGTTGCGTGCGATAATGTGAATGTATCCTCGTCTATGGATGTAAATAGAAAACGAAAGAGAGCTCATGATGCATTGTCGAAATTATGGCACTGTCGTTTAGGCCATATTTGAAGGGGGAGAATAGAAAGACTAGTTAAGAATGATATTCTTCCTCCATTAGAGCTCTCAAATTTAGAACAATGCAGAGAATGCATTAAAGGAAAGTATGCAAAGAAAATTAAGAAAGATATCAAACGAAGCGCAGGAATTCTACAGATTATTCACACAGACATCTGTGGTCCGTTTCCTGTAAAGAGTGTGGATGGTTATGATTCATTCATAACATTCACAGATGATTACTCCTGTTATGGCTACATTTATCCAATCAAAGAAAGAATAAAAGCATTGGATAAATTTAAGATATTTAAGGCAGAAGTTGAAAACCAACACAATTTAAAGATTAAGATAGTCAGGTCCGACCGTGGGGGGAGTTCTACAGTCGGCATACCCCATATGGACAAGTTCCTAGACCTTTTACAAGGTTCTTATAGGAGAATGGCATAGTAGCCCAGTATTCTACACCGGGCGAACCTCAGTAGAATGGAGTAGCTGAAAGACGCAATCGTACCCTGATGGATATGGTGCGCAGTATGATAAGTTACTCCGCCTTACCGTTGAGCCTGTGGATGGAGGCATTCATATTCTCAATAGAGTACCAAGTAAGTCGGTGCCCAAAACACCGTATGAGTTGTGGACAGGAAGAGTACCCTCACTAAATCACTTACGTGTGTGGAAGAGTCCTGCTAAGGCTAAAGTATTTAACCCAAACATTGGGAAACTAGATCCCAAAACAGTAAGTTGCCATTTCATTGGCTACCCAGAAAAGTCAAAAGGTTTTCGTTTCTACTGTCCAGACAGACATACAAAGTTTGTGAAAACAAGACATGTTGTCTTCCTAGAGGATGAAATGATGAGGGGGAGCATGGTAGCTCGAGAAATTGACCTTGAAGAGAAGCGGGTGTATGCGCCCACTCTAATGATTCATGAGCCATTTCTCACTACCTGCTGTCGCTGCACCAAGAGTACAAGATAATGTGGTGCCAGCACCTGTTGTTATTCCGCCCGTGGCAACAATGAATGATGATGAGGAACCTATTCTTCAGGATCCTATAGAACCTATTGCCACAAATGAGGGGGAGCAACGACAGCCTCAATCAGAAGATGTGCCAAATGTGGAGGTCCCTAGAAGGTCTCAAAGAGTTAGAAAATCAGCTATTCCTGCTGATTATGAAGTGTACAACACTGAGGAATTTCAAATGGGGGATGATCCCACCTCATTTGAAGAAGCCATGAGAAGTGATCATTCATCAAAGTGGCTTGAGGCCATGGAAAATGAAATGAAATCTATGAATACCAATAAAGTTTGGGATTTGGAGATAATTCCTAAAGGAGCCAAAACAGTAGGCTGTAAATGGGTCTACAAAATAAAACTTGACTCTCAAGAAAATATAGAGAGATATAAAGCACGACTTGTGGCAAAAGGCTTTATGCAAAGAGAAGGGATTAATTACAATGAGACCTTTTCTCCAGTCTCATATAAGGATTCTTTCAGATTTATAATGGCCTTAGACCCTGTTTGGTTGGGCTTTTGGCTTTGGCTTTTGGCCCCAAAAGCCAAAAGCCCAACCAAAGGGGCTGCTTTTGGAGGGTGCTTTTTCAGAAGCAGCTGCTTTTCCGTAGTTCATTTTTGAAAGC
Organism: Miscanthus floridulus; assembly: GCF_019320115.1. NCBI lineage: Eukaryota > Viridiplantae > Streptophyta > Magnoliopsida > Poales > Poaceae > Miscanthus > Miscanthus floridulus. The sequence continues at coordinate 82,678,633 of NC_089595.1, read as the reverse complement.
TGGTTTGACCCTGCTTTTGGCTTTTGGCTTTCTGCTTTTCGAAATTGGTGGAATAAAAAGCTCTTCCATAGTTGTTTCAAGAGAGATAAAGATAAAAGGTATATTTTATACTTGTTTAACCAAACAGCTTTCAGCTTTTCTACGGCTCATAGCCCACAGCAGCTTTTTCACAGCTCACAACCCACAGCAGCTTTTTCCCACAGCCACAGCTCAACCAAACAGGGCCTTAGTGGCACATTACGATTTAGAATTACATCAGATGGATGTAAAGACGACATTTCTCAACGGAGACTTGGAGAAAAATGTTTACATGGCACAACCGAAAGGTTTTGTCGTGGAAGAAAAAGATCAAATGGGATGCCGCCTAAAGAAATTCATTTATGGATTAAAACAAGCTTTAAGATAGTGGTACTTGAAGTTTGATCAGACAATAAGGAATTTTGAGTTTAAAGAGAATGTTGAGGACAATTATGTCTATGCAAAATTTAAGAATGGGAAGTTTATCTTCCTTGTCCTGTATGTGGACGACATCTTACTTGCTAGTAGTGATGTCAGTCTACTACTGAAGACAAAGAAGTTTTTATTCTCAAAATTTGATATGAAAGATCTTGGTGAAGCCTCATTCGTTCTAGGGATCGAGATTCACCGAGATAGAAGTAAAGGGGTATTAGGACTGTCACAAAAGGCATACATAGAAAGAATCTTAAAGAAATTCAGTATGCACAAATATAGTCCCTCACCTGCTCCTATAGTCAAGGGCGACAGATATGGGGATTTTCAATGCCCCAGGAACCAATATGAGATCGATCAAATGAAAGTGGTTCCATATGCTTCAGCTGTCGGAAGCTTGAAATATGCTCAAGTATGTACGCGCCCTGACTTGGCATTTGTTACCAGGTTACTTGGTAGATTCCAGAGCAATCCTGGAACAGAACACTTGAAATTAGTAAAGAAAGTCTTGCGTTATTTGCAAGGAACGAAAGGCCTCATGATGACGTATAGAAGATCTAATTCACTCCATATAGTGGGATATTCAGATTTCGATTATGCGGGAGATGATAGAAAATTCACGTCTGGATATGTATTCACTCTCGCAGGGGAGCTATTTCATGGAAAAGCTCAAAGCAAACCATCACTACATCGTTCACAATGTATGCCGAGTTTGTAGCGTGTTATGAGGCAATGGGGTAGGTGAACTGGCTAAAGAAGTTCATACCCGGTTTGAAGGTGGTTGACGACATCTATAGACCACTTAAGTTATACTATGATAATAATCTGGCAGTACAGTATGCTCACAACAATAAGTCAAGTGGTGCTGCCAAATACATTGACATAAAGTATTATGTTGTGAAAGATAAAGTTCGGGATCATGTCATAAGTCTTGAGCATATAAGTACCGAAAAGATGCTCGCGAATCCGTTTACAAAAGGCTTACCACCCAACGTGTTCAGAGAACATGTAGCCGGCATGGGTTTAAGGGAAAACCTATAATTCCTGGACAAAAGAAAGCCCAAACATAAGTATCTATTTCAGAATAGAGTGGTGTATCGCAGCTGTTAAATCTATCGGCAATGGACCGTGACGATGAGACATGCTCTATGCACTAATCTGTAATGGAATGAACAAAAGTAAATGATATGAAAATAAAAGATGGAAGGAGATCAAGGGAGAGATTGTTAGATTGATCTCTAATTCTAACTAGACCCAACGGCCCAGTTGGTCCTTTGATTCGCGCTCTGATCGGGGGCGCCCAGCCCACCATGGCTGGAGGGCCCCTGTCACACTGCGCTATAAAAAGAGGTGGGGGCCGACGGCTCTTATCACGAGGTTGACCTGAGCCGAGCTCCCCACCGACACCTAAACCCTAATCCGATCAAAGAGGGGCGCAGCCAGTGACGGGAAGCCACCAGCCGCGCCGCTCGCTCCATCGACGTCAACATCTTCATCGCCTTCTTCACCAACCGTCGCTGCCCATGCGCAGACTACACCAACGAACGTGATGGCGTCCTCTGAACCCTCCCCGTCTGCGATGTCAGGTTCAACACCTTCTCTCTTCCCTCTCTGTCTCTTTTGTTCTACATGTATTAGGATGAACTGCGTCCTTTATTCCGTATAGAATCATTCTACCGGCTAGATCTATGATCCTAGTGATCCTACAGCGTTAACATTATCTTCTCTGTAAAAAGAAGCTATGTGTTCTATTTGTGAATTAACTGGTCTGCGCATTCATTCACTGGATAAAGTGAGTATCATTTTTTAACTTTTAAGATCGTAAGTTGATATCAAGTGTCTATTACACAATTTTGTTAGGAATCAGATCCTGTTTAATATACAAAGTTATTGGCCAATGATTATAGACCTTGCTGGTAGAATGATCTGATCTGCATGTGGAATCCGGATAATTGAAACGTTGACGATCAGTGGCTATATTCTTTTTCTAATTCTTGGACATTAACAGTTGGTGCCGCCACTAGGCCAAGGTCAAGAATTTGCGTTTATAAGCTGTGCCTGGCCTTCAATCGTCGTCACTTTCATACATGTTGGCCATGGCGAATCTTTTCTCTATTTGGTATTTACTAAAGCACTCTGATCTATCTACTCGTACGTAAGCACCCTTCAGAAACAATTAGTTATTATGTAAAAGAAGACAGAAAAGAGAATAGTGTAGAACATCGCTCATGTGGTGTTGTGTTCCAGGAAAGGTAAGCAGATTGTATGTCTTGATGACAGCTAGATAAGGCAGGAAATTTGAGGCTTGGGGCACCAGTGCAGCACCACAGGGGGGCTCCTGCAATCATCCTGGTATAATAATGTGACACTCTACCCGTAGCATAATCCTTGGATCTGAATGGATAAGAATGCACACATGGCACTCTATTCTTTGTACTATGAGCCTAGTTATACCACAACCACGGTTTGGAAATATTCGGAACTAGCGGAGGTGGTTGGCGGTGGTCATGCATGATGAAACTGAAACTGAATTCAAAACAAAGTCAGCTAATTTGTTTTTTTCACAATGTTAAGGTCAAGCCCACCTGCCCCAACTCCCAATCATCGTAGACAGGCGAGGTGCCACTGAACACGACAAGGAAAAAAAAATAAGCGGGGGCCGGGGCGCGGTTGCAGCTTGCAGCCGGTCCTCTAATAACCAGGCCAACTAGGATGTCATGACAAACACACCTGACAACATGTTGCTGGTGGAACTCCAAATCTAGCCATTAACCATGAGACGGTTGTAATTTTTGGCTCAGAAGCAACTACGCACTGAACCACCGAAGGAGGTGAAAAAAGGTTGGAATAAATCTCGTCTGTCCCGTCCCGATTTATACATTAAAATCCAGTTGAATTCGTTTTCATCTTTCTTTTGTTTTTGGCAAAATAAAAAATTGGATGGAAATATCATGACATTTTTTTTTCAGTCGTTTTCGGTTTTCTTGTCAGGACCTCCTTTTTATCAGCAGCATGGAATATGGATGTTCTTTTTTAGTAGCCCAACGGTACAGCATAGTCCGTGATACCATACCATACTAGCTCAGGACATGGTGGACCAGTATTTGAAGGCATGTTTGTTTGTCTGGACTGAGCTGCTCTGGACGGATGAATAGAGGTTGGGTATTGTCAAGCAGGTCAGATTGGTGCAACTCTTTTTGTTTGGTAGACTTATCTGTTGGGTCTAGGCTGTACATATGTTGTTTGTTTGCTTACGCTGCGTTGGAGGTAGGGATGACAATTGTACCCGCGTGTTTCATACCCAATAGGTGCGATCAAGGGTATGAAAAGTCACCTGTGCAGGTATATGAGGGGTGGGTTACTCGGGTACATGCAAAGATGCGGTTACGGCGGGTTGTATAAAAATTTACCCGAAGGTACCCGCAATTTGAGAATAAATACAAATATTTGTAACATATGACATATGCATATTACTTCAACTAGGACATTTAACATGTAATTTAAAGCATATGCATAGCATACCAAACTATAAAGATGATAATTTTTTTATGGATGATTGAATAAAGTGATTGTCATTGTATGAGCTATTAACTTGTTACTTTAGTTCTTGTGTAAGTTGTGTTGTGTTATTTCTATGAGCACAAAGGACCGAACTACAAATTTATGATGCAGTGTGCTTGTGAGCTACTATATACTGTACTAGTAAACTCTACGTGAGTGAGATTGACATATTTGTTGATTTTTAAACCATGAATTTATTTATTTTGTATCACTTTGATTTTATTACTCGATCTCTCTTGGATATACCAGACGGGTACCCAATATCTGTTGGATACTCGTCGAGCGTGGGAATGGTACAAAATCTTACCTGTGGGTACTCGCGGGCAGGTAAATGCTTTACCTGCACCTTACCCGACCCGCTGCATCCCTAGTTGGAGGGCCCACTGTCAGCCATCCCCACCACCACCTACGCATGTGCCGGAGCCCGAACGAGCCGCGCCTGGGAGAAACAAACTTCACATTCGTTTCCCCGTGGCCTGGGTCCAGGGTGCTTGGGATTTTGTTCTGCACAAGCTCCCGCGCAGCCCAGCCCAACAAACAAGTGAAGCTGCACCACCAGAGCATGTCCCAAGAGGACGTCTAGGTATTCAAACACACCCCGAGTGTTTTGGAGTGCTGTGTGGGTTACGATAGATTTATGATCTTGCACCTTGTACCTTTTTATCTCATTAGTTTTACGATATAAATAAAAAAAAAGTTACTTATGTGTCAACGGTATCATGATACGTTAAGTCAACATATGAATTCATAATTTTTTTTGGGTTCTACACGTTTGCAGGTGTTTCTATTTTGCCTTTTCGTTTCCCAACTGTTTGACACATTTTTGTTTGAATTGGTTTGTTCACAGTTTCGATTTCGATTTTGTTATACGTAATGAAAAATTAAAATAAGATTTTCGTTTCTCAACTGACCGCAGCTCCGTTCCATTTCGCATTTCGGCTGCGCTACTGCACGCCTATGCACTTCACTGCCAGAGTGCCAGCCGCGCAAGCCCGGGGAGGCCAGCGAGAGACACGTCTCGGCGCATGGGGGCCTCCCCACACCAGCAAGCAATTCCCCACGCCACGCGCCCAGCTTTGTTTCGTGCCGCCAGCCAGAAGGCCAAGCCAATATATCCGCTCATTCGCCCCAATAATAACTCGGCGTCGGCGTCGTACACGCGTCCACCGCGGTGGGGTAGTCTCCGTCTCCTCCTTGTCGCGACCCGCCGTTTTGTCACGGCGCACGCCGGCCGCAGCCGTGTCGCTGGCTGCCAAATGACGGCGGCCCGGCCGGGGTGGGGAGGAGGTCGGCACGCCCGCGCGCGCCCACTGGCCGGCTGGACGCGAGCGGCCAAGCGGGCCGGCCGGCCGTACGATGCGAACGCGGGGGTGTGCTCCTTGGATTTGCTTTGCTTGTGCTGTACTCGTACACTACAGCACATGCCCCGACCGTGACCTATAGGCTATAGTAAGGGGCCGGAAGAGGAGGACGAACCGACGGCGGCCGTGCCCGGGTGGGTGGTAGGCGCACGGCACGGCATCGCATCGGCATTGGACGTTTGCGGTGCGGTACTCGATCGCTTGTCCCTTGCAGCTTGGGCTCTGTTGGTTCGGAGGAATTTTGGAGGAATTTAGATGAATCTGAAGGAATTTGTGAGAGAAAAAATACTATTTCGAATGAAAAAAAAATAGATCAAGCCAGATTTAAGGGCACGTGGAGAAAAATATTAATGTTTGATGTTTGTGGGCATGGATCCGGAATAACGCTAGCTGCGTGGTACAGTTCCGCTGCTGCTCGGTGCACCGGCCAGCCAGCCAGCCGCTCGAGTCGAGGGTGCATCCATCCATGCGTGAATTTTTTTTTTCTTCTATATATATATATATATACGGACCCAGCTAGCCTTTGTCGTTTGTGCTCGAGTCGAGGGTGCGTGTCAGCGTGTGTGAACGGACGAAAGTAGATAGCCCAGCCGGCATCGGTCCTAATCCGGCTTGTTTGCCCAACTAAAACCACGCGCGCCGAGGTTCGATTCGTAGGTATACGTCACGATCCCGTGGGCAGCCGGCGGCATTGCACGTTTTTTTTTAATCATCGGTTTCATGAGCCGTACTATTCAGGTAAAAGAACCGTGTTTCAGCTATAAGGCCACGTTTAGTTTCAAACCCAAATTCCTAAAAAATACTATAGTAGCCACCACATCGAATCTTGCGATACGTTCATAGAGCATTAAATATACACGAAAAAAACTAATTACACAGTTTGGTGGGAAATCGCGACACGAACGTTTTGAGCCTAATTGGTCCATGATTGAACACTAATTGCCAAATAAAAACAAAAGTGCTACAGTAACCCAAATTCTAAAATTCGGCCAACTAAACGCGGGCTAAATTTTCAGCGAAGCCAGCGTAGCCATCATGGTCATGTGACGCGACGCCGGTACTAGACCCGTCAAGCGCCAAACGCTTCGGTCCATCGGATTCTCGGCCGCATATCTGTTACGCGCGTACGCGGTCGAGCGACGAACACGTATCCACTATCCGGTGGTGGTTTGGACTTTGGACCATCATCGGTTTTGTTTTGGTCCACCTTTTGGGACATCGTCGCCCGGCGACGCGCGACTCTGCGGCAAGGTTCAACGAGCCATCGGTGATCGGCCTACATACTCTAGATGAACCCCGGAGACGATGTGCATGCTTACGTAGCCTTCACAGTCAATTCACGGTGGATCCCTGTTACAGTATCTGTTGTCGCATCCTTCGTCGCTCTTATCGTCACTACTATCGATTGCCAGTGCTGACACGATAGCTGCATCGTCAATTTGCGTTGCTTGCCGTTTGTCCCACCCATTGTCACATCGAGTCGCTCGATCCAGCGGTACGTACGAGTAGGACAAGACGAAAAAACACAAGATAATACCAAGGTGCTGTTTAGTTTTCAGAATTTTGCAAAAATTTTCGAGATTCTCCGTCACATCGAATCTTTGGACACATACATGAAGCATTAAATATAAATAAAAAATAAAACTAATTACACAGTTTAGACGAAATTTACGAGACGAATCTTTTAAGCCTAATTAGACTATGATTGGACACTAATTACCAAATAACAACGAAAGTGCTACAGTACCATTTTCCAAAAAAAATCGCCAATTAAACCAGGCCCAATACTACTAGATTCGCCCAGAGTGCCAAATCGCATGTTTATTACGTACTACTGCTCCATACAAACTACTGGCGCCCACAGTATCAGTTCCCTTCGATCAACGATTAGTATTAAAGGAACCACTCCACCGCGTGCATGCACAAAAGGAAGAAAAGAGTGAGAGGCCAGGCCAAAGGCGGTTTTATGCCCAGCGATCCAGAAGCGACACGGCGTGGCGCGGACCGGTTCAAAGTTCTCCATCCCCTCACGCCTCACCACCGAAGCGCTAGCGTATCAATCCCTCCCTCCCTCCCTCCCTCCCTCGCCTCGCCATGGCATTTATCACCCGCAACAGGAGGAGGGGGGAGGCATAGCCCTGTTCACGTGTCCTTAAATGCAGCTGGATCCGTTTCTTTTTTTATCCGAAACAATATTTTACTTTCATAAATTTCTATAAATTTATTTAGATTCCTCCAAAATTCCTCCCAGCGAACGGGACCCTAGATCCGGCCTCCCTTTTTCTACTGCTAGCTAGTCGTCCTCGTCCAAGCAAGCACCACCCAGCAGCCCGCCCAATCGACGACGCACAGCAAGATAAAATAGTATAGTAAAATACTACGGCCGGGGGGGGGGGGGGGGGGGCGCGGCGGCGGCAGCACGCCACGCCAGCCATTGGCACCGCTTTTGTCACATGCCCATTGCCCGGGTTTTCTTTTCTGGCCCGCCGTCCGTCCGGCCGTCCGGCCCGTCGGCGACTGGCGCTCACTGTGCCAGGATGTTTTGTCCGGGCGTCCGGACGGAGCCGCTGCACCTGCACGCTCGAATCGGAGCCGGCCGGCGTGCCCGCAAGGAACGAACACGGAATGACGGAAAAGCTCCCCCTCCCCGTGCCCGTGCGGCCGTGTCTCTCTAATGCCTGCCTAGTAGTAGTAGTAGTTTTTACACGTACGTACAGTACGTACGAGAGAACCTTTTTTTACCGCTGTGGTGCCCGTGAGTAGTGGTGCGGTGATGCCATTGCCTCTGCCTGCCTTCAGGCTTCTGCCATGTGCGTGCGCGGTGAAAAAGCAGCAGGCCTAGTACTACTACGACTGCAAGGCGCAAGCAGTCGAGCACCAAGCTAGTAGGAGCTACAGCACGGAGGAAAAAAAGTACAGAGAGGCTCCAGGATTGCTTGCATGCGTCCGACCGGGGGGGGGGGGGGGGGGGGGGGCACGCTGAAAGAGCCCAAAAATAATCATCCAGGACTAGCGCCCATTGGTGGACAGAACAGCGCCAGCGGCAGCGCAGAGAGGACAACTAGTCAAAGCGCGCGGGCGAGCGAGAGCCAGGGCGAGACGGAGGAGGGAGAGGAACTGGAACGGAACAGGGTGGGTGCGTGGGGCGTGGCGCCCCATTTAATTGCCAGCAAAATAACCGTATTTTTTCTCGTAATAAGGGCATGTTTAATTTCTAAAAATTTTTGCGCAGTGTCCATCATATCGAATCTTGCGGCACGTGTATGGAGTACTAAATATAGACGAAAAAAAACTAATTACACGGTTGGATGAGAAATCGCGAGACGAAACTTTCGAACCTAATTAGTTCATAATTAGACACTAATTGTCAAATACAAACAAAACTGACACCGTAGCTAAAACCCAAATTTTTTTTTTCATCTAAACGCGCCCAGCGTCCACGCCAGTATCAACTGTTTTTCCGGCCATCCGGACCTTTGTTCCGCCCACAGGGATCCATCCGCTGGGGAAAACAAGGCCTTGTTTAGATCACTTCTAAATTTCAAGTTTTTTCACTTTTTCTCCATCACATTAATTTTTAGCCACTTACATAGAGCATTAAATGTAGGTAAAAAAAATAATTAATTGCACAGTTTAGTTGGAAATCACGAGATGAATCTTTTGAGCTTAGTTGGTCCACGATTGAACAATATTTACCAAATAAGACGAAAGTGCTACTATTCATCGAGTTGAAATTTTTTGTAATCTAAACATGGCCCAAGTGGGATGGGGGGCCCATGGGGGCAGGGGGCAGGGCAGGTCGGCAGGCGGGCGGAGGAAGCAAACACGTAGCAGCGACCAGGCGCAAGGCGCCAAAGCCTACTACGGCGACGCGGATTCCCCGCCACAAGCCAACAAAACCCGAAACAAAGTCATCCTCATCCATGTAGCCAGCCAGACAACCAACCCCGTCCCCAGCACCTCCGTGCCGACGCCCCTCCTCCTGGCCTCCACGCTCCGTCACGTGGACGCGAGCACTACCAGTCGGCAGTCTACCGCTCTACCCAGGCACCAGCTGGTCGCTTGATTGCGATTGCTTATAGCTCGCCAGCGGCCGCCGTGCCGACCCGGCCGCACACGTATCGCCGAGCCCGAGCCGGAGGACAGAACAGAACAGTTTTGCATCGCCCCCGGCGTCGGCTCTCGCGACGCGCCGGGCACTGGCCACCGCGCGCTTTCGTGTCATGGACCGCTCGGCTCGCGCCACCCGCACAGAACAAAATCGGTTGGACAAGCTTGACCACGCTGCCTGATGTCTCTGTGACCGCGATGGCGCGCTGATGTAAAGGATGCGCCTGGTGTGACGACTGACCAAACAAGCAGAGCAGCTAGCCACCGACCGATCGACTCGACAAAACCACTACTGCTGTTAGCACGATCGATCAGATTTATCGGTGCCTGCCTTCTTTTAGTAAACAACACATTTAATTCTCGTGACAAGCGTAACAACATGACTACATGAGAGAAAATCACTTACAAATCACCACCGCTGTGACTCTACAAACGTCTGACCGTGAAGTCGCTTCTGATCATCACGCATAAAAAGATCCCATCGCGCGGTGCCGGTGCCGGTGCCGGTGCAACCAAAGACGTACGTGGCGGGCGGGAACGGACGGACAACCCACGCCAGGACGTGATATCATGGCACCATCAAACGGTACAGACCGGGCGGGGGTGGGAAAAAAACTTGGCGGATTCGTGCCGGAGCGAGCGATCAATGCGGGGAGGTGGTCAAGGATGCCGACGGCCCCGATAACTCATACCCGATACCTGATTGGTATTTGATGGGACGGTGGTGGGACCATCACCCTGCTCGCTTGATCGTATCAGTCATGATACAATGTTTTTCTCACAACAAAACAACAGCAGCCAAAACAACAGCAGCCGGCTTATAAGCCACAGAAACGATCAAGCGAACGGGGTGCATATCTCTCCCCACAGGGATCTAAATTGGCGAAAATCCGTCCCCGACGGGTACAATGGGTACAGGGACTACCCATTGGGGAACCCGACTATTTCAATATTAGGCCTAAAGAAGCCGAACACAAGTATTTTGGCCAAAGTCTGATCAATTATATATATATATATATATATATATATATATATATATATATATATATATATATATATATATATATATATATATATATAAGCTTAGATACAGCTTTTGTTTTCGGGAAATTTCAAGCACTTAACACAAATCTTAGAAATTACCTTACAAGCGTTGTAAGATCACGGAGACTTCATTTATTCTCTAATTTACAACGGTGGAGTGGCCACTAAATAAGTAGAGTATATTAGTACTAAAGGTGGACGAACTCAGAGAACTCCTGATATCGTAGTCTTCATGGTGCATGTGTGAGTGGAGAGATGGTGGAGTGGTGGTGTGGAGCGGAGTCTTTAGTGGATGAGTTCGTGGTGATGGAGCTGGTGGTCTTTGTGGCAGAACCGTCCGAAATAACACACTTACGGAGGCACTCGTCTTCCACCAGACACTAAGCACCCCGAAAGCGAGCTACAGCGGGCGAGTTCCGTCAGGCACACCCCAAGGAAGAGCCCGAAAGATCCATATTTTTCTCCAAGGATCCAATAATGAGAACGAGTTACAATACTTAATCCATTTCATACATCCAGAGTTTTTCAAAATATATTATTACAGTACCAAATTCAGAGTGCAGAATATTAAACAGCGAAAATAAAAAATAAAACTAAAAAACATCTATCGATAAGAAGTAAGGATCCGTCTTCACACAATGGCTACTCCTCAAGTAGTACCTGCAACAGGGGTAAATAAACCCTGAGTACACAATGTACTCGCAAGACTTATCCGACTGGTGGGAATAATTTTCCGACTCCAAGGGATATGATAAGCTTTATGGTTTGCTGATTTCCTTATTGTAGAAAGCAATATTAATAGTGAATCCTTATGTAAGTTAATATTAATAGTGAATCCTTATGTAAGTTAATATTAGCGGTCATGATTAATTTATTATCTAGCCATTCTATATAAACACTTGTTATATTTTCAAGCATGGGTTGAGCAAACAATTCCATTTTATCACCTTTTATCCTTCAGTTCTTACTACGATGCTAGAGTTTAGACAAGCCGCACCGGATTACCCGACGATTTACGAATCAATGTGTCCAGCTGGGTACCCTGAAAACACACACCCCGCTTGTACCTCAGGCACAAGCCGGACCAACCCACCACGCTCCTGTCACGGGGTTCAGATCCCCGTCCAAACTTGGACTCCAAGCCCCCGCTCCTGAGTCCCGGACTCAGTGCGGTGCAAGGACCTCCACCGTCCTCGCCTCCAATCAGTCGGTTCATAAAGAGCCAGAACCCACGATAAGAGAGCAACAAGTCTTCCCTACGTCAATATCCAAGTATGTGCTCGGAATAATAAGTCTGTGACTTGCCTAGCGTCTAATGCAACAACCGGTCCTTAACCGACACAGAGAGGAAAAAAGTGTAACCAGGCTATACCCTGTTGGCCGTAGGGCACAACCTCTTACACTCACCAGTACCCAAACCATATCCCTGTCCGGTTACTCACGCTACCAAAATTCTGAGCATAGCAGCTTCTCGACCTATACTAGTTGGACTCATAGGTAGATATATCTATGCATGTAGTTTTCATAAAATGCCTGTACATAAATGCACATCATAAATATATTCAGTGATCTTTTAAAATAAGGGTTATACACCAGGGCTTGCCTTGGGTAGGTCAGCAGCGAACGGCTCCGGGGCTCTCTCCTGTACGAGGACCTCCTCGTACTCCTCAATAATCTCCTCGTAGTCCTGTTCGTCCGCAGACACGAACTCTACCAACTCGTTATCTACATGCATGAAATGATGATGCAACACTTAATAGTACGGCAACAGCAACTCTTAAAATAAAATACATCTATCAAGCTACTAAACTAGCTCTACCGACTAAGACGTTACGTTACTTATCATTTCCACTAAACAGGTATGAGACATTTCATACATTAACTTAGCAACTAAAGGCATTATTATTCTTAACATCGATTTACTCTATATATGATAAAACAAGGAGTACTAGCTACTCTATTTATCCTCCTATTCTAAAGCTACAAAAATTACAGAGAGTACATAATAATCTAATGTACCTACTATAATTTTTTATGGCTAAATATATCATCAATTTGCCACCAAAATTTCCTACAATTACTAAGCTAAATAATACTAAGATTTCCTAAATGAATTAATGAGTCTATCATTAGTACAGATGACAGTAAACTAACTACACTAACAGATAAATAGCATCTACCCCACGTCCGTCGGAGGGGCCACGCGCTCCGGCGAGCCTTGGCCCTAACCGACTCAACCATCTACCCTAGGAGCAGGAGGGCCTCACCAGAGACGTGCAAGACGGCCTGGACGAAGTTGTGAGGTTCGACAAGGTGGTTGTCCATGAGCGCGGGGTTGCTCTGGTTCACGGCAAGCGTGACGACGGCGTCCCCGATGACCTGTTGCTCTGTCGACTAAACTGCTACACATGCGAGGCAACCAAATCAAGGAGATGCAAAAGCACTGCTCAATTGAGACAATGGGGCATGGAGCGACGCCCTGGCCGAGCACCCGCCTCGATGGCCATGGCAGACCGCCATGAGGAAAATGCCCCATGTTACCTCACTGGAGGATGAAAGTTCATCTAGTCGACTCCAATCGTGAGCTAACTACCAGAGCTAGTTGGGTGTACGGTTAATTTGACGGAGGTGGACGGAGCGAGGCCAATTGGGTGGACGACGCCGTTTGGTCTTAAGGGAGGTCGATGGCGGGGGAAAACTCAAATTGAAGACAGACACCATACGACAGCAGCAGTAGCAGGCTTGGCGCGAAGCTATGCTCCAAATCAAGTTCCAAGCTTGCGCAATTACACGGATGGGCCCAAGCTAAGCGGGTTGGCCTTGGCGTGGCTCGGTTGGTCGGCACGACGCCATTTAGGGCGACTGCGATAGGAGCATGGCGTGGCGTAGTCACTAAATGGTGGAGGACGACAACGTGATGGGTGAGGGCTCCACGTGCGCGTATGAGACCGACACCACAACATGCGACCGTGGTGCCTTGACTCACAAGACGACGGCGGTCATGACACATGATGGCACAGCACGCACGCGCAGCAGCGGCAGCGATGCCACGTCGCAAGTGACGCGAGCGCAAGCGAGGTGACAATGTGACGTAGAGGCACGCGCGTATACCGACGACGACGATAGCGGACCGACCAGGGCACCAGGCCTGTGACGATAGCGGCGGAGGCAGAGCGGCCAGGCGGACGCGACGGCGGTGGTAGGGCGGCCAGGCACGCCGGGCGCGGCGTGCGCGTGCATGCGTCGCGTGCTCGGGCGCGGCAACGGCGGTACGGGTGCGTGCTTGGGCAAGCCAGTGCCGTGGCACCGAGCCGAACCGAGGCATAGTGACCGTGTCCAGACACAGCAGCCGACGGTAACGTGCCATGCATGATTTTTAAAGCGCCCCAAAAATTCAACTCGATGCTCCAATTGCTAAACCATCTATTTTACACCCGAGATGGCATGTTAGGCTACTAAAACAAGCCCTAAGACCATACCACTACCTAACCCGATTCTCCTACAAAAATTGCCAAACTTAGCTTCGTCCAAGCGTTTTCCAACTTAGGAAATTCGACTACGTCTCGATTGGATTTGCGTCGAATTCGATTTCCTAGATATTCGGTACGCTAGCTAGTGAATTCCTTTCGCTGCCCAAGTATTTCATCGCCACCTATGAAGCTTATACTACAAACTTTATTAAAGTGCCATATATGCATTCTATAGTGTTTTTGTTTAATAAAAATTCGTTTAAACCCTAAGCGATACAACGTGACATGAAATATAGCATCTGTTTCCCGTTTTCGATGAACGTTTCAAGTTACGTACATTGCTTTGCACCCTATATTACACACATTTACACATAAATATGATGCTCATGCAGTGTTTTAGCAAAAGACTGTACAGTGTAACACCGAGGGTGTTACAAATCTTGCCCCGTAAAACAAAATCTTGACCCGAGATTTCTTGTGTCTAGTGTGGGAAAAGAGGTAAGAATTACATTCAACGTAAATAACTACCTATCCGAACCAGCGAGAAGGTGGGGGTAATGCTTCAATATATAGCTCTCTTGTTCCCATGTGGCTTCACCCTCTGAGTGGTTTTGCCACTACACCTTGTAGAACTTCACCACATTGTTCCTTGTCACTCTTTCCTTTTCGTCCCGGATTTTGATAGGGTGCTCAATATACGTCAAGTCCGGCTAGAGGGGAAGCCCTTAAATTTCCATAGCTTTATCAGGCACCCACAAACATTTCTTCAACTAAGATATGTGGAACACATCATGTACCACCGATAAAATATCTGGAAGTTGGAGACAATAAGCAACTGGGCTACACTGTTTCAAAATTTGGTAAGGACCCACGTATCGAGGAGCTAGCTTGTCATGGACACCAAACCGATGCACCCCTCTCATAGGAGACACCTTAAGGTACACGTAATCCCCAACTATAAATTGCAAAGCCCTTCTTCGCTTGTTCGCATAAGCTTTCTGTCGGCTCTAAGCTGCCTTCAAATGACTCTGAATTATGCTGACTTGCTCACGAGCTTCTTTGATGAAGTCAGGCCCAAAGTATCCACGGTCTCCCAGTTCAACCTAGTTAAGTGGTGTCCTACATTTCTTTCTATACAGAGCTTCAAATGGTGCCATATGAATGCTCTCTTGATAGCTATTATTGTAAGAAAACTCAGCTAACTTCAGGCATTCATCCCACTTCTTAGGAAAAGAAATGGCACAAGCTCTCAATATGTCCTCGAGTATCCGGTTCACCCTTTCTATTTGGCCGTCAGTTTGTGGAAGATAGGCTGAGCTTCTGAGGAGACGGGTACCAAGACATTGCTGAAGTTGCTCCCAGAAACGAGAGACAAAAACTAACCCTCTATCCGAGATAATAGTAAGGGGAACTCCGTGTAGGGTCACAACCCGATCAAAATATATCTGGGCATACTTCTTGGCTATATATTTAGTGTCCACCAGAAGAAAATGAACAGACTTAGTGAGACGGTCTACAATGACCCAAATAGAGTCGTAGCCCTTGGATGTGCGGGGTAAACCCACAATGAAATCCATAGAAATATCTTACCATTTCCAAACAGGAATGGTCAAGGGCTGTAAATATCCTGGGGTACGCATGTGGTCCGCCTTAACTCTCCCACAAGTGTCACACTCCACGACGTACTTGGTGATGTTCTTCTTTGTGTTGGACCACCAATACAAGTGGCGCAAATCATGGTACATCTTGTTGCTGCTAGGATGGATAGACAACTTTGAATAATGAGCCTGATTCAAAATCTTCCTTCTCAGCTCCTCATTTGATGGAACCACCCATCTATCCTTGTACCTCACTACACCTTACTCATCAATACTAAACTAAGGACCATGTCCTTCGGCAATCAATTTCTTGATGTGAGGAATTTCTAAAGTATCTCGCCTTTGCTCTATAATAATCTGCTCAAGTAATTCTGAGACTAAGGCAATGTGAGCCAGCACCTCTGCATGGTTGAGAGACAAAGGTGTTTCTTCGACTTGATAAGATTTTTGGCTCAAGGCATCAGCTACCACGTTGACCTTTTTAGGGTGATAATGTACCTCCAAGTTATAATCTTTGATCAATTTCAACCATCTCCTTTGCCTCATATTTAACTCAGACTGAGTAAAAATATATTTGAGGCTCTTGTGATCTAAAAAAATATGTACTTTGTTGCCCAACAAATAATGCATTCAAATCTTTAGAGCGTGGACCACAGCAGCCAACTCTAAATCATGGGTAGAGTAATTCACTTCGTGCTTTCTCAGTTGGCGCAAAGCATAAGCTATCACATGCCCTTCCTGCATAAGCACACATCCCAACCCTGTCTTCGAGGCATCACAATATACATCAAAAGGTCTATCAATATCTGGTTGGGCCAAGACAGGAGCAGTGGTCAGGAATGTCTTCAAAGCTTGGAAGGCTTCTTCACAGGTCGGACTCCAATCAAACTTGGCTTCTTTTTAGAGCAGCTTGATCATCGGCTGAGCTATCTTGGAGAAATTTGGAATGAAGTGCCGATAATACCCAGCAAGACCAAGGAACTAACGAATCTGGTGCACTGACTTGGGAGACTTCTAATTTAGCGTATCTTGCACCTTGCTGGGGTCTACAGAAATACCGTCAGGTGTCAAAACATGCCCCAAAAACTACACTCGATCTAACCAGAATTCACACTTGCTGAATTTAGCATACAACTTGTGTTCACTCAATCGAGCCAGTACTATCCAGAGGTGTTATGCATACACTTCCTTGTTCTTAGAATATATCAAGATATCATCAATGAATACCACCACAAATTTGTCCAACTCTGGCATAAAGACTGAATTCATCAGGTACATGAAAAATGCAGGAGCGTTGGTGAGACCAAAAGACATGACTAGGTATCCGTATAGCCCATACCTAGTAGAAAAAGCTATCTTTGGTATATCTTGTGGTCTAATCTTGATTTGATGATAGCCTGAACGGAGATCAATCTTGGAGAACACTTTGACACCAGCTAGTTGATCGAACAAAGTATCTAAAGAATACTTGTTCTTAATGGTTACTGTATTGAGAGGGCGGCAATGCACACACATCCAAAGAGTGCCATCCTTCTTCACAAAAATGGCTGCACAACCCCATGGTGAAGAGCTAGGACAGATGAATCCCTTTTTCAACAACTCTTCCAACTGCTTCTTCATTTCAGCCAATTCCTTCGGAGCCATGCGGTACGGACATCGGGAGATAGGAGCAGTGTCAGGCTCTAATTCAATGGAGAATTCCACATCTCTATTCGGTGGCAACCCAGGTAGATCTTCAAGAAAAACATCCAGGAACTCACATACCATAGGAATAAAGGTAAGATCAGGAAAGGCTTCAGCATGAGCAGCAACAGATAAGACTGGATCTGAGGGTATAAGAAGAGACATCCTATCCTCAGAAGAAGGAAGCCGTAACTCGACAACTCTCTGCTTCAGATCCAAGACTATCCCATATACCCACAACTAGTTTATTAACAAAATTGCATCAATGCCTTGCCTAGGTAGCACCATGAACTAAAGACGATAAGTGTGAGTAGCTAATACTAAGCTCACTGTGTCTGTTCGAGTGTTGACGCACATCTGTGCACCTGGAGTACTGAATCTATAGACAAAAGGTATAGACATAAGAGGTATATTATGCCAGTGTGCAAATCCTATGCTCATGAATGAATGTGATGCACTAGAATCAAACAACACATAAGTTGGATGGGAATCAATGGTGAACATACCAGCCATCACCGGTTCATTTTGCAATATTTCCTCAGCCTCCATGAAATTAACCTGTCTAGATCGGCTGACTGACACTTTCTTCTTGATCAATGTTCGCTTGATTAGCCTGGAGTTAGCTGATGGCTGACTAGACTAGGCTGGCTGGTTTTGCGGACACTCTCAGACATAGTGGCCATCCTTGCCACATTTGAAACAGGCACCATGCTTGTTCCCCAGTCCTTGACGAGGTAGGACCTACTGTCCCTGAGGCTGCTGATGTTGCACCTACTGAGTAGGTGCATGATACTGAGTGGAAGGTTCCTAAAAAGTCTACTGAGGCTATAGAAATGAATGCCCGCCCAAAGATTGATAGGGCACCCACCTAATAACCTATACTTTCTAGGCATGGGGATGACTAGAAGACCCAGTAGCCACCCGTGTGCGCTTCCATTCTGCCTGAGAGTCACACTACAAGCCCTCCATGGCAATGGCAGCGTTCATCATCGCCCCAAAGGTCTAATAGTTCCCGGTATATAACTCCTTCCGTAGGCTGCAAGAGAGGCCATGATAAAAGTGGTCCCACTTCTTCTCATCTGTATCAACATGAGTCCCAGCATACTGCGACAAGTGATTGAACTTGTTGACGTAGTCCATCACGGTCATACTCCCTTGCCGAAGGTCCAAAAACTCTGTCAACTTCCTATTGAGAACACCAGCATGAATATAATACTCTCTAAAGGTTGTAGTGAACTCCTGCCAGGTCACCTGATGATCCGCCTGCTGCATGGCATTGAATGTATCCCACCATGCACTTGTCGACCCAAACAGCTGTTGCGCTGCAAAGCGTACCTTCTGCTCATCAGTGACGGTGAGCAGCAGAAACTTTTGCTCTAGAATGCGAAGCCAATGCTCCGCATCTAGGGGCTCAGCCGTCGGTGTGAACGTGGGTGGGTGCGTCTTTAAGAAATCCTAATAAGAGCAGGGTCCCTCAGGACCGTGGGCACCACCCCCGTTCCCCACCATTGCCCCCGTGCCTCCACGGGCGAAGCCACCAATAGCCTATGCCAGCAGCTCCATGGCATGTTATTTTTTTGCAGAATTAAATGAAAAAAAATTTATATAAAAATTATAGATCTCGACGAGATCTACAACTTTCTAGTTTTGAGTTTTTTCATTTGAAGTCGTTACGATGCTCAAAAAAAATTAATAACATATTTGAACTTAAGGGCATTTTCGTCTTTTCACACCTACAATTTGACGGCGTTAGAGCCCAAACTGACGGAAGTGGCATAGAGGACACAAAAAAGTTAGAGTAGTGGCGCTGAAGACCGCTGAATTTTTTTAGGGGCACACAGAAAATTACGATCTTTTATAATGGCACACAGAGAAAAGTCTCAATAAATTATTTGGTAGCCACCTCCATTTAGGATAATTTGATATACTAATTTACGATAATGTCAATACATATTTACGATAGTTGGGTTACTATAACACATGGAGATATTTACCATAACATTATAGTAAACCACTTAGTATGAAATTACTATAATCTCGTAAATTAACATAATAATTATCGTAACTCAAAGTGGCTACAGAATAAGTTATTTTATAGTCAGCTACAGGATAATAGTTATATATATATATATATATATACTCTCAGGGAGTAGTTACTCCTATATGTATATCTATAGATTTAGAGTGTATATGGCCCGACGAAGTGTATGTAGATGGAGTATATCATCATACTAGACCATCTAGGATATGACAAGTATGTATATATACTTAGAGTATATGGGTATACTTATTTTATATGTTACTATCATAGTATTATATAATATATTAAAAAATACGTGTTCTTTTCAAAAAAAATTTCACATAGTAAAGATCTAGAGTATATTAATATTAGTATGTCAACATACTTAAACTGATAAATGAGTATGTATGTATACACAACGTGATTTATTGATTATGGGAGTAACTACTCCCGGGAGTATATATATGGTCCCTGGAACCCTACCCTCAATTTCTCCTCGCCGTCTCAGCTGCCAGCAAACCTTCTCGCGTCGCCGTGTGCCCATGAGTTCCGCTCGCTCCCTCCGTTCTGACTCAAGGAGGCCGACGTCGTGTCTCTATCCTTCGCTCGGGCTTGCTCACAGTGCCGGCCCTAGGGGTAGGGCATGAGGTGCGACGACCGAGGACCCAAGCGGAGGAGGGACCCAAACTCAGGTATACAAACCCCTAGGTCTTATAGTCCATTAGGCATTAGCAAACTAATAAGAAAAGAGACATAGAACTGGCTAGGCGGCCCAAAAAGATAACATCGATATTTCTTTCATAGTTTCATTTTCCCACAACCCTTGGGTAGAGAGGAGGCGAGGAGTCACGCTGCACACAACACACTCTGATTGTGAGTTTGCAACGTGCGTCTTACGTGGAGCTGGCGAGCCGCGCCGCCGCGAAGAGCTAGACTACCGGAGACACGGACACAGCGCACGAGGACGGTGACCAGGCAGGGTTTCACGACGACGACATCTTGATTCTTGGCTTCTTATGAATTGTGATCACCGATCAATTGTTTAGGCCCAAGGTATTTTTTCCTTTTTTATTTTTAATCCAAATTAATTATTTGTATAGTATTTTAGACTTCTAGTACTTTATACTTATATAGTCATATTTTTCTTCTAATTTAGGTGTTAGAATTTTAGAATATTACCTAAGAAACATTTGTCATGAGTGAGAAAAGAAAACGAATATATTGTTTTTTAATTTACATTATTCCTCGATAATTATCATACATCTATAAATATATTGCTTAATCTATATTGTTCCTTGATAATTATCAGACATGTTAAATTAAAAATATGTTATTGAATTTGTTTTTGTTTTACAAGTAAAATTAGCGCCTATATATTATAAGATTTTATACGTGATTAAGAGAGACCGTTACGACGAAATCGCCAGATGATCCTTAAAATCCTGGGACTGGCACTGCTCGCTCATGTCCTGACTCTAGGAGGCCGACGACGTGCCCCTCGCTCCCACAGTCTCTGCACTTCACCCTCTCTCGCTCAGATCTAGTCTCCGTCGTTCGCCTAGCCCCGCTCGGGCAGCGCGGCTCGAGGAGACCGACGTCGTGCCTGCCCCTCGCTCCGTTCTAGTCTCTCCAGCCACTGCCCTTCGCCCAGCATGGCTCGAGGCAACCAAGGAAAGCTTGACCGTGAAGAAGAAAGCTGCGAGCCTAAGCGTCCCGATTATCGGATATGCGTATCCGTCGGGTATCTGCCCGATCGGGGATGAAAATGGGCAAAAATCTGTACCCGCGATGGAGACGGGATGTATTTTATCTTGCGGGGAAGAGGACGTTTTGACAATACTGACCGGTACATCCCCGTTGCTATTTTAGAGGTGGTGGTGGTAGTAGTAGACGAAACGTTTGGCTCACCGCTCACCGGCTCCGTACGCCTGCCTGTCCGCTTCTCGGCCGGTCGTCGAGTCCCGGGGAGGCCTCGCCGTCGCCGTCACCCATTCAAATTCAATCAAGGCAAAGGTGCCTTTCGGCAGCGTACGTACGCGCTCCGGATTAAATGAGCTTGGGCGTTAAGTCCGCCGGCCGGGCTCCGGACACATCGTTTAACACGTGTGATGCCAGTGCCATGCCAGTCCGGGCGCCTCCGTTCTTGCTTGCTCTCGGCGGGCTCGGCTGGACGGACGGCCTTGGGATTTTTTCTCCCCCGGGCCGTGGATCGTCGTGGTCGTCCCGTCGGCTCGCGGAAAGGTTGAAAGGTCTAGTGGTCTACAGTACTATTTTCTCCGTCCTAGAATATCTGTCTTTTTCGCTTCCCGAGAAACAACTTTAACAAAATATATATTAAAAATATTATTATTTATAATACATAATTAGTATTATTGGAAAGATCTTTGAATCTAGTTTTTTAATAAATTTATTTGGAGACACAAATATTACACATATTTTATACAAATTGAGTTAAAGTCATGGCACGGACACCGAAAACGACAGACAAATTGGGTCGGAGGGTGTGGCCGTCTAGCCGCTCCGGTCCGGTACCTTCCTTGGGGCGCGCATATAATTACGCCGCGCCAATGTGACACGTTGCGCACTGTTTCCGCACTATTTGGGGCCGTACTGCCCGGAGAGCCCATGCTCCTGTCCTGCCGTGCCGTGCCCCCTCGAAAAAGCACGATTTTGCATCAGGACGACGTACTCCTATGCTCATTACCGATTGTTTGAGATCGGACCGGTGATTTAACAGTGCATTAGTCAATCAGTGAATTATATGATGGGCATGGGCCGGACGGACCATTACGTTTTTGTAAAATGCAGAAATTTAAATAATGCTGAAAGGTTCTTTTAGGGTATGTTTGGAACGCCGAATTTTTTTTTCTATTTCTGTATTTTTTCTGTGAAATAAAACTGATTCATGTAAAATTCCTGCATGATTTCTGTGAAATTCCTACGTTCCAAATATATCCTTACTTGTGCTTTCTAGTGAGTAAAAGCGTAAGGTGCAATATCATTTAGTACCATATTATTAATTGATACGGAGATAGAGAATTCTATGTCCTGTATACTATATAAGAGCATCTCCAAGAGTACCTGATAACCCTTCTCAATCCTTGGTTTTTGAGAAGAATGAATTTTTTTTCTCCAATAACTCCTAAACTAACCTCCTAATCTTTTAACACTTCACACTTGGAAAAAATAGGCCCCAGGCGCGTAAAGATACGCGGGTGGCCGTCGCACGTATCCGCCCTTCCCCATCGCCCGCGCGTCGCGCAGTCATTTTCTCGCGCGGTCTCCTCTTCGCGCCATCTGCTGCCCTCGTGTAGAGAAGCCGATCATTGCTGGGCGAGGCAGCTTGTCAATGGCGGCCGGCGGCCTGTGCCTGGCGACCGGCTACGGGGCTCTGGCGGCCTTGTGCCTGGCGACCGACTGACGAGCAATAGCATGACGGGTGCAAGTGGCAGGCCTTCGTGCACGCCGTTTCCGTCCTGCTCGTCAAGCCTGTGGCCAAGGCGGTGGCTCCTGCGTCCGTGCGTGCTTGTCACGAGCCTGAGAAGAAGAAGGGAGTGTGAAAAGAAAAGGAGAGAATGACATGATTCCAGGTGAGAAAATCGTAAGAGAGAAAGATCTAATGGGGGGTTTTAAATGGATATAGAAATAAATTTAGGGTTTATTATGCAAAACATCATAAATCCTAGGACCGGCCAAATTTAGATTTTTGGAAAGTGGAATATTAGAAAACCTTAGAGATAGCCTTCTTTATTTCTCGTAGTATTTTTTTAGAAGTTAAAAAACACCATGTTTTTAGAAAGAAAAAATAGAATACACTTTCGAGATGCTCTAGCCCCTCATGTGAAAGGATGACACGCTAGAAACCACTATAAGGGGAGGTCTTGAGTAATTTGGTCTTATCTAAGTGCAACTAGTGTGCACCCGTGATTGAGAAAACAATAATCCTTTGATCTTACATGGAGATACTTTTATAGATTGATTGAATTGATGTCACTGTGTCAAGCCGTTGCAGGTAAATCTTCTAACCATTTTTTTGTGGTTTATTTTATTCATTCCACTACTACTTCATCTTGTTATATATGCATATGCTAATTTTCGGAAGTAGTACTTGAATTTTGGTTGTGTTACCATTAACCGTGATTCATATTGCAAATTTAAATCATGCAAATACCTGACGTGTGGAGCTCATCGCTGACCGTTTGCGATCGTGATGCTGATTTAACAGCTTGTCAATCAGGACCTCCTTCACAATGGCTAGTAGTCTGCTTGTCCCAAACAAGGATGTCCCTATTCCATCCCACTCTACCCAAAACCAAACACAAGTTCAGAGTTATGCCAATTTTGACGCGGCACGCGACTACCAAATTTACAATTTTCCTATAAGCCGTAACCACGAACCTAGTACGTAGAAAAATTAGGACAACATTACGGCCGAGAGATATAGAAATGACAGCAGGCTGGTGGCGACAGCACTGGACTGGAGTCGGACAGCAAAAGAAACCGAGAAAAGAGACGAGGGGCGGGCGCTAAAGAATGGAGCAACCGGTGACCAAGCTCCTGAACGCCAAGACCTCTTCTCTTTGTTTGATGTGGCAGCGGCCAGCGGCATCCTGTTCGCTGATGCTCAAATTTGGCTTATGCTGATTTTTAGGGCCTCTTTGGCACGGCTTATGCCGACTTCGAATCCATTTATTTTGCGTAAATCGAGGCACTGTAGCGTGAAGCCGTTTTGTAAATCGGGGTTAAAATGAACTAGAAGCCGGAAAAAGCCAGTTTTTCTGACTTCACCGGCTTTGACTTCATCGGCGAAGCCGTATTGGATGAGCCATACAAAGGGGCTTTATACTCGTGAGAAAAAAAACAATATTCATGAAATGTAGTTGTAAGCTCAAGCGAACAGGAGCAATATTTTTGACTTTACGCGCACAGACCGGCGGCGGCGGATACTGCTACCGCTAGCGATGAGATAGAAATGCGAGCCGGGCGGTCGGCCGTCCCGTGCCGACTGGCACTGCACGGGTCTCGGCTCGGCTCCGCTTGTCTTTTTGCTTGACCTTTCCACGCGCGGCGCCGGCCAGCCTGCGCTCTCCCGGCCGTGAGCGTGAGCGGCTTTTGGCAAGTGCTGGTGTTGCACGAGAAAGTCTCGGCCTTTTGATCAGAGGTCCGGCCGGCCTCTCCCTGCTTTACAGCCGGCCGGCGCCCGGCGGGTGGTGAAATTTGTTTGCTTGCATTGCGGAGGGCCATGATGATTAGCTGAGGGCATAATAAACTACTACAGTACGCACGTTAGGTGGTGCCGGCACTCCGGCTGTACAAATTAAAAAGGGTAATGGTCCTGTTACCTGTGCGTGCTCCAGACACGTCTTAATACTTCTACGTATACGGTGGTTTGCGTCCAATCTGACGTCCTGCTGCCGGCTTTTCAATCGATGGAAATCTAGGGTAACTTAGGAGTGACACAAATACCATTAGCTAGCATGCCCCTGTGCCGGGGATGCCACGCGCACACCAGAAGTTCAGAACAAGGTCACATTCAGGAATCATAGCAGCAGCAGCCCGGGAGATCAGGAGGAGAATCGAGCATTGAGACGAGACAAACTGGAGCCAAATCCATCCCCCAACTACTACTGAAAACGGACGAAACGACACGATCCATGCACCTACGGCGAAAGGAAGAAGGAGCATGGAAATGTCACTGACATGGGACGTGATCTTCTGGTAGTACACTCTCCCCTCCCTCCCCTATGCTGGGATCGCAATCCTTCCTTCCACCACCTTACTACACTGACAGACGCCTCCGTTGCAAGTACAGGCGATTACAGAGTTTTTAGGCTGTCGGAGGTTGGATACAAAAGGAATGACACATGGCTTGGGTGCAAGGACACAGTCATCAGCCCCCCAGAGCACCGAAATCAGGCCTGGACTTTCAATCTTTCATCACAATTCACCGACACCCACGTGGAGAAAACCAGAGGCATTCAAGGTAGGAGTACACACGCATTACAACATATTAGCAGTAGCTCAGCATTGTATACAGAGATGGACAAGCAAGGAGACGACAGGCCAAGGCCACACCAGCAAGCAGTAGACGTAGTAGCACATTTCTTATGCCTCTGCTACTTTATACTAGTCTAGTAGTACTCGATTGGAAACATGTTTCACAAAACATGGGTAGGTAGATAGATAATACAGGAGTAGGCAGCATCCAATCCAGAAAGATGAGAAACTACTAGTAATACATCAAACACAGCAACAAAAAGGCCGTCCACCTCCTTGTTGGTCCATCAGTCCACCACTGTACCCAGAATGTTAGATGATGAATTCCCTCCGGGGAGGGAGGGTGATTGAAGGCGAAATAATAGGCTTCTCTCCATCAACCAGGACGCAGATCATCAAGGATCTCCAAGCTTTGTGATCAGCAGAACGAACGACTTCACCCGACTGACGACGAAACAAAAAGTCCTAGAGTTTTATCATCAGAATATGGAGTTGGCTGTCCTTTTGAGTGCACCACTTGCCATGGACAGCAGCAAAGCCTTGCCGTCATCGCCGGAATTCAGATGACCCCCAAGCACCAGCACCAGTAGTAGTATAAGGAGGAGAGCAGATCGGTACAACTATAAGTCAAGCTTACCATCTTCTTGCTATAACAAGTTGAAGTTTGTGTCGAGACGACCTCGATGAGTCTTATGATCAGCAGGCAGCTGTGATGTATGTACTAGAGGTTAGCCCTGAGGAAGTCGGCGATCTCCTCCATGACCTCGTGGTAGTGGTCCGTGTTGGACAGCAGGTAGAAACCAATGGTGGCCTTCTCACGGTACACGAGCTTGACATGGTGGCCATCTTCCTGGAGGCCCTCGGCGTACGCCAGCTGCCGATCGCAGGTGAGGTCCAGGCCCGACACGATAATGAGGCTCTTGGTGAAGGGTAGCCCCCTGAGCCGCCGCCCGTTCGGCCCGAACGGGTTGCACGCCGGGTGGTCCCGGTCGGCGTCCTCAGGCAGGTACGCCTTCCAGTACCAGTCCCTGTCCTGGAGCGTGACGAAGTACTTGCCGTCCAGCCGCCGCTCGGACTCGGTGCGCTCAGTGCCGCCGAACATGGCGTTGAGCAGGATGTTGCCGCAGATGCTGATGCCGGCGTCGGCGGCGCGGACGGCCACGTGGTGGGCGATGTTGCCGCCGGAGCTGTCGCCCGAGAGGAAGACGCGGGGGCGGGCGTCCCCGCCGCTGCGGAGGAAGGGCTGCGACATGGCCCACTTGAGCGCGGTCCAGCCGTCTTCGTAGGCGCACGGGTACCGGTGCTCGGGGGCGCGCCGGTAGTTGACGGACACCACGACGCCCTTGCTCAGCTTCACGAACCGGCGGCACAGGTTGTCGTAGATGGCCGTGCCGGAGGACGAGTGGGCGAAGCTGCCGCCGTGGAAGAAGAGGATGACTGGGAACGGGTCGGGCGACGGCGTGCCGGCGAGGAAGTCCAGGATGGGCAGGGTGACCGCGGCCGCGCCCGCGTTGTTAGCGGCGGCGGCGCGGTAGATGCGGACCTCCAGGCCGGTGGACGTGTCGATGACGTGGTCGAACGAGGAGACCCCCTCCGGGGCCCGCGCGTCGGGGGGCACCCGGCGGTCGAGGAACTCGGCGAGGTCGCGGTCGAAGGTGCCGTCGGCCCGCCGGAGCATGTTGTAGGCCAGCTTGAAGTTGGAGATGAGCACCCATGTGTGGATCGGCACCGCCCCCTGCACAACAAGAAACCAACATCAACAGCAGCAACAGTTTCAGGCTCCTCATCACAAACACAAACACAAACACAAACACATGGCAGTTGCAGCGCCCCCCTCCTATTCGGCTATTCGGCTAGTATTCCTTTGCAGTTTCCTCGCATGGGTGAGAAGGGCAATGCGAGCGGCGATCTTTGGCCTCCGCTTGCCCGAAAAGATGGAAGCTTTGGCATGATTTGGTCGCTTCCCTCTTGTTGGGTAGCCATTTCCGTGGCATCCCTCGCCACTCCCTCCCAAACTCCAAAAACAACGGGGGCAAGGGCGAAGAGGATAAAATTGGGGTTGAGCCCAAAGGGGAAAGAAAGGCAGCGATTGGCCGGGAAATCACCGGCCAGCGCTGGCCCCAATCCACCACCGTCCCACCGAATCATAAAGCGCGGCGGGCGGCACAAATCGGGAGCCGCGGCCCTGGCGCACCCGCCCCCCGAAACGCGCAACCGAGGGCCGGGAGCCGGACGCAAGGACGGCGGGGCGCATGCCCGCGCGACGAAACTAGTACTAGTACAAGGAAGGCCAAGGAAGGAAGCAACGGGAGCCGCGCGCGCACCTTGCACTCGTTGCGGTTGACCTCGTCGCTGCCGGCCATGGCAGTGGGCGCGCGCCGCTCGGCTTGGGACCGCACCGCCGGCTTCACTGCTGCAAGTGCAAGATCTCTCCCCCGGGGCAACAAAGCCTGGCTTTTGCTCACGGCATGGGCCCCGGAGGACCGGCCACGCCAAGTGATCCCGCTGAACCGAGCCCGGCTCGAGCGCGGCCACCCTCCCGCGTCCCCGATCTCCTCGCGGCCAAGCACCCTCCTCGGCTCCTCCAATACAAATCCCCGCCGGCACCGACCTCTGGGCTCGACGAGCCAAGCAGGGGAACGAGCAGCGGGCGGGCGGCGGCAGTACGAGGAGGGAGGCGAGGCGTGGTGTGTGTGTCCGTGTGTGTGAGGGACGCGGGCACAGGGGGCGAGGGGGAGATGGAGGGGAACAGGAAGGAGAGGGGAGGGGGGTAATAGCGGGGGGCGGGGGCGGGGGCGGACGGACGGAGGAGACGACAAAACCGGGCGGCTCAAAAAGTAAAACCCGCGGGGGGTGCGGGGCCCACACGCGCCCAACCCCCCACTTCTCTCTCTTCTCTACCCAAGCCGCTGCCAAATATTTTTCTCTCGCTCTCTCTCTCTCTCTAATAACTCCTCCTTGCTTTCTCCCTCTCTTCGCCTGGCTTTTGTTTGTTTATTTCTTTTGGAGGGTTTCGCGAGAAGGTTTGGATGGATCTGCCGAGGGCCGACGCCCCCTGCCTGCCGCTGCGCTTTGGGGGCGAGACGAGAGTTGCCCTCCTGCTTTTCGTGCTCGCTTGCCTTTTCCTCCGTCGCCCTCGTCGTCATCGTCGTCTTCGGGCCTGGCCATGGGACGGACGGGGTTGGACGGAGCGCGAGAACGGCTGGTAGGTGCACCAAAACGGTGTGCGTGGACGTTGGGCTATCCGCTGGACGTATTCCGTGCCACTATTGCTATCGCCAAGGCTTGGTGCAGAGGAAAGGCTCTCTCGTCTTCGAGCCCCAAAATGCTCTCTCTCGGTGCCGTGTAACCTTTGCCACTTTTGTTTTTTTGTTTCTAATAATGTTTCCAAGTGGTAACGTAGTACACGGCTCTCCTGTGTGTTTTATTTTAGAAAGAAATAACTGTGATCTATTTCGTCGATGCAACTACGAGCAGCAGAATGTGTCTAACACACACACCAGAAAGAAATATCTTGTGTATCTTTGTTACACAAGATACTGATACTGTAACAAAGTTGCGCTGAAACCCTTTTAAAAAAAGTACAGTTGAAATGAAATCTACAAGCCTAGCATACCTTCTTAACCTTAGGTCCGAATTTTTTATTTTTTAGTCTTTTTTTATAGTTTTTCACAAATATTTTTATGGAGGAAAGATTTCATAATCTGGACTTTTAGCTCGGCGTCATTGAGGCTGGCGCCGAGCTAACACGTCTCGGCCCTGGTGCCGAGCTCTTGGGCTCGAGACCCACGTGGAGGTGACATGGCAGGGAGCTTGGCGCCAGAGTGACTGGCGCCGAGCTTGTGTTTTAACCCTGGCTCCAACCCTCCTGTTCGAGCGTTCTTCCTCTTCTTTCTCCTTCCTCTCGGATTTTTTCTCTCCCAACTTCGCCCTACCTCACGAATCGGTATATTGGACCTTAAAAACTTTGATTTGATCCGTAAATCTTCGAGAGCAAGGTATCATCGCTCCCCTCCTAGTTTTTTTCGCATCGAATCAGTATATATTAATCGGATTTTTCAACCTAAGAATCGTCATTACCCAACTGTCTCCTCATCTACCTCCTCGGGGCACTGTGCAAACTCTTGCCGGAGCCAGAAGATGAGAACTCCAGAAGTGCGAGCCCCTTGCTCGCCAAGCTCACGCTCAAGGAAGGCCTCCACTCGTGCTCTCCAGCCTTCTGACATGCACTGCCCAGTGACTGGGTTGCCATGAATCCTCAGGCCTAGTATCTTCTGACAGTCCTAGAGCGTGGCTGTCATCTCCCTGAAAGTTAGGTGGAAGCTGTGAGTCTCCGGCCGCCACCTATATTTTAGATAAATCAAGATTACATGTCAAAAAGACAAGCGCATGAACAAATGGCCATGAATGGAGGCAATGATTGAATATAATACCTGTCAACCAACGCGGTTATGGTCGCTGAGTTGAACTTGGGCAACCCATGACGAATCTGAAAAGAGATGACATCTAGGCCAGCTCTTTGCAGGAAAGGAGTGTACCTGTCGTCGTACCGCATATCCAAGAACCCACTGTGAATTCTAGGACGAAGGATCGGAAGGTCCTGCATTGAATAAAACATAGTCTCATGTTACTTCACGAACACATGAAAGCTCGCCAAAATTTGAACAAAACGTATAGATTATTACCTGCCCCTGCGCTATGAGACGTGATCGGTGGGTCTCCTCGTATGTCGGATCGAACAGGTGGAATTGCGCCATCCTACAAAAAAAGTCAATGAATTAGAAATTCAATATGCAATGAAACATGAACTTAGAAATGTACAAGTAATTGACACAATTACATGCATAATTAATTAAATGAATATGACAAATATTAAGTAATATAATCAACCAATAATCGCACCTCACTAATTTGCCAATGGCAACTTCGTGAATTGTGGCCAAGTCTACCACACTTGCCGCACTCGTACTGCTCGGGGTCAGTAACAAATGGGGTTCCTCTCCCACGCCTCGTTCTTCCGGGTATCTGATCCATAACCATCCTGTGCCTCGTCCTCTTCCTTGATCCACGTTTGTTCTAACGGTAAGCTGGATCCGCAATGTACTTCAGCCCATCATATGGAGGTCACTCTCCAGGGTCCTGGAAAGGCACGAAGCGGGGGCTCCATGTGTGCACAAGCGTGTCGACACTGAACTCGTGAGGTATCCTGCTCTTGATATTATAGTTACGATGCCTAGCTGCTGCCACTAAATGGGAACAAAGATAGTGGTACTGCCTTGGTTTACCATAAGTGCATTTTGAAATCTTGGAGGACAACCACATGCATCCTCGACTCTCGGACCTCACCGTTGGACGTTGTACCGCCCCTATGATCGATCTGATAAGTCCCTGTGGCATGATCAAAGCATATAACCTCATGTGTGCCAACCCTTTTATTTGTCTTCTCTTGGTGTGCCTTCGGTTTCGAAGCCCATATCTCTCCATCACTCTATAACTTCAATGCATGGGCGTGTCTATCGTTGAACCAGGCCACAAGCTTATAGAAGGTGAATTGAACAATTGCATTCATGGGTATACCATGTATCCCCAATAGCAACTTATTGAATGACTCCGCCATGTTGCTGCACTGAAACTCATACCTCCATCCACCGGCGTCATGAGCTCTCGTCCATTTCTCCAAATCCCTCATCAAACCAGTGAGCCATTGTCTACCTTTTGCATTTGATGCGGTTCTGACCTACTCCAACTTTTTCTAAAAGTACTTGTCCTCAAGCTGTTGAGCAGCCTCCTAGAACAGATCAAAGTTACCCTTCAGACCATCCTTTCGGAGTAGATTCTCGGCAAGGTGCCGAGTACACCAATGATGGTGTAAAGGTGCATACCCCTCTATCTACTCTCGTACGGCATTAAGTATGCCCTGGTGCCTATCAGATATGACGCCAACCTCCCTACCAGGCCCAACCACGTGTATCCGGACTAGCCTTAAGAACCATCCCCAATTGTTATTGCTCTCCTTCTCAACCAAAGCAAATGCCAAAGGAACCAACTTGTTGTTCGCGTCACAGGATATGGCTATAAGAAGTGTGCCCTAATATTTGCCAATCAGGAACGTACCATCAATGGAGAAGATGGGACGACAGTGCCTAAAGGCCTCGACGCACTGAGGGAAGCACCAGAAAACACGGAAGAATATCTGCCTCCCATCCTTCCATGCATTTGGTTTTGGGATGTACTCATAATGCATGCCTGGATTCACCGCTTTGATTGCATTGAATAGTACTAGTAGCTGCTCGTACCCATCCTCCCAGTCCCCATATATCATCTTCCATTCTCGCTGCTTATCCCTCCAAGCTTTACCATAAGTTATCACATAACCTCCATACAATGCCTCAACGGTCTTGATAATTGTCCTCACCTTCATGTTGGGTTCTCTCTGTAATATTTCCATCAACCGCTTGACAATGAGGGTAGATGTCAACTGTCGATGCCTCAGTGTCAGCTCATGGTCAGCACAATTGTGTGGCCCAACAACTTTTGTGATCTTCCACTTTTCGGTGACTGTTTGCTTCCTTGCACAAATCCTCCATGGACAACGTTCCTTGCCACACACAACTATGTAATGATGCTCCACATATGAATGCAAGACCTAGTAAGGTCTCTTTTGTATCACTGCTGTGGGGGTATTAACCCCTATACCCTTACGACTAGGCCTGGGCTGGCCCAGACCAGAGGGCCTGGCCCGTTAGAAGACGACGCGTGGCCCAGCCAATCTGTTCGGAGTCCCGCGTAAGGAATCAAGGCAGATTGGGAGATCAAGCAAGATCCTGGTCGGTTAGAATAGGAATCCTTATCCGGCCACCTATGGCAATTGTAACTGGTTAGGATTAGTTTCCAGATCTGTAACCCTGTCCCCCGGATTATATAAGGCGGGCAGGGGACCCCTCTAAAAAATATCTCTCATTGACATACAGCAATACAATCAGACGTAGGACGTAGGTATTATGCCTTTACGGCGGCCAAACCTGGATAAAACCACGTGTCTGTCCTACGTCACCATCTTGTTTGTAGCTTGCGCATCTGTCTGCCGATAATCTACTACCTTGGGCATACCCCTAGGTAGACTGCCGACCATATTTCATCGACAGTGGCGCGCCAGGTAGGGGGTATGCGTACTGCTCTCCAGGCGAACAAGATGATCATCATCCCCGGTTCCATGGCTACGTTGAATGGCCTCATGTTCACCATCGGCCAGATCACCTGGACCACTGGCTCCGACGACTTCATCGCCATGACCCCGGAGGAAGTGCGGGTTCAATCTGCGCTGACCACTGCTTCACCTGCATCGGCTACGGCTCCGACCACGGTGGATCTGGCTACAACCACGGTGGATCTGGCTCTGACCATGGTGGATCTAGATCTGACCACGCCAGCATCGTCTTCAGCCACGCCAACAACCCGTCGTCTGCTTCCTCGCTACAAAAGGAGGTAGATCGACAACACCGACTTGCTTGACTCCATCGATCGGGTCGGCACCAAACTTGCCGAAACCCTGGCTCTGGTAAGTTCGATTCAAAGTCAACCTAATGAGCAGGTAACTACGACCCACAATAGATCTACCTGACCAGCTCAGGCCAGTCGTCCTGCACGACTCGGTACGGATCTTGTGGTCACATCTACTCCTGAAGGGCACTCCGTTCATCGCCGGCCAGCCCCTGCGATGGGTCTCCAGCTCTCCGAGTACGAAGCCTTGATGAAGAACCACCAGGCCCAGCCCTACGGCCTATGCAACTTCGTCAACATGGTCTGGATTGAGGATTATCAAGAAGGATCGGTCCATACAGTTCAAGAGAGTGGCTCAAGCTCCTCGTCTGGCTTCGCATCTAATGCCTCCATTCACACTGAGCTCCAG
This sequence comes from Miscanthus floridulus, assembly GCF_019320115.1. NCBI lineage: Eukaryota > Viridiplantae > Streptophyta > Magnoliopsida > Poales > Poaceae > Miscanthus > Miscanthus floridulus. The sequence goes on along the minus strand of NC_089595.1, from coordinate 82,645,430 downwards.
CATCATGATGATGAAGGCGTTGAATACGATCTGGATATCCCAGACCACGCCCCGAGATTCCCGCGATTCCCATCCTTCCCACCAAGGCGAGGAGACTTGATCAATATTGTCAGTAATGACGAACCACCTGCAGTTGGCGAAACAGAACAAGAAAGGCTAGCACACGAAGCACGCAATATTGACTGGTTTAATCACCGACAAATCAAAGCCGAGGCAGAAGAGGAGGCCCAACACATAAGGGTCTAGCCATGCGACCTTAACAATGCCTTTGACAGGGTGGGGGACAAGCAGGTCTTCAGGACTCCAAGCGCCAACATAGCTGTTGCTATGGTGACAATGCAACTACTACCCAATACCCCAGAAACACAGGCAGTTCGTGATGATATACAAGCTTACCTAACGGCTACTATGGCCTAGACCACAGAGATTGTAAATCAAGCCACAGCCGCCAGTACTCAAGTCACTCACAGCCACCCAACCAATGTGGCTTGTGCAACAATGACCCATCAGACAACCGTCAAGGCAGAAACGGTGGCCATGATGGTGGCCGGGACGACAACCACCGTCGGGATGACAACCGCCGTGACTTCCGGGACGGCAACTGCCGAGACAACCGCGATAATCGCTGCGATAACCACGGTCATAGGGTTAATCAGGGTGGCAACCGAGATCGCCGTGATGGCAATAACTGCAAACGCCTGCAACCACCTCTTCAATGTAGGGAGGTCATTGAACACCCTCCCATTCTCAATTACCATGTTAGGGCCGGCCTCGGGAGCTTCTAGGAGCTCATCATCACGTCCTTCTGCACACGTCTGATAGGAATGAGCAAGATTGCTGAACTCATGAAATCTTGGATCACGGCGGTTGGGAAAGATACGCCTCAGCATCTCAACATCACTCTCTGTCAGCTCTCCAACAGGGCGATCATCATCAAAATCAAGAGCTCTTGCCATCTCATATGACTCCGAATCATGCATAATTTCAACACTATTGGAGCCATGGAATCCATCTCTAAAGTGCACTTGCGCAGCAACAGGGGGCACATCCACATTCTCAGGAATGTCTCCTACAACATAAGTAGAGAAATGAGGAAAACAATGAAAGAAATGGATATAAGGAAGGGGTAAGCTTCCAATAACCATGCAGTTAAGACACTTACTCGGATCTGTGTCAAAGGGATCTCATGAGGAGGATCTGCCACAACAACATGAGTCTAACAAGCATCTTCAACTACCACATTGGGGGCAGATTGAGCATCGGGAACCATAGGTGCAACCTCCATATCCATATCAGGTTCTGGGATGGGAGGGTCGATGTGTGCCTGCTGGCCCATTGGTAGGGAAAACCCATGAGGGATGGGTTCGACTAACACCCGACGCACAACCACGTCCAAACATTGCAGCTGGCTCTTCATAGCCGATCTTACATAGTTCTCCCATTGATCCGCACAACCAATTGGGATCATTCGCCTGAGGATGTTGGGAGGAGAACCTAGGTGTAGTATAGCCGCAACTGCAATGCCATCATCTCCAAGGTAATGTAGCTCCTCCTGAGCCCTTGCAAGCTTCTCACTAAATGAAGGCCTATCATTGAATAGCACAGACACGCTTTGCATGTCAACAAACTCAACATATCCATAGTGATCGTATTCAACGGTGCCTCCATGATATATGGTCACTAGGTTGTCCATCTAGTTCAAACACATAACGAAACACATGTCCTTTAGTCCAAATTAGACGCTAGATAGTACCTAACAAGTACTTTCTAACTACAAACTAAGTAAATAAGATAACAACTACATACATAGATACAATGTACTAACTAAATAGCTAGGTCCTATTTAGTTAACTAAATATGTAACTACCTATCTAAGTAGCTATCTAATTATATCTATGTACCTATGTATCTATGATTCTATCTATCTACATATATATCTCACTAGATCACTAACTAAATCAACTACCTAAGTCATCACATTAACTAGTAAATAACAAATGCCAACTAAGTACGTACATTGCATATTCACAATTTTTACCTTTGCAACGACTGATCCACGATCGTCGGCACGGGCAGCCAGTTAGGCGAGGCCGGGCATGGGCGACGCTACACAGCATGGCATGGGAATGATGTGGCCACGGCATGGTCACTGCACGGCGGGCACGGTGTGGCGCGGCCGGCGCAAGACGTGGGCCCGGCGCAGTGGCCGCCGCGGTCTCGGCCCAGGAAGTGGGGAAGGGCGGCTGGCGTGGGCAAGGGCCACGTCATGGGCTCAGGGCGGGCATGGGGCCGGCGTGGCCGTGGGGCTCGGGGCGGGTGTGGGTCGGAGACGGCGGCTGGCGCAGGCTCCCGGCGCAGCGCGGCCTCGGTGGCGGTGCGGCGCGAGCGGCCGGTGGCGGGCTCCGGTGTGTGCTGGCGAGGGCGAGGGCGAGGCCGTGCGGGCTCCAGGCACAGCGGCGGCGGTGCTCTGCTTGGCTCGAGCGAGGGAGATGCAAGAGAGAGAGAGGGGGGAGAGGAAGAGAGAAAGGATTGGAGCCCATACGTAATAAAGGCTTGGTGCCATTCACCCTGACGCCGAGCTCGGCGCCATGATCTATGACGTCGAGCTCAGTGCCAGGGTGGCTGGCACCGAGTTCCCTGCCATGTCACCTCCATGTGGGTCTCGAGCCCAAGAGCTCGACATCAGGGACGCTAGCGCCGAGATGTGTTAGCTCGGCGCTAGCATCGATGGCGCCGAGCTAAGGGTTCAGATTCTAAAATCTTTCCTCCAGGGGTGTATTTATGAAAAACTTTCAAAAAAAGTGCTAAACAATAAAAAATTCAGACCTTAGGTTGACGCATTTTTTGCACATTGAAGTCACATCGACAATACATACACCGGCTTATCAAGGACACAAAGTGGCTCTCATTCTCTCAAACATCTTATGTGAACCATAGCATTAGACCAACCCAAAAAGGAAAACAAAGGGAAAAAACAATAGCATAGCTTCGGTCTTGCCAACTGGCCTTGTAACTGTAGTAGTCTTCAAGTAGCCTAGCTCCGTGTTGTAGCTGTTTTTTGTTGTTGTTTGTGGTGGTGTAGCTGTTTGGATTGCATGAATTTCACATTAATTTTATGGAATTGTTGCGGGAGTTTGGATTAACTTTATAGAGAAAATTTAAGAGTAGAGAAAATTTGCTACATTCCAAACACGACATGAATTTTTTTAGTTGATTGTCGTATAATTATACTGCACCAACTGGATAAAGGTTATTTCGATTGTTGCCATTATAATTTTATAATTTTGGAAACTACTATTACTATTTAGTTATTTTGAGATTTGCCATTATAATTCTACTGGTACCTAAAATTTGCCACTGCCACTTTCTACGTCTCTCAGCGACCTTAGGTCGAGCTGCAACAGGCCTACAAAATTTTGTTTTGACAAAAATACCCATGTGGTCTTCCTCCTCCTTTAGGCACCGTCCTCCATGGACGTCATGGTTGATCTCCTCTCCTCCTCACACCTCATCGGCCTCCCAGTCCTCGGCCACACCCTCCTCCCGCAGGTAACCTTCGTTGGCCTTGCGCTCCTTGGGCATGCTGAACTTAGTGCTTGTGGAGCTGCCACCCTTGTGGATATTGCCACCGCACGAGCTGAGGGTGGCAAGCACAGGCATAGGCGAGGTGGTTGTGTGGGTGTGGGACTACATAGGCGCTGGAGACATGTCGACAGCATAGGCGTGGGAGCTGGGCCGAGGTCGACGAAGAGCGGCTCTATGTGCGGTGTGTGAGAGAGAGAGCAGGCGCCGTCCTGTGCAGCCTCCTAGGGAAGAAGATGAGGAAGGAAGATGATGTATATGGCCCACGTCAGTGACAAGAAAGGGAAGAAGGATTGAGGGGTATTTTGGGTGATACAAAAGTATGTTAGCCTATAGATGGGTCCAAGTGTATCCACAACATACACCATGGTATATATCAGGTGTTGGTGTTTCGAGTTGCCACCGACTAGTAAATTTCTAATATTACGTGTCTAACTCGGATGATGTGCTAAGAGGACACAAGGTTTATACTAGTTCACACAGAATGTCCCTACGTCCAGTTGTTGTTGCTCGTGTTATTAGCACTAAAAGTTCATAGTAGGGGTTACAAACGATCGAGAGAGGAACAGGTCCTAAGTCTCTGGTGAGAGGAGCGAATGGGTGCCGAGAGCTCGGTCACTTCCTGACTATGTGCTTGTGTGTTCTGATCGGTTCAGGGTTCGATGGGTTCGAATCCTAATTGATGCGATGTGTTGCGATGCCCCTTATGGGACGCCATGCTTTTCCTTTTATAGGCCTTGGGAAAGCATGCGTTACAGTGGAGGGAAAAGAGGAGAATGAAAGGAGAAGAAGTCCTACAGGATCGTCTGGTCTTTCTTTTCCTTCATGCGGGTCCTGCCGACCCTGTAGACATCAACAAGGATAGCTCCACATCATAGCCCTATCCGTCACTGGCGCAATGTGCAGGCATCGTCTCCCGGTCATGGCGCTCCACTCTGTCCTAGCGGACATCATGGTGGATTGACGCGCCTGTCAGTGCTCGTATGAGGGTTAGGCAAAACAGCATAGGTACGCCCGACACTGTTCCTGATGTGAATCCCTAGGTATGGCCCGTCATAGCCACATGTTATATTAGGGCATCTCGGTCACCTCCCTGGTGTCAAAGCTTTGACCTAGGCCCATTTGCTTGGACCTAGAGTGGTTGGCGATGGTATGGGTCTCCATCGGGCTAGACAGATCCCTCGGCCTCGGGGTCGGTCATGGTAGAGTCCCCCCTAGAGGCCAGATGAGGCAGAGCAAAAACCCAAGAGTTGGGCGAGGCAAAGCCCGCCCTCAGAGGCTCGGAGAGGCAGAGCTAGCTCTTAGAGGTTGGGCAAGATGGAGCCAGCCCTCAGAGGTCGGACGAGGCAGAGCCTGTGGCCTCGGTGTCGGGCGAGGCGGAGCCCTCCCTTAGAGGTCAGGCAAGGCGGAGCACGTCCCCAATGGTGGGGCGAGGCAGAGCCTATGGCCTCGGTGTTCGGCGAGGTGGAGCCACCCTCAAAGGTCGGGCGAGGCGGAGCTTGTGCACCTGGGGGTCAGTTGGAGCTATTGTCGTGCTCTTGATTGCTTGGATGAATCAATGTTGATGGTTATTAGCTCCTCCTCTTTGGGTACCCTAGTATTCATCCCCAATAGTAGTCCCTAAGCATGCGAAAGAGTAGAATACTCCTTAGGAGGCTTTTCTGAATGGGAGGACTCTGAAGGCCTCGGCCTTCTTTTGTTTCCCATAGCATGACCTGGGGGTGGTGATTCCCTTTCCTTGAGGCCCCTCCCATAGCAGGGGCCGATCGAGGATCGGTTCGTCATTGCGATTGTCTTTCCCCCAAGCATTTTTTTTCAATTAAAATGGAGGGGCCGAGCCGTGCCATGATTTTCCTCTAAGGATGAATCATGGCACCCGGTGAGTTGTTAATGGGCTAGTCTAAGTGGGCCCCCTAGCATCCTATTTGTGGGGATCCGGCTTAGTTCAGCTTGGTGACTGACTCCAGATTCTCAGAGGTCAATCCATATAGTTCTCAGTTCTATTTGACCGGTCCTAAGGGCTAAGTACCTTTCTTCAAAAAAGAAACCATGGATCATAACTGCCTGAGACTCAAGCATGGGCAGGGATGCCCACGACGCTCGTGCGCTCGGGTACTAGCCGCTAGCAGAGCCATCCCGTTCCACCTCTCACCCTAAAGTTGCCTAGAGCAGTTGTTGAACCCATCGATGGGCTGACCTGTGAACTCCTAGGCCTAGTCGGGCCGTAGGGGCGCTTTTAGATCTATATTCCTCTTACTCGTGACGAGTTGTGGCCTGTCCGGAGAGGCAAAATGTTCGGTGAGTTTTCTGAGGGAACGAATAGAGATTGCGTGTGCACGTCCCGTGGTGGGATGGTGTGGCAGATCATGGCAGGCATGGAGATCTAGGTGGGCGATTGGTTTTCTCACATCCGTCGCCCCTATAAAACCAAAGGGTTCACCCCCTAGATTCCATACCTTGCATCATTGCCTCCACAGCCACGACTGCCGCCGCCAATCACTCAGGTTTCCTGTCTCCGCATCCCTACCGCCATTGAGCTCGCATCCACCCACCCCCACTTCCAATGGATCCGTGGTGCCACTCTGACATCACCTTCCAGTGCATGGAGGGCCTCGTCCATTGTGATCTTCTCTGCACACGGACCACGGCCGAGGTGTGGCTATTGCCTGACAAGGAGGACGTGCCATCGTGGCCTGATGACTATGTGGTGTCATTCACCCACTTCCACGAGTGTGGGTTTGCGACCCCCGCCCATAGATTTCTTCGGGGGTAGCTGCACTATTACAAGATCAAAGTGCAGCATTTCAATCCCAATGGGATCCAGCACATGACGGTGCTCATCGCCCTGTGCAAGGGGTTCCTAGGGATCAACCCATACTTCAATTTATGGAGGTACTTCTTCGCAATCATCCTCCAGAAGAAGAGGGAGAAGAGCGGCAGGCAGGAGCTACACATGCCGATGGGGTGCGTTGGCATCCAGCTCCGGAACAATTGGATCAGCGAGTACCCATCGATGCGGCTATCAACGTCTAACAAGGGGTTGCACTCGCAATGGTTCTATCTCCAAAATGACACCACCACCCCTCTACCAGAGTTCACCGGGTGCCTGATCAAAGAGGCCCTAGAGTCATGGAGGAAGTGGGGCGTCCCAAAGATGGACAAGAATAAGATCCAGGACCACATTGCCGCCATCCACATCCTCAAGGAGAATGGCTTGAAGGGTTAGGCATCATCGGGGCCTACCATGCATGGAGGGTGGCACAATTGATGACGCATGCGCTCCCATTATGGGCAATGGCGCCCAAGGCCTCGTTTGATGGAACGACACTCAACGAGGGGGTGCTTACCAACTCCGAGATCGCGCAATGCATCAAGGAGGCAATGGTGCTCTCACGGGTCGATGTGGGTGCCCCCTCGATTTTGTCTACTCGGTGCTAGGACATCCTCCGATGTAGCTGGAACTAGGCCATGTCATCTTCATAAGTTTTACCCTTCTCATACCTTCTCTTCAATAGATTTCCCGACCTCTTGATACTAACTTTGAGAGGGGTGGGACTAGCCAAGGGACCTCATCTTCATGGATCCCCAGCGCCATTACCTAGGGATTCGTCCATGAGGGTAGTGAATCACGTCAAGGGTGAGCGACTGAGGCAAAAGAGGACAAGAATAGGAAGACGTAGCGGAAGCTATAGGCATAGGAACGGGGGGAGGACACTAACAATGATGATGATGATGATGACGATGAGGTAGTTGACGATGTTGAGTGGGACATCCTAGAGAATGAGGATGTGCTGACAGGTATTGGTTCATCCTAGTAGGAGTTGGGACCCTTCCCATTCCACGGATGGGAGGGTACGTCCGGGAAGCCAGTGGAGACGGGACATACCGTCGGCCTCCCTCAAGAGTCAATGGGAGCGGGTGGCTCTACTGCCACACCTGAGGTGCCAGCGGAGACGGGTGGCTCCATTGTCATGCCCCAAGAGACAAGGGGAGCGAGCCCCTCTACCTAGGAGCAGGGGGTGGGCTCGAAATGGCCTTGTTCCGAAGAGGCGGAGCAAAGGTCGAGGGGTTCGCCCCCCCCAAACGCATCTGCCATCCGATGACACTGAGGTGAGTTGTTAGTTCCTTTGTTTTTTCCTATTTTAGTCAGATTTCATCGTGACTTATGCTTTTCATCCCTTGCAGTGTTGGCAGGCAATGCAATCCTTTGGTGTTGGCGTCGAAGAAGAGCGTCACCCTCCAATTGAGGCGACAACCGTTGGCTGGTGTCACACCCATTTCAGGCAGGAGCGGCACCGGTGTGACCACGTCATCATCCGATCGGACGCCGCCCATGGTGGCGGCCATGCCCTCGGTGGGATGGGCAGACGCGGGGGCTGAAAGGGTGCCTTCAAAGGTCATGGAGCAGCTGGCAATGGCCGTAATACCGCTGTCAACGACGGGGCGGATGAGGTTCCCAACCATGCTCATGACAACGACCATGGCGGGCACGACGTAGCTGGTCGTGACCCCACCAATGCAGGTGGAGGTGGTAGTGGCTGTGACTGATAGGTCACAACCGGGTGCAACCACAGCGGCGCCTGAGGCACCGATGTGACCTGCACCATCGGCGGCCAAAGGGACGGCGCCTGGCATGGGCTGGATAGAGGTGGACGTGGCTAAGGGGTCCCCAGGAGTCATGGTGGTGGTAGGGAGGTCGGCGGTGCTTGGGACTGGCGGGGAGTCATGCCTGGCGCTGACGTCGGTATGTAGCAACTCGCCCATGCGGGGCAAGCCCCTACTCCAGTGGACAAATCCGTAGGATTCGGTGTCGACGCTCTTAACCCTCGACAATGTCATTAAGAGCACGGAGCGGGAGAGCCTCGACATGGGGATCGCATCCGTGCTGGAAGCCCTAGACCATGCTAGGGGTGCCTTGCGCGACGTTGTCATTCCCTTTGGCTAGGTATTTGCTTGATCTTGCCTCTTGCCCTTTTCTTTCTCTATATATTTTTTGTATCCTGACCATCGTCTCCCTTTAGTCCCTTATCGCTCGCAGCCAGGGGAAGTCTCAGTTTCTTCATGAATAGAAGGAAACCTGGGACCACCTCGTCGAGGAGGCACGGCTACGCGGGGAGGTGACTGCTCAGCTTGTTGCCGCCCAACAAAGGGTGGTCGACCTAACTCCCCTGACTAAGGAAGCAGATAGTCTTCGGTCGTGGGTGGCCGAGGCCCATTGAGACACTAACAAGGCCGAGAAGGCATTCGAGGCCCTGTCGGTGAGGTCATGGAGGGACGATGAGGAGGCCACCAGGGTCAGGAAGGAGCAAGACGAGCTGCTCTAGAAGGATGCTAAGACCCATCAGTGGATCCTCGACCTTCTGGCCAAGGTTGAGAAGGAAAGGGAGCTAAAGCTTGGGGCTAAGGAGAAGCTCGCGGCCCTGAAAAAGAGGGCGAGCCTAGATGTCACAGTAGTTGCCCGCCTATGCAAGGAGCGGGATGAGCTGCTCCAAACTGTGGAGAGGCTCCACTCAGAGCATGGCATGGCTCGTGAGGAGCGCGACTAGGCTTTCCAAGAGCATGGCCAGGCTTGCCAAGAGCGCGATGATGTGCAGCGAAAGGCTGGCTCCCTCTAGGCCGAGCTTGGAAATGCGACGACCCAGAAGCTAGAGGCCGAAAGTGTTTCTACCAGGCTGGCCGTGGACCTCACCGAGGCGAGGAGGAATCTTTAGGCAAAGAGCGACGAGCTCAGTATCTAGAGTGTCGCCCTCGAAGTGGTCTACGATGACCTTGAGGTGGTGCGATCGGAGGGGACCAGTTCACTCGTGGCCCATGCCGTCGAGATCACGGCACGGGTGCGCTAGCTAGAGAGGAATGCCCTTCGCACCAGGGTCAATCAATCCTTCATGATTTCTCTTTCTCACTGTGGGGACAACATCGACTTGGAGACGATGAGTCATGGCTTCGCACCTGGCTATGAAGTCCATGAGCTAGAGGAGATGGAAGTGGCAGTGGCTCCTGTTTCATAGGACCTGGCGGACAGGATTGAAGGCATAGTTCTCCCTTGGAGGGGTTAGTTAGTTCAATAGGTCAATCGATCATTCTTGTAATCAATGGACAAATGCCGACCCTTGTGTATCATTTAAACAAACTTGTTGTTTTGTTTTGTTTGACCAAGTTTGTTCTTTTGTTTTGGTGCGAACGGATTTGTTTTTCCTCCCTTTTTATGTGTGGAAAGGGGTTCATGTGCTCTGACCCTTCCATTTGTTAAGACCATAGAGCTCGAGGTGTAGGAGGGAAACTCTGATCACGCTGGTAAACAAGAGTGCCATAGCCGCTGGGGCGTAGGTTTCTCGTAGTCTGACCAGCCTTGCTTAGTCATTTATTTCCATAGACCATGCTACTAGGTTTAACATGAGGAAGGGTGTCGGGCGCGGCGACTATTTCAGAAAGGGTGTATGTATACCCTTATCAGCCCCCAAGTGAGACTCGACTCCTTACCTTTGCTAGGGTCGAGTGTCACTAAAGATCGAGGAGAGGATAGCGAAAATAGTAGGAGGAAGCGTCTCTTATTTTTGTGCGTACCCTTCCGTAGGATCTAAGCCATCGTTCTATGACCATGTGTTCAGTCTCCTTGCGAGTACAACTTTCCTCAAGCCCCCACGCATAGCAGGGCCTGGTCGAGGGTTGGCTCATCTTTGTGATTATCACCCCGTCTGTGGTTTCTGCAATCGGAGGGGTTGAGCTAACGTCACTTGCCTCGATGGCTCGAGTGACACGCTCAGTGAGCTCACTATCGGGCATGTTCGAGTGAAATCTAGGACCGTTGTTCATGATGGGGTCAGCATAGCCCTCATGTGGCATTCCACTGCTCCTTAACTCACCTCCTAGTAGATGCCCATGTTGCTCCGAAGAGCGACTCAGGTGGCCCACTGACCTCTCCTCGATGGAGATTCTGCGGGCTTGGCTCAAGGTTAGGATCGAACGAGAAGGTTGAGATGACCTTATCCACTTCTAAACAGGTCAGGCCAAGGCCGCTAGGGCTCATCTGCATTTTCTCCCTTGGCTCTATTCGACGTGAGGCGGCCTTGAGCTCTTCGTAGGCCGACCTTCGAACCCTGGTCAAGTGGATTTCCGAGTTTGGGTCAGGCGGCTCGAGCCCTCGAGCCCCATGGGGCTCGGTGGGGGTCAGCCATGTCTCATGCATCACTTCATCCGTGGTTTTCGCAACTAGAGGGGCTAAGCTAATGACACTTGCCTCGATGCCTCGAGTGTCGTGCTCATTGCGCTCGCTAACGGGCATGTCCGAGTGGAATCAGGGTTCATCATTCGCTGACGGGGTTAGCATAGCCCTCATGTAGCATTCCACTGCTCCTTAACCTACCTCCTGGCAGATGCCCATGTCACTCTAGAGAGCGACTCAGGTGGCCCACTGGTCTCTCCTCGATGGAGATTCTGTCGGCTTGGCTTGAGTTTAGGATCGAACGAGAAAGGTCTAGATGTCCCTGTCCGCTTCTGAGCGGGGTCAAGCAAGGTTGCTGGGGCTCATCTATGTTTTCTCCCCTAGCTCTGGTTGACAGGAGGCAGCCTCGAGCCCTTCACGGGCCGGCCTTTGAACCTCAGTCGGTCGCCGCTCATGTCGAATGAGACGACTACCGCTTCGTGACGCAACGCAAAGCATTGTGATGTAGCAATTGCATATGAAATGCTCGGATGAATGGGATGAATGTATGGATGAATGCATGAATGCATGCATTAGCATGGATGAATAAATGATCCTGCACTGGAAAAGAAAGGTGGGGGTTGGTAAAGTTACCTTAATGGCTCGAGCGATGGGTTCGAGGAGCTCTTACAAGATATGTTCATGTGGGGTCTGGATCCATCATTCATGATAGAGTTGGTGTAACCTGCATGGGGTACCCCACTGCTCCTTACCCATCTCTCGGTTGTGACCCAAGCCATTAGATCAACTATGGGCTATCTGCTAGCCTCTCCACGATGGAGATTCTATAGGTGGGCCCCTCCAAATCCTTCCTGGGAAGGCAGAGGCTAAATCTTAGAGTGCGAGCAACAAACTCTGATCATGCTAGTGAGAAAAAAATGCCACAACCACCAGGGCATAGGTTTCTTGTAGTCTAACCAATTTGACCCAGCGTTTGTTTCCACATACCTTGCCTTTAGGTTTTAGCGCGAGAAAAGGGTCAGGCATCGAGGATGTCTATCGAATAGACATTCTTGCCAGCCCCCGAGCAAGACCCGACCCCTTGTCATTGCTAGGGTCAGAGGCTTGATAGCGAAATTAATGCGTGTAAAGTAAGGGTGACCCATCTCTTGGTAGTGGCCCAAATCATTCGATCGACTTGGGTGACCCACTGGCACACGACTTACCTCGATGGCACGAGTGACAGGATCATCGAGCTCTTACCGGATATGTTCGAGCAGAATCTAGGTCCGTCGTTCGTAACGAGGTCGGCATAACTCGCGTGGGGCATCCTGCTGCTCCCTACCCATCCCTTGGTAGCGGCTATGCCGTCCGATCAACTTGTATTGCCCCACTGGGATAGGACTTGTCTACGGAGATAGAGGATGAGAACATCCCGTGCAAGAATTTAGTTAGGTAGATAAGCCAGGCGGCGAACTTGTAATAAATGGATAAGCTCTTAAATTTCATTATAGCCAAACAACTTTTTAGCCCTTCTCCCCTTTTTGAATAAAAAGGTTAGTGCATTCTAACCCTTTCCGTCGTTAAGGTCGTAAATCTCAGGGTGCGGGTGAGCAAATTTTGATCACGCTGGTGAGCAAAGGTGCCGTAGCCGCTGGAGCATAGATTTCTCGTAGTCTGACCAGTTATACTTAGAGCTTGTTCCCAAAACCCTAGCTCCTAGGTCTTAACATGATAGGGGGTCGGGCACAGAGAAAGTAGGCCAGGTGGACAAACTCTTAGACGCGCACCGATACTTTTCGTGACTTAGGAAAAAAAGCCCGAGGTGGGAAAAAAACTCTGATCTCGCTGGTGAGCAAAGGCGCCATAGCGACCAAGGCGTAGGTCTCTCGTAGTTCGACCAGTTTTACTCAGTGTTTGTTTCCGCAAAACCTCACTGCTAGGCCTTAATCGTGAGAGAGGGTCGGGCATAGAGAATGTCTACCAGATAGGTGGGCTCTTATTAGCCCCCGAGTGAGGCCCGACCCCCCGTCGTTGTTGGGGTTGGGTGTCACTAAAGGTTGGGGAGTTTGATAGTGAAATTGATAAGAGAAAGTGTGCGTTTTTTAAGGGTAAAAGCGATGTAGCTGCTTGATATTCCAGGCATTGATGAAGACTCCAACGTCGATGATCTTGAGCTTGTAGGCACCCGATCAGAGCACCTTCGTGATGACGTAAGGTCCCTCCCACAATGGAGAGAGCTTGTGACGGTCCTTGCTGCTCTGGACGACACAGAGGACTAGGTCTTCAATGTTGAAGGCTCAACCCCACACTCGATGGCTATCGTATCAGTGCAACACTTGCTAGTACTTAGCCAAGCGGAGAAGGGCAATGTCGTGCGCTTCATCCAGCTAGTCCATGGCGTCCTCGAGGGACGCCTCGACTCCATGTTCGTCGTATGCCCTGATACTTGGCGCTCCATAGTCAAGGTCAGTCGAGAGGATAGCCTTGGAACCATAGACCATGAAGAATGGTGTCTAGCCAGTGGCCCGGCTGGGGGTCATCCTCATGCTCTAGAGCACCGCAGGAAGTTCTGCGACCCATCGTCCACCAAATTTATTCAACCGGTTGAAGATCCTAGGCTTGAGGCCAGTAGGACCATGCCGTTTGTGCGCTCGACCTTCTCGTTAGTGTGAGGGTGCACTACAATAGCCCAATCGATGCGGATGTGATATTCATCGTAGAATTAGAGGAACTTCTTCTTGATGAACTGCGTGACGTTGTCCGTGATAATAGAGTTCGGTACTTCAAAGCGATGGACAATATCAAGGAAGAACGACATGGCTTGCTCAGACTTGATCGTGGAGATCAGTCAGGCCTCTATCCACTTTGTAAACTCGTCTACGGTGACAAGCAAGTGGTTATAGCCCCTAGGCACTCTTTGGAGAGGTTCGACCAGATCGAGCCCCCAGACCATGAATGGTCATGTGATGGGGATCGTCTAGAGTGCTTGGACCGGTAGGTGGGTCTACCAAGTGTAGTACTGACACCCTTCGTAGGTGCGTAGAATCTATTTAGCGTCGACTACTGCGGTTGGCCAATAGAAGCCTTGATGAAATGCATTTCTGACCAGGGTTCTAGACGCGTCATGGTGACCATAGATCCCACTGTGGATATCGCTCAGCAACAACTTCCCTTGTTTGATTAGGATGCAACGCTGTAGGATCCTAGTGTGGCTTTGCTTGTAGAGTTTGCTCTCAACAAGGACAAAAGACTTGGCGGGATGCATGAGCCATCGAGCCTCCATCTTGTCCATCGGCAGCGCCTCACAGAAAAGGTTGTCGAGGTAAGACATCCTCCAGTCGGCCAGAGGGTCGGGCTCTATCGCTGGATCCTCATCAAGCTCCATGACCTTAGGGTCAGATGAAGCCAATGGCTGGTTAGCCCCTAAGCCCAAGGCAGGTGGCCCATCACCGGCTTGTTCCAGCTCCACATAGCAGACCGAGTGTTTGTGCTAATCACTAGCGAAGACGCCTATCGGCACCGGCTCTTGGCCAGACGCCACCTATGACAGCATGTCAGCCACCTCGTTGAGACGCCTTGGGATGTGATTGAGCTCGAGGCCATTGAACTTGTCCTCCAGCTGGTGGACTTCTTGGCAGTATGCAGCCATCTTGGCATCGTGGCAGCTTGGCTCCTTCATGACTTGGTCGATGACCAGCTAGGAGTCACCCCAGACATTGAGGCATCGGATACCCAACTCGATGGTGATGCGCATGCCGTTGATGAGCGCCTCATATTCGGCCACATTGTTGGAGGAGGTGAAATGGATGTGAACCATGTACCTCATGCATACCCCAAGGAGCAAACCAAAGACTAGCCCTGCACCGGCGCCTTTTGTGATAGAACAGCCCAATTTATACAAGATCAAGTATGGTTGTCCCCGCTAACACGTTGACACGCACATACTTTCACTTATATAAACTTGGTAGTCCGTCGAGTGTCACAAAGGACCTTGGTAAATCAACATCACAACCAAGATCATATGATTAAGCAAATACACATCACATACACAGAGTTGCAGCGGAAATAATATTTACAATGAGTTCACAAATAATAATACAAGTTTGGGTTTCAAAACCGATTAAGGGAAAACAACATAGCTTTCAAATGATTACATTAATATAAGTTTCAAATATATTGCTAGCATAAGTGACATCCTCTGATAAAAGCATATAGACGAGAAATAAATATAGAGTCACCGAGCCCACCGGTGATTTTCCACCATCTTCAGCAGCCCGAGAACTTCACCTGCAACATGGTGGGATAAACCCTGAGTACTCGAATGTACTCAGCTAGACTTACTCATCATAAAACAAAAATAAAGTGACACCAAGGAGTATGCAAGGCTTTATTGGTGGAGCTAGCTTGACAAAATTTTGCATAAAAGCCACTAGTTGAGCTATACATTTTACAATTTGGTAACCAAGTTAATTATAGCTATTCATCTTTAGATTAGCAACTAACCTGTGCCAAACATGTGGAATATCATTTAGTAACAGGCAATAGTAACCATAGCCGGTGTAGTAATGTGAGTATCATCATCATAACCATCAAGTTTCCATTAAGTTACTCTACGTTGTCGCTGCTCAGTCAAGTTCTCACTATTCGGGAGAGACGGCGATTTGAATCGATTCCTACCCAGCTAGGGAATTATTCCTAACACAAACCCAGACATACCTACGTCAAGATAGTCTTAGGTCACCTTTGGTACAACTCAGGAACTAAATTCATGGTCCCGAGCAGCGCTGCACTCTTAGGGAGTCCACTTTGCCAGGACATCAATTTGCCCTTGAACTTACGCCAATGGCTCCCCGCACATCCTTACTACCACTAGAGTGCGCACTTTCACTTCCTGGCTTCTGGCCTAAGTTGAGCTACTCGGCTTCACGGTCAGAATGAGTTATTCGGCCAACTAAGTGATAGGCATGCGTTCATCATGGCATGAGGACATACAGCGAATCGGTCCTTAATCGATACAGACAGGGATAGATCCACACCCATGACCTCTATGCCTTGTTGCTTCTCTATCGACATCTCGGCTGGTCTCCTTTTTATTCATCAACACATGGTTATTTCCACGATAGCAAATATAGCCAACCGTGCTTTAGTATCCACCTATATCTCGTAGGTGATAGGAAATCATCCGACTTCTATCTGTCTAAGCATTGCTAAGCATCCGTTCGATCCTGGACCTACATAGGGTTTAAGGTATATTTCTGGATAAGGTAGTTCTATGCATCAAGTGGTTTCAATTAACTCTTATAACCTAATACATCAAACATAAAGAACTCAAGTGATATTTATAAAAACGTAGGAGGCTTAGAATGCTTAGGGGCTTGCCTGGGATCCAACACTAGGTCAGTGTTTGTTAGATAACACTTGCTTGTTGAGTATCTAACATCTCGGCGCTTGCTTAGTCCTTCCATCTTCGGGATAGGTCCACCATACACCGTCTTTGGGTTCGGCTCCAACATCACGTCCGTCACGTGGTTCATCTAGCATACGTAGATGAGATGCAAGATGCAAGTGCATGAATATGAAGAATGGTAATATGAGATGCATCACATAATAGCATTCAAGGCTAACATAAGATCATGCAAGACATAGGCACCTAGAGTTATTTAACTAAACATCACACAACCTATTATAGAGGGATAGCAAGCATATTAGGCATGGCACACAAGTGAACTTAAATTCAGATATTTCAATATTTCACCCATGCATTGATCAAGAACTAACCAACATATTTAGCAAAAACAAGAGCAAGCTAAAGCAATCACCTAGCACATGTATAGAAATATGGACAACAACACAGCAATCACTTGTTTTAACCATAACAAGAGATATAGGCATCTAACAAGGGTGACCCTAGACTTTATGGATAGCTAATGAAATTGCCTACAACATTGTTATTATCACCAAAAGCTTATTCCAAGGCTAACCAGGTTAAACATGCTAATATTTCATATCTGCACAGAACTAGGATAAAAAAGTAGTAGTAATTTCAAAAATGCATAACTATAGTTATAGACATCAAACAAGCTTGAACCAAAACTTTCTAGAAAGCTTATTAAATTATTTAAAACATGTTTATTATAATCACAAGGTAATTTCATAATTAACAAGGTCAATCAAGCACAACTGAGCACCTCTGTCTGGACTTGGATAGATTCTACCATGCAACTTCACAAGCTTATAACTGGAGCTCTACAACCACAGAGCACACTCTTATATTATCACCAAGACATGATTTCATACTTAACTAGGTCAAACAATGAAATCCTTCAAATCTACATAGAGCATAGACCAAACATGATAGATCATTAGTCAAATTCATAACTCCTAAACTATCAGGCCTATGGTCATGAAATTTGAACACAAGCAAGATTATGAAATTAGCTACAACTTTTATATTCACTACAACCACAACAAACATCATTTACACCACGAAAATAATTGCATAAGCAAAACTATACATACAACCCAAACAGTAGTGGTATAATTATAAACAAAAACTGATAGGAACTTTAGAGAAGCATAATTGGAGTTCTCGTGATCCAACAAACATGAATCATAACTTTTTGAGAATCTAATGAAGTTAACTACAACTTTCTTATTCTCATCTTAAGATGATTCTACAGTTAATAAGGTCAATTAATCCAATAAATGCATCTCTGTCCAAAACATGGACATAATCTGATATGCAACTTTAAAAAGCTATAACTAGAGTTCCACATATCCAATAAATATGGTTCTAGATTTTTTAGAAGTCTTAGAAAATTGTAAACATCTTTGTTATAAACACCTAGAGCTAATTCTACTATTAACAAGGCCACACATTACCAACAAGGCAACCCTGTCTGGGTTTGGGCAGAAACAGCCACAGAAATTTAAACAAGTATAATTAAAAATCTACTTAACAAAAAATTATGCCCTTTAGCTTTTTGAAAAGCTTAAGAAAAGTACTACAACTCATTAATTGTCATCAAGGCATGATTCATAACTTAACTAAGCCAATTATTACAAACATGCAGACCTATTCAGAATATTAGCAAAGCAACACATGGCATTTGTTATTTTTGTAGCTCTTAAACTATCAAGCCTAAACTGCTGAAATTTTTACCAGTCACCAATCATCATATGAGTAGCATTCCATACAAATTTCACATTTATTTGAGCATAACAACTGCAGTTATGAAAAAGACAAGACATAAGTATTAAAAACCTAACTTCATAAATTTCTTTTTACAGCAAAAATTTTAAACTAAAGCATGACATATTATAGATCCACTACATAGATAATTTCATAAAGATTCCAAAAAGTCCACATTTGCTATTTTATGATTTTTCTACAATTTGTTATGATTTTTCAAAAATTTAGCCGATTATATGCATATAAGGAAAAAGAAAAAGAGAAATGGCACTGTATGGCACTATTTAACTGAGTCAAGGTTTGTGCAACCAGCCTCCTGGAAGAGCTTCTATTTTGTCATGACGCCCTTCTTCATCTTTGGGTCGTTGTAGGGAGCTGGGGAGGCCAGGCTGCAGGGCCGATTCTGGTTGGGACGACGGGGCCGGCGGTGAGCGGCGGCGCTGACGCTGGTCCAGGCCCATGCGTGCACTCGCAGTGGGCACAGCTTGGCCCATGATGGCCAGAGGCAGCACGGCCATGCTCTACAGCAGCACCAGCAATGGGCGCATGGCGGTGGTGCCCACGGTAGGGGAGGAAGCCAGAGAAGAGGCGCCGGGGAGGCAGCGCAAGGTGGGGAGGTTGAAGGTGTGGCCGGCTTGGGTGGAGGCGAATGGGAGAGGGTGAGTGCACCGTGGCCATGGGAGCTCCACTGGTGGCCATGGCTGCAGCTCCGAGCGAGCTCGGAGCGAGAGGGAGAGAGCAGAGCGAGAGAGAGTGCCAGAGAGAGCCAAAGGGCGTGGAGAGCTCAGCAGGGCTCTCCCCATCGGCAGCAGGGCGAAGGTGGTGTGTGGCAAGGGAGGTGGGGCACACTGCTGGTGCATGGCTACCATGATGCCATTCTCACGAACACCTGGTAGGCGACGGAGTGCCAGAGTTGGGATGCCATTTTTGGCATATTCCATGCAGATTTTGACCTTAGCGCCTGTAGCAAAGTTGCTCTCCTCTGGATGCTCTTTGACTTGTATTGAGGGAGCAGGACCATTAGAGCTATGGATTAGTAGGTAATTAAGCTCCAAAGTGATAGTGTCAACGTATTGACAGCGACAAACAAAAATCTAAAGTGATGGTCAAAACAAAGTCAAACGAGTGCCATCTTTATACATGCTCTTCTCCATCATGTATACTCCAACTTTTATTTTAGTATCAAATCAAGTTGCTTAACAAAATTTGGAGAACGTGGAATGCCGACATGTCAATGTCAGTTAAGTGACAAAGTAAACTTTTACTATTTTGGAAACTATTTTTGAAGATCCAAATGAACCCCAAATTTGATGAGATTTGATCTATTGTTTTCACCATGAAAGGTACTTCAACTCATTTTAAGGAATCCAACTAAGCTACCACATGAATTTGGACGATAAAATGTCGTAAGGAAGTTAACTTGCTGCTGTCACTTCAGGGACTTAGAAAAATTTCTAGGAGCCAAAGACAGCAGCTGATTCAATCTTCAAGCCTTTGTTTGACTTAGTTCCAAGCTGATCTGGTGCTTGGTCCAAAAACAAAGTTTGTTCTACTCCACTCAAACTTCAACTTTTATTTAGGGTGCAACTCCATGCAAGCACTGTAAGCGATTGGTCAACATAGGTCAAAATAGCATCACAGTAAAGCTTAAATTAGAGTTTTAGACCGATCGAGACATTTTCTGCCACTTGCTCAACGTGAACCCTTCATAACTTTTGTTCATGAGTGTAAGTAGAGTTGTTTGAGCTAGGTTGAAAGGTTTGGTTGACATCCTATGTTATAGTTCACTTAATACATCGATTCAAGCAAGGATGTAACTCATCATTTCATGTGGCTTCTTGATTCCAAACTTCATGAAACTTTTCCACTTGTCAAGATGGATGCATGTTGATGTAATGTACATGAAATAAGCATGTTTAACATTACTCTTGCATAATCTTAACAAGGGTACGCATGTAAGCAAAGGTGTGTTGTCCAAGTTTAAGTTGGAGCTCACTCTTGTAGATTTGATCTTGACAACTTCATCACCACTTAACATGTCATGTTTGAGCTCAAACCCATTGCATAACTGGTGACAAACACCTAGGGTGTTACAGCCCTCCCCCATACGGGAATCTCACCCCGAGATTCGGTGTGAAAGACTTTTAAGGGAAGAGAAGCATGTCATCCATTATCCAACATCAGTGATAGCCTTAGGCTACTTAACTTTAGAGTATCAGAGAGGCTAATTTGGTCAAGACACTTTCTGATACTTGCTCTTTGTAGTGAATGTTGTCTGAAGAATTTCCTTTGTTGGCTTCCATGAAGCATTGTCACTTTGGGAGGAATCCAAAACAGCACAATACTTCATTCTCAGTATATGGAGAGTACTATGGAGCATAAACTAATTACCCACAATCTCTATTTCCCTAGTGAATATAGCATGGATCATGTGAACTTTGCACTAGACTGCAAGCTTCTGAAAGCTACTCATTACAATGGTTCCATGTTCATTCACAAAATTTGAAAAACAGTCCTCTACCAAAGTAGCTTGAGTACAACCTTTCATAAGGGATGAGATCATAGACGGGGTAAGCATCCTTCGAGGCTATAAGAAATCGAGTGACCAACTGACAATATCTACGCCGGTCGTAACCGTTCAATCACTCAGATGCCAACCATTGGAAAACTACATAATGTTCCATGTGTGCAATTCTCCTTCTCTAATGATATCACTTTATTGACTAAGTATGTTGAGTGAGCGATGAATGTGATAGCTGACTCTGTTGACTCAGCGTTTTCGATGATCATTATTTGAGGGAATCCTCGTATCCAACCGGCAATAGTTATCTAGGTTCAATCTGATGCAACCTCTTGGGTAAAAACACATGGAAGGTACCAAAGAACAAGTCTGCCTTGGAAATCCTTGCTGAGGAAGGATATGATAGAGAGGCCTAAAGGTCAACAAAAGTTGCAAGTATACACTGACTGGAAAATAGTACACTACTAAGATCGAGTACAATTTTCCTTCATGGTGCTATTGCACAGTAAGTTGGGTTGACTTGCACTGTAGCAAAAACTAGCTTTGTGGGACTACTTTTGACATTGAGGCTTCCTTTCTAATGTCAATCAACAACTAAAAATCAAAGTCTGAAATCTATTGTTTGACACTTTTCAAATTATTTTTGACTCACAAAGGCATAAATTGACTTGTAGAACACCTTGACTGCTCAAGCATTATTGATATGAGAGGGCAAAAGCAAGGCACAAAGGGGTGCCAGGAGGTCTTCTCAATCATCACATTACCAACATGACCTGAGCTACAAACACAACCTTCTAATATGAGGGATGATAGTAGTCAGCAGAGAAATCATAGATTCTGTACCTCTTGGTAATCAGTTCATATCCTACAAACTACTACTCCATTGTGCACAAATTTTGGTAGACATTTAGATTCAAGAGTCCTTTAACGACTGACCAAAATTCAGCTCAAATGGACGCCGTTTGACTATCCAAACAAATCATCTACCAAAACTACTTTGTTCTGAAATTTTGGGACCGAACTATCAAAACATATCTCAAATCCGATGCTTTACTCCACCAATCTTCAAACCAGCTGAAGACATCGAAGTACCTTAAGCAAGGAATGAGATCACCAAGTTTGGTGTGAATTCAACCATGTTTGAGACACTAATCACTGGCTTAAAGATAACCGGTTTTGTGCCATGAAATCTCGGCAGATTTCCCACTCTTCTTTTCCTTTGATTTACACATTGGGAAGTGTGTTTGTAGTCTTTAACTCTTTTTATGATAGCGGTAGCTTTCTCACTGAGGATGGAGGCTAGGGGTTTCCTCATATGCTTCTCAGGGAACAACTTCAACTGTTGATTTAGGAACCAACTCGACGATGCGCAAGCATTGGACTGGTGGGCTATTTTTGCAGGGCACAATGCATACTTCATGTGGAGGGGCAGTTCGGCAAAGATAAGGGACTGTTTCCATCTATCCTTCTATACTTCCTCTGATAGTGTCCTGAACAAATCCTTCGATAGCACCATATACATAATGATGCTGACCGAGACTAGGGACATGCTTTCTCTAGCTCTTTACTTAGCTGATACAACATCTTGCACTACCCATATGATTGTCTAAGATGGAATTGACTTGACGACATAGGGCTTGGAGAAGAAAGTAGTACTAGCATTGCTGACCGACTTTGCTGTTTCTTCGCTTAGCATTGTCCTGTGAGACATAGCCTTTGGAGCTACTAAGGAGTTATTACCTAGCTATAACTTAACCTTCCTACTAGTAACTAATTAGCCATCTCTCAACACTAAAGTTTCAAATCTTCACTCTTAACAGCCATAATCGTGGTTGATTCATAATGGATGGTCGCCTTTGAAGTCAGCAGAAAGAGGTCACACTGAAGAAGGTCGGTTGATCATCTTGCACATAAAGGTCAAGACTTGGACAGAAAGCTCATAAGCACCAGGTGACCTATTACATCACATAATATCCGGGTCCATTTATCATCCAACTGATAACTTGTTCAACCTTAAGTGTGGTGCACCTTTCTAATCCAAAAGGAATGACATAAGTTGCTCACTAGATGATCGATGTCATTACAGGGACAGTCAAGTAGAGCCACTTGTCTATCATCCCTTACAGTCTGTTAATGTTCATGTCAATGACCTGTTCTTCAAAGGTTATCCTCTTTGCAACTTCAGAAGGAAACTCTCCTACCTTTGGTCTGATATAAGGATCTTCCGATTAGATATGGAAAGATAGCCAAGGAAGGGCTCACACGAAAGTAACACATCGGTGTAGTTCTATAATGGATCATGACTAGGAACCTCGATACCAGCATGTGTCAAGTAGCACAACCTTGTGTGTGCACCCACAGGGGCTCTCAGTTTTGTTGTGGTATCGTAGATCGCTAATCATGGCACCATTACTAAACATACAACCGACAAGAATTCTCACGTGGCACAAATTTGGTTGCATAGGAGCAAGCACTATGCGAAGGAGG
Organism: Miscanthus floridulus; assembly: GCF_019320115.1. NCBI lineage: Eukaryota > Viridiplantae > Streptophyta > Magnoliopsida > Poales > Poaceae > Miscanthus > Miscanthus floridulus. The sequence goes on along the minus strand of NC_089595.1, from coordinate 82,622,504 downwards.
GATAGCAAACTAAGGTAGTCACAAGGTTAGGAGTCAACAAGGAGGTGATCTAAAGATCAAAACATAGTGCAAGAGAACACAACTTAATTGCCGAAGACAACTGAGCAGGGGATTCTTGCTTAATTTCCATATACACCTTGTGTTCACCAAAGTGATTACCAGATAAGGATTAACATGAGATTTGGTCTTGCCGAGCAGCAACATGAGATCAAGACTGATAAACATCCAGAGACTTGAAAGAGTTGGAGATTAAACAATGAGATTTGAGGGACAGAGCCAAAGCACTGACTAGGGATTCAGTTGATAAAGCAACGACATGATCTATAAGGAAAAGGTTCCAATGCCAGGGTAGATAGCGATTAGCGTTGCACTAGATCATCTGTAGGAGAAGGAACAATAAAGTTCAACAATGATTTTTGAGCAAGGTCCTCCCACACAGGAGCGGGTGTGGGGGTGTGGCCCCTGGTATCCACAAGACAAGACATGGGCCGCACCATTAGAGGTGGCCCAGCCCACAAGATCAAGGCGTGCACGGCACTAGTCGACGTGCCCCTTGTAACCCTACCCCTCCAGAGCATATAAGGAGGGGTAGGGGTTCCCTAGTCACCATCCCCATATAGATCCTAGGCCTGGCCTAAGGCATCTGATCACACGCAATATCATATGATAGCCAATAGAATCCAACAGAACACATGAGTAGGGTATTACGTCATACTGATGGCATGAACCTGTGTAACTCATGTGTCTCTATTGCCTTATTGTTCTTGATAACATGTCTCTCTGCCGATCAATCTACCTTCACGGGATATCCCTCGGAGGACTACTGATGATATTCTATCGATAGTTGGCGTGCTAGGTAGGGGAGTGCGTGCTGATCCATGGCGAACCAGATGGGATCTTAGGATCGATGCCACTCGTGGCAACCTAACTTCCTATGGTGGTGTACTTCAATAGCTAGGCTCGATATCCCTCGGCTCGATCGCTCCATCTACATCGGCGATGGGCAACATCTCAGCTCTCTAGATCCAATCATGGGACAACAAACTACACGATGGCGTGACTCTCATCCTCCTCCGATCGGTCCCACTTGGCTTCGACAAACATGCCGAGCTGCATCCACACAGGAATACAGGAATCCTACTTTGATCCGATCAGACATGCATAGGAGTCCTGCTCCAGTTCGATACATGCATAATGATTAGTGATTACCATCGGGCCTGGCTGCCTAAAAAATAATCCCAGTGAAGCATACGTCTAATCTACTCTACAGCACCATGAAGATCCGGCCAGAGCATTGTTCCATCACAAGCAAACAAGAAGCGTGTACGGGGCCATGCAAGATATTTAATCAAGACAAAATTTGCACGCCCATGCATGCACGACATGCTATACGCCTGAATTTGGCCCAAGCGCCCGGACGACAAGATCCCATCGGTCAGCAAGCAAATCAACAAGGATCACCATGCATGTACATGGGGGAAGATCTTAGACTATGCCTCGCCTTGTCGAACATGGGCTTCGCCTCCCTGCGTGGGGTAACTCCATCAGGCTCCGACTATGCTTGTCCAACTACAACTCCAACTCCGTGCACCCATTTGACTGCATCAAGCCACCCGAGCCACCAACCGAGCTGCCCACGTCACCGACCAGACATTTTGTCTAAAGCTAAGTCGCGCTTTAATATTCTTCTAAATATTCTCCAATCTTCGTATATCGCCATAATGTTTCTCCGAGCTATTTTCTCCATGTTTGCTCTCCAAACGATTTTCCGAACCCCCGAACAGTCATGTTGACGCTCGGATGTCCCTAGAGACAGCCCTGTCTCTGTCTCCTCCCTACACATGCACGAGCGTCTGCCCTCTACATTATGGGTGGTTGGCAGTGGCTCCTTAGCGACGCTTTGTTTTTCCTACACTCACACAGGCTCCGTGCTCCACGTTATGGTTAATAGGCTAGCTAGGGCTGGAGACTCAGCTACACACTAACTGGTTGGGCGATTTATATTAAATATAAATACATCTTCATAATAACACTAAGTGTTCACACCAACTGATCGCCGAGCTACATACGCTATTTCATCACCATTGCTGATTCTTCTCCGAAGTTCATATATTTCTGCATCATGTACTACCCGTTCTACATATTTGTATTGCAGGATTATTGTCCAGGTGATCAGACCACCTGGTGCTTAGACTTCTCCATCGATCAACTGGTTGGACCGCTAGGTTCATGGACTTCATCACTGACCAGTTGATCAGACTGTTCGTCGGTCATTTCTACTCAATACTCACTTTGCCGCTGACCAGTTGACCGGACTATTCATCACTCGTGCTTCATCATCATCTACGCCGGGGACTCTTCAGCGCTTGGATTATTCATGCTCAAGGACTAAGTGGGCACACTTCACCTTGTAGACATCACCAGCTTTGTTTGGGACTCCTCGGTGCTCGGACATCACTAGCTACGCTGGGGACTCCTCGGTGCTCGGACATCGCCAGCTACGCCGAGGGCTCCTCGGTGCTCGGACGTCGCCAGCTACGCCGGAGGCTCCTCGGTGCTCTGACGTCGCCAGCTACGCCGAGGGCTCCTTGGTTCTCGGACATTGCTAGCTACGCTAGGGACTCCTCGGTGCTTGGACGTCGCCAGCTACGTCAGGAACTCCTTGGTGCTCGGACATCGCCAGCTACGCTGGGGACTCCTTGGTGCTCGGACATCACCAGCTACACTAGGGACTCCTTGGTGCTCGGACGTCGCCAGCTACGCCAGGAACTCCTCCATGCACAGGCATCGCCAGCTACGTTGTGGGATCCTCGGTGCTCGAACATCGCTAGCTACGCCAGGAACTCCTCGGTGCTCGGACATCGCCAGCTACGCCAGAGACTCCTCAGTGCTCGAACATCGCCAGCTACATCAGGGACTCCTCAATGCTTGGACATTGCTAGCTACGCCGGAGGCTCCTCGGCGCTCGGACATCGCTAGCTATGTCGGGGACTCCTCGGTGCTCGGACATCGCCAGCTACGCCAGGGACTCCTCGGTGCTCGAATCTTGGTACGTCTCATTGGTGTGCTATCAAGCTGCTCCATGCTATTTGGATCAGGGTGCTGATCTTGGGCAGCACGTCTAGGGTCTTGATACGCGCATGTCAGACGACATCGGTAAGCTTTCAGACATCTTTTTCTTTGACCCTTCTATAAGATTCATTCTTCATCTTCTAGTAGGCTCGGGGACTAAGTGGGCACACTTCACCTTGTGGTGAATGTGCGCTTTTCGATTCAGGGCTCCACCCATAGACTGGTTGCCTGCTCAGCCAGTCTTCTGCCTTTCTTCTACTTTCTGACCCTGGCACCACATCACCTACTGTCAGGCTCGGGGACTAGCTATGGGGGTATGGCCCTCGGTATCCACAAGACAAGACATGGGCCGCACCATCAGAGGTGGCCTAGCCCACAAGATCAAGGTGTGCACGGCACTGGTCGACGTGCACCGCAAGATATTGTATTGTACCAAATACAATACTTTCCTTGTAACCCTACCCCTCCGGAGCATATAAGGAGGGGCAGGGGTTCCCTAGTCACCATCCCCATATAGATCCTAGGCCTAGCCTAAGGCATCTGATCACACGCAATATCATACGATAGCCAATACAATCCAACAGAACATAGGAGTAGGGTATTACATCATACTGACAGCCTAAACCTATCTAACTCAGTGTCTCTATTGCCTTCTTGTTCTTGATTACACGCCTCTCTGCTGATCAATCTACCTTCACGGGATACCCCTCGGAGGACTGCTTATGATATTTGTCGACAGCGGGACAACCATGAAACATGCAAGCATTCAAGGGAACTAAACTTGGGCCTAAGGTCAAGCAAAGGCATGGATAAAGGTCTTCGTAGTGCAACGTTCAAGGGCTAGCAACCACGTTTATAGGCTCAGGCTCCTAAGATATAACTTAATTGGAGACGACAACCATGAGATTATCGAAACTTAGACGGTGTTCTAGGATAGCGCTCTTCAACACTAGTATGCTTACCGAGGACAAAAGGGGTGACAGCTACGACACTACCTAGATAGCGAGCATCCACACCAACATCATGGTCTTAAGCAAGCATTTTGAAATACTCAATCCAATTATCTTAAGCGACTATTACTAAGCACAAAGCTAGCACACAACAAGCAGTCACCCATAGCAACACCACAACACATAAACATGCGAACATGGTGGTAAGGTACTATTATCTTTTTATTTCCTTTTTACTAAGTAGGTGGATAACTCTTCAAACAAGTTTTACTTACATTTAGCAATTTCGTCTTTAAAGGGGTGAAGTTTTTGCTAACTAATAACCTGTCATCTATTTCCTTTGAAAGCAAACATACAAGGCGAAGCTAATCACACACTATCTTCAAGCACATCTATTCAAGCGGCATGGAACAAGGCATTTTGTCTAGCTCCACATAGGGAAGACAGTAACATCACATTGGTCACAAGTTACTTAGTATTAGAACAAAGTGAGGGAAGCACATTTATGCACAAGCACAATCATGATGTATGACCATCCTATTCATCCTCACAAAATTGCCAGCCTAAGGTGGCAATCACGTTCTATGTCGGTGGCATAACACGTACTCTCTCAACATATAGCTAGTCGTCAACTATATTCAATCTATGCATTCATGGTTAGCGTACCTGCAGAAGGATTTCATTTTAGCCCAACCCCACAATTATATATGTAGAAATGAAAGTCTAGGCTCTAGGTTGCAAGCTAAATACTTCCATATATATATACCCATATATATATACTTTCGTATCAAAGCTACCCGAAAGTAAATTTGTCTATACATACATATAGAATATGCATATATAACCATACCAAAGCTAACCCACAATTAAATACTTCCATATATATATGAGATATATATACATAAGTATCAAAACTACCTCTCCCCTTTGACCGTACGCTCATATCTTGTGGTCATGCCACTCACCATCTTACCTGGGTATAGAGGTATATTGATCCATACATTACCACTCAAGCGAATGGCATCCATACAATAGCACGCCGTATGGACGACAAAAGTAAAACCCCCATGTTAGTACTTAGATAGCCACCTAATAGTCCTTAACTGGGCATAAAGGTGGATGTCACTAGCATAGTTTTGCAAATAAGTTTTGACAAATTTGCCTGTAGCTAAAGTTTTAGTCAAAATGGGCTTTTTAAAACCAAAACTTTGTTTTTTTAAAACTATGTACATGATAGTATTATGCTTAATCTTGCTTTGATACCAGTTGTGACAGAACCGTCCAATTTATATAAGATCAAGTATGGCTGTCCCCGCTAACACGTTGACACGCGCATACTTTCACTTATATAGACTCGGTAATCCACCGAGTGTCACGAAGGACCTTGGTAAATCAACATCACAACCAAGATCGTATGACTAAGAAATACACATCACATACACAAAGTTACAGCAGAAATAATATTTACAATGAGTTCACAAATAATAATACAAGTTTGGGTTTCAAAACTAATTAAGGGAAAACAACATAGCTTTCAAATGATTACATTAAAATAAGTTTCAAATACATTGCTAGCATAAGTGACATGCTCTGATAAAAGCATATAGATGAGAAATAAATATAGAGTCACCGAGCCCACCGGTGGTTAGCCACCATCTTCAGTAGGCCGAGCACTTCACCTACAACATGGTGGGATAAACGCTGAGTACTCGAATGTACTCAGCTAGACTTACCCATCATAAACCAGAAATAAAGTGACACCAAGGAGTATGCAAGGCTTTATAGGTGGAGCTAGCTTGACAAAATTTTGCATAAAAGCCACTAGTTGAGCTATATATTTTACAATTTGGTAACCAAGTTAAATATAGCTATTCATCTTTAGATTAGCAACTAACCTGTGCCAAACATGTGGAATATCATTTAGTAATAGACAATAGTAACCATAGCCGGTGTAGTAATGTGAGTATCATCAGCATAACCATCAAGTTTCCATTAAGTTACTCTACGTTGTCGCTGCTCAGTCAAGTTCTCACTATCCGGGAGAGACGACGATTCGAATTGATTCCTACCCAACTAGGGAATTATTCCTAACACAAACCCAGATATAACTATGCTAAGGTAGTCTTAGGTCACCTTTGGTACAACTCAGGAACTAAATTTATGGGCCCGAGCAGCGCTGCACTCTTAGGAAGTCCACTCTGCCGGGACATCAATCTACCCTCGGACTTATGCTAATAGCTCCCCGCACATCCTGACTACCACCAGAGTGCGTACTTTCACTTCCTGGCTTCTGGCCTGAGTTGAGCTACTCGACTTCGTGGTCGAAATGAGTTATCCGGCCAACTAAGTGATAGGCATGCGTTCAACATGGCATGAGGACGTACAACAAATCGGTCCTTAACCGACATAGACGGGGATAGATCCACACCCAAGACCTCCATGCCATGTTGGTTCTCTATCAACATCCCACTCGGTCTCCTTTTTATTCATCAACACATGGCTATTTCCACAATAGCAAATATAGCCAACTGTGCTTTAGTATCCACCTATATCTCGCAGGTGATAGGAAATCACCCAACTTCTACCTGTCTAAGCATTGCTAAGCATCCATTCGATCCTGGACCTACATAGGGTTCAAGGTATATTTCTAGACAAGGTAGTTCTATGCATCAACTGGTTCCAATTAACTCTTATAACCTAATGCATCAAACATAAAGAACTCAAGTGATATTTATAAAAATGTAGGAGGCTTAGAATGCTTCGGAGCTTGCCTAGGATCCAACACTAGGTCAGTGTTTGTTAGATGACACTCGCTTGTCGAGTATCTAACATCTCAACACTTGTTTAGTCCTTCCATCTTCGGGATAGCATTCAAGGCAAACATAAGAATATGCAAGACATAGGCACCAAGAGTTATTTAACTAAACATCACACAACCTGTTATAGAGGGATAGCAAGCATATTAGGCATGGCACACAAGTGAACTTAAATTCAAATATTGCACCCATGCATCGATCAAGAACTAACCGACATGTTTAGCCAAAACAAGGGCAAGCTAAAGCAATCACCTAGCACATGTATAGAAATCTGGACGGCAGCACAGCGGTCACTTGTTTTAACCAAAACTAGAGATATAGGCATCTAACAAGGGTGACTCTAGACTTTATGGAAAGCTAATGAAATTGCCTACAACATTGTTATTATCACCAAAAGCTTATTCTAAGGTTAACTAGGTCAAACATTCCAATGTTTTAGATCTGCACAGAACTAGGACTGAAAAGTAGTAGTAATTTCAAAAATGTATAACTATAGTTACAGACATCAAACAAGCATGAACCTGAACTTTCTAGAAAGCTTATTAAATTATCTAAAACATGTTTATTATCATCACAAGGTAATTTCACAATTAACAAGGCCAATCAAGCACAACTGAGCACCTCTGTCTGGAATTGGACAGATTCTGCCATGCAACTTCACAAGCTTATAACTAGAGCTCTACAACACCAAAAGGGGTGATCTAGGATAATTTGTAAACCTTAAGGAGATAACTATAACTCTTACATTATCTCCAAGAAATGATTTCATACTTAACTAGGTCAAACAATGAAATCCTTCAAATCTACACAGAGCATAGACCAAACATGACAAATCATTAGTCAAATTCATAACTCCTAAACTATCAGGCCTATGGTCATGAAATTTGAACACAAGAAATATTATGAAATTAGCTACAACTTTTCTATTCACTACAACCACAGCAAATATCATTTACACCACGAAAATAATTGCACAAGCAAAACTGTACATGCAGCCCAAACAATAGTGGTACAATTATAGACAGAAAACTGATAGGAACTTCAGAGAATTATAATTGGATTTCTAGTCATTCAACAAACATGAATCATAACTTTTTGAAAATATAATGAAGTTACCTACAACTTTCTTATTCTCATCTTAAGATGATTCTATAGTTAACAAGGTCAATTAATCCAATAAATGCATCTCTATCCAAAATATGGACATAATCTGATATGCAACTTTAAACAGCTATAACTAGAGTTCCACATGTCCAATAAATGTGGTTCTAGACTTTTTAGAAATCTTAGCCAATTGTAAACAACTTTGTTATAAACACCAAGAGCTAATTCTGCTATTAACAAGCCCACACATTACCAACAAGGCAACCCTATCTGGGTTTGGGCAGAAACATCTATAGAAATTTAAGCAACTATAACTAAAAATCTACTTAGCCAAAAATTACGCTCTTTAGCTTTTTGAAAAGCTTAAGAAAAGTACTACAACTCATTTATTGTCATCAAGGCATGATTCATAACTTGACTGAGCCAATTAATACAAACATGCAGACCTATTCAGAATAGGAGCAAAGCAAGACAGGACAATTGTATTTTTATAGCTCTTAAACTATCAAGCCTAAACTCCTAAAATTTTTACCAGTCACCAATAATCACATGAGTAGCATTCCATACAAATTTCACATTTATTTGAGCACAACAACTGCAGTTATGAAAAAGACAAGACATAACTAGTATTAAAAACCTAACTGCATAAATTTATTTTTACAGCAAAAACTTTAAACTAAAGCATGTCATATTATAGATCCATTATATAGATAATTTCACAAGGATTCCAAAAAGTCCTCATTTGTTATTATACCATTGTTCTACAATTTGTAATGATTTTTCAAAAATTCAGCCGATTATATGCATATAAGAAAAAAAGAAAAAGAGAAATGGCACTGTATGCCACTATTTAACTAAGTCACGGTTTGTGCAACCAGCCTCCTGGAAGAGCTTCTATTCTGTCGCGATGCCCTTCTTCATCTTTGGGTCGGTTTAGGGAGCAGGGGAGGCCAGGCTGTAGGGTCGATTCTGGTCGAGACGGCGGGGCCGACGGCGAGCGGCGGCGCTGACGCTAGTCCAGGCCCGCGCGTGCATTCATAGTGGGTATAGCTTGGCCCACGATGGCCTGAGGCAGCATGTCCGTGCTCTACAGCAGCACCAGCGATGAGCACACGGCGGCGGTGCCCATGGCAGTGGAGGAAGCCGGAGAAGAGGCGCCGGGGAGGCAGCGCAAGGTGGGGAGGTCGAAGGTGTGGCTGGCTTGGGCGGAGGCAAATGGGAGAGGGTGAGCGCACCACGGCCATGGGAGCTCCACCGGCGGCCATGGTTGTAGCTTCGAGCGAGCTCAGAGCGAGAGGGAGAGAGCAGAGTGAGAGAGAGTGCCAGAGAGAGCCAGAGGGCATGGAGAGCTCGACAGGGCTCTCCCCATCAGCAGCAGGGTGAAGGGGGGTGCATGGCAAGGGAGGTGGGGTGCACTACTGGTGCATGGCTGCCACGATGCCATTCTTGTGAACACCTAGCAGGTGACGTAGTGCCAGAGTTTGGATGCCGTTTTTGGCATATTCCATGTAGATTTGGACCTTGGCGCCTATAGCAAAGTTGCTCTCCTCTGGATGCTCTTCGACTTGTATTTAGGGAGCAGGACCATTAGAGCTATGTATTAGTAGCTAATTAAGCTCCAAAGTGATAGTGTCAACGTATTGACAACGACAAACAAAAATCCAAATTGATGGTCAAAACTAAGTCAAACGAGTGCCATCTTTATACATGCTCTTCTCCATCATGTATACTCCAACTTTTATTTTGGTATCAAATCAAGTTGCTTAACAAAATTTGGAGAACGCAGAATGCCGACATGTCAATGTCAGTTAAGTGACAAAGTAAACTTTTGCTATTTTGGAAACTATTTTTGAAGATCCCAATGAACTCCAAATTTGATGAGACTTGATCTATTGTTTTCACCATGAAAGGTACTTCAACTCATTTTAAGGAATCCAATTGAGCTACCACATGAATTTGGACGATGAAATGTCGCAAGGAAGTTAACTTGCTGCTATCATTTTATGGACTTGAAAAATTTCTGGGAGCCTAAGACAGCAACTGATTCAATCTTCAAGCCTCTGTTTGACTTAGTTCCAAGCTGATCTGGCTCTTGGTCCAAAAATAAAGTTTGTTCTACTCCACTCAAACTTCAACTTTTATTTAAGGTGCAATTCCATGCAAGCACTATAAGTGATTGGTCAACAAAGGTCAAAATAGCATCACAGTAAAGGTTAAATTAGAGTTTTAGACCGATTGAGTCATTTTCTTGCCACTTGCTCAACATGAACCCTTCATAACTTTTGTTCATGAGTGTAAGTAGAGTTGTTTGAGCTAGGTAGAAAGGTTCGGTTGACATCCTATGTTATAGTTCACTTAATACAGCGATTCAAGCAAGGATGTAACTCATCATTTCATGTGGCTTCTTGATTCCAAACTTCAAGAAACTTTTCCACTGGTCAAGATGGATGCATGTGGATGTAATGTACATGAAATAAGCATGTTTAACATTACTCTTGCATAATCTTAACAAGGGTATGCATGTAAGCAAAGGTGTGTTGTCCAAGTTTAAGTTGGAACTCACTCTTGTAGATTTGATCTTGACACCTTCATCACCACTTAACATGTCATGTTTGAGCTTAAACCCATTGCTTAACTGGTGACAAACACCTAGGGTGTTACACCATTCTTCATTAGTGATCCATCAAAGTACATCATCCCATACTCCTGGTCGACAACTGTTGGCGGCATTTGGACCTCGGTACACTCTACAACAAAATTAGCCAGCACTTAGGACTTGATGGCCGTCCGGGAGTCATACGAGAAGCCTTGTCCCATCAGCTCGAGTGCCCACTTCATGATTCTTCCTATGGCATCCTAGTTTTGGATGACCTCACTGAGGGGGAAGGACGTCATGACCATCACCAGATGCCACTCGAAGTTGTGGCGCAGCTTCCTCTTGGCGATGAGGACGGCGTACAAGAGCTGTTGGATTTGAGGGTAGCAGGTCCTGGAATCAGACAGGACCTCGCTAATGAAGTACATGGGGTGCTATACTTTGAGGGTGTGTCCCTCTTCTTCTCGCTCCACCACCAGGGTGGCTCTAACCACTTGCATGGTGGCCGCAATGTAGAGTAGAAGCGGTTCTCCATCGATCAGAGGAACCAGGATCGTGGTCTTTGTCAGGAGCTATTTGACCATGTCAAGCGCCTCCTGGGCCTCGGGCATCCATTTGAAATGGTTGGCCTTCTTCAGAAGTCGATAGAGGGGGAGACCTCGTTTGCTGAGGCATGAGATGAAGCGGATGAGCGTGGCAAGGCACCCTGTAACTCGCTATACCCCCTTCATGTTCTAAATCGAGCCCATCCTTATGATGGCTAAGATCTTCTCTAGGTTGGCTTCGATGCCACGCTCAGAGACAATGAAACCAAGCAACATACCCCTCGGGACCCCAAAAATGCACTTCTTGGGGTTGAGCTTAATGACATTTGCTTAGAGTTTTGCGAACGTCTGCTCATGTCGGCTATGACCTGGTCAGCTCGTTTGGACTTGACCATGATGTCGTTCACGTAGGCCTCAATGGTTCACCCAATGAGGTCTCTAAAACACTTGAGCATACAACGCTGGTACGTAGCCCCTGCGTTCTTCAGACCGAACGGCATTGTGACGTAGCAGAACGATCCGAACTAGGTGACGAATGATGTCACGAGCTGGTCAGACTCTTTCATTGTGATTTGATGGTACCCATAGTACGCATTAAGGAAGCAACGGGTTTTGCACACTGAGGTAGAGTCGACTACTTGGTCTATGCATGGCAAAGGAAACAGATCCTTTGGACATGCTTTGTTGAGACCCATGTAGTCAACACACATTCTCCATTTCCCGCTCTTCTTCCATACAAGGATGGGATTGGCTAACCACTCTGGGTGGTATACTTCCCCGATGAACCCTACCACCAATAGTTTCATGATCTTCTCACTGATGGCCCTATGTTTCCCCTCGTTGAAGCGACACAGGCGCTGCTTCACTGGCTTGGAGCCTAACCTGATCTTCAGGGCATGCTTGATGACTTCTCTCGAAATGCCCAACATGTCTGAGAGTTTCCACACAAAGATGTCTCTGTTGGCGCGGAGGAAGCCGACGAGATGCTGGGGTCTATGAGGACTTCCTTGGCACCCTCCACTGGCTCGAAAGACCCAACCGACCGCTTGGGGTTGGGTGCTTCTTAGGTGACCTCCTTCTAGATGGCCACAAGCTCCTTGGAGGTGATAATTGCCGCAGCGTGATCGCAGCACTCGACCTCGCATTCGTAGCCGCACTAGAAGGAGGTCCCGATGATGATGACCCCGTATGGGCTCGACATCTTTAGCTTTAGATGGGTGTAGTTAGGGATGGCCATGAACTTCATGTAGTATGGACGTCCTAGGATGGCGTGGTTGGTTCCATGGAACATGATCACCTCAAAGGTTAGGGTCTCTGTCCAAGTGGCACAGCTTGCTTTCTAGGCATGATGCAGTAGAAAGGCGCTTCGGTTGGTCGGACGCGTGTTCGGGCGATGCCGATGGCGTCAAGCATTTCGACGCACATGGGGTTGAGGCCGCTACCTCCATCCATCAGTACCTTGGTGAGCCACTTCGTGTCGATGATCGGGTTGATTACGAGCGGATATCTCCCTAGTTGTGGGACGCTCTCTGGGTGGTTGGTCCGATCAAATGTTATGGTAGACTCCGACCACTGGAGGAAGACAAGCATGGCCGGTTCGGTCATATAGACCTCACGGCGCATGAGCTTCTGGCAGCGCTTGGAGTCATAGGCCATCGACCCTTCAAAGATCATGAGGCAGCCATCCAGTGTTGGATAGCCATTGTCCCTCTCCTCGGCGTCATTCGCGGTTGGCTCAGGGTCCTTCCCATGCCCTCCATTGTTGAAGCCTCTAGACAAAAACCACTTGTCGGTGCAGAAAGTGACCAACACATAAATATTTATAGTTTTGCTGTATGTTGTGATCGGATGTGGCCTAGCACTCAATGACACTAGGTTTATACTGGTTTAGGCAATGTGCCCTACATCCAGTTTGAGTCAGTCGGTGACTTTATTCCTAAGCCCAAGTGCTTGAAGTTTGTTGTGGGGTTACAAATGGAATGGAGTAAGATGGGGGGTGCAAGAGGTCCGGTTGGACTCTAGTTTGAAGGGCTGAGAGTGATGGGAGCTCTGCTATGTGCTAAGTGTTTGAACGTCTATTGTTCGTTGGAATCCTTGGTTGTTCGGATCGTTTGAGCATGTTTTAGTTGTCGTCTGATTGATGTCTTTGTTTGGGAGAGAGCGCATCCCCTTTTATAGATGAAGGGGACGGCCTTTACTAGTGAGAGAGAGTGTGTGAGTGTTCGTATGCTACTAAGTCTTGTTGCCCATGCTGTCGGGTACAAGATGATGGTAGGCGCCCATAACACTATTTGTGTCAGATGCATGTGGATGGTTTTACCATATTCACCATGTATGGCAAATGATGGCACCCACAACACTGTCGATGCCTAGAGGCATGTGGGGGGGGGGTTAACCATGTTTTCTTGGTATGGGAATTGATGGTGCCCACAACACTGTAGGGCAATCGTCGGCGCCCACAACACTACTTGGGTTCTGACATGCTTGGAAGGTTGTAGGGCACCCTTCTAACATGTCCCGTCGATACTATCCTGCAGGTGTATAGGGTATGGTCCTTGGTTTTGCAATTTGACTTGAGCATCCTGCTTTACTTGCTCTGCCCATTTCCTAGTCCTCACTGAGCCGACGTCCCCGGTCGGTTGGTCCTAATCTGCTTCGACTGCGTCAGTCGGAGAAGAGCTGTAAGTAGAGGTTCGGTGTATCCCCGGTTAGAGACGCGGGTCAAAGTCAAAACCATTATTTGGGGATGTCTTCTGGTTGGAGAGGCGGGCTGGGGACGGAAGTGAGGCCTTCCTATCGGAGAGGCGAGCCAGAGTTGGAAGCGGGCGCCGTTCCTCTTTGGCCAGGCCTTCAGGCCAGAGATTGGATCACCCTTCTGGCCTGTTGTTAGGTTCTTGGGCTGGCCCAGGAGTTGCACGTCATTCGCAACATCGTCTGCTGGGCCAAGCTTTTGTTGGGAAGCAGGTCCATGAGGGACCCTAGGTTTATGAACCTGATAGGAGCCCCCGAGCCCCCGGGCGATTTTGGGTATAATCGTCTGGGGGATTTTTGTCTTGATAGTGGGTGCGTGCGAGCGCACCTATGGGTGTAGCCCCTGAGCCCCTGTGTGATTTGGGTAGAATCGTCTAGGGGTTTTCCATGTTGCCAGCAGGGGAATTTTTTGTTTCGACAGCGGGTGCGCGCGAGTGCACCCGTGGGTGTAGCCCCCGAGCCCTCGGGCGATTTGGGTAGAATCACCTAGGGTTTTTGTCAGCGAGCATGAGTGTGTGCACCTTGGTGGGCGTAGCCACCTCTTTCTAGTTTCTAACCCAGGCCTCAGACATGCTGAGGCATTTTGGATGTGTTGAGGGATCGAGCGGGTTGGAGTCGTGGATCTAGGCACTAGGCGCAATGTGGGATCGGGTGAGTCAGAGTTGTAGATCTAAGCGTTGGACATGCCGAGGCATTTTGGACATGTTGTGGGATCGAGCGGGTCAGAGTTGTGGATCTAGGCACTGGGCGCAACAAGGGATCGGGTGAGTCGAAGTCACAGATCCAAACGTCGGACATGCCGAGGCATTTTGGACATGTTGAGGGATTGAGTAGGTTAGAGTCATGGATCCAGGCATTGGCTGCAACAAGGGATCGGGTGAGTCAGAGTCGTGGATCTAGGCGTTGGACGTGCCAAGGCATTTTGGACGTGTTGGGGGATCGAGCGGGTCAGAGTCATAGATCTAGGCGCTGGGAGCAACGAGGGTTCAAGCGAGTCAAAGTCGCGATCTAGGCATCAGACATGCTGAGGGATCGAGCGAGTGTGAGTCACGGATCCAGTCGCTGAGCGCTACGAGGGATCGGGCGAGTCGAAGTCATAGATCTAGGCGTCGGACGTGCCGAGGCGTTTTGGAGGTGTTTGGGCGTCCTGAGCCCCCAAGCCCCGTTGGGCTCGGTAGGGGTTGTTTTGAGTTTTCATGCGTTACCCCGTCCGTGGTTTTCGCAACCGGAGGGCTGAGCTAACGCCGCTTGCCTCGATGGCTCGAGTGATGTGCTCGGTGAGCTCGCTAACAGGCATGTTCGAGTGAAATTTGGGTCCATCGTTCGTGATGGGGTCGGCATAGCCCTCATGTGGTATTCCACTGCTCCTTAACCCGCATCCTAGCAGATGCCTGGGTCATTCCAGAGACCAACCTAGGTGGCCCGCTGGCCTCTCCTCGGTGGAGATTCTGTGGGCATGGCTCTAGGTTAGGATCGAAGGAGAAGGTTGAGATGACCCTATCTACTTTAGTGTAGACTAGGCGAGGGCCACTCAGGGCTCATCTGCGTTTTCTCCCCGAGCTCTATTTGACACGAGGCAGTCTCAAGCCCTTTGTGGGCTGGCCTTCAAACCCTGGTCGGTCGTTGCTCATATTGAATGAGGCAACTGCCGCTTCATGATGCAACACGGAGCGTTGTGATGCATTTAACTACATATGCGATGCTTCAGATGTATGGGATGAATGAATGTGAATGCGTGTATGAATGTATGAATGACAATAGATGAATGAATGGTCATATAAAGAAATAGTGGGGGTTTGGTAATGTTACCTTGATGACTAGAGTGACATTGTTTGAAGAGCTCCTATCAGATATGTCCGACTGGGATCCGCCTTCACCGTTCATGATGGAGTCAACATGGCCCACATAGGGTGTCCTTGTGCTCCTTTCCTGTCTCTCAGTGTTTGCCTGAGCCATCCAATCGACTCAGGATGCCTGTTGGACTCTCCTGGGCGGAGATCCCATAGTTGGGCCTTTCCAAGTCCCACCTAGGAAGGTAGAGGGCCTCCTGCGCGTAGTGGTGCCTTGTTTCTCGCGCCCGGTGTGTGGTAGTGGTGGGCCATGCCCACACCACGTCCTATCTGACTAGGTGCCGTCTTATCGGGCAGGGTGCGTCCCCTCGGTCAGGGTGCATCCCGCCGTATCCCATCCGCATTGAATGGGGGAAGGGAGAGGGTTTTTCACCCCAATGGCTCGCCTTTGCCCAACTGTTGTGCCTTCTCTTTAAATAGGGGAAGGGAGAGGGCTTTTGTTCCGTTCCTTCACCTATTCCTTATCTACCGCCTCTTCTCCTTCTTCCTTCTCGCCAAGAGCATTTGAGTGCCGTGGTGGTTCGTAGGAGAGAAAAGGGGAGAGCAAGGGAGAGTAGAAAACTCAAAGATCCATTCACAAATCCAAAGCACGATGTCAAGCTAGAGGTCATTCGTTGTGAGGGAGTCGGTGCTGGCTGCCTTCGCTGAGAAGGGGGTGCTGCCGCCAAAGGAGGTGGTGCACTGGAGGGCTCCTATAGGGGAGGATTTTCCACAACCTTAGGACGACAATGTTGTCTCCTTCCTTGCCTTCCATGAGCATGGGCTATCCACTAGTTGCTGCGTGGCCTCCTCAATGAGTGGGGCCTGGAGCTGCAACACCTCAATCTGACTAGGGTGCTGCATATCGCCGACTTCGTCACCGTGTGCGAGGCCTTCCTCGGGATGGAGCCACACGTGGATTTCTTCCAGCTAATGTTCTCTGGGCTAGCATTGTTGGAGGGGAAGCCGCTTAGGATCATGCCAGTGGGGGGCTTCATGTTGCAGAAGAAACCGAGCGCGTCGGGCTCGTACCTCGCATACACCCCCTGCAATTCCAATTGGGGTGGCATAGGGAATGGTTCTACATCAGGAACCTAGTGGAGGTGCCATTCACATGTTTTTTGGTAGGAGGCTGGAGAGGCAGGAGAGCTGGTCATGGGGCCCCGCTAGCTGGTAGAACAAGAAGCTAGACATTATTGGGGCGGAGCTTCAGAAGCTAGTGTGGCAGGGACTCGACAGGGTGTAGGTGTTCCATGCCTTCTTCCGCTGTTGGGTCACTCCGCTGGTGGAGAGGGAACGACCGATGTGGATGTACACCGGCCCAACAGACCCCCACTACGCATCATCGGAGGAGCTATCGAACGACGAGGTCTAGAGTTGTCTTGACTGGGTGCTATAGCTGAGGGCCAAAGAGACCCTTGATGGAATGCCCAGACCTCTTCACGCCGCGAAGCTATTCAAACTAGTATGCTTCCCTCTCCTTCAAGTTCTTTTCCCCTTTTTCTCTCTTGTATCTTGGCTTTGAGTCGCCCATTTTGTAGGGACTCGGAGTTTACAAGTCCCGATCGCATCTTCCAAAGGGGCCAGAGGGCGTGGCCCAGCAGGCCGCCCTGAAGGAGGTGGTGGTTGAGAGGAAGAAGAAGAGAGCCGAGAAGGCTCGACGAAAGCATGAGAAGGAGATGGAGATCGCCCAGCATGTGCGGGCTAGGGAAAACAGGAGCGATGTCGAGTCAAAGCTCGAGTCGGAGGATCCCACAGAGATGGGTGATGATGTGATATCCTCTGAGGACAAGAGGGGCTAGGAGGTTGTTGTGACTTTAGTGGAGCATCGTGAGCCTATGGCCACGTCTGTCGGTGGTCAGTGAGAGGTGGAGAGGCGTGACGATGTTCTTGTGCTTAGGAAGCATGCAGCGAGCTCAGACGTTGTTGGTGAGCGGGAGGTGAAGCGGACGTGGTCACCGCGCCCTTCAAAGGTGTCGCTGGCCTTATCCCCACCTACCCCGGGTGTGGCGGGGCAGGCCAGGCGATTGAAGGAGTGGGCCCACACCCATGTATCATTAGGGTCAGCACCAGTGCACGACCCACAATAGGGGGATGCCCTGCCTGCTGCTCCAGTCAGCGTGCCTCGAGTCATTGGTCGCGGCGACGCACGGGCCGAGCGGGTGCTGACCTGGTCGACTCCCCCTAGTCGAAGTGAGGGGGCGTGGGTCACAGCCTGCGAGCGATCCTCGCCCGGTAGGCCCATTGCTAGCGGGTCAGGGCTTCAGAGTCCTGCCGCTTACATCCTGGTATGCACTGTTCGATTTCAAAGTTTGAGCTTTTTGGAGTGTGACTGACCTATATTTTTTTGAACAGTGGCCAGATGCTGCTGGGGTTGACCATTGCCCCATCTCTTATGTGGGAGGAGTGGAGGCCCACCTTGCATCATGTCGCAACAAGTGGCGGGGAGAGCAGGGTGGCGGCAGTGTGACCTTTCCTTTTGGGGGTGGCACCTCCCGGGTCAGTTGCCAGTACAACGATAGCGGCGGTGATAGTGTTGGCGGTGATCCCAGTGGTGATAGTGAGGCCGCATTGGAGGTGACCCTTGCGACCCCTCCTACACCAGCTATGACGAAAGAGGGGGAGACTGAGCTCCTTGCCTCACCTGGTGGAGAGCCACACAACTCACCCTCCTAGTCAAAGCCAGAGGTGTTGATGGGAGATGTGGCCAGGCGGGAGGCGGAAGGTCCACCGGTGGACCGTGAGATTGAGATAGTGTAGGTCTCCTCTGACGGTGAAGCAGGTGATAGGGTGGAATCGCTGGCACCATCGCAGGAGCTGGCAGTGGTTCGATCGTTAGCTGGGCCTTCCAGCAGGTGGGGGAGACCGACCTGGTGTGGCCCTTCCCCAAGGACTTGTGATGGAGTCCAATCTCACCCAAACCAGGGTGAAGCTGGAGGAGGCCCTAGAGCGGGTCAAGTCCATCTTCTAGGCGGTCATGGTCGACCTACCCCATGTCATAGAGGTGAGTTTTTTGCTTTCGTTCTTGACTCCTTGGTCTTTCGTCCGGTGCCTCAGCATGTTTGCTTCTTGTTTTTGCAGGGTCAGGAGGAGATGTCGAGCTGCAAGTCTCATTTCCTCCGGATGGAGCATGCCTAGGAGGCCGAGATGTCGCGATGGGTCATCGAGCTCGAGCGTGAGTTGGAGTCCACCCGCCGCAAGTCCTAAGACCGGGCGCAAGAGGTGACCGAGGCGAGGGCAGCGGACCTACTCGTGGTGGAGCGAGCGACCGCCGCCGAGCGGGGGCTTGAGGCGATGAAGGCCCACTAGGCAGAGACTGAGGTTGTGCTATAGAAGTCCCTGGCGGAGACTGAGGTGACGCTCCAAAGTACCCTGGAGACCCTAGAGATGGAGCGGAAGGCCCTAGAGACAGAGTGGAAGGTCTAGTCGGAGGTCGACTAGGAAGTGCTCGCACTCTAGGGCCGGGTGCTTGGGACTGAGAAGTTGAACACCTGGTTGTGCAAGCAGGTGACTTAGTAGGAGGATGGACTCTCCATCCTCGAGAACACCCGCCTTGGTATGTATCCATTATGCTTTTGATGTCTTGGTTTTTTCCTTTATCCTGCTTCTGAGCTTGTCATCCTTCTTCTAGAGCTAGGCAGAAAGGTTGGGTTGCTGGAGCGGGGCCTAGAGATAACCAGGACAACAATTGGCTAGAACGTGGAGGCACTAGCCAAGTCCCTTAAAGAGCGATGTGCTGTCGAGGGGGAGCTTGACCAGCTTCGCAACGTCGCCTAGGTCATTGTCTCGAAGGTCTTCGGGTCAGCACCGAGCACCAGCATGCCTACCATTCAACTAGTGGAGGTCTCAGATGAAGTGCGAGCGCTCATTATCAACGGGATGTTCTACGGAACATTGGGGGTGCAGACATCAGTGGCGACGCACCACCCAAAGCTAGACTTCGCTGCCATCTGTAGCGGGTACGCCAACGGCTAGAGCCTAGAGGCCATCCATGTGCTCCAGGAAAGCTTGCTGCCACACGCACAGTTGGTGGCCAAGCAAGTCTCCATGCAGTGGGTGATGGATGCTCGTCGTGCGAACGTGACCAAAGGCGTGCACTAGGAGGACGTCACCGAGCCTACAGATGGCGTGGAGCCCAACTTGGAACTGAATGTTGTCCCACCGGAGGACGAGCAACCCCTACTTTCGCCGATCGCGCCGATAGATGATGCCACCGGGCAGCCATAATTAGCATGTAAAAGTTGAAACAAGTAATTTGTGTAAGGGATAAGTTCATGGGGGAGCCCCCGTGTGAACAGCTCATATTCATGATACATCCATTTCATTTTATGATGAATCACTTTGTTCGGGGAAGCTTGTCCCATCCGTTCCTTATTTTTACCTTAGCATATTTTTGTTTTTTATTCTTTCTTTTCCGCACCTGCCCGTTTGTCCTATAGGCTACAACCTCAAGAGCCCAGGCATGGCTCGTGAGGCTCAGCTGCTCGTAACCATAGGTAGAGGCAGGGTGCGATCGATCGGAATATTTTAAAGCAAAGTTACATATGGTAATTAAAGGAATGGATTGCCTTTTCGTTCGAGTAGAAAGGTATTTACCATATGATAGTAAACAAAAACATAGGTGGTACCGCGCCTCCGTGGAGCCCCTGAGCGACCCAGGCCGAAAGTGTTCAGGCCGAGGTGCTCTGTAGGAGCGAACGTTGAATGAAAAAATGGTAAGACCAAATTTTTAAGGGAAGAAATGACATAACTGTTCGACGTTCCAAGTGTTGGAGGGAACATCACCGTTGTCGTCCTTTAGTCGATAGTCTCTCCATCAGATCACTTCGGTCGCCATATAGGGTCGATCCCCACCGCCTTAGTTTCATTGAGTGGGTGGAAGGCACTCGAAGAGGTTGGCTTATTGCAGTCTAGGACTGATGGGGTCGACAACTCCCTGAGCCACGGGAGCTCGGAAGAGTTGATGATGGCAGTGGCGAGCTCGTAATGCTCATGGTCGCACATCGAGTCATGCGAGAAGGTGCTACCAAGAGTGATGACACCATTCGGTCTAGGCATCTTCAACTTTAGGTAGGTGTAGTTGGGGACCGCCATAAACTTGGCGTAGCATGGCCACCCCAGGATGGCATGGTAAGACCCCAGGAAGTCCAGCACCTCAAAGGTAAGCACCTCCGAGCAGAACTTGGCTCGATCGCCAAACATGATGGGTAGGTTGATTTGCCTATGTGGGTACGCATGTTGTAACACCTCTGGTGTTTAGCTTCCACATTTGCACTGCATTTCATGAACATGAGCATCATGCATCCATTCGTGAACTTATAGCACATGAAACATAATTTCAAAACACTGCAACATTTTGTATATTTCATGTGTGTTGTTTTTTTATGAAATGTAAAGTGTGCAACACTTAAGTGCAACATGTGCCACTCACTTAGTGAAACAAGAGTAGTTAATACTATGCAACAAGATCATGAAACATGTGAAACATGACTATGAAACATTTGCAACATTTCTTATGTTTTTCATTGTTTCAGTGTATACCTTGATTGATTCTTGTGTGACCAATGCATGGTGTGGCTAGAAATGCTTGTAAGTAACTTAGTGACACTTAGAATGTCCTTTGGAACATTTTTCATGTTGGTCACTTTGACTAATTAGTTTTCCAAGTCATGGTTTGACCAAATTTGACCCCTGAACCCTTTTGTTTGACTATTTAAAAAGTGTGGCTTAGGATGTTTGCATGTCTAAGCAACCTAAAGCAAAGATGTAGAGAATTATGTAAGGAACAAAAGTTATTTTATGGCCATCTCATGAAAATATGCACAACATGCTCAAAAATGGCCCACAAGTCAGTTTTGAGGGCTATTTGGAAACTCAGAAAATTTCTAAGTCAAAAACCAGTTTTCAGTTTCTTTGGCCCCACTTTGGGGATGATTTTATTCTTGATTCTTTGGGAATTAGGTCTTGGTCTTTTAATAAGAATTGTAGACTATACAAAGGGCTACAATTTTCATTTAGAAGGTTTTCGCTAACGACCAACGAATTAGGAGGATGAGGGCCATCAAGTAACGCTGTCAGGCTCGATACGGTTAACTGAATCAGCGTTTCAGTCAAGCTACAGTGACCTCCGTTTCAGAAAACGCCCGACGCGTGTGTGCCACGCGTCGTCGCTCGCCTGAGCACGCTGGCCACATGCCGTGGACGCCCTGGCACGGCCAGCCGCGTCTTGAGCACCCCATGCGCCTGCCCGACGCACTCACCCGCTCCTATTCGCATTTCTTCGCCTCCACCACGTGTTGCGCCAAGCAAGCAGCCGCTCCGCCATTGCCGCTCCTGCAGTCGCCGTCGCCGAGCTTGCGCACCACCGTAAAAACCCGTCGGCCAGCTCGCCTGTAGCTCCGCCGTAGCCTCCTCTACTTCGTCGACCTTATAGCTGCGCCATCCGAGCTCTAGGTGAGGGCCATTGGCCGTTTTCCCGACGTCGTCGCCATGGCCGTACCTCGCCGGAGCTAGCGCTCGTCGTGGCCGGCCGCCTCCGCTCCTTTACTGCCTCTTCTAGTGCGCGCATGGGGACCCGTAGGAGCCGTAGTGCCTACCTCGAAGACGTAGTCACTAGATTCGCCGCCGTTGAGCCGGAACACGGCCGCGCGCCACCATGCGCCATGGCCGAGCCGCCGAGCTCCGTGGCTGGGGTACTTAGGGGTCGGTAGAGTTGGTGGTTAGGGTATCAATCGACGCGTAAGGTTGAGGCGGTCACGTAGGTGCCGTCATCGTCGCCGGAGAAGCCGCCGTCGGCGAGCTCCACCGGATTCCCGTCGTGCGAGCCGCCTCCCCTGTTTCGCTGTCGCTGATCGGTGGGGTCGGCTGACAGCCGGGTCCCACACGTCAGCGGCTGTGCAGTCATAGGGCTAGTTCAAAAATTCAGTTTTGAATGCTGATTTGATATTTTTGTATCTTCAAATGTGTAGATCCAAATTGAGTACTTCCAATTTTGTTAGACTCACTGTTAGGTCTAGTATTTAAGAAAAATATATCTTGAGCATATTATGTAGAAATTTTGGGTGAATTAAATAGGAACTTGAAAAGTGTTTTTGAATGCATGCAAACTTGTTTAAATCATATCTTGAGTTTCTGTGATCCAAAAATTATGAAATTTTGTGGGTAAGCTAGTCTTGTATAGTAGAAGCTCTGGTTAAAATTTGAGAGTCATTGCATGTGTAGTTTTTGAGTTATAGATTTTCCTTTTATCATTGGTAGATACTTGGGTGAATTTTAGTAAATTAATTATGAATCCTATGGCCATGAAACTTGGTGGGTAGTATCTTGGTACCTTAAAGATGCTAGGAAAAATATGAAATCTGTTGCTTGACACTTTTCACTAAGGTTTCCTAATTATGCCATTTTAAGCTATTCTGCCTTACCATTTTTGTGTAGGTTGTTATACTTACTAAAATGATGTGAAATTTTTATGGTAGTCTACTTAGGGCATGTAGTGTCTACTGTAATTTTTGTAGAATTAATGGTGTAGTTTTCATATATGTTTACTATTTCCACTAATTAATTAAATAAATTAAGAAAGGTATTAGAGGAAATGTTTTGGTGATGAAACCCCTACTTTCTGGTGTTCTTGTGATATGTGTGATATATCAGTAAAGTTAGTTTTGTCCAGTTAAGTGTTTATATCATAAGTTAGTAATTAATTGTTTGCATTATGTCCCTCTGGACAGATCTGGGGACTTTGAAAAGTTCCCCATGATATTTTGGGTTTCTGTGAATGAGTTGAATACAAGAGTTGTAGATAAATTAGGTAGCTAGCTCCTGTCAAAATTTGAGGGCAATTCGCCCAGTAGTTTAGAAACTACAGCTGTTTAAAGTTAGGTTCCAGTCTTTGCTTATTCTCTGCCTTGTGAGGACAGAGTTCTGTTGATCTATGAGTTCGACCTGGTAAAGATTTGAATCATGCTTTGAGGTCTGAAAATGTTTTGTAGACAATTTTATAAGCTTTCCATATTGTCTTGTTGCATATCAATTGGAATTATAAATCTCCAGTTATAGCTAGTTTACTGCACCGCTACATAGTATTCATTTTGCTGAAATACAATTGCTTGAGTGTATGTGGTTGCAATGTTCTCATTGATTGTTAGGGGTTAGCCTAACTTGAGAATATGCTTAGGTGCAGGTGCTAGGTCGTTAACTGAAGATGAGCAATTATACATTAGGTTGTATAAACTTGGTAAGTAAAGTGATTTGAATAGGGCTTAAGTTGGAATATGCAAACTACAGCGAACATGTGCATTCCCCGAGCATCCCTAACATTCGTTCATGTGCATTCATGATATTTATCTTGCGCATTCATGCAATAGGTGTGCCAGAGGGAGTGACGTTGCTGGAGTTCGAGGGAGCCAACCAGGAGGAGGAACCCGAGGTGCAGGAAACCGACGAAGCAGTCGCCGCGGAGGAATTGCCTGAGTGCCCTGACCACCAGCCTTCCTCGTTCCTGAAAGGCAAGCCCCGGAGCATATTAAGCCTCCCATGTTTTTACAAATACATTGAGTATCTTTTATTGTTGATGATGCATTAAGTATAGGAATTGGTTGGAACCAATTGCTGCATTATATATCCTTCCTTGTCCAGATATCGCACTGGAATCCTATTTAAATTTAGGAACGGGTTAAATGCTTAGCCATGCTTAGTGTGGTAGAAGTCAGGTGATTTCCTGTCACCTGCGAGCTTTAGGATGAGGTGGATCACGGTTGGCTATATTTGCTATCGTGGAAAAGAACCATGTGAATAATGAATTAAGACCGGGCGGGGTCTTGTGTAGGTTTGAACATAGTGACTCCGTCTGAGTCGTTTAAGGACCGATACGCTGTACGTCCTCATGTCATGTTGAACGCAGCCTAACACTTAGCTGGCCGGATAAGTCGTTCCGACCGCGAAGCCTAGTAGCTCGACTCAGGCCAGGACGCGAGCAGTGGCGACATTCTGGAGGAAGTAAGGATGTGCGGAGAGCCATTGGCATAAGTCCAAGGCGGGTTAGAGTCCCGAACAACCTTGGCAGAGTGGGTCTCTGAGAATGTCGATCTGTTCGGACTCGCGACTCCTGAATCGTACCAAAGGTGACTTGTTGCGACCCTGACGGGGGAAGCAGGGTTTGTGTTTAGGAATACCCCTCCAGCTGGATAGGAATCGATTCGAATCGCCGTCTCTCCCGGATAGTGAGAACTTGACTGAGCAGCGGCAACGTAGATTCAATTAATTTAACGATATGGTTAAATGGATGATGATAAGGTTGCCACAATGAATACCTGATATGGTTATTAATGTTTGCACCCTAATAAAATGATTGCTTAGTACAGGTGCTAATATAGAGGACAGGTTAATGGCTAAAAAGTTACTGCTAGTTCAGGTTAAGAGTTGATCATTATTACCTATGCTTTTCTGCAAAAAGAAAGTGTCAGCCAGCTCCACTACATTAAGCTATGCATAATCCTTGGTGTCATTTGTTTGGTTTTCGACGGGTAAGTCTAGCTGAGTACATTCCCGTACTCAGGGTTTATTCCCTCTTGTTGTAGATGACCTTCTATATCAGGGATTCTGCAAGTACTGTCTCCACCCGGCGGGTGATGAGGACTAGATCATGGGCATGATCTCCTCTCTCTTATCTGAATGCTTTTGTGGTCTGTGATCAACCAACCAGTATGTGTATTTGAACTCGGTGTGTGAGTTAAACTATTTGCTTCCGCATGTTTTACAAGACTTGTTTTGTAATAACAATGACTCTGTGATGATGTAATCTATTTGCGAACATCTGCGAAATGTTGTAACGTACGATATGTTATGTTGGATTACTGTGATCTTGGTTGTATGCAAGTTGGTTTGAAATCCTTCGAGATTTCGGTTGACTACCGGGTTTATATGGGCTCAAGTTCGAGAATTTGATCGTTTCGGCGATTGTTTTTGTACTTGTGCTCTTATAAATTGGTCGGTTCTGTGACACATGTGCTCCTAGGATGACACCGTGGAAGGGAGAGCTCACTGTTTGGAGCTCCGACTGGGGGATGCACATGGCGTCGAGGGTGTCGACATAGAGGATGTTGATGCCGCTGCCTCTGTCCATCAGCACCTTGGTGAGACGCTTCTTGTGGACGATGGGGTCGATGACGAGCGGGTAGCATCCTAGTCTGGCGACATGGGATGGATCGTCCCTATGATCAAAAGTGATCGGAGATTCCGACCAGCGAAGGAAGGAGGGGACGCCGTTTCGGTGACGCACGCCTCTCGGTAGCGCACTTTGTGCTGGCGCTTGGAGTAGACAACATCGGATCCCCCAAAGATCATGATGCATTCCTCGGGGTCAGGGAAGCCGTCCCCATCCTTGCCCGTCGCGCCTCCAATCTTGGCTACTACCGGCTTGCCTTTTCCTTCTTTCAGCCCACAGCCCTATCGCAGGAAATGCTTGAGAAGCTCACAGTCCTTGTAGAGGTGCTTGACGGGGTAAGCATGGTTGGCGCATGGCTATCCATGACTTTGTCAAAGTGGTCAGGCAGGCCCTACTGGGGCTGCTTGCCCACGCTATCAGCTCCGGTGACCAATGCGAAGTTGGCCAGTCGACGTTGATCCTTCTTGTTCTTCTTGCCCCTCTACATGGAAGGGCCCTCATCTTGGTCCTCATGCTTGGCCTTGCCCTTGGCCAAGCTTGTGGATCAGGGACTCACAGGTCGTCCCAGAGAGGAATGCGCTGATGACGTCTGCGTCAACGACATCAGGAAGGGAGTTGCACCACTTCAAGAACCTATGGATGTAATCCCATAGGGACTCATTGGGCTCCTACTAGCATCTCTTGAGGTCCCAGGAGTTCCTAGGGTGGACATACGTCCCCTAGAAATTCCCAATAAAGATCCTCTTGAGATCCGCCTAGTCACGGATGCTGTCGTGTGGGAGGAATTCGAGCCACGCTCGAACATGTTCCCCCACACAGATGGGGAGGTACTAAATGATGAAGTGATCATCATCCACTCCTCTGGCTTGGCAGGCGAGCCAAAAGCCTTCAAGCCATATTCCAAGGTTCGTTTCCCCGATATACTTGGCGATGTTGATAGGCGGTCAGAAGCGCTGTGGGAACAACGCTCTCTGGATGCGGCGACCAAAAGCCCGTGGTCCTAGGCCATTCGAGTTGGGGCTCTAGTCGTCCGATCGGCGACCACGCCTAGGGTGTGTCTCCCCAGTCTCCTCGATGGGCCAGTCGGAGCCCGTGTCGTCTGCTCTCACTGCCGCCCAACAAACGTCATCATCATGCTAGGACCGATGTTGGTTGCTGATGATGCTGTGAGCATCTTGGTTCGAACCAAGGCATTCGTGCATAGGCGGTTGGTGTGGAGCGGGAGCCAGGTTAGGTTGTGGCACAGCTGCGCCCTCCTATGCCATGCTCGGCGGCTGTATTGGTGAGCGGATGGAGCAATTCATCTAGTGCATCCCCACTCCCTTGTGGGGAGATAGGCTACGAGTCGGTGTTTCGATGTGGAGCTCTCCACCTATTGAATGGCGGCGGTTTCCACTAGTGCCCGGAGGTTCCGGTGGATCACCTGTTCCTGGGGGTTGTCCGACTCGGGAAGACCGCGTAGAATCATCGCTGCCACAATGATGTTTTGGCCAGCCCAAGTGAACTGTGGGGGATCGTTCCCCCATCCATGATGTTGCGCTAGACCTGGCGGGCGTGACCCTGGGCGCCGCTCGCCGGGTTATGCGCATGGGACGCATCATGGTGCGCTAAGTGCGCTGGCTCAGGTGGCGGCTGGTTCTGCCGCATTTGTTGTAGCTCCTCGCCGTGCGCCTAGGCACATGCAAGGGCATCTGCGTGAGGGTCCGGAGGGGTGTGGGTCTAAAGTGACTCCACACCACCGGCGACTGCCCTAGGGCATCCACCATAGCACACTCTTGGGACAGAGGGTGGCTAGGTGCCACAATGTTGCCAATGTTGGAGTCGTCGCTCTCAACGTCGTCATCCAAAAGGTCATGAAAAGAGGCGGGAGCATAGCTCGCCATCCCAACGAATTTGGATGTGAGAGGAGGCGGCGCCAACATCCTTCAAAGCCACCGAGTGTCTGTGTCCGCGAGGGATACGAGGCCATAGGGGAACCGATTGCATGGCGGTCGCGGCAGGGACAACGGGGTCCCTCAGGAGAATCGGCGAAAGACTATAAATAGCGAGTAAATAACAAAGCATATATTACTCACAGTGGGGTTTGAGCAGAGCATATGCTCAGCATAGGTGCCTCGCCATTAAAGTCATCGAGTGTCCTGCAGCCAATGGAGGGTGCCCCTCCGATGGGCGCCGGAACAAATGCCTTCTCATGGAGGTGCAGCATGTCGAGCCAGTCGGCGATGAAGTCTAGGCTTCTGAAGAGGAAGGCCTAGGATGGCTCGAAGACAGGTGGAACCCACATCTCAATAGGTGGGAGTGTAGGAAACTCTAGTGAGCCAAAGCGAGTCATATCGCTTGAGCCTACCATGGCGAAGATGGCGGAAAGGTGGGCCATCCGATGACCAAAAGCATGAACGTACAGCGTCTTCCCCATGGACGGCGCCAACTATCGGTGCAGAAAGTGACCAACACGTAAATATTTCTAATTTTGTTGTACGTTGTGATTGGATGTGGCCTAGCACTCAATGACATAGGGTTTATATAGGTTCACGCTACGTGCCCTATGTCCAGTTTAAGTCAGTCGGTGACTTTATTCCTAAGCCCAGGTGCTTGAAGTTTGCTATGGGGTTACAAATGGAATGGAGTAAGATGGGGGTGCAAGAGGTCCAGTCGAGCTCTGGTCTAAAGGGTCGAGAGTGATGGGAGCTCTGCTATGTGCTAAGTGTTCAAATGTTTGTTATTCATCGGAATCCTTGGTCATTCGGATCATTGGAGCGTGTTTCAGTTGTCGTCTGATTGATCTCTATGTTTGGGAGAGAGCGCATCTCTTTTTATAGATGAAGGGGACGATCTTTACAAGTGAGAGAGAGAGAGTGAGAGTTCGTATGCTACTAAGTCTTATTGCCCATGCCAATGGGTACAAGATGATGGTAGGTGCCCATAACAGTGTTTTGTCAGACGCATGTGGGAGGTTTTACCGTATTCACCATGTATGGCAAATGACGGCGCCCACAACACTGTCAATGCCTAGAGGCATGTGGGGGGTTTTAACTGTGTTTGCCTGGTATGGGAATTGATGGCGCCCATAACACTGCAGGGCAAATCGTCGGTGCCTGCAACACTGCTTGGGTTCTGACATGCTTGGAAGGTTGCAGGCCAGCCTCTGACATGTCCTATCGGTACTGTCTTGCAGGTATAGAGGGTACGGTCTTTGGTTTTGCGGTTTGACTTGAGCGTCCTGCTTTACTTCCTCTGCCCATTTCTAGGTCCTCACCGAGCAAGCATCCCCGGTTGGTTGGTCCTAGTTGGCTCCAACTGCGCCAGTCGGAGAAGAGCTATAAGCAGAGGTTCTGTGTATCCCCGGTCAGAGATGTGGGTCAGAGTCGGAAGCATTGTTTGGCTGGGCCTTCTGGTTGAAGAGGCGAGCTGGAGTCAGAAGCGAGGCCTTCTAGTCAGAGAGGCGGGCCAGAGTCAGAAGCGGGCGCCGTTCCTCTTTGGCCAGGCCTTCCAATAGAGATTGGATTGCTTTTCTGGCCTATCGTTAGGTTTTTGGGCCAGCCCAGGAGATGCACATCGTTCGCAACATCGTCTGCTGGGCCGAGCTTTTGTCGGGAAGCTGGTCCATGAGGGACCCCAGTTTATGAACTAGACACCGCTTCATAAGGCCGCAGTCCTTGTATAGATGCTTGATGGGGAAGGAATGGTTCAAGCATGGCCCTTCGAGCAGCTTCACAAAGTTGTCCGAGGTACCCTCCATGAGCTTTCGGCCTCCCTTGTGGTCGGTGGTGGCCACAATCGAGCCCTCATGCCGCTACTTGTTCTTCTTCTTGATAGGACGGTTGGAGGCGCCTTCGCTGGCGTCCACGTCCTACTTCACCTTACCTTTGAGGTGGTCAAAGATCTCTTCGACCGCCTCCTCGCTCGAGGCATGGCTAGTGGTGATGTCAAGGAGCTCCTTAGTGGTTCATAGGCCCTTACGTCCTAGCTTGTGAACTAGGGACTCACAGGTGGTCCTAGACATGAAAACTCCTATAATGTTAGTGTCGGCGACGTTAGGCAGCTCATTGCCCTGCTAGGAGAAGCGCCGGATGTACCCACGAAGGGTTTCTTTGGCCTTCTGTCGATAGTTTTTGAGATCCCATGGGTTCCCATGATACTTGTACATGCCCTAGAAGTTTCCCACGAAGATCTTTCTCAGGTCCACCCAACTTTGGATTCTGTTGGGTGGAAGGTGTTTCAACTATGTTCATTCCGAATCGGTCAGGAATAATGGAAGGTTGTGGATAATGAAGTCATCATTATCCGCTCCACTGGCTTGGCAAGCAAGCCGATAATCCTTGAGCCATAGTCCGGGGTTCATTTCCCTAGAGTATTTCATGATGTTGGTTGGTGGTCGGTACCGTGGCGGGAAGACGACATTGAGGATGTGTTGGCCGAAGGCCTAAGGTCTCAGCAGGATGGGGCTCAGGCTTCGATCCTCGCCACTATTGTAGCGTCCACCACAATAAGGGTGGTATCCGTGGCTAGCCCCCTCCCCTGTATTGACATGAGAATGCCTGCGGGCATCAAGGGTGTCGCGTGCATCACGGTTGCGGCGGAGACGCTCATGCACCGGGACCACGGTGCGTAGCCTACCTCCTTGCGATGCCTGGTGGACTAATAAGTCCTTGTTGGGTCGCTCCGAGGGCCTGTGCTGGCTGGCATCGAGCTTGCGTCGTCAAGACAACGAGCTTTTGGCTTGCTGCGTCGCCACACGCTCGAGTAGCGTGTGAATCTAGCGATGGGCCCGACGATCCTCGAGCGTTGCGGGCCCTGGAAGCCTAAGGAGCAAGGCCAACACAACAGTGATGTTCTGGCTTGCCTAAGCAAAATGTAGGAGGGCTTCATCGTCCTCGATGATCCCCCAGTTCACATCGTGGGCCATGGTGTGTGTGCCCACCATGTCCATGGCGCTCGATATCTCAATCGAGCTCTGCGCGTTCTTGCTCTACCTAGAGTCATGCTTCCTCAAGCTCTTAGTGCCGGGCCTTTAGCTGCTTCATCCGCAAGTAGGGTGGAGCCCCTGTATCCCCCTTGACCTCGTTGTCGAGGTCATTCGTCAGGGAAGCCTCCTCCTCGTGGATGCTTTGGACGTGTCCCTCAGGGGTACCTGCCATAAAACATTCATGAGAGGGGTGATGGCTTCCCCTGCTTGACCTGCTTGAGTCAGAGGCGAAGGGTGACTCTATTTCTTCCATGAGGAAGTCATGGAAAGACTCTACGATATATTCGGTCATCCCTATGAACTTGTCATTCATAGTGAAAGGAGGCATGCGTTGTGCTACAAGGTGGCCATCGGTCTCTACGACATTGCGGAGACCGAACGGGAGCACTGTCGGGGCGCTTCGGATGAGATATTCTAGAGAGAGCGGTGCCCCTCTAGCAAGCTACGCCATGATGTTGGCGAACGAGATGGTGAGGCAGCGTAGGTCCTCCTAAGACGATCGGGGTCCTAGGAAGGCACCGAGCTGGCGCTCTAACCTCCCATAGTCGAAGTTGAGGAGCTGGTCGCTTCCAAGGGAGTAGGCCTTCGGTGCGTACAGCTGTAGCACCTCAAGCGCTT
Organism: Miscanthus floridulus; assembly: GCF_019320115.1. Lineage (NCBI taxonomy): Eukaryota > Viridiplantae > Streptophyta > Magnoliopsida > Poales > Poaceae > Miscanthus > Miscanthus floridulus. The sequence goes on along the minus strand of NC_089595.1, from coordinate 82,591,095 downwards.
CGGCAATCTTGAGGTCGGCGGAGTGGAGAGGTCGAATGGCGACGGGAGCTATCACCAACTCTCTCTCCGTCATGACGATGAAGTCTAGGTCGCCGAAGCGCACATGCACACCCGAGACCCAGCTGAGGTTGTGACTAGTCATCCGAGGCTTGGTGTGGATGTCGAGATGTGCAAAAGGCCCCTACCTGACGCACCAACTGTCGGTGTTTCGAGTTGCTGCCGACTAGTAAATTTTTAATATTGCGCGTCTGGCTCAGATGGTGTGCTAAGAGGACACGAGGTTTATACTGGTTCAGGCAGAATATCCCTACGTCTAGTTTGTTGCTGCTGCTTGTGTTACTAGCACTGAAAGTTCATAGTAGGGGTTACAAACAGTCGAGAGAGGGACATGCCCCAAGTCTCTAGTGAGAGGAGCGAACGGGTGCTGAGAGCTTGGTCGCTTCCCGACTGTGTGCTTGTGTGTTCTGATTAGTTCGGGGTTCGATGGGTTCGAGTCTGAATTGATGCAATATGTTGCGATGTCCCTTATGGGACACCCTGCTTTCCCTTTTATAGGCCAAGGGAAAGCACGGGTTATAGTAGAGGAAAAAGAGGAAAATGAGAAGGAGAAGAAGACCTACAGGATCGCTGGGTCCTTCTTTTCCTTCACGCGGGTCCCATCGATCCTGTAGATGTCAACAAGGATAGCTCCACGTCGTGGCCCTGTCCGTCAATGACGCCATGCACAGGAGTCGTCTCCCGGTCGCGGCGCTACACTCTGTCCTAGCGGATGTCGTGGTGGACTGACGCGCCTGTCAGTGCTCATACGAGGGTTAGGCAGAACAGCACCGGTACGCCCGACCCTGTTCCTGATGTGAATCCCTAGGCATGGCCCATCACGGCCACGGGTTATATCGGGGCATTCCGGTCACCTCTTTGGTGTTAGAGCTTTGACCCAGGCCTATTTGCTTGGACCCGGAGTGATTGGCGGCGGTATGGGTCTCCGTCGGGCGAGACGGATCCCCCGGTCTCGGGATCGGTCGAGGCGGAGTCCCCCCAGAGGCTGGGCGAGGCGGAGCACAAACCCAAAGGTCGAGCGAGGCGAAGCCCGCCCTCAGAGGCCGGGCGAGGCAGAGTCAGCCCTGAGAGGTCGGGCAAGACGGAGCCAGCCCTAGTCCGACCTCTGAGGTCGGACGAGGTGGAGCCCGCCCTCAGAGGCCGGGCGAGGCAGAGCCCGTCCCCAAGGGTCGGGCGAGTCGGAGCCCGCGGCCTCGGTGTCGGACGAAGCGGAGCCGCCCTCAAAGGTCGGGTGAGGCGGAGCCCTCCCCAGAGGTAGGGCGAGGTGGAGCCCGCCCCCAGAGGTCGGGCGAGGCGGAGCTTGCACACCTAGGGTCGGTTGGAGCTGTAGTCGCGCTATTGACTGCTCGGATGAATCAATGTTGATGATTATTAGCTCCTCCTCTTCGGGTACCCTAGTATTGGTTCCCAACATCAGGTACGTAGCAAATTGTAATGACAAATCTCAAAATATAGGTGAATAGTAATACTAATACCACTATATTTTGCCCACGGATCCTCATTTTTTCTAAGTTGATTATGTCTGAAGAAAAAAAAACTATTGGCAAATGATGACTATATTGATCAATGTTTCACAATTTCCTCCAAGGATCATCTAAAATTTTCCTTGCATGGGTATATATACAGATAATTCGATGTCCTTTTATTCTCTCGTGTTATCTCCACTGCAAAGGTGCTCACAAATCGCATATGCGCATGCAGTGGCGCAAAAGCACGCATCTGACATTTTCGTAAAGTACAAAAGGGCTGATCACTATCATTTGTGCCTGAAGACGCTCGTAGTATGATAATATATAGATAATAGCCAAAATGATTGGGGGATGGGTGGGACCCCTGCGCCATTTTTCATCTGAAAGCATCTATCTCAGCCCATCACAGTGGTAGTATATTTCAATTTTTTTATTTCTCCTAGACCAGCACAGCACACTAGCTGTAGCACGGACCGCAGAATTTCCGCTCTAACCAAAGCCGTCGTCGTGTACTCGTTTTAGCCCGCCGACCCGCCACGTCCAGTATTCTTCTTTCTTCCTGGCCGATGCCGCCGGCCGGCAGCTTCTCGACGGGCCTGTTTGGCACCTACTAAAGTACCGTGGCCCTAAATTTAAATGACTCCTCTAAAATGTAGGAACCTTTGTTTAGTTTCACCTACTAAATCAGCTGTCTTATATATATATTTTAGTCACTTTTAGCTACCTCTTATGACTAAAAGCCATTAAACTTTAGTGACCCGTAAACTTCAGTGGGGTATTTGACGTTTTAGTGACTAAAAATGACTAAAGTTTAGTTAATCACTAAATTTTAGGAGGGTGAACCAAACAAGCCATAAACTAAACGGCGTCCCTAATGCTGAACTTTACCTAATGATGAAAATGTTTTCTTTTTTGTTTTTGCTCCAATATGGGATCAGTACTGGCTGGTGTTAATCTAACTCCCAAGTCCCAACAGGTCCACACCAATGCGTTTTTTTCAAGTACCCCACAGCAATGCATTGTTCATGGTTGGAGGGGACAAGTATATTGTCTACTTGTGTCCTGAATAGAACTCCAGGAAGGTATATAAATGTATAGGTGTATAAAACTTGCTTATTGAAATCACTATGCCTGCCTGATTGGCACTCAAGGCCACAAAACCATTGCTTACAATTATTGCGGTACATGCACATGCCCCGGATGACACTCACCTGTCACCTGTATACAATTCACCTTCAAAAAGACTATGGGTCCTTGCATGCATCTGCCATTTTCTTTTCTTTCTTTTCTTTTCCTTTACGGCGACAACTATAGTTGGACCCAAAATAAGGCTCGGACCAGAAACAGTTCATCGTTTTAAAGACACAGGTAGCTGCCAATGTGATTGCTTATCATTTGGATTTGGACATTTGCATGACACTTCTTGATTGGTTCATCAATAGTACAGTAGCTCTTTTAGTTTTTAGGATATCTCCAACAACAATACCCAAAATATAAGATATATTTGTTCTTTGGGTAGTGTTACAGGCAAATGGTTCAATATCTATTCAATATTTTCTCCAAAAACAGGACCCAATAGAGAATCTTATCTGTAAATGGGTTTCCAGGATAGAGGATGCCCATATTTGGATTGTGTCTGTCAGGCAATCCAAAATATGTCTACCGTATAGGTACTCTGTTGAAGACTAATTTTAGGTATCTCGCTACATATTTTGGATTTGGGTTCCCATATGCGTTTCTTGTTGAAGACAGTCTTAGGCTGCAAACATGATATAAATCAGCACCGGGCCGGGCTATCACACCTACACCAATCAAGGCGTTGTTCGCTTGAACTTATCAGCCAGAATTAGCTCTACTTTTTAACCATGTAAATATTTTTTTTTCATAACAAATCAGCTTTATAAATCAGCCGTAACAGTAATAACAGGCCCAACCTATTGTACTCAGGACAAAAGATTTGAAGCCCAAGCAGGCCCTAATCCAGGTCAGGTCAGGTCGTGCTAGCTGTTCACTGCTGCAGGCTCATGATGAAAGCTGCTGACACGGATGGGTCCTATTGTGATGAGCGAGACAACAACCTGTTTCGTTTGTTAGTTTTGGCTAGGGCTTATTAGTTAATTGTGTTTTTTTTTCTCATAACAAATCAGTATCAGTCGAACTTATCAGCCTATAAACCAACCAGTAAATAGACCGTTGCGGACTTGAAAGGGTGCTACACTAGTAATATACAACAAGCTACGTATTCCGAACCATAAATCGACGTAAAACGGACTTTAAAGGGTGCTACTATGATCAAGTACAATCATTTCTGAATTGTACTGTAGTAGTAATATGGAAGAACATCAACAACTGGCATCTCTTCGCAGGGTAAAGAAACATCATGCATGATTGATCTTTTTCTAAGGAATACAATAATTATTTGACTATTTGGACAGGGAAATCTCCAGTGTGATATGCACATCATAGATCGTACCTGGCCCTAACTTCACCGTGATATTAGTATTAACATCCCCTGGCAGCTGTTATACTGTCGTTTCATCGCCAGAGCCTGGTGGCCCAAAAAATAGCCCATGCTGAACCCGTAGAAATTAGACTAAAGCCCCCCGTTGGGGAGAGCTTCTGACGGCCCCCTTTCTGGGCTTCTCATGCTCTGTGAGGAATTGTTTTTGCTTTTTCTAAAAATAAACTAAGAGCAGATGAAACCATTATTTTTTGCATCACCGATTCCGGCGCCTTCGGGCACCGAAGCAAGAGCTAAAGCTTATGCCAAACAAGACCTAAGCAAGGCTGCTATGTGCAGGCGTAGGTTGAACAAATCATTAGTTGGAAACTTGAACTTCTCTTATAAAAAAAGTATAAACGTATAGACTTGCACCCATGCATACTAACACTGAATGACTTGGGAGATCCTCTTGGCATGTCTTAATAAAAGAGTAAAGTTCAATTTATCCCCTAGACTCGTCGCTACATTTAAAAGCATCCTACTTGAATACCAAATAACTTATCTCCTTTAATTTTTAGAGTAAAATGCACCCTGGGTACTTAAACTATTGGGGCATTACCATCTAGGTACTCGAACTGAAAAAACTACCACCTGGGTACTTAAACTATGGGGCATTACCATCTGGGTACTCGAACTAAAAAACCTCCCACTTGAGTACTTAAACTATTGGGCCATTACCATCTGGGTACCGTCGCCGGTGACCAGGAGCGCAGGAAAATGAATTTTGATTTTTTTTCTTTTTCTGAAAATGGATGAATAGTGCTGGAATTTGTTATTTAAAAAAAATAATTAGAGCTCCAAACATTCTAAAAATTTTTGTGTAGCCTCTATATGATGTACTCTACCTAGGAAAAATATGAAACTTGAAAAATGAATAGTTTTTGTATGTTTAAAAATTACCTCTTTTAATTAATAAATGAACTTCCATAAATTTTATAATTAAAATAAATAAATGTCCAAAAAGAGGCGGCCTACCTGTGCTCGCCTGCTCGCTCGCACACAGTTAGGCCGCCTCTTTTTGACATTTATTTATTTTAATTATAAAATTTATGGAAGTTCATTTATTAATTAAAAGAGGTAATTTTTAAACATACAAAAATTATTCATTTTCTAAGTTTCATATTTTTTCTAGGTAGAGTACATCATATAGAGGCTACACAAAAAATTTTAGAATGTTTGAAGCTCTAATTATTTTTTTACAAAAATAACAAATTCTAGCACTATTCATCCATTTTCAGAAAAAGGAAAAAAATCAAAATTCATTTTCCCGCGCTCCTGGTCACCGGCGACGGTACCCAGATGGTAACGGGCCAATAGTTTAAGTACCCAAGTGGGAGGTTTTTTAGTTCGAGTACCCAGATGGTAATGCCCCCATAGTTTAAGTACTCAGGTGGTAACTTTTTCAGTTCGAGTACCTAGATGGTAATTCCCCAATAGTTTAAGTACCCAGGGTGCATTTTACTCTAATTTTTAATACCAGATAAATTAGCCCCCCCCCCCCCCCCCCCCCCCCCCCCCCCCCCGAAAAATAGTTTGTAGTGGTTACAGTGGTGGTTTTGGTTGACGTGGCATGTGAGCCCTACATTTCTTCAATTCTTCTAGTCATACCATATTTATTTCATTATTTGGGCTCTTAAATGATCTCAAATGAAGAAAAAACAACCGTAGAGTTTTAGATCTCTAAAAGCACTACAATTTGGTGCAAATGCGCTTCTCCATCCGAGATCGTTTTAAACATTCAAAAATTAAAATCTAATAAGCATCTTAAATCGAATATCTAAGCCTCCAAACAATCTCATATATAAATCGGATAACTTAAAATGAATATTTGAGCTACTAAAAGATCTCAAAGAATTTTTTTCTCAACTATGAAGTTATACATCGTACCGATCTTTATAATTTTGATATAAAGATTTTATTCATCCTACTTAATATGAAAAAAATTATGACTTTTTATGCAAAAAACAATGAGACCACCTGGCATATGGATCAGCGGATCCATCCAGAAAGCTACTTTGAAATAGTCAAAGAGGTATTCTGTCAGATTTTAAAAGTTGAGACGGCTAGTTGTTTGGATTTGAATTCATGAGTATTTTTTATATTCAGCAACAAGTATTTAGAAGAGTAAATCGAACATTACTGTATCTTAGATTAGAAGCGATAACCGATAAAGGTTCAGCGATCACAATATATATGCTAATTACATTGAGAAAAATAGTTATATTAATAAGAATATGAGGTACACATGGCGTAGAAGCGGAGTGTTGAATCTCAACGTGGAAGATTTCTGCCAGCAAATTTATCAACACAATTTTCATATAACAAATCTATATGTAGTTCCATAAGTATATGTGTAACACCCTCGGTGTTACACCCTAAACAAATTACTAAACCATGCCATGAGCATCATGTTTACGTGATAATGCATGTGATGGAATGAATAGATGAAGTATTGCAACTTAAAATGATCAATAAAAATGCTAAACGAGAAGCTATTCTATAACTCAGGTAATTATCAAGTAGGGTTTTAAACTAATTTTTGTGGAACAAAATACTATAGAACATGTGTGTGATGCTTAAATAAAGTTTGAAGTACAAACTTTATAGATGACAATGAAATACTTGTTGTGGAAAAATAACATTGCTAGCAAACATTTCTAATAGCCTAAAAATAGAACTTGAAATCAAATCCAGTTCAAAACCTAGAAATATTCTTAAGTCCAATAACAGGATGACAATGCTATGTTGATGAATTAATTATAGAAAATTTAGCTAAAGGTCAGTACTATATTTTTGCTCCTTATTGTAGCCTGATGTACATCCTTCAGCATGGTCAAGGTGATTTAGCCGCAACCAAGTTGGATTAGTGTTGAGAGACGCTTTAAAATCTGTGCACAAACACAGTCTCGGGCTGCCTGGCCTGTGCGCGCGGTCACCACGCGCCGCCGCTTTGTGTCGCCGTGCCATGCTCGCCTGCGTTGGCCAGCTGGGGCCGACCTGGCTCGGCCGCGGCTTGGCTACGGTCTGGCTGTGGCTAGCCGCCGCACCTGCCGCTGGCCGCCTGCACGGCCATCTGCTGGCCATTGCGCCCCGACGGTCTCCGCTGCCGCTCTACTGATCTGCTGCCCCACCTGTTGCCGCACTACTGCTGTGCTGCTGCCCTCCCTGCCTCGCGTTGTGGCGCAGCCACTGCCGCTACTGCTCGCCTCGCCTCGACGCGCACGTGGCCTTGTCCCTGTTGCCGGCGCCGTCGCCTCGCCATTTATGGCATTGCGGCCGCACATGTCATGCCCATTCATGGGCACACGCACGTTCCCTCTGGCCGTGATGGCCTATAGCACTTGCACGTGTGCCAACTCGCTAGTGGCCAGTCGCTCCCCGCCAAGGCGAGGATGAGTTGAGCTCTGACCTACCCCTCCGCTCTCTCTTCTCTGCTGCCATGGTGGACTGAGTCGCGCCATTAAAATATGCTAGGAGAAGTCACCATCGCCCGATTCGTCGCGTCTCTGGCTCTGCCATCAAGCCGCCTAGCTAACTGTTCCCATCCTGCCTTGAATGGTGCCCGGCCACGCTTCAATTTTGGAGCTTTTCCCGCCACCGTGCCAATAAGGCCGAGTCTGCCTATCACCGAGGGCAGCTCTCATCTGACTGCCTCGAGCCAAATTGGCTGCAACGCTAGACTCGGGTCGAACCCCTCTTTGTCCTTCGCGCCTTAGCCAAACCTCTATCGCCTCACCATCGTTGTTGACGCGACCGTGGCGCTGCGGTGCACCGACGCACAGCTCAGCCGCATGTGGCTAGCCCTCCATCGTCGTCCTCAGCTCCAACTGTCGCTTCGACTTGGTCCATGGTAGCCTCCTAATGCTTACGCGCTAACCAATTAGGTCTGTAGCTGCCCCAACTCACCAGAACAATGGCACCGCCATCATGGATGGTCGCGCGTCGTGTAACACCCTCGGTGTTACACCCTAAATCATTTACTAAAACATGTCATGTGCATCATGTTTATATGTTAATGCATGTGATAGAATATAAAGATAAATTTCTTGTAACTTAAAATGATCAATAAAAATGTTAAACGAAAGTTCATTCGATAGTTCATGTATATCAAGTAGGGTTTAAAACTAATTTTTATTGAACAAAAATACTATATAACATATATGTGGCGCTTAAATAAAGTTTGAAATTTGAACTTTGTAGGTGATAGTAAAATACTTGCTATTGAAAATGATATTACTAACTAATATTTCTACATGCCTAGAAATTGCAAATTGAAATCAAGTTCAGCTTAAAAACTTAGAAAAATTTTCAAGTTTGTAAACAGCTAGACATTGCCATGTTTAGCAAATTATTTTAAGAAATTGAGTTAAGAGGTGGTGTCGTGTCTTAGCATGGATTGGTAACCTAATAGTCCCTCTTTAGCATAGTGAAGGCGGTTTAGTGTCAACCTCAACCGTTTAGTTGCTATCGACGCTTTAAAATTCATGCACGTCATAGTCTTGGGATGGTTGGCGCCGTGCGTGCGGTCACCGCGCGGCCACCCCGCGCCGCGCACATGGCCGCATCCCGCGCGGTCACCCTGTGCCGCCACGCTGGGTCAGTCAAGCCCGCCTGGGCTTGGCCAAGGCTAGCCACAACGAGCCGCTAGCCCCACGCCCTGCTACCCTACCTCACGCTACCGCCATTGGTGCTGCCACTGCCGCACTGCGCTGCCATCGCCTCACCGTCGCATCCGCACCCCCTATGGCTCTACACTGTTGTTTGCCCTACCGGTGGCCCTACTGCTGTTGCGCGCGCTTAGAGTATCCGTGGCATCAACACATGATCGTACCTGCTATTGCCTCGCCCATAAAGGTGCAGTAGTCACTTGTGCCGTGTCGGTCGCGGACGTGCGCACACCTTGTCCGTAGCGCCTACGCGTGTGTGTCCTAATTGCGCCGCTCGCGTCCCACCAAGGCAAGGATGAGCTAAACTCTAACCTACCCCCTCCCCTCTCTCTTCGCCACTACCATGGTGGGCTGAGCCGCACCATTAAAACAAGCAGGGAGAAGTCACCATCGCCCGATTCATCATGTCGCTGGCTCCATCACCCAGCTGCCTAGCTACCCTTCCCCACCCTACCCTGAATGGTGCTTGGTCGAGCTTCAATTTTGGAGCTTTTCCCCACCATTGTGCCGATAAGGTTGAGTCCACCCATCACCGAGGGCAGCTTTCATCTGACCGTCTCTGGCTAAATTGGCTGCACTGCTAGACTCGTCTCAAACCCCTCCTCATCATGCACACCTAAGTCATACCCCTACCACTATTCCAACGCTGCTGACGCGGTCGTGTCTGCCGTGGCTTGTCGTCGAGCTCGCCACGCGTACACGGCCAGCCCTTCTCGGGGCATCTCTAGCCGAACCATCGCCTCGGTCGGGTCCTTGGTGAGTCGCTGATGCTCACTAGCTATCTCTCTTGCTCCCTTAGCACCGTGGCTCACCAGAACATTGTCGTTGCCACCGCAGGTTGCCGCCGATGTGGAGGAGTCGCCCTACTTCGTCTCTGGTCTCTGAATCACTGCCCATTGTTGCGCGTTGGCCCGTAGGTGAGCATCGGTCCTCTAGATGGGTCAAGGGAGTCCCTAGTTGGCTGGCGTAGCAGCCCAATGCCAGTCAATGCCGTGTCGGCAAGCGCAGAGGCGTTGGGGACCTCCTTGATGCGAAGACGGGTTAATACGAGGGCTTTCTTGCATAAACGTTGTCTGTAGAAATAGTGCGCATAGTCATTGTGTTAATAGAGGATAGCGCGGGGGTGTTTCTGTAAAAGCGCCAGCGCGCGTGGGTTTATCTGTCGTGGGTCGGCCTCGCGTGGGCCGCATCACGGGCCGCTGTGCGCTCGCGCGCGCGTGCTACTTCACGTGGGCCGCACGTGTGTGCCGCGTGGGAGAATTCATTTTTTCTTTTTCATAAGGAATTAGATATAGTTTTCTAATTTAATTTTTGAGCCGATCTTTGGTAAATCATATAAAATTATGTAGTTGTCCAAAAATTATGAAATAAATTTTGTTAGGTTCCTAAAATTGTGCTCTATCTATTAGTGTATTTAGTTCATATATGTACATGTTGATACTAGTAGATATTAAATTATTTGAGAGCGTTGAATATTATTAGGTTAAATATTATAGGAATCTTTATGGTAAATTGGTGATAGCTTTAATCCTAAAATTTTTATAGTAGCTTCATTATATTATTATGTGTTCATTGTAATTTTTGTAGCTTTAGAATAGACTAAGCATTAGGGTAGGTAAATGCTCTTTGTTTCAATTTATATTAAATTATTAGTAGGAATAAAGATAAATCATTCATTTGTAAAGCTAGGTGTTTGTTAGTTGAATCCAACACCTTGCTGGATTAAAAGGATAGTTAGCTTAGTATCTTAGTCATTAGAGCTAGCTTAGTAGCTTAGTATGCGTATTCTTATTTTAAGAGTTGTTGTTGCATAAATACTAAGTGTTGCAGCATTATCGCATGCATATAGAGAACGAGTTGGCGGAGATCATGATCACTGGCGATCACGAGTTCGAGGAGATCATCGAGGAGTATGAGGAGGAGATTCTCATGCAGGAGGAGGTCCAAGAGCCACCACTGACTTACTCAACTGACACCACGCCTGCCCAAGGCAAGCCCTGGTGCATAACCCTTATTTTTTATAACCACTGAATATATATATATATATATATATATATATATATATATATATATATATATATATATATATATATATATATATATATATATATGTCAACGAAATATGGTCGGCAGTCCACCGAGGGGGGTGCCCGTGGTGGTAGATTATCGGTAGGATGCGTGTGATCAGGAACCAGATGGTGACACAAGGCGCAGAGACAGCGATTTAGACAGGTTCGGGCCGTCTGATCGACGTAATACCCTACGTCCTGTGTCTTTGGTGTATTGTATTGAGATGTATGCTGTATATCTGTCCCTGAGGGGGACCCCTGCCTCTCCTTATATACTCTGGAGGAGGAGGGTTACAAGTAAAGTATCCTATTTGGTACTATTACAATATCTAGTACAGCTTGTAGCCTTGCGATGTACAACTTGATCTTGCGGGCCGGGCTACCTCCGGTGGTGCGGCCCATGTATACCCATGAGGGTATAAGGGGTCTATCCCCTACAGCTAGTCCCCGAGCGCCTTGTATCCTTCGAGTAGCGTCGTCTTGAGCTTGCCAGAAGGATGTAAGGGGCTCAAGATAAAATTTGAAAAATATTTCCCCCGAAGTGTGCCCACTTGTATTTCTGAAAAGAAATGTAAGTGCGTCTTGAAGCGTAGCGTCTTTGATCATCAGATCGAGCACATTCACCGCAAGGTGAAGTGTGCCCACTTAGTCCCCGAGCCTGGTAGTAGGTGACGTAGTCACGTGGTGCCAGGGTCTAAAAAGAATTCCCAGTTAAATTGAGAATCCAATCGTCGTACAGGCGATACGAGATGCACCGGCAGGTGCATCGTACCGATGTAGTCCCCGAGCTTGCTGGAAGGCGAGGTATGAGCCTTGTAGTAAGGTCTAAGTGCGAAAAAATATCCCCAACTGTATGCGAGTTGCCTGTCGCATGTAGTCGAGACGCAAAGTCCCCGAGCCGTGGTCGGAGAGTGGTCGAGGCAGTCCCCGAGCATAGGTCGAGGAGCGAATGACGAAGTCCCCGAGCCGTGGTCGGAGAGTGATCAAAGCTGTCCCCGAGCCGCGGTCGGAGAGTGATCGAGGTAGTCCCCGAGCACAGGTCGAGGAGCGAGCGACGAAGTCCCCGAGCCGTGGTCGGAGGGTGATCGAGGCAGTCCCCGAGCACAGGTCGAGGAGCGAGCGACGAAGTCCCCGAGCCGTGGTCGGAGGGTGATCGAGGCAGTCCCCGAGCACAGGTCGAGGAGCGAGCGACGAAGTCCCCGAGCTGTGGTCGGAGAGTGGTCTGGCGAGTCCCCGAGCACAAGCATGGTCTGGCCAGAGTCTCCGAGCACGAACGTGGTCTGGCCAGAGTCCCCGAGCACGAGCGTGGTCTGGCCAGAGTCCCCGAGCACGAGCGTGGTCTGGCCAGAGTCCCCGAGCACGAGCGTGGTCTGGCCAGAGTCCTCGAGCACCGTAGTGGTCTTAGCGAACCCCGAAGCATGAGCTCGCTGACCGAACTGTGTTCCTGAAAAATAAACACGGAGAGCGGTAGTACATGATGATGTACGAAATATATCGACCTCTCTATAGGAGGTGAAGTAAACCCTTGGTGTTCGGTTGGCGATGAATTATACTTGGTGTAATATTCGAAAAATAACATTAGCTATTTTTAGCCCTTTTGTTATGTAGAGGTGTAGCGCGATGTATTAACCTGTCCTGAAGAATGCGCCAGCCCTGGGCTGACCAACATCTCGTAGCGCGAGGTACGGAACGCTGCCGCGCGTAGAGTGCTAGTGTTACCAGGGAGCGACTGCCGACTACCCGTAGCGCAGAGGGCGGACTCTCATGCACGCGTGGGGTGGAGCCGGAGACAGTGCCGGCTCTGGGATTCTCAAGCAGGAAGGAAAATGTATCGGCGAACCATTGTAAAAACCTATACATGTTTTGGACTGTATGTATGGAGAAAATTCGACGCGGAGCGCACCCTAAGGGTGGTCGGCGGAGGTGTACGATGATCGAAGAAATTTTCAATTAAAAATAATACTTAGCTTTATTGACGGCCGGAGGGTGTAGTCGACGTGTTGCGATGTTCGAGAGATGGCTTGACGTGTCGTTGGCGATGAAGTTGTCCAGTCCTCGAGCTTTTCGACCTGTCGTCATGACTGTGGTCGCGGTTGTCGTAGCGCCGTTCTTCGCGGCGATCATCATTGCGACGTAGTCTTGTGGTCAAAGCTCGGCGGAGCCGCTCGGGATGTTTTCGACGTGGTCTGGTGGTCGAGGTGGTCGGAGCTCGGCAGAGGCCATCGAGCGGTGACGACGAGTCGATGGCGAGGGACATCGGCGAAGGCCGTCGAGCGGTGACGACGAGTCGACGGCGAGGGACGTCGGCGAAAGATGTCGGCGAGGGCTATCGGCGAAGGCCGCCGAGGGCAGCGGTGGCGAGTCGTCGACGAGGGCTGATGAGACTAGCAACGGCAAGTCGTCGACGAGGGCTGATGAGAGCATCGGCGGTGAGTTGTCGACGAGGGCCAACCAGAGCAGCGGCGGCTAGTCATCGACGAGGGCAGAGCAGTGGCGGCTAGTCGTCGACGAGGGCTGACGAGAGCATCGGCAGCGAGTCGTTGATGAGGGCCAACCAGAGCAGCGGTGGCTAGTCGTCGACGAGGGCTGACGAGAGCAGCGACGGCGAGTTGTTGGTGAAGACGACCTCGAAGGTGGTTCCGAGATCGGATCTGCTGTCGCAGGGGCTGGTGTAGCAGCGATGAATCGTCGTCATGGACCGGGATGGATCTCCACGAGATTGACGACGAGAACGCGTTGTTGATTTGAGGTCCATCTGGCTCGCCATGGATCAAGCGCGCACGATCCCCTAAAGGGGACCCCTACCTGGCGCGCCACTGTCGACGAAATATGGTCGGCAGTCCACCGAGGGGGGTGCCCGTGGTGGTAGATTATCGGTAGGATGCGTGTGATCAGGAACCAGATGGTGACACAAGGCGCAGAGACAGCGATTTAGACAGGTTCGGGCCGTCTGATCGACGTAATACCCTACGTCCTGTGTCTTTGGTGTATTGTATTGAGATGTATGCTGTATATCTATCCCTGAGGGGGACCCTTGCCTCTCCTTATATACTCTGGAGGAGGAGGGTTACAAGTAAAGTATCCTATTTGGTACTATTACAATATCTAGTACAGCTTGTAGCCTTGCGATGTACAACTTGATCTTGCGGGCCGGGCTACCTCCGGTGGTGCGGCCCATGTATACCCATGAGGGTATAGGGGGTCTATCCCCTACAATATATATATATATATATATATATATGTGTGTGTGTGTGTGTGTGTGTGTGTGTGTGTGTGTGCGCGCGCGCGCGCGCGCTGTGCATTTACGTTACAAGAATTTTATGAAAACCACATGCATAGATATAACTACCATATGAGTCTTACTAGTGTAGGTTTGAGTACCTGCTATGCTTAGATTTTCGGTAGTATATGTGTGTGTGTGTGTGTGCGCGCGCGCGCTGTGCATTTACGTTACAAGAATTTTATGAAAACCACATGCATAGATATAACTGTGTGTGTGTGCGTGCGCACGCGCGCTGTGCATTTACGTTACAAGAATTTTATGAAAACCACATGCATAGATATAACTACCCTATGAGTCTTACTAGTGTAGGTTCGAGTACCTGCTATGCTTAGATTTTCGGTAGCGTGAGTAACCTACCGTTACTCATAATAGGTGATTATTATTACTCTTATGATAAAATAATAAAAGGAAAAATAGACACAGGGTAGGGATATGGTATGGGTATTGGTGGGTGTAACAGGTTGTGTCCTGCGGCCAATGGTGCTTAGCTTAGTTACACTGTTTTCCTTCGTGTCGATTAAGGACCAACTATTGCTGTGGATGGTAGTCAGGTCACAGACTTAGTATCCTGAGCACATACTTGCTTATGGGAGCAGGAAGGCTCGTTATGCTCTTGTCGTGGGTTTTGACTCTTTCCGGACCGACTGATTGGAGGCGGAGAAAGGTGGAGGTCTAAGCACCATACTGAGACCGGATCTCAAGTGTGGGGGCTTAGAGTCCGAGTTTGGACGGGAACCTAGACCCCGTGATAGGAGTGGAACAGGTGTGTTTTAGGGTACCTAGTTGGGATACATTGGTTCACGATTCGCCATTTCCATAAGATGGTATGACTTGGCTATGGTCTAGCACCGTAGTAAGAACTGGAAGATGAAAGATGATAAAATGTTTCTGCTTGCTCAACCCTTGCTTGAAAGTAGAATAGGTGCTTAACTAGAATGGTTAGCTAATAAAGTAATCATGACTGCTAATAAAACTTGACTCTAAGGATGAACTATTAGTCATGCTTTTCGCAAACAAAAGAAAACCACAAACCCATATTACCTATCATACTCCTTGGAGTCGAGAAACTATTCCCACTAGTCGGGTAAGTCTTATGTGTACATTGTGTACTCAGGGTTTATTTTACCCCTGTTGCAGGTGCAGCTTGAGGAGTAGCTCTTATGTGGAGGATTCTTCTAGTGGGCACAGACGGATCCTTATATCATTTTCGCAAGATGTTTATATTCATTCCGCTATTTAATTATCGCACTCTGAACTCTGGTATTATAATAAATAATTTCCAAGAACTCTTGTTGTATGAAATGGACTAAGTATTGTAAGCTCATACTCATTATTGGATTCTAGATGTAAAACGTGGATTGTTTTTGAGTTCTCCCTTGGGGTGTGCTCGATGGAACTGTTCGATATAGCTCCCTTTCGAGGTGCTTAGTGTCTAGTGGAAGACGAGTGCCTTCGGAAGCATATTATTTTAGACGGTTCTATCACACGCAGTATCAGCTTTCCCCCGACAAGTCATGTGACTCGCACCGACGCTTAATGTAGCCGCTCGGGTCAGAGATAGTGACCGGCCCGTTAGGTGGGCCGGTGTAGGTCCTAGGTGGTCGGAACAACCGCGGTGTGTCACCACCGCCGCGCCGCCGTGCGTTGAGTCACCGAGGGTGCACGTGGGAGAATTCCAGGAAAGTTAGAGGGTTAAGTGAGAAGATTTGAGAGAGGGAAAAATAGTATTTGGGCTTAGGTGTGATTCGAAAGAAAATCGGGGACTCTTTTGCAAAAACACCAGCGCGTGGGCTTCCCCACCGTGGGCCGGCCTCACGTGGGCCACGCGTGTGGGCCGCGCGGAAGATTGGTTTTTCTTTTTTCTAGGAATTTGTGAATGGTTTTCTAATTTAATTTCTGATCTGATCTTTGGTAATTAATATAAAATCACGTAGGTGTTTAAAAATTACAAAACGAATTTTGTTAGGTTCCTAAAATTATGATCTATTTGTTGGTGTATTTAATTCATATTTATATGTGTTGACACTAGGAGCTATTAAATCATTTGAAAGTGCTTCATAATATCAAGTTAATTATTATAAGAATTTTTATGGTGAATTGATGATAGTTTTGATCCTAAAATTTTTACAGCAATTTCATTGTATTATTATGTGCTCACTGTAATTTTTATAGCTTTAGAATAGAATAAGCATTAGGGTAGTTAAATGCTCTTTGTTTCAATATACATTAAATCACTAGTAGAAATAAAGATATATCCTTAAATTGCCAAGCTAAGGGTTTGTTAGTTGAACCCAATACTTTGCTTGATGAAAATGATAGTTAGATTAGTATCTTAGTCATTAGAGCTATCTTAGTAGCTTAGTATGCGTATTCTTATTTTAAGAGTTGTTGTTGCCTAAATGTTAAATATTGCATCATCATCGCATGCATGTAGAGAACATATTGGCGGAGAGTGTGACCACCGGCGATCACGAGTTCGAGGAGATCGTCGAGGAGTATGAGGAGATTCTCGTGTAGGAGGAGGCCCCTGAGCCGCCACTGACTAACTCAGCTGATACCGCGCCTGCCCAAGGCAAGCCCCGATGCATAACCTCTATTTTATAATTCACCATATATACATGCGTTGTGCATTTACGTTACAGAAATTTTATGGTAACCACATGCATAGATATACCTGTCATAAGAGTCTTACTAGTGTAGGTTCGAGTAGATGGTATGCTTAGATCATCGGTAGCGTGAGTAACCTGCCGTTGCTCACAGTAGGGGATTATTATTACTCTCGTAATAAAAGGATAAAAGAAAAAAATAGAGACAGGGTAGGGATATGGTATGGGTATTGGTGGGTGTAATAGGTTGTGTCCCGCGGCCAATGGGGTTTAGCTTGGTTACACTGTTTTCTCTGTTCGTGTCAATTAAGGACCGTTCGTTGCTGTGGATGGTAGTCAGGTCACAAACTTATTATGATGAGCACTTACTCGCTTATGGGAGCGGAAAGGCTTGTTATACTCTTGTCGTAGGTTCCGACTCTTTCCGGACCGACTAATTGAAGGCGGGGAAAGGTGGAGGTTTAAGCACCATGTTGAGACCGAGTCTCAAGTTTGGGGGCTTGGAGTATAAGTTTGGACGGGGTCCTTGACTCCGTGATAGGAGTGGAATGAGTTGGTCTTATTTGTACCTAGCGACATGCTATGATCTAACACCGTAGTAAGAACTGGAAGATGAAAGATGATGAAATGGTTCGGATTGCTCAACCCTTGCTTGAAAGTTGAACATGTGCTTACCTAGAATGGTTAGCTAATGAAGTAATCACGACTGCTAATAAAAGTTGACTATAAGGATGAACTATTAGTAATGCTTTCCGCAAACAAAAAAAATATCAAACCCATATTTCCTATTATATTCTTGAGAGTGGAGAAACTATTCGCACTAGCCAGGTAAGTCTTACGAGTATATTATGTACTCATAGTTTATTTTACCTCTGTTGCAGATGCAGCTTGAGGAGTAGCTCTTATGTGGAGGATTCTTCTGGTGGGCACAGACGGATCCTTGTATCGTTTCCGCTAGATTTTTATTTTTATTCTGCTATTTAATTATCACACTCTAAACTCTGGTATTATAATAAATAATTTTCAAGAACTCTTGTTGTATGAAATGAACTAAGTATTGTAAGTTCGTACTCATTATTGAATTCTTGATGTAAAATGTGGATTGTTTTGAGTTCCTTCTTGGGGTGTGCTCGGCGGAAGTGACTGATGTAGCTCATTTTCGAGGTGCTTAGCGTCTATGGAAGACGAACGTCTCCGAAAACGTGTTATTTTGGACCGTTGTGCCACACTACGGTGGCATACGAAATACGTATACGGTCTCAACGTATTGGCAGCGCACGCTGTTTCTCCTCCGCTGAATCAGCCGAGTGATTATTTACCTCAAGAGACACTGAGACAGGGCCCTAATGATCTCTGATGCAAGGCAGTGCCATGTCAAATCAATCCCAATCTGCGTTTCTCGCGCGCGGGGCACGCACTGGCATAGCATTCGGTAATTCGGGAATCGACAGGCGCGCTCTGACAAGGACATGTACTACGCCATCTCTGAGGGCCGCACATTCCCGGGCTGAGAAAAAGCAGCAGCGAATGACCGTCGGAATCGCCAGCTTGGGGTGGTATTGGTCGGGACGAGGAGACCTAAATGGAAATCGCAGCGTGTGGCGGAAATGGAAATCCTTGCTTCCCTTTTATAACCCCCACTTGGCTCTAGTAATTCCACGCAATAAAACACTTCTAAAAGGCCGTTCGTGATCCACGAGTATCTAGAGAAAAAGGGCCATGCCCATCAGTTCTAGCTTAGTGCTCAATCCCTGATGAGATTTGGTCACCGCCCGTTGATCACACGGCAACGTGTTAAGCAACCCCGTTGGGCTGAAAGAATGGATCGTGCTAATCGTGCAGTAGATCAAGTTTTAGTTCAGAAACCTAGTTTTAATTCAAATGTTTGTGTAGTATTTTTTATATTTAAATATGCCGCTACATGTATTTTTAATTTATATAATAACGCTACATGTATTTTTTTAATTTAAACATACATACTAAGCAATATAATTTAGCACACACTTGTGTATATTTAAATTAAAAATGTGATGCTATCATATTGCTTATGCATATTTAAATTATATATGTGTGCTAAATTAAGTGTTGTCTAATTTGTCTAGTGTTTAAAATACATGTAGCGGTACTAAGTGCTGCTGGCATGAAAGAAATACCTTTATATTTTCTGGGTTATTGCCTCTATTGATGATACGTGTATAATTGTCATTTCGTCCATCCTTAAACATCCATCTAACCGATTTCAGGCGTCAATGACATTTCCAATGGCATATATATATATATATATATATATATATATATATATATATATATATATATATATATATATATATATATATATATATATATATATATATATATATATATATATATATATATAAGAAAATGTTATAAGTTTCAATGGCATTCAACAAATTTTTTCCTAAATCAAGTGTGCACGCATCCCCTGCCCTCTACTCTTACTCTATTAGCGTCGTTATCTAAAGAAATGTCCTTTGGTAGCATGACATGATACAAGGTTGTGTGGAGGTGATCTACAAACAATTAATTGTTCCTCTCAATTAGTTAAACTATATAACATCGACGTGTTTTTATTTTTCATTTCGAACTGTTGATGAGACGAGGCTCGCATATATATACTGCTCCACTCCACTTCTGCTGGATCTAACCGAATGTCCCGCTAAAATATCCCGTCCCGGACCGGGTTTTGCAGCCAAGGACACGGGGGCGGACCGTGCGAGAATTTTTTGCTAAAAGAAAAGGAGAGAGGACGGATCGGACAAGGTGGCCGCCGCAACGAAGTACGAAGCGGACCGGGACGACGACGAGACGAAGCGGTAGGGCTCTGCTGCGTTGCTTTGCGCCGAGAGGGAGGCGCGCACCAGCTGGAGCTCGAAACGTGTCCGCGTCTACCCCCACACGCAGTACCGGCGCCACGCCCATCCTCTCCCCCTGCCTACGCCACCGCGCGCACGCAGGCCTGCTGAGCCACCCTAGTCCCTAGTCCTACTACCTACTGCGCACGCTGCTGGTCACTACTCTACCCCCGCTCTCTCTATCTCTCTCTCTCTACACTTACTCCTCTATTTTCTCCGGGGGATGGAGAGAGAGAGAGGTCAAAGCTGGCCCTCGTGCTACTCCTCCTCGCGTATCCACCTGCCAAGACACTGTCCCCTCTTCCTTTTTCTCTCCACTCCTGCGCTATGGATAAGAGAGAGGGAGGGAGAGTACAGTACAGTACTGAACCGGGCGTGGTCCTCCTGTGCCGGTGTAGGCAGGCCCACCAGAGTCCACGACCGAGCCGAGAGAAAGAGCTCAGCTCAACCCACAGGTCTCAGCATATATAGGACTACTTAGAGTGTATATGTAGCTTGAAAACTAAAATTTAGATGACTAAAATTTAGGTAATCTCATCTTATACTCTTATAAAGCTAAATTTCACTAGCTATTTCTCTTGACATGCAAACTATTCACCTCATCAGTCCACTATCAGATACATTTATGGCCAACTAGTTATTCACCTCATCGGTCCACTATCGGATGCATTTATAGCCAACTAGCATTTGCAATTATGATCTACACGTCAGTAAGATACATCATCCAATAACATGCATTTAGTTGTCCATATCAGCGTACCACGTCATCTACTGACATTCACTTATAATTGTTTATCCCTTTGTATAAATAATTTTATTTTAAATCATCAGCAATTCCTGTGGCAACGCACGAGGTGTGCTTCTAGTTATATAATGTTTGATACTCCCTCCGTTCCAAATATAAGTCGTTTTGACTTTTTTAATATATTTATTTTTGTTATTCATCTAGATAAATAATATATTTAGATACATAGAAAATTAGATGAAGATGACTAAAATTTAGATGACTCTTATGACAACCATGAAAGTCGATAGATTTATCGAAAATAATTGTAATTTGACTTGTCGACATTGATGGTGATGTCGGCCTGGAACATTGCAAAGAGTAGCCTGACAAACTTAATTAGAGCTACAACAATTTAGGCTGTGTTTAGTTCGCGAAATGAAAATTTTTGGGTGTCACATCGGATGTTTCGGGGATGTCGGAAGGGGTTTTTGGATACTAATAAAAAAACTAATTACATAGCTCACCTGGAAACTACGAGACGAATTTATTAAGCCTAATTAATCCATCATTAGCGCATGTTAGTTACTGTAGCACTTATGTCTAGTCATGGACTAATTAGTCTTAAAACATTTGTCTCGTAATTTCCAATCAAACTGTGCAATTAGTTTTTTTGTCTATATTTAATACTCCATGCATGTGCCGTAAGATTCGATGTGATAGTTTGAGATCAAAATTTTTAGAAACTAAACCAGGCCATAGAAGACATGCTGAAATGTCACTTCGGAGAACATGGTGGGGGAAGAAAGTGGCATGGGGTCAGGAGTTCTTAGATGATGTTTTATGTGCATGCGTGTAACCCTCTCATATAAATATCACTTGTGATTTCCTTGTCTTTTTATTACCATGCAAAAATATAGTACAATGCAAATCGAAAATTCTACACCGTTACTCTTTTCATACTTTTCTATCTTTATTTGATTATTTATTTTTTCCTTATACCTTTGAAGTTACAATCTAGATCCATAAGATCAATTTGGTTGTTTTTAGACATTGACAACGAAAGAGATGACTTTTAAAACTCTACTTATAGTAATACACTAAAATTTATTTTATGTGTTGTTCCTAACATTTGAAAATCAAACTAATATTTTTTTGTAATTTTCAAAGCAACTATTTACTGATTAAATTTTATGTTGACTATTTATTGAGGTATTTTATGTCCATGAAAGCCAATATGCACGAGTAAAAAAAGGTATACATGGGTCGCACCCTAAAAAATTGCCTTTTGAACTCCACTCAGTCAAAATGCATACATCGAAGAGCTCTGATGCGCCTTTGAGTTTTGCACCTGAGAGTTCTCATGCCCTTTACTCAGCCTGGAACTAGTCGTTACTATAATAAGGACATAATGCATACATTGAAGAGCTCTGATGCGCCTTTGAGTTTTGCACCAGAGAGTTCTCATGTCCTTTACTCATAAGCCTGGAACTAGTCGTTACTGTAAGGACATTCTGATGAGCCACTAGAGAGCTCAGGTGGGCTACCAACACCTCTCTCTACACTCAAAATCTGGTGGGGAGCTCCGATGCCCTTTACTGAGTCACAAGTTTGCAGTACACTGTTCCAAAAGCTCCGGTGTGAGCACTCCGGTGCACATAGGAAGATAAGGACTTGTAGGTGGATTCAGCCTATTTTTAGTTTAATAGTTACACACTGAGTAAGACTCAGTGCCTTCCTGTAAATCCAAACTCATCCATTTCAAACACCTTTAAGTTTTGTTTTGATTTCATTGATCCTTAAGCTTTATCTGAGCTATCTAGTGCTAGTTTCACAAGTGTACATCACATTCACTCACTAATCTCACATATGTCAAGCTATCCATTCATAGCCCCTTAATAGTATGGCCAAAGGATAAGACAAAGAACCTATCACTATTCTAAGTGTCTCGTAACTCCAATCAACACTGAGGACTAGCTAGTTCCTGACCTTCGCGCACGTCCTTTGAAAACCAAAACGAATTCCATCATTAAAGGCATGAAAATCATAATTGCCAATCAATCCCATCAATGTGACCTCACTAAGTAATACCATTGTAAAACATACATTAGTCACAATGATTGTGTTATTGTTAATCATCAAAACTAAATTAGGGGACTAGATGCTTTCAAAGACAACTTGTCAGCAAGTTAAGTTGGACTCTCACCATACAATCCGCTGGGTGCCACTAAGGCACACCGAATCATACGGTGCACATCAGTGGGATGGTCACTTGATGACAACAAAGGACCGAGCCTCATCGGACGATCTGTTGGGTGCCATGAAGGCAAACCGGATCACATAATGACCACTCTGTTACTTGGGCTAACTAAGGCCCTACTTGGTTGGGCTTTTAAACCTGCTTTTGCTTGTGCAAAAGCCAAAAGTCAACCAAAGGACTCAAAAGCCACAACTACTGTAGGCCAAAAGCAGCTTTTGCCTTAGTACAAAACTGAAAGCACCTCTCCCCCTGCTTTCAGCTGCTATTGGGTGAAAAATTACCCACCTGCCACTGATTACACACATACCGGTTTGTTTTTTCTATTCATCTCCCGTCCGCAACATCTCGTGAGGGATTCGACGGGGTTGCACGCCGCCACTGCCTCCACCCGAGTGGCAGCTTCCTCCGACGAGCACTTCTCTATGCGGTGCTTCCTCTGACGAGTGCGAGGCACCCCCTCCACCCTAGGCGCACCCTCCACCTGAAAGGACTTTGATGTCGTCTAGAGGGGGTGAATAGGCCTGTTTAAAACAAACTCGCAGCGGAAGTTAGTATAGGCACAGCACTGCTGCTCCCAAAGTGCAGCACTGTCGCACTACAGCACTGGCTCACTAAAAATGCAACATTGCTACGCCTGCATACAAGCTTGAACTATAATTCAAAAACTGCCCAAGTAAAAGTAGATCAAGCAAATTACTGATGTTCCTGGGGTAGTGTAGAGCCTATTCCACCACCTGGATGTTGTAGGAAGTGCACGAGCAAGTAGATTGGGACCAAACCCTAGAATCACCATAAACACAAATATAACAATGCAAATCAAAAGAACACAAGTGAGACACCGATTTATCCCGTGGTTTCATCACCAAGACTTGCCTATGTCCACATTGTTGAGGAAGCCACTAAGGCTTTGGTCTCTTTCAACCTTATCCTTATTCTCAAGTCAAGAGAATGAACTCTTGAGATGAGGGGTGATTTCACTAGCTGATTGAGGTGATTACAAACCTCTAGGTGCTGCCACACAAGTTGGCAAGCTCCATGGGTGATGCTCTAGCTGGCTAGGAGCAAGCTCCAAGAGTAACAAACACAATCCACCGGCTTGAACGTGAACCAAGTGCTCTAGGAGATGAAGATTAGTTGAGGCTGCTCTCTAATGCAGTTTAGAGGCTCAAACTCTCTTAGATTTGGAAGGGAATCAAAGGGAGAAGCTTGAGGTGCTTCAATGGTGAGTGAGGGAGAGAGAGCTGCTCTGGTCGCACCTGGGAAGGGAATGGTCGAGCTAAAAAATAGGTGACTATTGTGAGAAGAGAAGGTATAAATACCCCCTGTTCCGAACGGTCAGTTAAGTCATGGTAGTGCCATGGCCGAACTACGGTAGTGCCTCACTACGATAGTGCCTCGCCTGAACTACGGCAGTACCTCAGTATAGTAGTGCCTCACCTTAGCGCGGTAGTGCCTCACCTGCCAGACAGCACAAAAGATAGGATTGCAAAGATTGCTATCTTAGCTAAGGCTTTCAGGGTATTTTGTGGGTAAATGAGCACTTGGTTGCACATTAAAGCTTGTGCATTGTATCCCCCTTTATAGTACGGCTTTTCCTAAACTCAAATTCAAAATATCAAAGAATTTAAACACCTTTGAGTTGGTCATCGCATCCTTTTATAATTAGGGGCTCCACCATCGAATGTATTGTCCTCATTCCTAGTATACCTTGGGCATGTGACTTGAACCATTTCAACACATGGTACTTCAGTCCTTGTGGGGGTATGACCCCCGGTACCCACAAGGCTCCACGTGGGCCGAGGCGCTAGGGGTGGCCTAGCCCACAAGACTATGCATGGGTTGTGCCACTGGTGGAGGCCCAGCTCGCAAGACGACGCCACACAAAGTATGCCGTAGGATGACGTGCTTCACAAGGCAACGTGAAGATCCTCGGTGATCTACAAAATCTGCTCGGATATGATAGATATTGTACGATCTATAACTTCCTATCTTGTAAATCAATCAGAATAGAAATAACCGATCTGTAACCCTGCCCCCAAGCTATATAAGGTGGGTAAGGACCCCCCTCGTTTTCATCTGAACACATGTAATACAATCCACAAAGACATAGGACATAAGGTATTACGTCAAGCCGATGGCCCGAACCTGTCTAATCGTTGTCTCTTATGTTCTGTGTCACCATCTGGTTTTCTCACGCGCACCTCCACTGATTCATCTACTAACATGGGCATACCCCTCGGTAGACTATCGACTAGATTTCATCTACAATGGCGTGCCTGGTTGGGGGTGTGCATGCTGAAGCCATGGTGAACCAAATGGTCACCTTCCCAAGCTCCATGGCCCCCCTCGACCCGGGCCAGATCTTCATGGTCGGATCCATGACCTAGGTCATCGGCCCCGACGGCAATGGGCAGATCATGGAGGCGATGTAGGACCACCCTATGCTGATCGCACTAATACTAGCAATGACATCTCCGGTCCTGGCGCCACGTCGCTGGATCAGGAGATCCATCAGCAACGAAGACCTAATCACATCCATCGATCGGGTCACAGATCGCATAACAGAATGCCAGCTCCTCGTAGATTCAGTCCTAGATCGATCTAGAGCGAATGATGATTTTCCTGCGCTCGAAGATCACTAAGCCACAGCGACCGAGCGACATGCTCGGCCACACTGTGCAAGGTGGATAGATTCCGATCTGGTGATCACGGCTACTCCAAAAGGGAACATGGTGTGGCGCCAACCACTTCCCGCTACCGGCCTTCGCTTGGAGGACTATGAAGCCCTAATGGAGAACCCACCGAGGCCCTACCCCTTTGGGCTGGAGGGTGCAGGATCTGTGTATCATAACATCATCCACCATCTCTTCGCCGACCATGTCGAATGCAATCGCGTCATCGACCTCTATGTGATCGACCCAACTGACTTCAGTCAGCCCACACCGGTGGTCAACATGGTGGCCATTCATCAGCTCTCAGAGGATTCCCCTCTTTCGACCGAATCTCTTCACCACCTCTTGGATGAAAGCCCCGATGATTCTTCCAAGGGCGCGACCAGGACCCTATCGAGCTACCCTACTTTCCCTCCAGGGTTTAGGGGCATGATTTTCCACATTAGCCCTGATAGTGTTACCAAGGAGGGTGAAACCGCTGAAGAGCACGACGCTCGTCTAGCGAAGAACGTGGATCGCCAATGTCGCCAAGACGCAGAAGTAGCCCTTGAGGTCGACAAAGATGGTCACGGCCCGCCCCGCCATCAATGTAATCTAGAAGAGGCATTTGACATGGTTGGGGACCAGCCAGTCTATTAGACTCCAAGCACCAATCTTGATGTCGCTTTCAACGAGCTTAGCAAACTCCCTCACACTCTAGAGGTCAAGAATGTCCATGCGCACATCATAGCTGCACAAGTCTAGGTCAACGAGTTCTAGAACGATGCGCCATCTTACTCCACCACGTCGGCTCGTAGCCGCCACTCCTGCCACAACAGAGGAGGCCAACATCATGGCATCGACGCCCCCTGACCTTAGGATGGAGTTCCCTACCTCTATAGAGGATCCAGGGGCAACTATGAAGCCTATTCATGCTAAGACGACCACCCACCACATCCATAGGGAGGTCAGGGTGGCAACCGCGACTAGGAGGTCAATCAACTCGCTCCTTGCGACCTTCGCAATCACCTTAATGCCTGTGCGGATGCCCGTTGTCACATAAAAAATAGAAGGTCCGCATGCTATGAAGCAAAGATAGAGCGTTGCCGATGATTCGATGCTGAACAAGAAGGATTCGCTGCTCGCCAAGCACCACTCCCCGCTGGCGCGTCGGGACTAAGCCCCTTTATGGAGAGGCTCTGAGCCATCCAATGGCCGGTGGGCTTCAAGGTCATTGGTGTCAATACCTACGATGGAAAGGCCAACCCCGCTCAGTGGCTAACTCTATAAGAGATCATCATAAAAGCCACGGGCGGAGATGAGGACGTCATGGCAAACAACCTTCCTGTCATGCTTAACCAGTCTACAAATAATTGGCTCCTTAGCTTGCAGGAGAACTCCATCTGATCTCGGGACGACCTCAAGAAAGTCTTCACCGACAACTACATTGCTACATGCGAGTAGCCTGGCACCAAGTATGACTTGGAAAAGCTTCATTAGTCCTCCAGGGAATCTCTGTGTGACTTCATTAGGTGCTTCTTGGAGACAAGAAACTTTGTCCCCAACATCACCGATGCCGAGGCCATCGTTGCCTTCACCAAAGGGCTCCAACACGAGTAGCTTCATGGCAAGCTATACCACAAGAGGCCCACCACCATGGGCGAGCTAATACAAATAGCAAATGGATACGCCGACGCCGAAGAAGCCGAACGGGCTGCCCACTCCGCTCATCGCAAAGACAGACGTTACGACAATCACGATTGCCCCCACGATGGTCATGACCATCGTGATGACCATGATCATTGTAACGATGACCGTGACCCCCAGCATGACGATCATCTAGAGAGCTCGAGAGGCAGACAAAGCCACCGTCGCCGACCTGATACCTCCATCAACACCATTGACACCCATGTTAAGCGCACCTATGATGTGGATTATGGCAAGCTACTGGATGGCCCATGCCCTATCCACATGGATGGCAAGCACACCATGTGGGAGTGTAGGGGCCTAAAGACTGTGCTTAGGGGAAAACAATCAAAGAAGCAGTGGCGCAACAACGATGAGATCAAAGATGGTGAGAGTGAGGCAAGAATAAGGGCCCTACATACTAGGATCCCACCAAGAGCGTTGCTACCATCTTTGGTGTGAGGGTTGTCTCCGAAGACAAGTGAGAGCAAAAGTTTGTAGCCCGACACGTCATGTTGGTCGCTACATATGATGGCCCCATCTTTGATCTGAAGTATCTCGATTGGTTGGAGCACTCAATCACCTTCTCCAAGGCCGATAAGTGGTCATACATCCCGTACCTAGGGCGTTTCCTACTCATCCTAGATCTCATAATCAAGGACGTGTGCTTCTAGAAGGTCCTCATCGATGAAGGGAGTGCCCAAAACATTCTTTTCACTGGATCTCTAGAGCAGATAGGCCTCAAGAAGGAAGACCTCACCCCCTTGGACTCTCCATTCTGGGGAATTGTTCCTAGGAAGGCATCCTTCCCCTTGGGATAGATTATACTACTGGTCTAGTTCGGCACCGCGAAGCACTTCTATGTCGACTACGTCAACTTCCTCATCGCCAACTTTAACACGACGTACCACGCTATCCTTGGCTGACCAGCTCTTGCCATGTTCATGGCTATGCCACACTATACATACCTAGTGCTGAAGATGTTGACAGAGCAGGGGGTCCTCTCCCTACGCGCCAACCTCGACGTCACCTACAACTGAGAGAAGGAAAGCTTTGCGCTCGTGGAGGCAACTGACATCTCCATCTGTATGCAGGGTTGCATCATGATTTCGCAGGTGATCCCTCTAGAGGACCTAGAGATCCGTACCCTAGAGGCCACTCGAGCTACAACCAAGTCCAGGGAGTTCAAGGAAGTGGTCCTCGTCCCCGGTGACCAGTCCAAGACTGCTCAGATCGGGGCCGACCTCGATCCTAAATAGGAAGACACACTCATCAGCTTCCTACGGGAGCATGTTGATGTGTTCGCATGGAAACCTGTGGACATGCCAGGTGTGATAAGTGAGCTGATTGAGCACTCCTTAAATGTCTCGGTGACTGCCAAACCCATCAAGCAGAAGCTTTGATGATCCACGCTGGACAAAAAAGAGACTATTAGGGTAGAGATAACCTAGCTCTTAGCCACCGGTTTCATAAAATAGGTGTACCATCCGAACTGGCTTGCCAACCCAATTCTTATTAGGGTAGAGATAACCCGGCTCTTAGAATAAAGAATGGAGAATGTGCGTTGATTACACCGATCCCAACAAACACTGCCCTAAAGACCCGTTCAGCTTACCTCTCATCGACGAGGTCATAGATTCTACAGCTGGTTGTGAGCTCCTGTGCTTTCTAGATTGCTACTCTGGTTATCGTCAGATTGCGCTGAAGGAAGAAGACCAGATCAAGACATCGTTCATCATGCCCTTCGGTGCCTACTACTACACGGCCATGTCCTTTGAACTTAAAAACATGGGCGTGACTTATCAAAGAGTCATCCAGCGTTGTCTCAAGGACCAAATCATGAAGAATGTCGAGGCCTACATCGATGATGTGGTAGTGAAGTCCAGGATTACCGACACCCTCATCGTTGACCTCACCGAAGTTTTTAAAGCATTGAACATGTACCGATGAAGCTAAATCCCACCAAGTGTATTTTTGGTGTTTCATCTAGTATACTGCTAGGCAACATCATCAGTTGCCGCAGCATCGAAGCCAACCTAGAGAAGATAGCGACATTGACCAACATGAAGCCACCGACCTACGTCAAAGACATCCAGAAGCTAACAGGGTGCATGGCGGCTTTAAGTCATTTCATATCCTGCCTAGGCGCAAAGGGACTCCCCTTTGTCAAGCTACTTAAAGCTCAAGAGAAATTCATCTGGTCGGAGGACGCTGACAAAGCATTCATCAAGCTCAAGCGGTTCCTCACTACACCTCCGATCATGACCGCCCCCCAAAAGGCTGAGACCTTGCTAATCTACACTGCAGTGACCAATCAGGTAGTCAGCACCACCATCGTCGTTGAGCGAGAAGAGGTCAGCCATGGATACAAAGTCTAGCGCCCAGTCTACTTCATCAGCGAGGTCTTAAACGAGTCTAAAACTCACTACCCGCAAGTCCAGAAGTGATTGTACGCCATCCTTGTCACATCTTGGAAGCTCCACCACTACTTCGATGCCTACCACATAGCGATAGTCATGGAGTACCCACTCAGCAACATTCTTTGCAATAAGGAAGCCAGTGGCTGCATCATCAAATGGGTGGTCAAGATCGGCACCTATACCATCGATTTTAGGCCCCGCCACACGATCAAGTCACAAGCACTTGCTGATTTCATTACCGAGTGGACGGATATGCAGACTCCTGTCCCAGTCGACCACCCCGAGCACTAGACCATGTGCTTTGATGGGTCTCTCAACCTCGACGGTGCTGGGGTAGGCATATATTTCATCTCATCATCGAGGGATAAGCTTCGCCATGTCCTCCGCCTACACTTCCTAGCATACAACAATACCGCTGAATACGAAGCGGCACTTCACGGTCTCCATATAGTTGTCAAGCTTGGCATTAAATGCCTCTAGGTGTATGGTGACTCTGCACTCATGATCAATTAGCTCAACAAAGACTGGAATTGCACCAACGAGAAGATGGACGCTTACTGTGCCACAATAAGAAAGTTAGAAGACAAGTTCTATGGCATCGAATACCACCATGTGGTCTAGGCCAATAATCAAGCAGCTGATGAGCTATCAAAGATAGGATCAACCTAGGCTGACGTTCTAGCCGGAGTGTTCATCTAGGACCTTGTGGCTCCTTCCATCAAGCAGGAACGAGAAGCTGTTGAAGAAAAACCACCTACCGAGCAAATAGTCGCAACAGTCCTTGGTCCTAGCAGCGATTGGAGACAACCTTTCATCATGTATCTAACCACTATAGACATCCTAGCTAACAACATAGAGAGATAATGCCTTACCCGCCACAGTAAGCACTATGTCCTCGTTGACGAGAAGTTGTATCCAAGAAACACCAAAGGTGATGTGCGGGGTACGGCCACATGGGGGGTAAGACCACTTTGACATCGCCTACTACGCCATACTTGGTCGGCCAGCTCTGGCCAAGTTCATGGCTGCCAGCGGAGATATCAGAGAAATCAAATCGTGGAGAAGAAACCAGAGTAATGGTTGTACAGTGTCGGTTACTGAGCCTCAATAAATGGCGGAGAAGTCAGTGATTATTCTGCGAGTAGCAACTGACGGCATCGATAAATGGGCAACGTGGGCAGCGATTGCACAAAAGCCCATGTTATGGCCCACCTTGCTGTAGTGGAGGATTCGAAGAGACGCAAATCATGGGAACTGTTTCCCAAAAACCCTCGACTGCGAAGAGGTGGGGAAAATGCTTTTATAACAGCACCGCCGCACCCCGCGCTCCCACCTTTGCCACTTTGTCTTCCTCCAAAGCTCTCACATTTCCAGATTCGCATCCACAGTAACCTCCACCACCAAACCCTAATCGACTCCAAGGGATGGCGCCAAAGAAGGGAAACGCCAAATCGAAGAAGACGAGCCCAAAGAAAGCGGGAAGCGAAGCATGGCGTGACGAAGAGTGGGTGCTGTCGTGTACGGGAGAAGCAGAGTTGAACAGATTGGTGGGAGCCAGCGTTCTCCCTGACCGTGTAACCACCGGATGGCGGCCATCCCTTGGTGAGCCCTTCCCAATGCCTAACACCGATGAAGTTGTAGTCTTTGAAGATTATTTTTGGCGTGGGTTGGGATTTCCTGTTCACCCATTCCTTAGGGATTTGGTGGAGTTTTGGGTGGTCAGTTTGTGCAATCTCCACCCAAATACCATATTGCACATCTCAATCTTTATCCATTTCTATGAGTCGTTTCTAGGGGTTCTACCGTATTTCAACCTCTTCAGACACCTATTTTGGTTGAAGAAGAAAGGCGGCGGTGGCTCCAAGGTGGTCAGCGGCGTCTACTTGCAGCTCCAGGATGGAATGGCCAATGAGTATATCAGCGTACCGCTAAACACTTCTCTGAAAGGGTGGAATTTCAAATGGTTCTACATGAAACAGAGCCACCCTACAATCCACTGCGACATCCACCATATCCCAGAGAACCAGAGGAGCTGGTCGGAGAAACCAAACTGTGCTGAAATGGAACAAGTGATGGAGCTCCTCGACCTGATTAGAGGCGTGGAAATTAGAGGCGAACTAGTGGCAGCAAGCTTCATAGTGCGCCGTGTCCAGCCCAGCAAGGAGAGGGCCCACCCGGGTTTTGACTACAGAGGTGATGACGACGGGACCCAGGAGAGGCCAGAACGACTGACGAAGAAGGATGTCATGGGGCGGGCCGTAGAGCTATTCACTTCCAACATTTCGTTCGTCTGGCCAAAGCAAACGAGGGCCTTCAATTGCTCATATCCGCCCCTGGAGGTAATCATCTCGATTTTTATTCCCAAGACTTTTAATCCTAAAACATCGACGAGCTATGAACTGATTTACTTATGCAAAGATCCATTCGCAGGAGAGAACGGTGTACTTCTCTAGCGTCCTGAGGGTTGATTTGCCAAGGGGAGTAGATGTCCGACGATCAGCTCGGTCTGAAGAAGATGCGGCTAGCACATCATTAGAATCCAAAGGCACCAACGCTGGTCGGATGGAGACTTCGCCCCTGGTGATAGAGAAAGTTCGGGGAAAGAGAGCAGCGGCAGACGAGCCGGCCCAGAAGAAGAGAAAAACGGCGGCTGCCGCTCCCCACAAATGGGGCGACATCTCACTTAGTGGCGACCAGACCACTCGACCGTGAAGGACCATGGTGCTCGAGTGGTCTGATGATGATGAAGATCCAGTTGCTCCTCCTCTAAGCACCCAAGCACCTCCAAGCAGTACACACATGGAGGAGCAACCAAGGGGAAGCAAAGAAGTCCCCGAGCATCAGGCGACAGAGGTTCCCGCTAGGCAGGCGACAGGAGTCCCCGAGTAGCAGACGGAGCAAAGGCTGACTATGGAGGAGGTGAGACCTTTACCCCAGGATAAGGGGGTTGACCCCACAGCCGCGCCTGGGGACTTGGGTAGGCATCGCCGATTCAAAAAATTACACCGGCAGACCAAATGGTTAGTATTCTCATGTTGGAGTTACTCTGCTATCTTGTCTTAGCTTTTTTGCCGCTTGACCAGATGATCTGATACAGTGCAAGGCATAAGGAGGACCTGGACCCATCCGAGCAACCTTGGGCTGATCCTAGAGCAGAGGTAACGCCGTTAGCTCCCATGTTGGGGTCCCCGGGTGCTCGGCAGCCAGCGGAAGACTCAACCACTGCTGTGGGAGGACTTGGACATGGTGAGAGGTCGGCGCTGGTGGGGAACGAGTCAGCGACAATACCTAAAGCGATGGTGGTTGCTGCCGGGCCTTTGGGAGCTAGAGTTAGAATTGCTAGTGAAGCACCAGAGTCTAGGTCGACCGAACCGATGGCCCCCTCGGAGCTAAAGGCGCCCCTGGAGGAGTCATAGGGCATGGTTGGACCCTTTGTCTGACCATAGAGCCCCCCGACAGTTTCTCCCACTACTGTGGAAGAAGAGGATGAGGTGGAGGAGATCGTTCGTGCTGAACCCCAAACCCAATCCGTCCGAATCCTCCACAGGCGCGATGACGAGGTGGTAGTTGTGGAAGAAGAGGACACCCCCAAGGAGATAAGGAGGCTGAAATCCGCCCTCGCCGGAGTAGTAAAACAAATTAAGGTTAGTACTAAATTTGGAGCATTCGTTTTTGACATTGGAGATTGAATACCATTATTATCCTTGTGAATTTCAGGGAATAAATCGGACTGCCGAGCAGCGGCATCAGTTAATAAAGAGGATGGAGCCCCTCACCGAGGAGAACCAAAAACTCAAAGAGGCGATAAAACTCTCAGAGAAACACACTCAGAGGGCCTGGCGTGACCGAGACCTCACTGAATCCAATGCATGGGACCTAGAGCACCAGAAGGGAGTCCTGTCTGAACAGCTGGCGATTGCCAAAGAACAACTGCGGAGCAAGTCCAAGCAGCTAGCCACTGCCTCCACACAACTGAAGGATGCTTTCGAGCATTTGGAACAGCTGCAGAAAATCTCCGAGCAGAAGAAAGGTACGTGTGATTGACGAAAGTGCTTTGCATAGTTGGATACACTTACTTTTGGTGCTGACTGTTGTACTTGTAGAACAAGATGTAGAGCTCGGCCAGCTACGCCAGGCCCTCGAGCAACTCCGAGAGGAGAAGGCGAAGGAGATAGGGCGAGCGAGCAAGCTAGCCGAGGAGCTAAACGGTGAATATTCCCTGGTCAGGGTTAGCGCTGAAGTAACTTCCTCGCTTGATGGAACTTTGTAATGCTTGCAGACTACCATCAGAGGGTCATGGCACAATTCGACGTGCTAGAGCAGGATGCCTGGACCCAATGGGGCAAGTCTGACACCGTGGTTGCTAGAATCAGACCAGTGCTCGACTGCGTTGAACTAGAAGTGGCTCCTCAGCCCGATGGCAGGCCACCACGCCCGGACATCGTCATCAAAAGGTGCAGGATGGCGTGGGAGAGCTTCAAGGGCTTCAACCGTGACACCGTTATTACCACCGCTACCCACGCCCTTGCTGTGGTTCGGTCCCACTATCCAGCCACTAACCTTCAGGCGATAGGGGGCGGGTTTGCCGAAGGACTGAGCGAAGCGAAGACCCAGCAGCTCGAGGATGAGGTGGAGGAAGCAACGAAGAAGTTGGCAAGCAATATAGACCTATTCGACGAAATGGACGGCGATGGCGGAGCACAATGATCCGCCTGACGAATATCATCTGTAATTTCTGGATAGTGTAGTTAGAATGCACGAAGGCGTAAAAACACTTATGTATACGATAAATATTATAAGGTGCATGTGTATACGGTTAGATTGTATTTTGGCAAAAAAAATCTTCATAGTTTTAACCACGTAATGTAATTAGAGTCCAAGCAGTTGGCTTGCTATTGACCCATATGGCCTCGGCTAGCCCGTAGTCCATGGCGTCGAGCGCGGAGCCCGTGCACGCGTAAGAGGAACAAGCGTGACCAAGGAACCGCAGCCGTCCACCCATAACGTAGGGCACGGAGCCTGTAGCACGTATAGGGAGAGATCAGAAACTGGGTCTTCTCCATAGAGAAAAGAATGGGACGTGTGCCACATGGCTGTTATCAAGATAACTTGGAGATACAGGTCATATAAACGACGTCCGAGCAATGTATTCTATGCTGAACTCTTGGCCTTCGCTAACCCAGAGTCCATAACGTCGAGCGCGGAGCCCGTAGACGTGTAGGACAAAAAGGCGTGACCAAGGAGCCACAGCTGACCACCCATATCGCAGAGCGTGGAGCCCATAGCACGTGTAGGGAGAGATCAGAGACTAGGTCTTCTCCGAAGAGAACAGAAAAGAAAGTGTGTTGCTCGCCGATCGGCGAAATATATTGGAGGTTTGGAGAAAAGTGTTCGGTGATTTAGAGAAAAAACGTGGCGAAATTCATTGGCGATTTAGAGGAGACGCGTTTGGCGATTTTGGAGAAATCGTGTTTAGAGATTTTGGAGAAATCGTGTTCGGCGATTTTAGAGAAAACGGTTCGGCGATAACGTTGGAGATTTGGAGGAACGTGGTCGGCGTAGTTATGGCGATTATGTATTGGAGTTCATTATGAAGTAACATAGAGCTCGGCGACCATGAGTGGATGTTAAACCACAATAGAGACAAAATGGAGACAAGTTATGGAGACCAAAACTTTATTGTATTAGAGTTAGTGGACATTGATATTATTCTTGGAATGGGATGGATGACTGCATGTAAAGGAGTGATCAAGTATGCCCAGCGTTCGGTACTTCTCACAACACCGTCAGGAGAAAGAATTGAGTATGAAGGTATTCAGCCTGTACCTAAGAACAATGGGGAAAAGAAGAGAAAGGAGGTCTCACCAGAGTTAGAATCAGTAAGCAATCAACATTTGAGTTCTATTACATCGTCACATCCAGCTCCAATCTTGGGCCAGATAAACTCAGACTCTAAAGAATTAGAAGTTTCTCAAGCTAAGGTTACTCCACTCTTTCCACATGAGGTATGCATACATGGGTGGACAATCACCTACATGGAGTTTCAACCCCGAAAGATCAAGCGAGCTAAAAAGCGGTCCAGTCAAACAAAGATGAACTTACAGAGTCAACAAGCTGACAATACTCTAAGCAACAATTCTGTGGAGTATGACATCACTAAAGATCCAGCTAAGAGAAAGTGCTATCATTGCCAGCAGGAAGGACATTATGTTAAATCTTGACAATAGAAGAATCAACAAGTACACCATGGAAGTGAAGTCATTGTGATATCCTCTTTGACATTATGTTAAATCTTGCCCACAGACATTGTGATATCCTCATTGGAATGAGATTGATTATGACTTGGAAAAGTGCTATCACTTCAAGAAGTGAAGTCATGGCTGATGCCCTTAGCAACGAAGAATTGTGCTAAGAAGGTTCGAGTAACACCAAGGATTAAGAGTTGTATTCCTAGTTCGAGCAACTTAACCAAGATCATTAATGTTTTGAAGGTTGGTGGTATATTCTCTTTCAGACCAAGAACATAAGGAAGCTCCGTTGGATGGTGAACATATGAGGAAAGGATTATGGCCTAGTGATTAGGGTTACCTGAGAGTTGTTCAAGGTACCTATCAAAATTTAGGAATTAGTTAGGCAAATTACTTGGAGTAAGGGCAATAGGTAAGCAAAATAAAGTGGATCTTTATCAAGACAATGGAACTGCACGAGGAAGTAAAGAAGGATCCATGGACGGAATATTCTCATCTCTTAGTCGACGTCTTTCGAATCTCGAGGACAAGATTCATCTTAAGGGGGGTAGAATTGTAACACCCTAAAGTTTGCCTCTTTTGAAATAGAGTTTAAATGATTTAAGTTGGAATTTTTTTAGGAAAATAAATTTTTTTCATTAAATTAAAATTTATCATAAGGTAGCAAC
This sequence comes from Miscanthus floridulus, assembly GCF_019320115.1. NCBI lineage: Eukaryota > Viridiplantae > Streptophyta > Magnoliopsida > Poales > Poaceae > Miscanthus > Miscanthus floridulus. The sequence continues at coordinate 82,554,911 of NC_089595.1, read as the reverse complement.
ATGTTTGAGCATACATGCCATTGCATTGAATTTTATTGGTTGAGTGGTTTTAATTGAAAAGTCAAAATGGTTAAAATGCTTTTGAAATGAAATTAAAAATGGCTTTGAAATAAAAGAAAAGAAAATTTGAAAATAAGAGGATTTTAAAAAAATGGTAAAATTTATTTTTGGAAACTTACCAAAATTGCTCATTTATATTTGATGAAAAGTATATTGAAAACATATTCGGATTTGATATGATTTACATAGAATTTGGCTTGGATTTGAAAACTAGAATTGGAAAAGAAATTCATTTTGAAAATTTCCCTTCCTTCCTTTTCAGCCCAACTCTAGGATTTGGCCCGGCCGCACTCCCCCTCCCTGCTGCATCGCCCGCGCGGCCCAGCTCCCCCGCGGCCCGCCTCGGCTTCATCTCAACACGCACCCATCCGCTCTCCCTCACTGCACGTGGGTCCTGCCCATCAGCTGGCCCCGCTCCCTTCTTCTTGCCCTTCCTTCTTTCCCCTACCTCCCTTTCCTTTCTTGCTCCCGGCAATGGCGCAGCCGTGCATGGCAATCCGCCACGCCCGCGCCTGTATGGCAGGTAATCAATCCGCTCGCATCTTGTTTCCTTTCCATCTACACAGTGACGACCCACCTATAAAGCCTGAGCCGGACCCCCTCCCTCTCTCCTTTCTCCGACCGCGCTTGAGCTCGCCACCGCCACCGGTGAATCCCTCGTTCCCGAGCGCAATCCCCGTCACCGACGTGTCCTGGAGCTCCGTCGCGACCCACCGGTGCCGTAGGTACCTTGACTTCCTCGATTTGACCTTCAATTCCTCGGATTCAACCTACCCACACGTTCTTCCTCTCTCCAGCCACCGCCGTCGATGAACCACCGCTTCAGAGCCTCCCCGGACGCCGTGCTCTATTCCAATCGAATCGTGGTGAGCTTAGCCGTCTTCCCATGCCTTTTGTTCATCGCTTTGTGCCCTAGAGCGCCGTAGCAGCGAGCACCCGAGCCGCCGATCATGGCGCCACCACGGACCATTGCCCCGATGTGCTCCCCGTCCCTGTTTTGGTACCCTAGCGACTTCACGAGCGTCTGTAGTCCATTTTCGTGTATTTGGTTTCGATCAGGACGGTTTGGAACACCGTACTGTTGTTCGCTGCCGTGCTGGCCTGACCGCCAGCCATGGCGGGCTTGCCGAAGTTGCTGTGCAGCCGACAGAGGTTGTCCCGTGCATCCCACGCCGTCGGATCTATTTTGAACGGCCAAGATTACATACCGGTTCAGGGTGTGTAACCGGTCCACCGTGGACCCGTGGACACGGTCCACGGCGCCCTGTCAGCACGCGCCCACGCACACGTGGTCCACCACGCCAACCAGAGACTGTCATGTGGCGCCCAGTCAGCAGCCACGGGTCAACCCACGGTCGGTCACGTATGTTTTGTGAAAAAGCCCCTCGGTTTCCAGTGAATTAACCAGCAGTCCGATTCAGTTCAAAATAATTTCTTTTAGGTCCTGTTTTCTTCTATTTTAGACCCTGTGTTTTCCAAAAATAGTACCCGCAGTCCAGCAGCCGTGTAATTTAATATTTTAATTGTTTTAATTCAAAAATGAGTTCAAGTTATTTACAAAAATGCCACTGAATCTTATTTCATGCGTAACTTTTGCATTTTAAGTCCGATTTGACCCGTTCAAATTGCGTTAGGACTGTATTTACATTTTCTACATGTTTATACAACTGTTAGACATGTTTTCAATATCTAAAATTCATGGGTAGATTTAATCTATTATCTAACTATAGAAAAACTTGTTTAAATCATAACTTATTCATTTTAACTCTGAAATAGTCCGTTCAAGTTGCGATAGATTCATAACGATGAGATCTACATGTCAGTATTAGTGTTTACTATATTACTTTTTCAGAAAAATCATGGTTTAAATCATATCTTGATTAATGATTATGTAACTGGGTTTTATACATAAAATATGATTTGTTTTACTTTTGTTTTATAATTCAAATCTAAAATTGACTTAATTCAATCTATATTATTTATAAAATAGCTTTTATATATGAATTCATATGGTTAACATAAATGAAGCTTATAGTTTTCTTTTCCACGTATAAAGCAAATCTCTCGGTAGATGTAACTTTTCAACTGTAGCTCCGATTAGCGTGCCTCTCGCGGCTGTGTGTTAGTAGCGATGCGTAGAATCATGTTTCAATCTCTTTTACTTATTTTTCTATGATTGGTGTACTGTTCTGATATAGATGCAATTATATGCTATGCATGTATGTGTATGGATGTTTGTGTGGTGTTCTACGATTACGTCCAGTCGGTGAGATATACGTGGTGATCTAGAAGAAGAAGAAGGACGTTGAAGATTAAAGCTTACCGAAGGATCGGTGTGTAAGGTAAGTATAGCATGGGACCATCCTTGTTACCTATTTACCTTTAATCATTTAATTCATATTGCATGTGTCTACCTTGTCACCAATAAGGATATCCTAGATATTTGATATCTTGTACCTTGATACCTTTGGGATATTGCATTGGGTAGTTATTGCTAGTGCTATACTAAAACCATGATCTTGTAACTTGACTAATGATATATGCAATAAACATTAAAACATGACTTTTTAGTAACATGGAAATAGGGGGCTAGAGTGTTTAGCTACTTTCTAAATGCTTCAGATTCCTCTCCTAAGGACTTATCTGTAAGCGATCATCCGGGACTTACAGTACAGCTATGAGGGCTATATGGCTCTGGCTTTAGCTCAGTATGAGGACCTTTCCTAGCTTGTTAGTGGTTACCTTTATGGTGCATGAGGGTATGTTTCCTTTTTTGCTAGGTTGTGTGTACCGTGCTGTGTTGCCCACGCGTGCCACTCCTAGAGAAGGGCCACATACGCCTAGCGGCCCTAACTTGTTAGACGAACATTTGAAAGGCTTCATAGTGAACCCTACTGACCTTCCTTGGTAGTGGGTCAAGAGGCTGATCACCTCGGGCGAAAGGGTAAATCATGACTTACAGTGAAAGTGTACAAACTCTACCGAGTATAAAACTGATATATCAGCCGTGCTCACGGACACGAGCGGCCTTGGACCCTTATGGAATAGAGATGATCACTAATGGATAATGATACTAATGATTAATTGTTTATGCTATACATTATTCATGTTTACCTGATCATGTGTTTATGGGAATGATAAATTCTTTGCCACTCAATTGCTTAAAAAGATGACCCATTAAAGCTAATCGCAGTAAACCAGTGTCAGCCTTTTGAGCCTCATGAACCCCATGATATAATTGTTAAGTATGACATGTACTTACGCTTGTTTTACTTTTCTATACATTGGATAAAAATCCCGGATGGGTACCAGATTGCCAGTCTGAAGGAGTTAGGCTTGTGGTCAACCAGTCAGTCGTCCCTGTGGATTTGGAGTTTTCGCCAGAAGATCAGAGTCAACTTTTCGTTGTCTATACTCTAAGGTTCTTTTTCTTATACTAATAGATTATGCAATAAGTATTGTCTCTTGATATTTCCCTTATTTGTGGCTATATGTGAGATTTGACTTCCTGGGCTCACATATAGTCTATATCTGGTTTTGTCTTTAAAACTGGGTGCTACAAAGTGATATCAGAGCAATGCTGACTGTAGGATGCAAGCCTAGATAGAACTGGATGTTTTAGCATGCTTTTATCTTGCTTAGTTCTTGTTTCCTCTCCAACCTTGTTATCTGCTAAAATTTATGCTCACTTCAGCCTCTGTCTGTTATGAAAACTTTATCTCTATTCTCAATCCTCTTTCTTCGTTTATATAGATGGGTCATAATGAGGAGACCACCAGCATCATGGATCAGGAGGACCAAGCTACGTTGTCCTTGACTGCATTCGATAAGGAGAAGCTTGTAGTTGTGCAACAACAAGCACCAGAAGGAATGACTCAACCTAGGAGTTTTCAATAGTGCTTGCCACAAGGTCAAACCAACATACCAAAGGCACCAGTGAAGAGACAAGTAGCAGAAGCTTGGAAGAATATGAAGTCCAACGAAGATGTTGGAAGGACAACACATGAATGCTAGGATCAACCACAGCCAAAACAAGAATAGAAGGTCCAAAAGAAACAGGAGCAAGGAAGTAAAGCAAAGAGAAACTACATCCAAGGAAGATTGAATAATGTGGATATGACTACCACTCATAGAGCTAAGGAGGTTGTGTATGGTTTCATTCTAGTAAACTCAACTCCCACCATAGTGTTGTTTGATCCCAGTGCGTCACATTCGTTTATCTCTAGTGCATACTTAAGGAACATAAGATAACTATGCTTCCAATGAGTAAACCAGTGATAGTTAAGTCCCCAGGAGGAGAAATGAAGGCAAACTGCAAATGCCCAAGAGTTAGTCTTGACATAAAGGGGGTAAAATTTGAAGCAAACCTTATTGTATTAGAGTTAGTGGACATTGATGTTATTCTTGGAATGGGATGGATGACTGCATGTAAAGGAGTGATCAAGTATGCCTAGCGTTTGGTGCTTCTAACAACATCATTAGGAGAAAGAATTGAGTATGAAGGTATTCAGCCTGTACCTGAGGACAATGGGGAAAAGAAGAGAAAGGAGGTCTCACCAGAGTCAGAATTAGGAAGTAATCAACATTTGAGTTCTATTACATCATCACATCCAGCTCCAATCCCTGCCCAGATAAACTCAGACTCTAAAGAATTAGAAGTTTCTCAAGCTAAGGTTACTCCACTCTTTCCACATGAGGTATGCATAGATGGGTGGACAATCACCTACATGAAGTTTCAACCCCAAAAGATCAAGCGAGCTAAAAAGCGGTCCAGTCAAACAAAGATGAACTTATAGAGTCAGCAAGTGGATAATACTCTAAGCAACAATTCTATGGAGTATGACATCACTAAAGATCTAGCTAAGAGAAAGTGCTATCATTGCCAGCAGGAAGGACATTATGTTAAATCTTACCCATAGAAGAATCAACAAGTACACCATGGAAGTAGCTAGAGTCAGATCACTACTGGACTATTACCAGAAAGTGTCAGTGATACCCAACCCAAAAGAAGCATTTGGTGAATTTGATGAATGGAGAAGTCATGCTAGACTACCCAAGATCCTTAGTTAAGGAATAGAGTTTGTGCCCCTTATGTAATAAAAATGATAGTAGCGCAAGTTGAGTCAATGATTGAGCTGTGCATCTTTATTGTTTGTTCATTTGTCATTATGTTTATGCTTGTTTTGCATCTTTATAATGATTGCAATGATCTTGCTGGGAGTTCCCACAATTTCATTTAGTTTATAGGTCTAAGGTATAAGGATTAATGAAATAAATAGTTGGGTTATGGTTTTCTTCTGTTTTTACTATCATGTCTTTGGAGCAGCCTGTCTTTATTGGTTAATATCTCTAATTTTGGACGGTCAAAAATCTTGAGGAAATTCTGGACAACAGTAGACTTCAATCACAAGAAGATGCAAGCTATACTTTGGTGTCCCCTAGTTTATCTTTTCTTAAGGGGGGTAGCCAAGTTGAAGAATTTACAAGATGAAGTGTCCTACATTCTAGTTTGCGCAGCGGAAGCGTGGTGGTACTCAAGGATGTAAGAGAGAACTCAGAGTTTTAAATAATGAGGTTTGGTTATAGGGAAATTATCCAAGACCAGCAAGATGTTGATAAAGCTACCGGAGAAGCTTTTAAGTTAGTTTGGATCAAGAGACCTCAGGTAAGTGTTTGAATGAATCCAAGAAGAGGTCAAAGTAAAACCTAAGTATTAGCTTTGTCAGATCAGGACAAGAGCTTTGTATCTACAATAATGCATCTTGTGAAGGTGTGGGGTGTGTCCTTATACGAGGAAAAAAGTAGTGGCTTGCTCGTTAAGTCAGCTAAGGAAGTGTGAGTTGAACTAACATGTTATCTGGAGATATCCATTGTAGAGCATGGAAGTACCATCTTCTTGAAAATAAAAGTGACATCTAGGAGGATCACAAGAATATATAGGACATCTTCATTAAGTTGGTCTTGAGCTTGTGATATCCTCGTTGGAATGAGATTGATTATGACTTGGAAAAGTGCTATCACTTCAAGAAGTGAAGTCATGGTCGATGCCCTTAGCAACGGAGAATTGTGCTAAGAAGATTCGAGTAACACCAAGGATTAAGAGTTGTATTCCCATTTCGAGCAACTTAACCAGGATCATTAATGTTTTGAAGATTGGTGGTAGATTCTCTTTCAGACCAAGAACATAAGGAAGCTACATTGGATGGTGAACATATGAGGAAAGAATTATGGCCTAGTGATTAGGGTTACCTGAGAGTTGTTCAAGGTACCTGTCAAAATTTTGGAATTAGTTAGACAAATTACTTGGAGTAAGGGCAACAGGTAAGCAAAGTAAAGTGGATCTTTATCAAGACGATGGAACTGCACGAGGAAGTAAAGAAGGATCCATGGATGAAATATTCTCATCTCTTAGTTGACGTATTTCGAATCTCGAGGACAAGATTCATCTTAAGGGGGGTAGAATTGTAACACCCTAAAGTTTGCCTCTTTTGAAATAGAGTTTAAATGATTTAAGTTGGAATTTTTTTAGGAAAATAAAAAATTTTCATTAAATTAAAATTCATCATAAGGTAGCAACATGTTTGAGCATACATGCCATTGCATTGGATTTTATTGGTTGAGTGGTTTTAATTGAAAAGTCAAAATGGTTAAAATGCTTTTGAGATGAAATTAAAAATGGCTTTGAAATAAAAGAAAAGAAAATTTGAAAATAAGAGGATTTAAAAAAATGGTAAAATTTATTTTTGGAAACTTACCAAAATTGCTCATTTATATCTGATGAAAAGTATGTTGAAAACATATTCAGATTTGATATGATTTACATACAATTTGGCTTGGATTTGAAAACTAGAATTGGAAAAGAAATTCATTTTGAAAATTTCCCTTCCTTCCTTTTCAGCCCAACTCCAAGATTTGGCCCGGCCCTCTTTTCTCCTTCTCTCCCTGGCTTGGCCTGCCCGGTGGCCCGGCCGTACTCCCCCTCCCTTCTCCTTTTCCAGCGCACCCGGCCTGCTCTGCGCGGCCCCGCTCAGCAGCCCACTGCTCTGCGCGCCTGCTGCATCGCCCGCGTGGCCTAGCTCCCCCACGGCCCACCTCGGCTTCATCTTAGCGTGCACCCGCATGCGCTCGGCCTTTAGCGCCTATGGCCGCACACGCCCATCCACTCTCCCTCACTACCCGTGGGTCCCGCCTGTCAGTCGGCCCCGCTCCCTTCTTCTTCCCCTTCCTTCTTTCCCCTTCCTCCCTTTCCTTTCTTGCTCCCGGCAATGGCGCAGCCGTGCATGGCAAGCCGCCACGCCCACGCCCGTATGGCAGGTAATCAATCCACCCGCATCTCGCTCCCTTTCCATCTACACAGTGACGACCCGCCTATAAAGCCCTAGTTGGACCCCCTCCCTCTCTCCTTTCTCTGACCGCGCTTGAGCTCGCCACCGCCGCCGGTGAATCCCTCATTCCCGAGCGCAATCCCCGTCACCGACATGTCCTGGAGCTCCGTCGCGACCCATCGGTGCCGTAGGTACCTTGACTTCCTCGATTTGACCTTAAATTCCTCAGATTCAACCTCACATGCGCGTTCTTCCCCTCTCCAGTCACCGCCGTCGACGAACCACCGCTTCGGAGCCTCCCCGGACGTCGCGCTCCGTTCCAATCGAATCGTGGTGAGCTTAGCCATCTTCCCGTGCCTTTTGTTCATCGCTTTTGCCTTAGAGCGTCGTAGCAGCGAGCACCTGAGCCGCCGATCATGGCGCCACCATGGACCATTGCCCCGATGTGCTCCCCGTCCCTGTTTTGGTACCCTAGCGACTTCGCTAGTGCCTGTAGTCCATTTTCGTGTATTTGGTTTCGATCGGGACGGTTTGGAACACCGTACCGGTGTTCGCCGCCGTGCTCGCCTCACCGCCAGCCATGGTAGGCTTGCCAGAGTTGCTATGTAGCCGGTGGAGGTCATCCCGTGCATCCCACACCATCAGATCTATTTTGAACGGCCAAGATTACATACCGGTTCAGGGTGTGTAACCGGTCCACCGTGGACCCGGTCCACGGCGCCCCGTCAGCACGCGCCCACGCACACGTGGTGCACCGCGCCAACCAGAGACTGCCACGTGGCGCCCAGTCAGCAGCCATGGGTCAACCCATGATCAGCCGTGTATGTTTTGTGAAAAAGCCCCTCGGTTTCCAGCGAATTAACCCGCAGTCCGATTCAGTTCAAAATGATTTCTTTTAGGTCCTGTTTTCTTTTGTTTTAGACCCTATGTTTTCCAAAAATAGTACCCGCAGTCCAGCAGCCGTGTAATTTAAAATTTTAATTATTTTAATTCAAAAATGAGTTCAAGTTATTTACAAAAATGCCACTGAATCTTATTTCATGCGTAACTTTGGCGTTTTAAGTCTGATTTGACCCGTTCGAATTGCGTTAGGACCGTATTTATGTTTTCTACATGTTTATACAACTATTAGACATGTTTTCAATATCTAAAATTCATGGGTAGATTTAATCTATTATCTAACTATAGGAAAAACTTGTTTAAATCATAACTTAACCATTTTAACTCCAAAATAGTCCGTTCAAGTTGTGATAGATTCATAACGATGAGATCTACGTGTTAGTATTAGTGTTTACTATATTACTATTTCGAAAAAAAATCATGGTTTAAATCATATCTTGATTAATGATTATGCAACTGGGTTTTATACATAAAATATGATTTGTTTTACTTTTGTTTTATAATTCAAATCTAAAATTGACTTAATTCAATTTATATTATTTATAAAATATCTTTTATATATGAATTCATATGGTTAACATAAATGAAGCTTATAGTTTTCTTTTCCACGTATAAAGCAAATCTCTCAGTAGTTGTAACTTTTCAACTGTAGCTCCGATTAGTGTGCCTCTCGCGACTGTGTGTTAGTAGCGATGCGTAGAATCGTGTTTCAATCTCTTTTACTTATTTTTCTATGATTGGTGTACTATTTTAATATAGATGCAATTGTATGCTATGCATGTATGTGTATGGATGTTTGTGTGGTGTTCTACGATTACGTCTAGTCGCTGAGATATACGTGGTGATCCAGAAGAAGAAGAAGGACGTTGAAGATTAAAGCTTACCAAAGGATCGGTGTGTAAGGCAAGTATAGCATGGGACCATCCTTGTTACCTATTTACCTTTAATTACTTAATTCATATTGCATGTGTCTACCTTGTCACCAATAAGGATATCCTAGATATTTGATATCTTGTACCTTGATACCTTTGGGATATTGCATTGGGTAGTTATTGCTAGTGCTATACTAAAACCATGATCTTGTAACTTGACTAATGATATTTGCAATAAACATTAAAACATGACTTTTTAATAACATTGAAACAGGGGGCTGGAGTGTTTAGCTACTTTTAAATGCTTTAGATTCCTCTCCCTAAGGACTTATCTGTAAGCGATCATCCGGGACTTACAGTACAGCTATGAGGGCTATATGGCTCTGGCTTTAGCTTAGTATGAGGACCTTTTCTAGCTTGTTAGTGGTTACCTTTATGGCGCACGAGGGTATGTTTCCTTTTCTACTAGGTTGTGTGTACCGTGCTACGTTGCCCATGCGTACCACTCCTAGAGAAGGGCCACATACGCCTAGCGGCCCTAACTTGTTAGACGAACCTTTGAAAGGCTTCATAGTGAACCCTACCGACCTTCCTTGGTAGTGGGTCAAGAGGCTGATCACCTCGGGCGAAAGGGTAAATCATGACTCACAGTGAAAGTGTACAAACTCTGTAGAGTATAAAACTGATATATTAGCCGTGCTCACGGACATGAGCGGCCTTGGACCCTTATGGAATAGAGATGATCACTAATGGATAATGGTACTAATGATTAATTGTTTATGCTATACATTATTCATGTTTACCTGATCATGTGTTTATGGGAATGATAAATTCTTTGCCACTCAATTGCTTAAAAAGATGACCCATTAAAGCTAATCGCAGTAAACCTATGTCAGCCTTTTGAGCCTCATGAACCCCATGATATAATTGTTAAGTACGACATGTACTTACGCTTGTTTTACTTTTCTATACATTGGATAAAAATCTCGGATGGGTACCAGATTGCCAGTCTGAAGGAGTTAGGCTTGTGGTCAACTAGTCAGTCGTCCCTGTGGATTTGGAGTTTTTGCCAGAAGATCGGAGTCAACTTTCCGCTGTCTATACTCTGAGGTTCTATTTCTTATACTAATACGTTATGCAATAAGTATTGTCTCTTGATATTTCCCTTATTTGTGGCTATATGTGAGATTTGACTTCCTGGGCTCACATATAGTGTGTATCTAGTTTTGTCTTTAAAACCGAGTGCTACAAGCATGGTGATCTTATCCGCATTCGTGCCTTGCTGAAAGGTCCTAATGGCTAGAGGGGGGTGAATAGCCTAATAAAATTTCTACAACAACACTTAACAAAATAGTTAGACAATTATGAGGCAAAGCAAGTGTTGCGCTAGCCTACTCAAAATGCAAGCCACCTACCACAATTCTAGTTTAGATAGTGTTGATTCACACAAGAGCTATGACACTACCCTATGTTAGTGTGCTCTCAAAGGCTAACTAAAGAGCCACACCAACCAAGCAAGCAAGCTCTCACAACTAACTACACTAAAGAGCTTGTCAACTAGTTTGCGGGAAAGTAAATAGAGTGATCAAGATAGTTATACCGCCGTGTCGAGGAGTGAACCAATCAATCACAAGGATGAATAACAATGAAGACCAATCACCTCGGAATCAAAGGATGAACACAATATTTTTACCGAGGTTCACTTCCTTGCCGGCAAGCTACTCCTTGTTGTGGCGATTCACTCACTTGGAGGTTCACGCGCTAATTGGCTTCACACGCCAAACCCTCAATAGGGTGCCGCACAACCAACACAAGATGAGGATCACACAAGCCATGAGCAATCCACTAGAGTACATTTTGGCTCTCCGCCAGGGAAAGGTCAAGAACCCCTCACAATCACCACGATCGGAGCCGGAGACAAACACCACCCTCCGCTCAATGATCCTCGCTACTCCAAGCCATCTAGGTGGCGGCAACCACCCAGAGTAACAAGCGAAATCCGCAGTGAAACACGAACACCAAGTGCCTCTAGATGCAATCACTCAAGCAATGCACTTGGATCACTCCCAATCTCACTATGATGATGAATCAATGATGGAGATGAGTGGGAGGGCTTTGGCTAAGCTCACAAGGTTGCTATGTCAATGAAAATGGCCAAAGGTGGTGAGCTACAGCCGGCCATGGGGCTTAAATAGAAGCCCCCATGAAATAGATCCGTTATACCCCTTCACTGGGCATAACACGGGTCGACCGAACACTCTGGTCCAACTGACCGGACGCTGCTCCTTAGCGTCCAGTCGCAAGCGGTCCTCACCACCATAAGCCTTAGCTAAGGTGTGAGTGAGCTTAGTGACCTCCTTCTTGAGGTTCTCATTCTCAACCACTAGTGAGGCATCACAAGAGAGACCATCACTACTAGATGAGGTAGAAGTGGAAGTGCTACAAGAAGGGTTAGAAGGAGCAACAATGATAGGCATAGATAGTGTTTTATCAATTATTTCACAAGTTAAACCTACATTGCAAGTTTCAACATGCTTCTTTTTATTTTGCTCATCAAGCAAAGAGGAATGAGCCTTTTCAAGCTTTTTATGAGCTTTGTCAAGCTTCTCATTGGCTTCCTCTAGCCTCTCATGAGATGCATTGAGCTCATCAAAGGCTTGCTTAAGGGCTTTTAGTTCCTTACACAAGCTTTTGCATTCCCTTCTCTTGATATCAAAGTGTTCTCTAGCATCTTCTAGCATGTCAAATAATTCATCCTTAGTAGGTTCATCATCATCACTATCACTATCATTTTCATTTTCATGTTCATTATCATCAACATGTTCTTCATCACTTTCATCATCACAAGATTGTACCTTAGTGGCCTTAGCCATGAAGCATGATGAAGATTCGAAGAGAGAGGGCTTCTCATTGATGGCAATGCTTGCAAGAACCTTCTTCTTGGTGGTCTTGTGATCGTCACTATCATCATCATCATCATCACTTGAGGAAGCATCACTATCCCAAGTGACTACATATGAACCACCCTTCTTCTTCTTGAAGGCCATATTGTCCTTCTTCTCTTTCTTTTCCTTCTTGTCCTTCTTCTTGTTCTTCTTGTTGTCATCATCATTGTCGCTATTGTATGGATATTGAGCAACAAGATGATCTTTGCTTCCACACTTGAAGCACCTTCTTGACTCTTCTTTGTTCTTGGATGAAGACTTCTTTCTTCTAGCATGGTAGCCCTTCTTCACCATGAATTTGCCAAATCTCTTGACAAATAGAGCCATCTTCTCATCATCATCATCATCCCAAGATTCATCTTCTTCACTTGATGTTTCTTGCTTTGCTTTGCCCTTGGATGATATGGCTTTGAATGCCACGCTCTTCTTCTTCTCATCCTTCTTCTCATCTTTCTTCTCCTTCTTTTCTTCCTTCTCATCATCATCTCTATAAGTATCATCGGTCATTATATCTCCCAACACTTGGTTTGGTGTCATGGTGTCCAAACCACTCCTCACTAGAATGGTGACCAATGTACCAAATCTTGAAGGTAAGCATCTCAAGAACTTGTGGGAGAAGTCCTTATCCTTCACTTCTTCTCCAAGTGCTTTGAGATCATTGATAAGCACTTGAAGCCTATGGAACATCTCCGGCACACCCTCATCATCCTTCATCTTGAAGCTTGCAAACTTTTCTTTGAGAATGTAAGCCTTTGCACCCTTCACAGCTTGAGTGCCCTCAAATGATTCTTCCAACTTCTTCCATGCCTCATGAGCCATCTCAATATTTTTGACTTGCTCAAATGTTCTTTCATCAATTGCATCATGAATAGCACTTAGAGCAATGTCATTATTTTAGAGAAGTACTTCTTCGGCCACGGTGGGATTCTCCGGATCTTCAATCTCAATTTTTGTTTCTACCACCTTCCAAACCTTCCTATTGATTGACTTGATATAAGTTATCATCTTGGCCTTCCAATAGGGATAGTTGGAGCCATCAAATTGGGGTGGCTTCTTGGTGTTGTTGATTTGAGCCATTTTAACACCGAAGGTTGTTAAGCATCAAATAATGGTGACCTCGGCTCTAATACCACTTGAAAGGTCCTAATGGCTAGAGGGGGGGTGAATAGCCTAATAAAATTTCTACAACAACACTTAACAAAATAGTTAGACAATTATGAGGCGAAGCAAGTGTTGCGCTAGCCTACTCAAAATGCAAGCCACCTAGCACAATTCTAGTTTAGATAGTGTCGATTCACACAAGAGCTATGACACTACCCTATGTTAGTGTGCTCTCAAAGGCTAACTAAAGAGCCACACCAACCAAGCAAGCAAGCTCTCACAACTAGCTACACTAAAGAGCTTGTCAACTAGTTTGTGGGAAAGTAAAGAGAGTGATCAAGATAGTTATACCACCATGTCGAGGAGTGAACCAATCAATCACAAGGATGAATAACAATGAAGACTAATCACCTTAGAATCAAAGGATGAACACAATGATTTTTAGCGAGGTTCACTTGCTTGCCGACAAGCTACTCCTCGTTGTGGTGATTCACTCACTTGGAGGTTCACGCGCTAATTGGCTTCACACGCCAAACCCTCAATAGGGTGCCGCACAACCAACACAAGATGAGGATCACACAAGCCACGAGCAATCCACTAGAGTACCTTTTGGCTCTCCGCCAGAGAAAGGTCAAGAACCCCTCACAATCACCACGATCAAAGCCAGAGACAATCACCACCCTCCGCTCAATGATCCTCGCTGCTCCAAGCCATCTAGGTGGCAGCAACCACCAAGAGTAACAAGCGAAATCCACAGCGAAACACGAACACCAAGTGCCTCTAGATGCAATCACTCAAGTAATGCACTTGGATCACTCCCAATCTCACTATGATGATGAATCAATGATGGAGATGAGTGGGAGGGCTTTGGCTAAGCTCACAAGGTTGCTATGTCAATGAAAATGGCCAAAGGTGGTGAGCTACAGCTGGCCATGGGGCTTAAATAGAAGCCCCCACGAAATAGAGCCATTATACCCCTTCACTGGGCATAACACGGGCCGACCGGACGCTCCGGTCCAACTGACCGGACGCTGCTCCTCAGTGTTCGGTCGCCCGATGGCGTCCACGTGTCTCCTGCGTTCAACAGTGAATGATTGATCTCAACGGTCGACATGTTGACCGAACGCTCTGACAGAGCTGACCGGACGCTGAACCCCTAGCGTCTGGTCGTTTACAGTAAGGGTCCAGAACATGTTTTTGCCGACCGGACGCATCTGGTCATGCTTGACCAGACATAGCCCAGCGTCCGATGCTTAACCCTAATCATTGTGCCGACCGACAACACGACCGGACGTAGCCCTTCAGCGTCCGATCATAGAGCAACCCAGCGTCTGGTCAGTTGACCGACGCCAGTGTCATTGCGACCAACTCCATTTCACCTCTAACTTCTTCACCCTTGCTCAAATGTGCCAACCACCAAGTGTATCACCTTGTGCACATGTGTTAGCATATTTTCACAAATATTTTCAAGGGTGTTAGCACTCCACTAGATCCTAAATGCATATGCAATGAGTTAGAGCCTCCAGTGGCACTTTGATAACCGTATTCCAATACGAGTTTCACCCCTCTTAATAGTACGGCTATCAAACCTAAATGTGATCACACTCTCTAAGTGTCTTGATCACCAAAACAAAATAGCTCCTACAAGTTATACCTTTGCCTTGAGCTTTTTGTTTTTCTCTTTCTTCTTTTCAAGTTTAAGCCCTTGATCATCGCCATGCCATCACCATTGTCATGTTATGATCTTCATTAGCTTCTCCACTTGAAGTGTGCTACCTATCTCATGATCACTTGATAAACTAGGTTAGCACTTAGGGTTTCATCAATTCACCAAAACCAAACTAGAGCTTTCACTTGCGCATATCCAGTCGCCACCCACTGGAGATCCACCAAAGGGTAATGAGACTTCAGCTGTGCGAGTGCGTGGACGATGGCTCCATGGGTCTTGCTATGCTCGGACTCCTTCAAGTCTATCCACATCATCCAGCAATGATCCATGACCGATCGGTGCGGCCCATCATCGGGCAGTCATCCTCCCTTGGTGAAAGGTCTTTGTGTGGTTTTAGTAATTGAGTGACAACCTAGGTGGACTAATTGTGTTTATGTGAGATACACATGCGATTAGTCCACAGGTACATGTGTGTGAGCAACATATGCCATGGAGGTGGAAATGGCTCAAAGATGTTGCAAAGCTCACACATGTGATGATGGAGCTCATTGCACATGAGACATGGCATTGAGTCTTGTGATCAAGGTGGAGAAGATCAAGACATGACTTGGCTTGATGGACCAGTTTCAAGCGTGAAGGGCAAGGTGAAGGCTTTGGAGCCATGGACCATGTGGCGGTGAAGCTTGAGCAAGACTTGGCGCTAATGGACGAAGGCAACGATGAAAAGCAAGTGAAGTCAAGATCGATGAACCAATATGATCACGTGATGATATGAAGTGGATCATATCATTGTTGATCATGTTGGTGCATGTGTTGCATCCACATTAGAGGAAATGGAATGGAATGCGTAAGGCAAAGGTATATCCTAGGGCATTTCATTTCACCGGTCATAGATGTGTAGAGAAGTTGATGACCGGGTTTAGGATAGAAGGCCGTACTATCAAAAGGAACAAACTTGTTTGCATATCGGTCATCTAGTGCCACTTGAGTGATCTAACTTTGCATCGTTGCTAGGATCAAGTGGCGTAGCAAGTTGAGTGGCTAACTCCTTGGAAAATGTTTGTGAAAAGCTAACACACATACACATGGTGGTGTACACTTGGTGGTGTTGGTACATTTGCAAAGGAGAAGAAGTTGGAGTTGATGAGGATCAACTTGGTGATGAAACAGAGGCGAGAAGGTGTCACTATGAGTGACCGAACGCTGACCTCAGCAGGACCAGCACGAATGGTCAGTGGCAGCAGTTGAGCGTGCAGTCTTGGTCTTGGACTAGACGCTGGGCGAAGAAGTGACCGGACACGTAGTGACTGCATCCGGTCGTGTGTGACGTACAATGACATAGACGGTGCTAAAGTTGGTGAAGAAAAGGAGTTGAATGCGCTGGTCATAGGGTGACCAGATGTGCTCGACATGGGGACTAGACGCGTCTAGTATTTCCAAACATGACTGGACGCGTCAGATATCTATACTAGACGTGTTCGGTATTCTGGCTAGGCGCAGGTAGAGTTGCCGAGGTGATCGGACTCTGGCTCTGTGGAGTGACCGAACGCTACCAAGTTACTGTTTAGCGTCAGGTCAAAGTGATATAGCCTTATATAGGATTGTAGAGAGTGATCGGACGCGTCTGGTCGCCACACCGGATGCGTCCGGTGTGAACCAGCCAGTCTCAGGTTTTCTATGCAATAATTGATTGGACGCTGGGAGCATCTGGTCTGGTGTGATCGGACGTGTCCGGTCACAATTGAGCGGCTCTAGGAGCTCTTTGGACATGACCGAACGTTGCCTGTCCTGCGTCCGGTAGGCACACCGGACGCGTCCGATCGATAGTTGGGCGGCAACGGATATTTTGTTTGAATGGGACACATGGCGGTCAAGTAGTGACCGGACGCAGCAACCGAATGCATCCGGTCACCACACTAGACGTGTCTGGTGCACATGACCTACGTGTCTGGTCATCCCAAAAAGTGCCCCGTGAAGGGGTAACGGCTAGTTTACCCCGTGGGGCTATAAATAAAAGGGTGTCTCGACCATGGCATGAGTTGAGCACCTTGGGGGACTTTGTATCCATGCTTGGTAGTGCTTGGGAGCCCTCCATCTCACATATGCTTGATAGTGATCATTCGATTGTGTGAGAGAGCAATTCTTGTGCGATTGCATCATGAGGCTGCATCGAGTGGCACTAGGTGATCGAGTTGCAAGACGGTGGTGCTTATTACTCTTGGAGGTTGCCACCTCCTAGATGGCTTGGTGGTGATCTCTATCGAAGCCCGCAAGAAGCTTGTGTGGTGCTCCAGGGAAGGGCTGTGTGAGGGGCATTGTGCTCGCCCCGTAGAAGCCACGAAGAGCAACTCTAGTTGAGCGTGTCATTGAGCTACCCTCACTTTCGGGGTTGGTTCTTGTGGTGCCTGACATGCGGGCTTGGTGGGTGATGCCAATTAGCCACCGAACCACCAAGTGAGCGGTCGAGACAATGGGGACGTTGCATGTTGGCAAGCACGTGAACCTCAGGAGAAAATCACCGTATCAACATTGTTCTTCCCGTTGGTTTGCAATCCCCTTACACAAGCTTGTAATTACTTTCATATACATTGTGCTTGTGTAGTTGCTCTTGTAATTAGTTAGCTTGTGTAGCTCACTAGTTACCTTCTTGCTTGTGTAGCATAGAAGTTCCTTCCTTGCGTGGCTAATTTGGTTTGTGTAACCTTGTTAGTCACATTGCTTAGTTTGTGTAGCTAAGTATATGCGCTCTCTAATTTGGCATTGGTTGCCTTGTTATTGAGCATTGCTAGTGAGCTAAGGAGCTTTGTGCTTTTGCTTACTAGCATGTGTAGGAACTCCCTCGTTGCTTAAAGTACTAGTGGCATTGGTTTGTGTGACATTGCTTCTAGAATTCATTAGGTGAGCTCTAGCTAGTCCGGCACCTTTGTTGCCTAATTAGGATCTTTATAAGGTGCTTGTGAACTTTGATAGAGGGGTGTAGTCTTGGCTAGACCGATTGTTTTAATTCCACATTTGTTTCGATTAGCCGGTGCCATTAAGTTTAAGAAATGACTATTCACCCCCCTCTAGTCGCCATCTCAACCCTACACTTGGGTTGCTCCAAACCAACATAGTCCAGCACGGGCTAGATCCCTGTGATCATCATCTCTAGCTTATCATCTCGAGTCTTTACCTGCTCCATGAGCACTTAGAATTGCGCTTGAGACTAATGTCAATACTCTACAAATGACATAGCTATATGTTAAATGCATGCCTAAGGCTGCACAAGTTAAAACTACATGAGAAAACACCCACGACAAAGGTCTTTAATGGCCTTCTCAGCCCTCTCCTCTGCTTTCTCCTTCACCTCCATAAGATGGCTAACGGCTTCCTAGGATAGGTCGAGCTCCATCGCTAATGCTGCGCACAACAGACAGACATGTCACATCATTGAATAACAGCAAAGCAAAATTCTGAGCCAAACCATTTTCCTGATCAGCGCTATGGCCAAGCTGCTCGGTTGTCGACTAGCCCTTAGCCTCCATTTGTTGACGCTCCTTCTCCAACGCCAGAACCTTCACCTCTAGAACCTCCCTGCGGTTGTGCTCTTGGACTAGGCGTGCCTAGAGGTCTCTCACCATCATTTGCAAACTCTTATTCTCCTCCAATACTGGAGGCATCTTCTCCAGCTACTGCCGATGCTACTCAGACACCTTCATCACATTCTACAGAGGACAAACGAATTAAAAGACTATGCTCTTCAAGGGACAAAAAAGATCTCTTCAAGCTTACCTCAATACGGCCAATCATTGATGTCCAATCAGCTCTCAGCTTCTTTGTTTCCATGCTCGCCTCCCCCTCCTCTCACATCTCAAACTCTTCACCATGTTGAATGACCATGCGAAGAAGTTGGGGAGGCAGGGTGGGCTCCCACACTATCTCTTTGACCTCAACGGCAGCCACTGGCATAGGCGCCCTCCTTGGCTGCTGCCATGCTAGGATAGGGTGTCCAAGCGCCGCCTTCGCTATCGCCACCACTTGTTCAGCAACCATAGGTTGGCCTCACGCCGCATTGCTCGGCGCATCACCTACGGGCTCCGTACTTGCTCCGGCAAGGCCACTTGACGTCACCGCCTGTAACACCCCTGGTGTTACACTGCAAGTTTTCTACTAATAATACTTCATGAGCATCATGATTATGTGTTAGTGCATGTGAGAATGAGCAAAGATAAATTTCTTGGCATGAAAAATGATTAACACAAATGATACATAAAGAGAATTCAATAGGCATGTTATATCACTTAAGGTTGGAAACCATTTTTTATTAAGCAAAAGTGCTATAAAACATATATGTGACACATTAATAAAGTTTGAAGTACACATTTTGTAGAAGATAGTGCAACTTTTGTTTTAACAAGATAGTAATGCTAGATAACATTTCTAATAGCTTGGAAATCGAATTTGAACCAAATTCAACTCAAGACTTAGTCAATTTCTTAAGTCTGAAAACAGATTGACAAAGCTATGTTTGGTAATTTTTGTAGATAAATTGGGTTCTGGAGTGGTGTGGTATTATAGCTTGTTTTAGTAGCCTAATATAACCTCTAAGGTATAGCAAAGGTGGTTTAGGAACTGGATCAATGGTTTAGGTTCCTCGAGCGCGTTAAAATCCGTGCTTGGCGTGTTCTCGGGCTGTTTTCCCGGTTGAGCGCGATCACCAGCATTGGGGGCACGGCGCCGCCGTGTCGGGCATTCTGCGCATGCACATTGGTGCGCTCGGCTATCCACCACAGGCCGGTCGACCTAGCTGTGCGGTGCTGCTACCGCACGGGCTCGGCGTCCTAGCCACCGTTGCCACCCTACCGTGCGGACGTCTCATTTTGCTGTCGCGCTGTTGCTTTGGCCACATCACTGCCTGCCTTGGGTTGCCACCGCATGGAGCCATGGCTGTCCAACTCATCTTGTCGCGTTGCCCCACCGCCTGCTGCCATTGCCGCGCATTGCTGCTACTCGCACAATCAAGCGTCGCGGCCACCTACCCCACGTCGCGATGTTGTCGCTGCTATCGTGTCACTATCTCGCTCTCGCCTGCCGCCGCACTATGCTGCGCCACTAGTCCACCTGGGCGCTGTGTGTGCGGGGCCAAACCACCATCGCCATGCCATTTATGGCACTACGGCACGTGGGCCACACTGACCTCGAGCACGTGCCATCGGCTAGCACCAGCCGTGGGCCATACTGGTTATGCCAGCCGCATCGTGCCAAGGTGCACTCGCCAGCTACCGACTGCGTCTTCACCGCCTCCCGTCCTCTTGTTTCTCCCCTACCCGCCTTTGTGCGCTCGACCGCCTCTGTTTCCACTGTCACATCGCGGCCATAGTGAGCTAGGGCACAAGCACTTGTCTTCAATTTTGTGTGCCCATGTATGTGCATTGATATTCGCATGCCAACCGGCCCCACCCCACCTTGAATTGAGCCATGATGAACTCCAATTTGGAAGTTTTCCCCCACCGTGCCATTAAGGCCGGGACCGGCCATGGCCGAGGGCAGCCACCCACCGCTCCACCCCCCATCAATCTTTCTACACCATGAACTTTGTCTCCACCTCCACTTCACCCTGTGCACCTCACTTGCACTTCTACCGCCCCCACCGTAGCCACCGACGTGGTCGTGCCATCTTAGAGCGTCGCCGCATCCCACCACCCGGACGTGGCCAGCCCTGTTCGGGGAACCTTCGGTCAAACCACCATCGCAGCCACAACCAGGGTAAGATAGTGATGCTATAGCGCTAGCTAGTTCACCCCATGGTGGCTTAGGGTGGCCGGCATGGCTGCGCCACTGTTGCACATGGCCACACATCGTGGTCACCACTTCTGCGAGCTCCACCGCTCTGATAACCTAGGCTAGTGTAGGCGCTAGGGTTGTAGATGGGGGCTGGCCCATTAGTGGAGCAAGCGTGGGTCCTAGCTGGCCGGTGTGGCCATCCAATGCCATCGCCGCCGCACCGGTGCACGTGCGGGTGGCCGAGGACCATGCCGTTGTAAAGGAGGGAGTTTTCAAGGGTTTTGTTGCATAGTTGCTCTCTCTAGGAATAGTGACATGGACTGCGGGTTAGTTTGTCTAGAGTTTAAGGGTGGTTTTGCAAGAGTACCAGCGTGCACGGGCTTCCCCGCCGTGGGACGCCTCACGTGTGGGCCTGCTTCGCATTGGCCACGCGTGCGGGCCACGCGAGAATTGGTTTTCCTTTTCCAATGAATTAGCAAATGTTTTTCTAATTTAGTTTTGAGCTAATATTTGGAAAATTATAGCAAATTTTATAGATGTCTAAAAATTGTGAAGCTAATTTTGTTAGGTTCCTAAAATTGTGCTCTATCTATTAGTGTATTTGGTTCATATATATATTTATTGATACCAGTGGCTATAAATCATTTGTGAGTGTTTAGTATTATTTAGGTTAGTATTTGTAGGAATTTTTGTGGCAAATTGGTAATAGCTTTGATCATGAAATTTTTATAGTAGATTCATCGTATTATTATGTGCTTACTGTAATTTTTGTAGGCTTAGAATAGGTTGAGAAATATGATAGCTAAGTACTCCTTGTTGTAGTATATAGGAAATCGTTAATAAGAGTAAGAATATATTTTAGTTGCTAAGTAGCACTTGTAGGTGAAACCTTGCTGGTTTGATGGGAATGATGATTAGCTCGGTATCTTAGTCATTAGTGCTAGCTTAGTGGCTTAGTAGATGTATTCTTATTTTAAGAACTGTTGTTGCCTTAATATTGAGTGTTGCATCGTCATTGCACGCATGTATAGAACGAGTTGATGGAGTTCGCGACCGCAGGTGAGCAGGAGTATAAGGAGGTGATTGAGGAGTACGAGGAGGAGGTTCTCGTACAAGAGGGAGCCCTAGATCCACCAATGACTGAATTTGCTGACACCCCGCTTGCCCAAGGCAAACCCCGGTGTATAACCCCTATTTTGAATAAGCACTGAATATATATATCTGTGATGTGCATTTACGTTACAGGCATTTTATGGAAACCACCTACATAAATATATCTGTCCTATGAGTCCTACTAGTACATGTGCGAGTAGCTGCTATGCTTAGGATTTTTGGTAGCATGAGTAACTTACCGTTACTCACAATAGATGATTATTATTATCACCCTTATGATAAAATGGTGAAAGGAAAATAGAGATCAGGCAGGGATGTGGTATGGGTATTGGTGGGTGTAAGAGGTTGTGTGCCGTGGCCAACGAGGCATAGCTTGGACTGAGCTATTGCTGCCGCTTGATTTCGCCGAGAGCTCGCTGTCCACGTTCATCTTCCTCGCGGCCGGTGACCTCAACGGAAACTCCGATTCACCGTGGCCAGCATCATCCGGTGAGCCGTTGCCCTTGCTTGTTCACTCTATGGCTTCGTCTCGATCTGTAGTGCTTATTCCACTCTTGCCTGCTCGTTTTGCCCACTGCAGTTGCCGGAACGCTGTCGTCGACGAGGTCCGCTCCACCGTGATCCCGGTCACCGTCGAAACGCGTCACCATAGCTTCTCCGGCCTCGCTTGTTGCTTCAACACATTCAGGGTGAGCCACTGATGCTTCCTGAACTCTCTATTTCACCATTACCGGCCTTGTTTCACCGGCATAACGCTGCCATGCCACCACGTCCACCATGGCCGGTGTCAGCCTTGTTCCATGTCGTAATCAACCTCCAAAGTACCACTGATCGATGCGCCTAGCTCTTGTGAACATGTTAGTACTTTGGCCGTCGCTGTTGGGCTCACCGTCGGCGAGTTAGCGCCGGTCAGCGCCATCGATGCCGCGGTCAATGCCCGAGGTTGGGGATGACATGTGGGGGCCGGCTGTCAGTGAGAGAGAGAGAATAGTGTATTTTGATAATTTCTAATTTTGAATAGTGCTAAATCTTTGGAAATTTGTAGGAAAATTATCACAGCTCCAAAAATTCTGAAAATTTTTGTGTAGCTTTTGTACATGTTATAGTATGGTTTAAAAATATGAAACTTGAAATTTGAATAAGTTTTTAATGTTCAAATATTCAGTCCATTTATTGATAAATGCAATTTGCATGATTTTTGTAGGCCACTGTATAATTTAAAAAATTATGAAATTTGTTTTGGTACACTAATTTGTCATGAGGAAGCTTACATAAAATTTTGAGGTCATTTGGAACAAGTTTATTTTTGGGCTTATTTCCAAATTAATTCAAAAATAAACAAAGCAAACCCTAAGTGTTTGATTAGTGTTTGATCTTGTTTTGATCATGTTTTGTGACTAGTAGGGTTTCAAGATTAGTTTGGTCAAGTCACATGTGTGATCCTTGATGGTAGATTTACAAGTTGGTTTTGTTGGCTTGCAACTGTACCGTGAAAAACAGTTGTATTCGATGTGTTGTTATATTTCATGTACCATGACGGCATCATGTTTACCTTATCATCATGTTAAAGCATATGTTATCATTTCGTGTAGAATCCAAGAGTGAAATGATTCTAGTTGAGCAAGTTCTGGAAGGATCCCCGGTTGTCACGGGATTCGATAATTGTGGTACTGATCCGGAACCTGAGATCGTCAACGAAGGCAAGCCCCGGTTTATGCATTAAACCCATACCTTGTTTACTTTGAAAAGTTTATCACCTATGTTACCTATTGCATTAAGTTGATTTATTTCAAATGTTACCTACTTGATGCATTGCCTACCTTGTTAATTGTTTACCATCCTTGAAGATGATTTCATTTACAAAGGTGTAGAATGCTTAGTATGCTTTATGGTAGGCTTTCAAAGTAAAAGTTTCGATACAATCAAAGATGGCATACTGGCCAAAGAAAGAAAGAAGATAGAATAAACTAGAGACTAGTCGGGTGACTTATCTTGAATGTTGGGTAATGTTGCCGACTATGTCGCTTAAAGGCCACTCATTGTGGATCTTCTGAACGAGACACTTTGTAGTACTGGTCACATACTCCGGTAAGCCTACTTCGGCTAATTCGATACTAAGACGAATGCCCACGCACTAGGAGTGGAGAGATGGCAGGAGTAGCGTGTACCCTCATGGCTGGAATGTGGCCGGATTTGAGGTGTGCTGTGCTCTCGGGTGGCGTGGAGACGGCTTAGTATAGGAGGATCCGGTAGCGAGGTTGATATATGCAAGATTAAGTTCTACATATGTCATGTGATAAGGAATCCCCAGCTGGGACTTGAATCAATTCAAATTGCCGGTGCTCCGCGGATATGGAGACTCGATTCATTACAGAAGCAATGTAGGACTGGTGAATTACTAAAATACGAGAAAAGAATGGAATGAGAAGGAATGGAATATGGGAAATGTACATTTAGTTGAGATAATGAACTAAAAGGACTTAAGGGTAAAACTTGAAAATAGGATAAGAATAGTAAGCTTTTGGCAAAGAACTTTGAATCTTGCTACATCCTTACCTTGCCCCAACCCCTGCATCTCTAAAAGTCTTACACCCCTTTACGTCGGGTTAGTCTTGTTGAGTACTTTTGTACTTAGGGTTTGTTAACCCTTGTTGCAGGTGAGTCGCATGCGCAGGCTTGTTTTGGTCCCTGCTGCATGACTGTGTTTGAAGTCAATGACGATGAGGAATGATGAATGGCCTTTGGATAAGGCACTAGTTTGTATGATAAATAATGTTAATGTAATATTATCCCGCTACTATGGTTGTATGACACTTATGGTATTCTAAGTTTGAAAACAACTGGTTTGTAAACTATGTTATCTTAAGACTTCCGCTATCTTTTACTCTGATGTATATATATTTGAATAAACTATTGTAATCTGCAATGTCTGTGATTGGGATCCTGTTTGAAAAGAGAATCGTGGATGATTCGGGTTTCCTAAGGACACCCGACAGACCTGTTGAGTTGTTGGGAACTCGAGTACGCTATCCGAGGTCTGTTAAGACATCGATAGGTGCACGTGGGCCCAATTTCTTAGGAGGTTCTGCCACAGCTTGGTTACACTATTTTCTCTATCCATGTCGGTTAAGGACCAGCCATTGCATTGGGTTCTAGTCAATTCACAGACCTATTATCCTGAGCACATACTTGTTTATGGGAGCAGGGAAGGCTCGTTGCTCTCTTGTCATGGGTTCTAGCTCTTTTTGGACCGACTGATTGGAGGCAGGGATGGTGGAGGTCTAAGCACCACACTGAGTTTGGGACTCAGGTGTGGGGGCTTGGAGTCTAAATTTAGATGGGGACCTAGACCCCTTGACAGGAGAGTGGTGGGTTGGTCCTACTTGTGCCTGGGGTACAAGCAGTGTGTGTGTTTTGGGGTACCTAGCTGGGCACATTGATTCATGAATCGCTGGGTAATCCGGTACGACTTGTCTACACTCTAGCACTGTAGTAAGAACTGGAAGATGAAAGATGGTGAAATTGATCTGTTTGCTCAACTATTGCTTGAAAGTAGAACAAGTGCTTACCTAGAATGGTTAGATAATGAACTAATCATGACTGCTAATAAGAAACATACATAAGGATTCACTACTAGTATTGCTTTCCATAAAAAGGGAACCAGCAACCCAAAAAGCTTATCATATCCTTTGGAGTCGGGAAGTTATTCCCACTAGTCGGGTAAGTCTTGAGAGTACATTGTGTACTCAAGGTTTATTTATCCCGATTGTAGGTGTAGCCTAAAAAGTAGCTATTGTGTGGAGGATTCTTCTGGTGGGCACAGACGGATCCTTATATTCTACCGTTAGATGTTTATTTTAATTCCGATGTTTAATTTCCGCACTCTGAACTTGGTACTGTAATAATGTATTTCTAAGAACTTTGGTTGTATGAAATAGACTAAGTATTGTAAACTTGTTCTCATTATTGAATCCTGGAGGAAATTGTGGATTATTCGAGTTCTCCCTTAGGGTGTGCTCGACGAAACTGCTCGAAGTATCTTGTTTTTGGGGTGCTTAGTGTCTGGTGGAAGGCAAGCGCCTTCGGAAGTGTGCTATTTTGGGTGGTTCTGCCACACCACTACACCCCACATCTCCTCCGCACTAGGATTGCCCTCGTCATGCAACCCACCGCCAGGCGACGCCGGTCCAGCTATCGAGGGCTCTCCTATAGTAGGCCGGTCGGCCCTACAGCTATTGATTGTTCTAAGGCAGGGGCAACTGGATCTGCTCTTGTCTATGCTAGGTCAGTGGGGGAGCCACCGGCTCCACCATGCGCCTTTCGTCGCCAGCAGCCGATGGCTATAGTTCCTCCGTCGACTCCACGCTTCAACAAGCAACAAAACATTAAAGAAGCAAACTACCGTACCAAAGCAACATAGCAAGTAAACAACGTACTTACTACTACGACTCTCGTTGCGCAACTCGGAACCGGTGCCCCCGCCTGCTACCCATCGGCCCACCACCCGAACCGCTTGGCATCTCCACCACCGTCGCCAAAGTCATCCGTGCGGTCTCGGGGACTGCGGTGACCTCCTGCGCTGTTACCATAGGTGGTGTAACTATGATCTCAGGGGCTTCAGTAGCCGCTCGGGCTGTCAATGTTGGCGCCACATGAGCCATTGCTGCTGATGACGCCCAAACACCGCAGGGCACCGTGGCCGTGGCTTGCCGTGTCCGTCACATCTCATGGGTCTCCACTCCAACTGGCACTGCTGGTGGTGGCAACATGTCCCTCAAAGATGGTGGTGCTACCAACCCATCGTCATCCGACAAGCTTGAAACCACCATTTGCCATCTTTAGGGGTGAGTGGGAGCGCTGATGTTCACCTATCGCTCTTCTCGACAGGACGATCCCGTTGTCTTCCTTCTCTTCGGGGACAACTCCTTGCTAGTGAGCTGCTTTCCCCAAAGTTTCTCATGGACATCTGATGTCCACTCACCTCCGTCTTCACCATCGTTGTCATCCGAGCTGTCCCCACTAGCCTCCGAGCTGGCTCGACGCTGGGGACTGCTCGGCTGGGCATCAACACCCATGGATCGGCTGTGAAGTATGTTGCTCGGTCCTACCCATGGATCTTCACGAGCATGAATGAGTACATCGCAACAAAAAGGAATTAGGCCAAACTAATACAAAGACTCTTACCTCTGGTGGGAGGTTCCCAACTCTGAAGGCCCTCTGCTGGTCGTCAACCTTGCAGTGCCCCATGAGGTTAAATAACACCCAATCTATTGCTTGACTTCCTCTTGGTCAATCGGGTCGGGCACCTCTCGGGTCCCATCAGTATCCCCCTAGAATTCATTTGCAGGGTGTGCCCTCTCCTTGCTGGGCTGGCATCGCCCAAAAGTAAAGTTCGTCGCCACTATGACCCCATCTACTCTCCTTCGGTCAATCAATGCTAGGAGCTCCCTCAACTACTCCATTCCACTAGCACTAGCTCTCTCTGACCACCTGGCGTTACTCACGGGAATCTAATCAATATCACATGCCACATAATGTTCCCCCCTGTGGCATGTAAACCATCGTTGTGCCTAATACTTCACGTTTGTGCTCAATGGGGTAGCGATGTACTGCCCAACCATCCCATCCCATAGCTGCAAGTATGCGCTACCCACAACCCTAGATCTAGATCCCCCATGAGATTTCAAATAGAAAAAGTGACGGAATAGATCAATATGTTGTAGAATGCCAAGATAGGCTTCGCAGAAATGGATAAAGATAGAAATGTGAAGGATGGAGTTCGGGCCTAGATTACAAAGACTAATGGTGTAATACTCAATCTATCTGTGGAGGAATGGATGGATTGGAACAACAAATCTGTGATAGAAATAATCTTCAAACATGACCAATTCATCACCGCGGGGGGTAGGAAAGCTCTAAACCACAAGCAGAACGCCATCCCACCGTCACCCTATCTGACAGCACACCATCCACCACCAATTGGTTGAGCACCGCCTTGTTGCTGATGGAGCTCACCCATTCCTCAGCGCAATTGAGCTCGCGTGATGCCCTACTCGAGCTGCTGTGGCTTCTCTTGGGCGCCATCTCACCGATCTAAGGAATGGTGGGAGATTATGAGCTTATGTTTGCTAAGATGGCATAGCAGTTGTCGGGTGATGTGGTGCGGGTGTAAGGAAGAAGACGAAGAGGCAAGAGCAAGGTGGAGAATGTGCACTGGGGCTACAACACTTTATAACGATTCAAGCCCCGACCCTTTGCCTTCTAGGGATTTTGGGAAACCACGCCTGACCCGCCGCATTCCCTCCCAAAACCACCGCACGCTGATGGGCCACCAAATGAGCAAGGTGGGCCACGGTGTTAAATCACGTTGAATGTGGAACGACGAAATGAATCTCCAGACTCAGCATTAGGTCAACGGAATTTGTTATGCATCTATGCCAAGATATTTTCCTTGACCCTGCTACAAGGTTTCTTCATCATCTTCCAGCAGACTCGGGGACTAAGTGTGTACACTTCACCTTGCGGTGAATGTACCAGTTCCCTAATTACTTGATCTTTTGGCAATGATGGGGACTACATATTTTTCTTTGACCCTGCTACAAGATTCCTTCATCATCTTCCAGTAGGCTTGGCGACTACAATGTGTACAATCCACGTTGCAGTGCATGTACTTTTTCTTCTTCATGGTGTTTCAACTTCGTCAAGTCTCTGCCTATGCTCTGCCCTGATGACCACATCGTTAGGACTATCGCAATTGGCACTTAAGTGTGTACACCTCATCGACCAAGACTTCAAAATTTTTACTTGAGCTCCTTACATCCTTATGACAAACCATGACTTCGAGTGAGTCTGAGCTTGACGCCTAGTTAAACTGGTCAAATGTCTGTCTCAGCTGCTCGGACACCCACTTTGATAGCTTAGACGCTCGTTCGAACTGCTCGGACGCTTGCTTCAATAGCTCGGTCCCTATTTGAACTGGTCGGAAGACTAATATTGATTAGTTGCTACAAGTTGGATGGCTCGGATGGATGCAAGATGGTGTTCCTTAGCGGATGCAAGGTGCGCAAGGACTAGCTGTGGGGGTATGACCCCCGGTACCTATTTACACCAAAATTTGGAAGAAGAATTGCAGGGACTCAAAAGCTCCCAACATCATGTCATCAAGGAATCGATTGCATGAAGGTCGGTATCCGCTGATTCGAATGCAACACTAGAATCGGCTTTCTTCAGATAGCGCCAGTAGATAACGACAAAAGCTATGATCAGCGCCGGGAAAAAATGTTGGACTCTACAAAAAGGGAAAGATTAGGGTCCAAGTTATCTTAAATTAGGAATGTTTTCTCTTAGGCCAAAAATTGTGATGAGTCGTGCTTAAGTAGGATTCATGCGTAGGTTTTGGGTATAAATATTAGACCTCGGCTATTGTAAAGGACACACAATCAATCAAATACAACTTACTTACTTTTTTGGCTCCGGCCACCCCTTAGGAGTAGGAGTAGAGTAGATCTCGGTGAGTTCTTCGGCGAGCAGGGCTGCATCGGTCTAGCCGACCTCTGGCTTGTCTGTAAGTACCGTGATGGCTTATACTTCTGTTGGTATGGCTACTTTGATCCGGTCAACCTCCACAGCGACTCTGGCATAAGCTAGTTATCGACTCTTGTTTAGTTCAAGTATGGCTACATCGATACGATCGACCTCCACTGCTTGAACTAGATTAAGGTCAAGTTATCAGCTCTATCTAATGGTGGCGTCCTTCGGATAGATTCATTAAGTTACCGATATTGCTTATTGCTTTTATTATTTATTTAATTACAGCAATATCACTCCGCCCAATTGGGATTGACGTAGATCGGCCTTATATCCTATTTAACCCATCATTTATTAATCTTAATTGATCTAATCTACACTTTAAACGATGAGTTATGTTTTATCGGCTGTTTTATGTCAATCTTGATCATGCATAGTGTGTGGTTAAGGCATGTCTGGTCTTGAATAGATCTATTGGCTAACGAGAACCATTCCATGGCCCGTTATCATGGCCTATGTGATTCTACCTCACACCCCACTGTTAGCACCATAGAGTGGGGATCGTTATATGGTAGATCTATTCTTGATAGGGCGTGACTTTAATTGTGCGCTATGTCTGAATCGGCTGTTTTAGCCGATATCGAGTGTTTTCACATATGCAGTTCATGTCATGAGACCGTTGAAGTAAAGATAGGTTGAAAGATGTGTTAGCCTAATGATCTTATTATTGTATTATGGCCTACATGATTCTGCCTCATGCCCCACTGATATTAGTAATAAGTTAGGGTCATCGAATTTATCGCTGTTTCTACGGCCTGCATGATTCTACCTCATGCCCCACTGGTCATAACAATAGATGAGATCTAATATGTTCATTAGGTTTATCTCTATTAAATGGTTAAATGATGATGAGCTATTTTCTTTTATATAAAATGGGATTCAGTTACCTATAGTCATTGGCTTAGCATAAACTGATTATTGTTGACATCCTATTGCCATTGACCAGTATTTGTCTAAATAACGATATTCATCCTAAATTATAACCAATTTTCCTTCCATAACTCCATGAGTTTTAACTAATTTATTCTTGTGAGTATGCTGGAATCAGCTATTTAGTCGATCTCCTTCCATATTGGCTCTCAGAGCCACACATTCAGGACTGTCTGGCAACACCGGCATGTTCCGCCTTAAATTACCGATTAGCTTTCTCTTCTTGTCAATTGTAGGGTCAAATTGACTAGCACGTATCGGGAGGAGTGCGTAGGATCGATAATCCCTGCGTTGAAGCTAGGCGGATCTCCAGCTCCATCGAGTGGACCCTTCTGGCTTTCTCATGTGCCCTGGCATGGGACGAAATTTCATGCTAACACACGTTCTGGCACGCCCGGTGGGACCCCACAACCATCATGGCGGCTTACAATAACAATGACATCCTTATGGTACCTTTTGAAGACCTACCTGATGGAGATAAAGATATCATCGGCAAAGCTATAGAAGAATTTCAGAACATGTGTTTGTTGTCCTACACCAAAACATGTGACAATACAATTGTTTAGAAATATCCATTACCAAGAGTTCTGTTGCATGGGCAGACAGATGCAGATGAAACTGAAGACAGGCATTTCTTCACGAAAGCTATAAACAAGTTTGTTCATGATGCCATATCAAACTATAATGAGATTTTCTTGAACACATTCCACAGCACCATGAATGAGGTGTTTCATGGGTTTCCAGTTGATCAGATTGGGTCGTCTTATTACAACATTCCACATCCGTCGACTCAAGGGACTAATCAAACTAGCACCAGCCATCAAGAAGCAGCACCAGCTGATAATGATGATGTCTAGGCAGTTCATAGTTCATCTGAACAAGCACAAGGTGTTACTACGAATCAGATACAGTATAATCCTAGATCGTCAGTACAACATGTGCAACTACCGGTGGGGCAAGGTCAGAACTAGATGATTAGTTTTGGCACATCAGGCCACATGCCATCGTCGGCTCAAAAAATGGCACCATCAATTCAAAGGATCCATAGAGATATAGATCCTAAAGTCTATAACTAGAAACTTCAAGCAGCAAACCAGCAAAGGACCCAGCAGATAGAGATTCCACAAGGGTATCATTATGGCATAGATTATAACACCCTTCATATGATTCCGAATCTAGGGTATCAAGGCACATGGGATTTCAATCCATAGATGGGTCAACAAGTGCAGAGAAATCCAAATTCACATGCTGACGAGTTGTTGCTAAAGGTGACCGAGATGATGAAGAATCAGTTCGGTCTGAAGCCAAAAGGGCTGACCTTCTCGTACAAATGCCCATATCCAGAATGGTATGATTTTGGTCGCTCTTCCTACAAATTATAGACTCCTAGAGTTTGCTAAGTTCACTAGCCAAGATAGCACAAGCACAATAGAACATGTCAGTCGGTATCTTACACAGTTGGGCGAAGCATCCATTGAAGAGGCCCATCGAGTCTGTTTCTTCTCCTTGTCCCTGTCAGAGCCTGCCTTCATTTGGTTTTCATCACTGCCAGTCAACTCCATTGCCAATTGGGCTGACCTGGAAAAGAAATTTCATACATATTTTTATACTAGGACTAAAGAAAAGAAGATTACCAATTTGACAACTATAAGATAGAAAACTAACGAATCGGGCACTGAGTTTCTTCAGAGGTTCCGAGAAACTAGGAATTTGTGCTTCTCATTAAATTTGGCTAATGATCAGCTAGCCGCTTTGGCCGTTCAAGGATGCTACCAACATGGAAAGAAAAATTGCTGGGATAAGAATTTGTCAACTTAGGTCAATGGCTCAACGAGTGGCGGCGCTCAATAGCCAATTCCAGAGTATGCGCAGAGATACCCGATTCTAGAAGAGTACCACAGTGGCCAAAGCTTATAATCCATATTTGGTCGATGACGGCTATGAAGATGAAGAAGAAGAGGTTGTCGTGGCTGAATAGAATTGGGGCAAAAAGATAGTAATGGTACCAAATCCTTGGGGAAGAGGAGTCGAGGAGAGCTATGACTTTGATGTCACAAAATCAGACAAGCTCTTTGAATTCTTGCTTGAGAAGGGATAGATCAAGTTGCCCGATAATCATGTTATGTTGCCCCCTGATCAGTTGAAGAATAATAAGTTTTGCAAGTTCTATAACGCTACTTCTCGTTCCACTAATGAATGCAGAATTTTCCGGCAGCATATATAGAGGGCTATTTAGCAAGGAAGACTCAAATTTGATACGCCTCAGAAAATGAAAAAGTTGATGATAATCTTTTCCCAGGAGATCAAAACATGGTCAATGTTAGGCTACTCAAAGGAAATACTAAGGTCCTGACATCAACCAAATCAAGAGATACTAGAATAGTTGATCCCAAGATGCAAATATCGGCTGACGAATACAGAGAAATTAGAAGACGTCGCGATAAGCAAAAGAGCCGATATGAGCAGGGAGAAACGTCAAAAGGTGGGGTGACAAAGCCATGGGTTACATCTCAAATTCTGTTGAATAAATGGCAGTGGCAGAAGGAAAAGGATTATCAGTGTTGGTTAGAAGAGCAAGAATTCCAGTGTCAACAGGAAAAAGAGAGGTATGAAAGAAAGCAAGCTGAATCACATTGGAATTGTCCTTTCTTCAGATATTGCTGGAATGAAGGTTTGAAGTTGCCTACCAGGAATAACTATCCAGAGTGCAACGATCAGTATTAGGAGTTTAGGCAATCTCAAGCCAGCCGTCAGTCTATCCATGCTCAAGATGCATAGCATCATAATAACATGGATCGGCGCTTAAAAAATGAAAGTATTCATAATCAGCTTGGAAAAAGAGTTATTGATCAGAACTAGGCTGATTACGAAGAAGAAAGTAATGAAGAAAAATATGTTTGGTAGGAAGGCCAATGGTGTCCAGCAGGTTTGACAAGAAGCCAGAAGAGAAGGGTGCAACGCCTAAGGAATAGAGAGTTGGAATAGGCTCAAGCATCTGGTAAACCTCAGTTTGGCGTACTAAGCAAACAACTGATAGAAGGCAACCATTGCTGGTATTCAAATGGCTTTTCTGTTGCCATCAGAGTTCAGAGCTCTGGCAGATCATGAAGTTTATTTGGATTTCGATGAATCGGAGTATGAAGAGATAGTCGCCAAGCTAACGGTTATACAACAGGCTACATTTGATAAACTAGTCAAGCATCGGCACTTAAAGGCTTTATATGTAAAAGGTTTGGTTGATGGAAAGCCGATGAACAAGATGTTGGTGGACGGAGGTGCTTCTGTTAATCTCATGCCTTACACCACTTTTCGTAAACTTGGCCAGGGACCAGGAGATCTGATTGAGACTGACATGATGCTTAAGGACTTTGGGGTAATGCGTCCAAGACCCAGGGGGCAATGAATGTTGAACTAACAATCAGGAGTAAGACTCTGCTCACCACATTCTTTATCATCGATGGAAAAGGGTCATACAGTTTGCTCGTTGGTTGTGATTGGATTCATGCGAACTATTGTGTACCATCAACCTTGCATCAGTGTTTGATTCAATGGCATGGAGATGATGTCAAACTGGTTCACGCTGATGAGTCTGTGAGTATCACAACAGCCGATCCAGTCTTTTGGGAACTAGGAGAATTCGAATGTTTTTCTAGCAAAATATGGGAAGGAGGCTTCCTTAGAATCAATAATGAAAGCCAACAGCCGATCTAAGTAGTCAGCTTTGAAATTTTGTCTTAATGGATAACCGAATAGATGGTATAGATGGCAAACTAGGACATGGCTTCACGTCGGCCGATGAATTGGAAGAGGTAGATATTGGTTCTGGAGATAAACCTAGGCCGATGTATGTAAGTGCCAAGTTGGGTCCTGTGTATAAGCGAGAGTTAGTTGATTTATTGAAGGAATTCAAAGATTATTTTGCTTGGGAATACTATGAGATGCCTGGTCTAGACCGATCAATTATCGAACATTGGTTGCCAATCAAACCTGGATATTAGTCATTTAAACAAGCTCTAAGGAGATTCAACCTGAACTACTTGATGATATCAAGAAGGAGACTAAAAGGTTACTAGAAGCAAAGTTTATCCGACCATGCCAATATGCAGAGTAGATATCGAATGTTATCCCTGTATATAAAAAGAATGGGAAGATAAGAGTTTGCATCAATTTCAGAGATCTGAACAAGGCCACACCCATGGATGGTTATCCGATGACAATAGCCGATATGTTGGTGGACGCAGTAGCCGAGCACACGGTTATTAGCTTCATGGACAGCAATGTAGGATATAACCAAATTTTCATGGCCAAAGAAGTCATAGCAATGACCGCTTTCAGGTGCCCTGGCGCAATTGGCTTATTTGAGTGGGTTGTGATGACCTTTGGTCTGAAGAATGCTGGTGCAACTTATCAAAGGGCAATAAATTATATTTTTCATAAGTTGATCGGTAGAATTGTTGAAATCTACATTGATGATGTGATGATCAAATCTAGGGGGTACAAAGAGCATCTAGCTGATTTGCGGGAAACTCTAGAATGCACAAGAAAGCATGGTCTGAAAATGAATCCTAATAAATGTGCCTTTGGAGTGTTAGCTGGACAATTCTTGGGTTTTATGGTCCATGAGAGAGGAATCGAAGTCGGTCAGAAAAGCATGAAAGCAATCAACGAAGCAGTACCCCTGACTAGTAAAACAGAGTTACAGTCCTTGCTTGGTAAAATTAATTTTATTAGGAGATTCATTTCGAATTTGTCGAAGAGGGTTCTGCCTTTTTCTCCCTTGTTGAGGTTGAAAATGATCAAGAATTTAAATGGGGTGACGTGCAACAAAAGGCGTTTGAGGAGATAAAAGAATATATGAAATATCTGCCTATGCTGGTCCCTCCTCAGCAAGGTAAGCCTTTTAAATTGTACATATTGGCTAATGACAAAACAATTGGATCGGCCTTGATGCAAGAGTTCGAGGGAAGAGAGCGGGTTATTTTCTATCTGAGTACAAGACTCCTGGATCCAGAGACGAGATATTCTCCCACCGAAAAGTTATGCTTATGCTTGTATTTCTCTTGCACTAAGTTATGACACTACTTATTATTGGCTGAGTGTACGGTTGTTTCCAAGGCTTATGTGATCAAACACATGTTATCAATGCCAATACTGAATGGGAGAGTGGGAAAGTGGATTCTTGCGCTATCAGAGTTTGACTTGAGGTACGAATCGACTAAAGCAGTCAAAGGGCAAGAGATGGCTGATTTCATCACCCAGCATCATAGACCAAGAATTGATTATGTAGAGCCAGCACCTTGGACATTATTCTTTGATGGATCATCATGCAAGCAAGGTGGTGGCATTGGTATTGTTATTATTTCGCCTCAGGGGGTAAGTTTTGAGTTTGCTTTTTCAACTGAACCAATGATTACCAACAACCAAGCAGAATATGAAGCTATTCTTAAGGGACTTCAACTTCTTCACGAAGTAAAGGCCGAAGCAATTGAAGTATTTAGAGATTCATAGTTAATTATTAATCAGTTGATCGGCCTATATGAGTGCAAAGAAGATACTCTAAGGGGATATTATGATGAATGTCAAAGGTTGCTAAAAGAGTTTCCTCATGTCTCTTTTCAACATATTCTGAGGTCATAGAATCAAGAGGCTAATCGTCTAGCTCAAAGCGCTTTAGGTTATCGAGTGTTTCAAGAAGTCTTGAGTAGTGAAACCTCGAGTAATGATTGGAGAATTGAAATAGTCGACTACCTTAGGAATCCAACACGGAAAGTTACTAGAAAGCTAAGGTATAAATCGACTAAGTATGTTTTACTAGATGATTAGCTATATTATAAAATAGTTGATGGGGTGTTGCTCAAATGCTTAAATCAAGAAGAAGCTAAGGTGTTGATGGGTGAGGTGCATGAAGAGATATGTGGAGCTCATTAATCGGCTTATAAGATGAAATGGGTTATTCGTAGAACTAGATATTTTTGGCCAACAATATTGGAACACTATTTTGAATATTACAAGGGGTGCCAGGACTGTCAATGTTTTGGTAATGTCCAGAAATCACCTGCATTGGCCATGAATCCAATAATCAAGCCATGGTCATTTCGAGATTGGGAAATTGATTTAATTGGCCAGATTTTTCCACCCTCAAGCAAAGGACATAAGTTCATATTCGTAGCAACAGATTACTTCACTAAATGGGTGGAGGCAATTCCTTTGAAGATGGTAACCTCAAAGAATAAGGTTGATTTTGTCAAGAAGCATATTGTGTATTATTTTGGGATTCCTCAAACTATAACTACCGATCAAGGGACAATGTTCACATCAGAAGAGTTCAGAGATTTTGCTGCCAGTATGGGAATCAAGCTACTAAATTCTTCTCCTTATTATGCTTAGGCTAATGGCTAGACAGAGGCGTCCAATCATATTATGATTAAGTTGATCAAGAAAAAGATTGAGGAACATCCAAGAAAGTGGCATTCAACGCTTAATGAGGCACTATGGGCATATAGGATTGCCTATCATGGATCGATTAAAATGTCGCCTTATGAACTTGTGTATGGCCATAATGTAGTTCTTCCTTGGGAAGTTTAGACTGGATCGAGGCGTGTTACATTGCAAAATGATTTGTCAGCCAAAATCTATAAGAATCTTATGATAGATGACTTAGAGGACTTGAGTTGCTTTTGACTGCGTGCTCTTGAAAACATCGAAGCCAATAAACTAAGGGTTGCAAAATATTACAATAAAAAGGTCAAGATTAAGCAATTTTCTAAAGGAGACTTGGTCTGGAAAGTGAAATTGCCGATCGGGTCAAAGGACAGTATTCGGCAAATGGTCACCTAATTGGGAAGGACCTTATCGGATCAAATGTTGTGCGCCTGGTAATGCTTATATTTTGGAAACACTAAGAGGAGAGGAAGAATTTGGCAGAGCAATCAATGGGAAATATCTAAAGAAATATTACCCTAGCATTTGGATTAATACTTGACAACTAATTTGTTCGGTCGTCAGCTCTAATAGCCGATACCAGAAATGTATCGCCTCTAGTGCAAAAATAAACCCAAAGGGGTAGAAGCCGGTACGATGTGTATCGCCTATAGGAGCAAAGCAAACACGGATAGAATGATGCATATAATATGAAGTACAAAACAAAGTAAATCACATAAGATGGAGAAATTATTTGCTGAATATCATCTATTACAAACTACGGGCTAGAAACACTTTGGTTACTATATCATCGGCCTAGGAAATAAAGGCTATGGAGTTGGCGGCACTGGAGAAATCCTCAACTAGGCATTCATGGTCCCCGAGGTGCGCCGTGGCTGGAAAACCATGGGGAAGAAACCGAAGTTCGTGGCCAGAACGGGCTTGCGCAGCAGCCAACGCCATGGCAGCGCCATGATGAACGCCATGCAAAGCGACCTCCCTGACATGGTTCGGGATGTCGTGCAGGCGAACCACCGGGACGGCGCCTCTGGCGTTGATGAATCCCGCCGCGTACTCCACAGCCAATCGGAGGCTTTCCAGTTGAGCGGACAAATCTGAAAAGATTCAAAGGGGAGATGATCAGAATCTTGAAGATGAAATTGAGAGGAAGCAAAAGTTATGATAGATATCTCACCTGCGATTCTGGCCTCGGCCTTGGCCAACCTATCCTCCACCAAATTGGCCTCGGGAGGTGATCGGCATCGAACCATGGCCAGAGCCTATTCTACGAGGGAGAGATAATCGGCGAGATTCTAGCCATGCCTATCGATGGAGGCAAGCATGTCATCATTTTCGACCCGCCTCCTTAGATAGCAGGGGAGCTGGTGGTGAGCTGTTGATGAAGAGAACCTCGAAGGCTGAACAGAGTCGGCCATATGCCCCGAAGCAGTGAGAGCATCATGAGTTGCACCCTCCTAGTGATGAAGGCGCTGGCGTGATGACGCAACTCCATTGAGGGCCTCCTCAGTAGACCTCTTGCTGTTCTCCATGATCTCAAACCTAGGAGAAAGTAGAAACCGCACTAAAAACGTGAAAGGTTTGAGATGAAGCAGGATGTTTTTCGATCCACAGTCGTGGCCCGTATATATAGCCCGGGAAGGTGAGAAGATAGATTTTGCTGGGGGTGTGAAATTGAAGTCAGATACAGAAGCGGATCGACACTTCAGAAATTCAGGGGACGGATAACAAAGAGATAACATATTCGGACTTATTGTCTCCCATAATTATAAAATATCATGGGATGGATACGAGAGATTTACATTGACCAGCGATCAACCAACCGAGGCTTCTTTGGATTAAAAGGAGTCCAGATCCCCACAAGGCCAAAGGTCATCATAAACCGAGTCACATCGGCCCATCGATAAAATTATGCCAGGGAAGGGGAAAACCGCCTGCCTAACAGATGCTCGGTTGATTTCTTGGTGATTGGGAAACTGTGGGAAAGAAGCATGTGGCTTTCCTAAAGGGCATTTGATGGAGCAAACAAGGGGAAGGTGTCCACACATTTTAGCCCTTGTAAACACTGGAACAGCTCTGCGAGCATGGAGAGAAGGCTCAGGTGATATCACAAGAATTCTTCTAACCACAGTAGCTGATCCTCTTGCTCGACAAGGCGGTAAAATGAGTGACACAATCACCCTATGCACAAGAATTCTTCTAACCACTCAAGATCTTCATGGCAAAAAGATAGACCATGGAGGGTCCGGCGGAGTCAGAGGCACTCAAGGAAGCAGATAGAAGAGAAACATAGCTGAATTGTTGAGTTGCTCTCGCCAGAGTCGGATAGACATTTTATAGTCGGCCTGGAAAGATGGATCCAAGCGCCGTGAAGCAATGATGCTCTCATAAAAGTTTTGAAACATGGGCTCATGAGCTGACATAGACGGTGACAAACAGTAGACCCCATATCAAGATTCTCTACCCATGACTACGGGCCTATTGGGGGTACAGACATGATAATTTTGGTATAAAATTACTTTTGTCCCAAAATTGGGGGGCATGTGTTTACACCAAAATTTGAAGAAGAATTGCAGGGACTCAAAAGCTCCCAAGATCATGTCATCAAGGAATCGATTGCATGAAGGTCAGTATCCGTTGATTCGAATGCAGCACTAGAATCGGCTTTCTTCAGATAGCGCCAGTAGATAACGACAAAAGCTACGATCGGCGTCGGGAAAAAATGTTGGACTCTACAAAAAGGGAAAGATTAGGGTCCAAGTTATCTTAAATTAGGAATGCTTTCTCTTAGGCCAAAAATTGTGATGAGTCATACTTAAGTAGGATTCATGCGTAGGTTCCGGGTATAAATATTAGACCCCAGCTATTGTAAAGGACACACAATCAATCAAATACAACTTACTTACTTTTTCGGCTCCGGCCACCCCTTAGGAGTAGGAGTAGAGTAGATCTCGGCGAGTTCTTCAACGAGCAGGGCTACATCGGTCCAGCCGACCTCCGGCTTGTCTGTAAGTACCGTCATGGCTTATACTTCTATTCGTACGGCTGCATCAATCCGGTTGACCTCCACTACGACTCTGGTATAAGCAAGTTATTGACTCTTGTTTAGTTAAGTTTGGCTGCATCAATCCGGTCGACCTCCACTGCTCGAACTAGATTAAGATCAAGTTATCGGCTCTATCTAAGGGTGGCATCCTTCAGATAGATTCATTAAGTTATCGATATTACTTATTGCTTTCATTATTTATTTAATTATAGCAATATCACTCCGCCCAATTGGGATTGACCTAGATCAGCCTTATATCCTGTTTAACCCATTGTTTATTAATCTATATTGATGTAATCTGCACTTTAAACGATGAGTTATGTTTTATTGGTTGTTTTATGTCAATCTTGATCGTGCATAGTGTGCGGTTAAGGCATGTCTGGTCTTGAATAGATCTATTGGCTAACGAGAACTGTTCCATGGCCCGTTATCATGGCCTGTGTAATTCTGCCTCACACCCCACTATTAGCACCGTGGAGTGGGGATCGTTATTTGGTAGATCTGTTCCTGATAGGGCATGACTTTAATTGTGCGTTATGCCTGAATCGACTGTTTTAGCCTATATCGAGTGTTTTCACATATGCAGTTCATGTCATGAGACCGTTGAAGTAAACATAGGTTGAAAGATGTGTTAGCCCCATGATCTTATTATTGTATTATGGCCTGCATGATTCTGCCTCATGCCCTACTGATATTAGTAATAAGTTAGGGTTATCGAATTTATCGTTGTTTCTATGGTCTACATGATTCTGCATCATGCCCCACTGGTCATAACGATAGATGGGATCTAATATGTTCATTAGGTTTATCTCTATTAAATGGTTAAATGATGATGAGCTATTTTCTTTTATATAAAAAGGGATTCGGTTACTTGCAGTCATTAGCTTAGCACAAACTGATTATTGTTGACATCCTATTGCCTTTGACCAGTATTTGTCTAAATAACGATATTCATCCTGAATTATAACCAATTTTCCTTCCATAACTCCATGAGTTTAAACTAATTTATTCTTATGAGTATGCTAGAATCGGCTATTTAGTTGATCTCCTTCCATATCGGCTCTCAGAGCCACACATTCAGGACTGTCTAGCAACATCGGCATGTTTCGCCTTAAATTACTGATTAGTTTTCTCTCCTTCTCAATTGCAGGGTCAAATTGACTGGCATGTCTCGGGAGGAGTTCGTAGGATCGATAATCCCTATGTTGAAGCTAGGCAGATCTCTAGCTCCATCGAGTGAACCCTTTCGGCTTGATCGTGTGCCCCGGCACGGGACGAAATTTCATGCCGATAGTACCCGCAAGGCTCCACATGGGACCAGCTGCTAGCGGAGGCCCAGCCCGCAAGACTATGCATGGGTCATGCCACTGGTCAAGGCCTAGCTCACAAGACAATGGCACATGAAGTATGCCGTAGGACGACATGCTTCACAAGGCAATGTGAAGATCCTCGGTGATCTACAAAATCTGCTCGAATATGATAGATATTGTATGATCTGTAACTTCCTATCTTGTAAACCGATCAGAATGGAAATAACCAATCTGTAACCCTACCCCCCAAGCTATATAAGGTAGGTAGGGACCCCCTCGTTTTCATCTGAACACACGCAATACAATCCACAAAGACACAGGACGTAGGGTATTACATCAAGCCGATGGCCCGAACATATCTAATCATTGTCTCTTGTGCTCTATGTCACCATCCGGTTTCCTCATGCACACCTCCACCAATTCATCTACTACCATGGGCATACCCCTTGGTAGACTACTGACCAAATTTCATCGCTGGTCCTTAATGAAAGCCCTAGTTTGGTTTTGGATAATTGATGAAACCTAGGACTAACCTTTGATCTAAGTGAGTGAATTAGATAAGGTGGTCCAATTCAAGTTGTGGAGCAAGTTAGAGGTCCATGGTGATGAAGGTGGACATGAAATAAAGATGATCAAGCTCTAACTTGGAAAAGAAGAAAGAGAAAAACAAAACTAAGGTGATCAAGGCAAAGGTATAAGATAGGTTATGTTTTTAGTGATTAAGACACTATAGAGAGTGTGATCATGTTTAGGATCGATAGCCATACTATAAAGAGAGGAAATCTTTAGCTAAACGGTTATCGAGTGCCATTAGGTGACATTGTTCTTGCATATGCATTTAGGAACCTTGAAAGCTCTAGTTTGGTTTTGTTGAATTAATGAAACCCTAAGTGCTAACCTAGTTTATCAAAGTAATCATGAGATAGGTAGCACTATTCCAAGTGATGAAGCAATGGTGAAGATCATGATGATGGTGTGGTGACCATGATGATCAAGTGCTTGGACTTGGAAAAGAAGAAAGAGAAAAACAAAAAGCTCAAGGCAAAGGTGAAACTTAATAGGAGCTTTTTGGTTTGGTGATCGAGACATTTAGCGAGTGTGTTCATATTTATGATAGATGGTCATACTATTAAGAGGGGAGCTCTTATTGGACAACTCGATCATCTAGTGACACTAGGTGTTGAAATACTTGCATTGCATTTTAGGCCTAGTGCACATTCGGTGAGAAGTGATTAACCTTTGAAAAATATTTATGAAAATGCTAACACACTTGCACTTGATCGTAAAACACTTGAAATGTTAGCACATTTGCAAAGGTGGTGAGAAAGGTGAAGAAACAGAGGTGAAACTCGGTTTGGGGTGCTGCCACTGGGGCACCGCCACCCCTAGGGCGGTGCCCACCTAGACTCTGATCGAGAGCAGTAGTGGAGGCGCAGACACCGGTGCATCCAGTGTTCACCTACATGGAGAGGGTGGTGCCCTGCCTAGTCACCGTCATTGGTGGGGTGGTGGCACCACCTCTTTTATCCATAGAGCAAGGGAAGGGCTGCTAGGCACCACCGCCCTGATGGCGGTGCACCACCATTTTTATCTAGAGAAGGCGGTTTCTCAGGCAGTGGCTG
Organism: Miscanthus floridulus; assembly: GCF_019320115.1. Taxonomy (NCBI): domain Eukaryota; kingdom Viridiplantae; phylum Streptophyta; class Magnoliopsida; order Poales; family Poaceae; genus Miscanthus; species Miscanthus floridulus. The sequence goes on along the minus strand of NC_089595.1, from coordinate 82,512,230 downwards.
GGTGGTCACCGCCACCCTAGGGGCAGTGCCACCACCACCTGTTCGGTGCCCCAATGGCTAGGGATGACTGTTGGAGGGTCACCACCACTCCATGTCTGGTGCCACATCGACATGTCTGGTGACCCCACAAAAGCTGACTCAAAGGGGTAACAACTCTATTTGCTTATGGGATTATAAATAGAGCTAGTGGTTGGCCTTGGCCACCCTCTTAGCACCTCTAACAGTTGCATCACCCTTTGAGAGCTGAGCACACTACTCCACTCACTTGCACACTTGATTTCATCATCTTGAGTGAGATTGGAGAGCCTCAAGTGCATTGCTTAGTGTTCTAGCATCTTATGGCACTAGTTGGGCGATTTGGGCTGGTGGAGTTCTTGTTACGCTTGGTGTTTGCCGACACCTAGATGGCCTAGTGATTGGTGGATCATTGAGCGGCTATTGGTGATTGTTGTCGGCTCTGATTGTCGACATTGTGAGGGGTTCTTGTGCCTTCCCCGTGGGAGATCATGAAAGGCAACTCTAGTGGATTGCGCGTGGCTTATGTGATCCTCATCATATGTTGGTTGTGCAGCACAATATTGAGGGTTTGGCATGTGATGCCAATTAGCACATGAACCACCAAGTGAGTGAATCGCCACAACAAGGACTAGCTTGCCGGCAAGCAAGTGAACCTCGGTAAAAAATCATTATGTCATCATTTGATTTCGAGGTGATTTGTCTTCATTGGTATTCATTCTTATGATTGATTGGCTCCTTTGGTGATTGGCTCATTCCTCTATATGGTGGTATAACACTCCATCCTTCCCACGTTTTTACATTTCTTAAGAGAGAAGTGACAATGGTAGTGAGTTCAAATATGGCTTTGTGATAGTGGATGACTATACAAGATACACTTGGGTATTCTTTCTAGTAGACAATAGTGATGTGTTTGCAACATTCAAATCATTTGTCAAGGGCATACACAATGATTTTGAAACAACCATTAAGAGAGTTAGAAGTGACAATGGTAGTGAGTTCAAGAACACAAGAATTGATGAGTTGTGTGATGATTTTGGGATTAGACATCAATTCTCAGCCAAGTACACTCCACAATCAAATTGCCTTGTTGAGAGGAAAAATAGAACCTTGATTGAGATGGTAAGATCAATGTTGAGTGAGTACAACGTGAGTCAATCCTTTTGGGCCAAAGCTATCAACATGGCTTGCTATTGTAGCAACCACCTCTATTGTCACCCCTTGAAAGAGAAGACACCATATGAGCTCTTGAATTGTAGAAAGCCAAACATTGCCTATTTTTGGATCTTTGGTTGCAAATGCTATATCTTGAAGAAAGGCACTAGATTAGGCAAGTTTGAGAAGAAGTGTGATGAAGGATTCTTGCTTGGATACTCCACTACAAGCAATTCTAGTGGATTGCGCGTGTCTTGTGTGATCCTCATCTTGTGTTAGTTGTGTGTCACCCTATTGAGGGTTTGGCATGTGATGCCAATTAGCACGTGAACCTCCAAGTGAATGAATCGCCACAACGAGGACTAGCTTGTTGGCAAGCAAGTGAACCTCAGTAAAAAATCATTGTGTCATCATTTGATTTTGAGGTGATTGGTCTTTATTGGTATTCATTGTTGTGATTGATTGGCTCCTTTGGTGATTGGCTCATTCCTCTACACGGCGGTATAACACTCCATCCTTCTCGTGTATTTACATTTCTTAGTATAGCTTGGCCCTTTAGTGTAGCTAGTTTTGAGGGCAAACAAGAGTCACATCTAGTGGTTAGTGAGGCTTTTTAGTTAGTCTTTGAGAGCTCAGTAATTTAATATAGTGACATAGCCTTTAAGTGCTTATAGACAATAGCAACTAGAATTGTGGTAGGTGGCTTGCATTCTTAGTAGGCTAGCGCAACATTCACTTTTGCGTAGTGTTGTCGTAGAAATTTTTATATGCTATTCACCCCCCTCTAGCCATTAAGAGCTTTCAAGTGGTATCGGAGTCGTGGTCACCATTATTTGAGGCTTAATAACCTTCGGTGTCAAAATGGCTCAAATCAACAACACCAAGAAGCCACCCCAATTTGATGGCTCAAATTATTCATATTGGAAGTCTAAGATGACCACTCATATCAAGTCAATCAATAGAAGAGTGTGGAAGGTGGTGGAGACCAAAATTGAGATAGCTGATCTAGAGAATCCCACCACGGCCGAAGAAGTTCATCTCCAAAACAATGATATTGCTCTTAGTGCTATTCATGATGCTACTGATGAGAGAACATTTGAGCAAATCAAGAACATTGAGATAGCTCATGAAGTTTGGAACAAGTTGGATGAATCATTTGAGGGCACCAAGGCAATAAAGGGTGCAATGACATACATTCTCAAGGAGAAATTTGCTAGCTTCAAGATGAAGGAAGATGAGAGTGTACCAAACATGTTTCATCGGATGGAAGTGCTTGTCAATGATCTCAAAGCACTTGGTGAGAAGGTGGAGGACAATGACTTCTCCCATAAGTTCTTGAGATGCTTACCCGCAAGATTTGGTATGTTGGTCACCTTGCTAGTGAGGACCGGTTTGGACACAATGACACCAAACCAAATCTTGAGATATCATAACCAATGATGCTTATAGAGATGATGATGAGAAGGAAGAAAAGAACAAAGAGAAGAATGATGAGAAGAAGAAGAGTGTGGCATTCAAAGCCAGTTCATCATCCAAGGGCAAGGCCAAGCAAGATACATCAAGTGAAGATGATGGTTCATGGGATGATGATGATGATGAGAAGATGTCTCTCTTTGTCAAGAGATTTGGCAAGTTCATGGTAAAGAAGGGATATCGTGCTAGAAGGAAGAAGTCTTCATCCAAGAACATGGAAGAATCAAGAAGGTGCTTCAAGTGTAGAAGCAAGGATCATCTTGTTGCTCAATGCCCATACAATAGCGACAATGATGATGATGACAAGAAGAGCAAGAAGAAGAACAAGAAGGAAAAGAAAGAAAAGAAGGACAAGATGACCTTTAAGAAGAAGAAGAAGGGCGGTTCATATGTGGTCACTTGGGATAGTGATGCTTCCTCAAGTGATGATGATGAAAGTGATGATGACAAGACCACCAAAAAGAAGGCTCTTGCAAGCATTACCATAAATGAGAAGCCTTCTCTCTTCGACACTCCATCATTCTTTATGGCTAAGGCCACTAAGGTACAAACTTGTGATGATGGATGTGATGAGGAACATGATAATGAGAGTGAAAGTGAAAGTGACAATGATGATGAACCCACTAAAAATGAACTAATTGACATGTTAGAAGATGTTAAAGAACATTTTGACATTAAGAGAAGGGAATGCAAAGACTTGCGAAAGGAACTAAAAGCCCTTAAGCAAGCCTTTGATGAGCTCAATGCATCTCATGAGAGGCTAGAGGAAGCCCATGAGAAGCTTGGCAAGGCTCACAAGAAGCTTGAAAAGGCTCATTCCTCTCTACTTAATGAGCAAAATGAGAAGGAGCATGTTGTAATATGTGACAAAGGCTTAACTTGTGATATAATTGATGAATCATTCTATAAGCCTATCATTGTTGCTCCCACAAACCCTTCTTATAGCACATCCACTTCTACCTCATCTAGTAGTGATGGTTTCACTTATGATGCCTCACTAATGGTTGAGAATGAGACACTAAAGAAGGAGGTAAAAGAGCTCAATCACACCTTGGCTAAGGCCTATGGTGGTGAGGACCGCTTGCTTATATGCTTGGGTAGCCAAAGAGCTTCTCTCTACAAAGAGGGATTCGGCTATACCCCCAAGAAAGGCAAGGCGGCCTTTGCTCCTCACAAGACTAGTTTTATAAAGAACAACGGTCGGTTTTGCACTAGCTGCAAGTAAGTTGATCATGTAGAGCAAAAGTGCATGAAAAAGAAGTCGCAGGCCAATGTATTCGCAATTAAGCTTGATTCTTTCTATGTGCTTACTAAGGGTACTAATGGTGTAAAGGCTAAGTTCATTGGTGCACTATGGATGGGCTCAAAGAAGAAAGCCATTTGAGTGCCAAAGAGCTTAATAACTAACCTTCAAGGACCCAAGCAAGTTTGGGTACCTAAAAAGAATTGATCTTCTTTTGTAGGTCAATTACAAAGCCAGAGGAAGGCATTGGGTTCTTGATAGTGGGTGCACTCAACACATGACCGGTGATGCAAGAATGTTCAACTCAATCAATACCAATGGCAATAATGGTAATGATAGTACAACATTTGGTGACAATGGCAAAGGCAAGGTCAAAAGGCTTTGTAAGATTGCAATATACAATGACATGAGCATTTCAAATGTGTTGCTAGTTGAGAGCTTGAACTTCAATTTGCTATCCATGGCTCAATTATGTGATCTTGGATTCAAATGCATATTTAGGGTAGATGGTGTAGAGATCATAAGTGTAGATGGCTCTAACTTGATCTTCAAAGGGTTTAGATATGAGAATCTATACTTGGTTGATTTCAATGCTAGTGAAGCTCAATTGTCAACATGCTTGTTCACTAAGTCTAGTATGGGTTGGTTATGGCATAGAAGGCTTGGTCATGTTGAAATGAAACAACTGAATAGATTGGTTAAGCATGACTTGGTTAGAGGCTTGAAAGATGTTGTGTTTGAGAAGGATAAACTTTGTAGCTCTTGTTAGGCCAGCAAACAAGTTGGAAACACCCATCCTAAGAAAAGCATAATGAGCACTAGCAAGGCATTTGAGTTATTGCACATGGATTTGTTTGGGCCAACATAATACACTAGCATCGGTGGAAACAAATATGGCTTTGTGATAGTGGATGACTATACAAGATACACTTGGGTATTCTTTCTAGTGGACAATAGTGATGTGTTTGCAACATTCAAATCATTTGTCAAGGGCATACACAATGAGTTTGAAACAACCATTAAGAGAGTTAGAAGTGACAATGGTAGTGAGTTTAAGAACACAAAAATTGATTAGTTGTGTGATGATTTTGGGATTAGGCATCAATTCTCGACCAAGTACACTCCATAATCAAATTGCCTTGTTGAGAGGAAAAATAGAACCTTGATTGAGATGGTAAGATCAATGTTGAGTGAGTACAACATGAGTCAATCCTTTTGGGCCAAAGCTATCAACGTGGCTTGCTATTGCAGCAACCACCTTTATTGTCACCGCTTGAAAGAGAAGACACCATATGAGCTCTTGAATTGTAGAAAGCCAAACATTGCCTATTTTTGGGTCTTTGGTTGCAAATGCTATATCTTGAAGAAAGGCACTAGATTAGGCAAGTTTGAGAAGAAGTGTGATGAAGGATTCTTGCTTGGATACTCCGCTACAAGCAATTCTAGTGGATTGCGTGTGTCATGTGTGATCCTCATCTTGTGTTGGTTGTGTGGCACCCTATTGAGGGTTTGGCATATGATGCCAATTAGCACATGAACCTCCAAGTGAGTGAATCACCACAATGAGGACTAGCTTGCCGGCAAGCAAGTGAACCTCGGTAAAAAATTATTGTGTCATCATTTGATTCTGAGGTGATTGGTCTTCATTGGTATTCATTGTTGTGATTGATTGGCTCCTTTGGTGATTGGCTCATTCCTCTACACGGCGGTATAACACTCCATCTTTCCCACGTATTTACATTTCTTAGTATAGTTTGGCCCTTTAATGTAGCTAGTTTTGAGGGCAAACAAGAGTCACGTCTAGTGGTTAGTGAGGCTCTTTAGTTAGTCTTTGAGAGCTCATTAATTTAGTATAGTGACATAGCCTTTGAGTGCTTATAGACAATAGCAACTAGAATTGTGGTAGGTGGCTATCATTCTTAGTAGGCTAGCGCAACATTCGCTTTGCCTCATTTTTGTCTAACCACTTTGCGTAGTGTTGTCGTAGAAATTTTTATAGGCTATTCACCCCCCTCTAGCCATTAGGACCTTTCAAACCTAGTGTACTAACTTTGACCCTTGTAAAATACTTTTAAAAATGCTAACACATGTGCACACAAGTTCTACCCTGATCGGACATGTCTGGCCAGTAAAAACCAGCTCTGAAACCTTTCTGTTCGTGATTTGATGCTGAGTGATCCAGAGTCCGGTCATTTTAGTTGTGAGTCCAGTCATAACTTAACCCTAGGGCGCTTGATCACTTAACCGTTGGAGATAAATGGCGCTTGTTCAAAGGAGGGATAGGTGGCGATGATCTAGCGACCGAACACAGTAGAGGCTACATTCGGTCAGACCGACCAGTGCATCCGATCGACGCGCAAAGGCACCCCTTGTGCATAACAGCTCTATTTCATTAGGGGTGTGTATAAATAGTGTTTGGCCAGCATGGGGCTCACTCTCTTAGCACTTTGGCATACTTGACATCCTTGTGAGCCTAAGAAAACATCACCCACTTATCTCCATCATTGATTCATCATCATAGTGAGATTGGGAGTGATTCCAAGTGCATTTGCTTGAGTGATTGCATCTAGTGGCACTTGGGGATCGTTGTGGCTGCGGATTTCTTGTTACTCTTGGTGGTTGCCGCCACCTAGATGGCTTGGAGAAGTGGAGGAGCTTTGGCACGTGTTAGTGATTGTTCATGGTCGACTCCGGTGATTATGAGAGGTCTTGTTCCTTCCCCGGTGGAGAGCCGAAAGGTAACTCTAGTGGATTGCTCATGTCATTGAGTTACCTCACTTGTGGGTCAGTTCTTGCAGTATCCAATTATGTGGACAAGGTTCGTGCAACATCTCTTAGCCACCGAACCACCAAGTGTTGGTCGACACAACGGGGACTAGCGTGCCGGCAAGCATGTGAACCTTGGGAGAAAAAATGGTGTATCACTTGTCTCTTAGATTTCTCCCAGCGATTGAATGGTATTCATCTTGTGATTGGTTCATTCCTTGATGCGGTGATATAATCACCTTACTCACTTCATTACTTTCCGCAAACTAGTTGTAGCAAGCTCTTTAGTGTAACTGAAATTGAGAGCTTGCTTTGTAGCTTAGTTTTATCTAGTGGAGCTCTTTAGTGTAGCAAGTTTGAGAGCTCTTAGTGAGTAGCAACTTAGCTTCTTGTGTGCCTAGTGATCATAGCAACTAGAATTATTGGAATAGGTGGCCTGCAACCCTTGTAGAGCTAGAGCAAGTTTGCATTTCACCGTTTGTCATACTGATCAAATTGCTCTAGTGATCTTGTAGATTTTTAAATAGGCTATTCACCCCCCTCTAGCCATATTAGGACCTTTCACTCAAGCCATTGCTTTCCCTTCACCTTCGCTTAGTCCCTTGAAGCCCTTTCCTTGCTATCTTCACTCTATTGAGCCATACTCAAGTCACATCATATTAAGCATCCATTGAAAAACCATTTCTTCACTATTGTGATCCTTGCTTGAATATCTTTTAGATATGAATGTTGAGATCAATCAAGCTTCAGTTTGACTCACAAAGAGACATATATGAATCAACATCAATATGGTCAAGCCAATTCATGATTCCTTGTATCCTTTTCATTTTGGCTTGGCACTCCTAATAGTCACTTCAATATCTATCTTCATACTTCTAGCTTGATCAAATCAATGCAAAGTGATTTTCCAAACCTTTATCCATACAAGCAAACCAACATAGAGACCGACTTATATCCAATATGAGTTGTGTCCTTTGACATTTAAACCTTTGCTTGGTATTTCTTCACTTATGCATTCTTGACTCATTCTTCAATCCTTGATCAAAGCTAATCCACTATCAAACTCTTCTTGTTCATGCAAAGCAAGCCATTATTGAGGCCAATCCAATATCATAAACTCATGTCTCATTTATCATTTGCCAAATATGCTTGCTTTCTCATGATACTATGATATTCCACAACATAGAAGCCATTTCATCAATTCTATTTGCATTGTTGTCTTCTTCTTGAACTAGATTGTTTCCATAATCTTCCAACACAACAATACTCAATTTTTGGCCTTCATTTGAACATTATGTGGAATACCATTAAGTTTGCCTTCTTGTCGAACCTATATATATTTCTCATTCCACAATCCACAAGTGTATGCAATAAACTCAGTTTTCTGTTCAACACACAGCAAACTTGTTAGACCTTTAATTGTGTTGTCATTCAATTCACCAAAACCCACTAAAAGGCTAGATGCACTTACACCACCCCAGGTCATCACCGCTGAAAGCTCTAGTGGTTTTGGTGAATTGATGAAACCATAAGTGCTAACCTAGTCTATCAAAGCGATCATGAGATAGGTAGCACAATCCAAGTGGTGAAGCAAATGAAGATCATGACATGATGATGGTGATGCCATGGTGATGATCAAGTGCTTGGACTTGAAGAGAAGAAAGAGAAAAACAAAAGGCTTAAGGCAAAGGAATAAATAGTAGGAGCCATTTTATTTTTTGTGATCGAGACACTTAGTGAGTGTGATCACATTTAGGATCGATAACCATACTATTAAGAGGGGTGAAACTCATATCAAAATGGGGTTATCAAAGTGCCACTAGATGCTCTAACTCATTGCATATGCATTTTGGATATAGTGGAGTGCTAACACTGTTTGAAAATGTTTGTGCAAATATGCTAACACATGTGCACAAGGTGATACACTTAGTGGTTGGCACATTTGAGCAAGGGTAAGAAACTTCACCGGCAGGTGTTCTCCCGTAGAGTGCGGATAGTCTGACGGTGCCACCGGCGCCCTATACAAAAAAGACGAAGGTCACTGTAAGTGACCGGACGCTAGCCTCGGTAGGACTGGCGTGTCCGGTTAGTAGAAGCTATGAAGACACTGGCGTCAGTCTCTGACCAGACGCTGGGTCACTTAGTGACCGGACACTGGGGGGTTGCGTCCAGTCCTGCTGATGTGGTAGCACATACGGGACACGTCGAGTGACCGGACGCTAGGTGAGTCCAGTCGAGCATGACCGGACGCATTCGGTCATGATTTCTCGCTTCTGGATGCTTACTGGAAATGACCAGACGCTGAGGTCCAGCGTCCGGTCACTTCGTAGCAGCGCATCCAGTCATCACTTGACCATTAGGATCGAGCGCTTAGTATTTGAAGAGAGGGGGCATGTGGCATGCATCACACAACCAGACGCTGGGGTCCTGCGTCCTATCGATATGACCGGAGCGTCCAGCCACCCCGTGTTGTGCCTAGTGAAGGGGTACAACGGCTCTATTTCATGGGGGCTTCTATTTAAGCCTCATGGCTGGCTCTAGCTCACTCTCTTGGCCGTTTGCATTGACATAGCAACCTTGTGAGCTTAGCCAAAGCCCTCCCACTCATCTCCATCATAGATTCAACATCTTTGTGAGATTGGGAGAGAATCCATGTGCATTCCTTGAGTGTTTGCATCTAGAGGCACTTGGTGTTCATGTTTCGCTACAGGATTCGCTTGTTACTCTTGGTGGTTGCCGCCACCTAGATGGCTTGGAGCAGAGAGGATCGTCGAGCGGAGGTTGGTGATTGTCTCCGGCTCCGATCGTGGTGATTGTGAGGGGTTCTTGACCTTTCCCCAGCGGAGAGCCAAATGGTACTCTAGTGAAATTGCTCGTGGCTTGTGTGATCCTCATCTTGTGTTGGTTGTGTGGCACCCTATTGAGGGTTTGGCGTCTGATGCCAATTAGCGCGTGAACCTCCAAGTGAGTGAATTGCCACAACGAGGAGTAGCTTGCTGGCAAGCAAGTGAACCTCGGTAAAACTTCATTGTATTCATCATTTGATTCTGAGGTGATTGGTCTTCATTGGTATTCATTCTTGTGATTGATTGGCTCCTTCCTCGACATGGCGGTTTAAACAAATTGCTCACTCTCTTTACATTACCGCAAACTAGTTGTCAAGCTCTTTAGTGTAGCTAGTTGTGAGAGCTTGTTAGTTTGGTTAGTGTGGCTCTTTAGTTAGCCTTTGAGAGCACACTAACTTAGTGTAGTGACATAGCTACTATGTGGATAGAAACTATATAAACTAGAATTGTGGTAGGTGGCTTGCAATTTTAGTAGGCTAGCACAATACTTGCTTCGCCTTATAATTGTCTAACCGGTTTGTTAAGTGTTGTTGTAGAAATTTTTAATAGGCTATTCACCCCCCTCTAGCCATTAGGACCTTACAAGTGGTATCAGAGCCGAGGTCACTGTGATTTGAGGCTTAACAACCTTCGATGTAAAAATGGCTCAAATCAACAACACTAAGAAGCCACCCCAATTTGATGGCACAAATTATCATATTGGAAATCAAAGATGACCACACATATCAAGTCAATCAATAGAAAAGTGTGGAAGGTGGTAGAAACCAAAATTGAGATTGATGATCTAGAGAATCCCACCGCGGCCGAAGAAGTGCTTCTCCAAAACAATGACATTGCTCTAAGTGCCATTCATGATGCAATTAATGAGAGAACATTTGAGCAAATCAAGAATATTGAGATAGGCTCATGAGGCTTGGAAGAAGTTGGAAGAATCATTTGAGGGCACTCAAGCCGTGAAGGGCTACAAAGGCATACATTCTCAAAGAGAAGTTTGCAAGCTTCAAGATGAAGGAGGATGAGAGTGTGCCAGAGATGTTCCATAGGCTTCAAGTGCTTGTCAATGATCTCAAAGCACTTGGAGAAGAGGTGAAGGACAAGGACTTCTCCCACAAGTTCTTGAGATGTTTGCCTTCAAGATTTGGCACATTGGTCACTATTCTAGTGAGGAGTGGTTTGGACACCATGACACCAAACCAAGTGTTGGGAGATATAATGACCGATGATACATATAGAGATGATGATGAGAAGGAAGAAAAGAAGGAGAAGAAAGATGAGAAGAAGGATGAGAAGAAGAAGAGCGTGGCATTCAAGGCCACATCATCCAAGGGCAAGGCAAAGCAAGATACATCAAGTGAAGATGATGGCTCATGGGATGATGATGATGATGAGAAGATGGCTCTCTTTGTCAAGAAATTTGGCAAGTTCATGATGAAGAAAGGGTACATTGCTAGAAGAAAGAAATCTTCATCCAAGAACAAGGAAGAGTCAAGAAGGTGCTTCAAATGTGGAAGCAAAGATCATCTTGTTGCTCAATGTCCATACAATAGCGACAATGATGATGACAACAAGAAGAACAAGAAGGACAAGAAGGAAAAGAAAGAGAAGAAGGACAAGATGACCTTCAAGAAGAAGAAGGGTGGTTCATATGTGGTCACTTGGGATAGTGATGCTTCCTCAAGTGATGATGATGATAGTGATGATGACAAGACCACCAAGAAGAAGGCACTTGCAAGCATTGCAATCAATGAGAAGCCTTCTCTCTTCGACACTCCATCATGCTTCATGGCTAAGGCCACTAAGGTACAAATTTGTGATGATGGAAGTGATGAGGAACATGATAATGATAATGAAAATGAAAGTGATAGTGATGATGATGAACCTACTAAGGATGAACTATTTGACATGCTAGAAGATGCTAAAGAACACTTTGACATCAAGAGAAGGAATGCAAAAGCTTGCGTAAGGAACTAAAAGCCCTTAAGCAAGCCTTTGATGAGCTCAATGCATCTCATGAGAGGCTAGAGGAAGCCCATGAGAAGCTTGGCAAGGCTCACAAAAAGCTTGAAAAGGCTCATTCCTCTTTGCTTGATGAGCAAAATAAAAAGAAGCATGTTGAAACTTGCAATGTAGGCTTAACTTGTGATATAATTGATGAATCATTATCTATGCCTATCATTGTTCCTCCCGCTAACCCTTCTTGTAGTACTTCTACTTCCACCTCATCTAGTAGTGATGGTTTCACTTGTGATGCCTCACTAATGGTTGAGAATGAGAACCTCAAGAAGGAGGTCAATAAGCTCACTCACACCTTGGCTAAGGCCTATGGTGGTGAGGACCGCTTGCTTATGTGCTTGGGTAGCCAAAGAGCTTCTCTCTACAAAGAGGGATTGGGCTATACCCCCAAGAAAGGCAAGGCGGCCTTTGCTCCTCACAAGACTAGTTTTGTGAAGAACAATGGTCGGTTTTGCACTAGTTGCAAGCAAGTTGGTCATAAAGAGCATGAAGTGCAAGAATAAGAGCAAAAATGCTAATGTATCCTCCATTAAGATTGAATTCTTTCTATGTGCTTACTAAGGGTACAAATGGTGTGAAGGCTAAGTTCATTGGTAAACCATGGATGGGCTCAAAGAAGAAAGCCATTTGGGTACCAAAGAGCTTAGTGACTAACCTTCAAGGACCCAAGCAAGTTTGGGTACCTAAAAAGAATTGATCTTCTTTTGTAGGTCAATTACAAAGCCAGAGGAAGGCATTGGGTTCTTGATAGTGGGTGCACTCAACACATGACCGGTGATGCAAGAATGTTCAACTCAATCAACACCAATGGCAATGATGGTTATGATAGTATCACATTTGGTGACAATGGCAAAGGCAAGGTCAAAGGGCTTGGTAAGATTGCAATATCCAATGACATGAGCATTTCTAATGTATTGCTAGTAGAGAGCTTGAACTTTAATTTGCTATCCATGGCTCAATTATGTGATCTTGGATTCAAATGCATATTTGGGGTAGATGATGTAGAGATCATAAGTGTAGATGGCTCTAATTTGATCTTCAAAGGCTTTAGATATGAGAATCTATACTTGGTTGATTTCAATGCTAGTGAAGCTAAATTATCTACATGCTTGTTCACTAAGTCTAGCATGGGTTGGTTATGGCATAGAAGGCTTGGTCATGTTGGAATGAAACAATTGAATAGATTGGTTAAGCATGACTTGGTTAGAGGCTTAAAAGATGTTGTGTTTGAGAAGGATAAGCTTTGTAGCTCTTGTCAAGCCAGCAAACAAGTTGGTAAACACCCATCCTAAGAAAAGCATGATGAGCACTAGTAAATCATTTGAGTTATTGCACATGGATTTGTTTGGGCCAACTCAATACACTAGCACTGGTGGTAACAAATATGGCTTTATGATAGTGGATGATTATACTAGATACACATGGGTATTCTTTCTAGTGGACAAAAGTGATGTGTTTGCAATGTTCAAATCATTTGTCAAGGGCATTCACAATGAGTTTGAAACAACCATCAAGAGAGTTAGAAGTGATAATGGTAGTGAGTTCAAGAACACTAGAATTGATGAGTTGTGTGATGAATTTGGAATTAGACATCAATTCTCGGCCAAGTACACTCCACAATCAAATGGCCTTATTGAGAGGAAGAATAGAACACTCATTGATATGGCAAGGTCTATGCTTAGTGAGTACAATGTGAGTCAATCTTTTTGGGCCAAAGCTATCAACACGACTTGCTATTGTAGCAACCACCTCTATTGTCACCCATTGAAAGAGAAGACACTATATGAGCTCTTGAATGGTAGAAAGCCCAATATTGCATATTTTTGGGTCTTTGGTTGCAAATGCTATATCTTGAAGAAAGGCACTAGATTGGGTAAGTTTGACAAGAAATATGATGAAGGATTCCTACTTGGTTACTCCACTATAAGCAAAGCATATAGAGTTTGGAATTTGGATAGTGGTACTCTTGAGGAAGTTCATGATGTTGAATTTGATGAAACCAAGGGTTCACAAGACGAGAATGAGAACTTGGAAGATGTTAGAGGCATTCAACTTTCAAATGCCATGAAGAACATGGATGTTGGTGAATTGAGGCCTAAGCAAGTTAATGATGATGAAGATGATCAAGTGCAAGTGCTCTCTAACTCAAATGTGCAAGATGATACAAATCAAGCTAGCTACAAGTGGATCTCATGACAATGAATAAGATCAAGTGGCTAGTACATCATCTCAACCCAACTGATCAAGCAAGTGCAAGCAATCAAGTTCCAATGCTCCAACCAACAAATATTGTAAGGGATCATCCATTAGACACTATAATTGGTGATATTTCTAGAGGTGTACAAACAAGATCAAGATTGGCTTCATTTTGTGAGCATTTCTCATTTGTGTCATCCATTGAACCAAAGAAGATAGATGAAGCATTGAAGGATGTTGATTGGGTGAATGCTATGCATGAAGAATTGAACTAATTTCACAAGAAATCAAGTATGGGAATTAGTAGAGAGACCAAAGGGACACAATGTGATTGGAACCAAATGGGTCTTTAGAAACAAGCAAGATCAAGATGGGATAGTAGTAAGGAACAAAGCAAGATTGGTAGCACAAGGCTATAGACAAGTTGAAGGTCTTGACTTTGGAGAAACATATGCCCCGGTTGCTAGATTAGAAGCAATTAGAATCTTGCTAGCCTATGCTTGTGCCCACAACATCAAACTCTATCAAATGGATGTTAAGAGTGCATTTCTCAATGGTTACATCAATGAAGAAGTATATGTTGAGCAACCTCTCGGTTTTGAAGATGACAAGAAGCCCGACCATGTGTACAAGTTGAATAAGGCATTGTATGGCTTGAAGCAAGCACCTAGAGCATGGTATGAGAGATTGAGGGACTTCCTACTCTCTAAAGAGTTCATGATGGGCAATGTTGACACCACTCTTTTCATCAAGAAGATCGGAAAAGATTTATTTATGTTGCAAATCTATGTTGATGACATCATATTTGGATCAACCAATCAAGACTTTTGTGATGAGTTTGGAAAGATGATGGCTAATGAGTTTGAGATGTCCATGATTGGAGAGTTAAGTTACTTCCTTGGTCTTCAAATCAAGCAATTGAAGAATGGTACATTTGTGAGTCAAGGCAAGTATATCAAGGACATGATCAAGAAGTTTGGCATGAGTGATAGCAAAGCCATTAGTACACCAATGGGAACAAATGCAACTTGGATAGTGATGCAAGTGGAAATATGGTGGATCAAAAATTGTATCGGTCTATGATTGGAAGCCTACTCTATGTGACCGCATCAAGGCCGGATGTCATGTTTAGTGTATGCATGTGTGCAAGATTTCAAGCCTCACCAAGAGAAAGTCATTTGAAGGCTACAAAGAGAATATTGAGGTACTTGAAGCATACACAAAATATTGGTTTGTGGTATCCCAAAGGAGCAAAGTTTGAGCTAGTTGGTTACTCCGACTCAGATTATGTGGGATGCAAGGTTGAAAGGAAGAGCACCTCAGGGCACATGTCAATTGTTGGGAAGATCACTTGTTTCATGGTCATCAAAGAAGCAAAATAGTGTTGCATTATCAACCGCCGAAGCCGAATACATATCCGCCGGTAGTTGTTGTGCACAAATACTTTGGATGAAGGCCACTTTGAGTGATTTTGGAATCAAGTTCAAGAAAGTACCATTGCTATGTGACAATGAGAGTGCAATCAAGTTAACCAACAATCCGGTTCAACATGCAAGAACAAAGCACATTGATGTTCGCCACCATTTCATAGGAGATCACCAACAAAAAGGGGACATTTACATTGAGAGTGTAGGCACCGAAGATCAACTTTGCTGATATATTCACCAAGCCATTGGATGAGAAAAGGTTTTGCAAACTAAGGAATGAGTTGAACATATTGGATTTCTCAAATATGTGTTGATGCACCCCCCCACTCATATGACATGCCTCTCCTTCAAGCAATCCAAGGTAAAAGTTGATTGGCATGGCATACATCCTTGCTAAGGACATGTTTAGTGCATCTAGATCATCTCTCACATTTAATAGGCTCATTCATGAAAATCAAATGAATTTGATGATTGTATGGTACCACTATTGCTTCTATGCTTATTTTGATCTAGTGGTAGCATATGACATGTTTGTGGGCTTGTAAACCTATTGTTTGATCTAGAAAATGAGATCTAAGTGTTTAACTCAACATAGTACAAGATAACCCTTATTTGGAGGTGTGAAGAAGCTTGTCCTTGGATCAAACCGAGTTAAATATCTTTGGCAAATGATCTAGATTGGACCAAATTTGGGAAATTTATCCTCACCTCATTGATTGACATTGATAATCTCAACCTATCTACATTTTGAACCTTTGTGGTCATTGATGACAAAGGAGGAGAGAAACAAAGATATTAGTGTACTAAGATAGTGAAAAGATAACAAAGGGGGAGAATTTGATATAGGGGGAGAGATATGACAAAGGAAAGGGATCAATTAAAATTTTGATCACACAAGTAGGGGAAGCAAGCTTATGAAATTGTATGGTGCGTTTGAATGTGCATTTCATATGTTTGCTTGCATGGCACAAGTTTTAAATTTCAATATCCATGCTTATGTGGTGTATGCTAGTTGTAGGTTTGAATGATGAAATGAAAAACTAACATGCATAGGTTATCTAATGATTTCATTTCCATGTGGTATCGAGCTAACCATGGTGCTAAGGATGGTATAATGGTGCACTCCGATTGGTATCACGCTTCAAAGGCCTATCTTTTATACCTTAGCATCATTTGATAGACATTGTCTCCTATATTTCCTATCTAAGCATATGTGCAAACTTCAATCCAAACTCTTAGCACATATGTAGGGGGGAGCAATTGCTACCATTTGGGGTTCATGAAACTTGTCCATATCCTTTTACACATGGTAAATATGCTTGGGCAAGCAACATGGATTCAATAGAACTTCAATTCATATCTTTATGAAAGGGTTGTCATCAATTACCAAAAAGGAAGAGATTGAAAGCTCTAGTTTGGTTTTGGTGAATTGATGAAACCCTAAGTGCTAACCTAGTCTATCAAAGCGATCATGAGATAGGTAGTAGATTCCAAGTGGTGAATCAAATGAAGATCATGACATGATGATGGTGATGCCATGGTGATGATCAAGTGCTTGGACTTGAAGAGAAGAAAGAGAAAAACAAAAGGCTCAAGGCAAAGGTATAAATAGTAGGAGCCATTTTGTTTTTGGTGATCAAGACACTTAGTGAGTGTGATCACATTTAGGATCGATAGTCGTACTATTAAGAGGGGTGAAACTCGTATCGAAATGTGGTTATCAAAGTGCCACTAGATGCTCTAACTCATTGCATATGTATTTTTTGATCTAGTGGAGTGCTAACACCCTTGAAAATGTTTGTGAAAATATGCTAACACATGTGCACAAGGTGATACACTTGGTGGTTGACACATTTGAGAAAGGGTAAGAAACTACACCAGCAGAGTGTCCTCCCGTAGAGTGCGAATAGTCTGACGGTGCCACCGGCGCCCTATACAGAAAAGACAGAGGTCACTGTAAGTGGCCGGACACTGGCCTCGGTAGCACCGATGTGTTCGGTCAGTAGAAGCTATGAAGACGCTGGCGTCGGTCACTGATCAGATGCTGGGTCACTTAGTGACCAGACGCTTGGGGTTGCATCTGGTCCTACTGATGTGGCAGCACATAGGGGAGACACCGAGTGATCGGACACTGGGTGAGTCTAGTCGAGCATGACCGGACGCGTCTGGTCATGATTTCTCACTTCTGGATGCTTACTGGAAATGACCAAACACTGAGGTCCAGCGTCCAGTCACTTCGCAGCAGCGCGTCCGGTCATCACTTGACCATTGGGATCGGGCGCTCAGTATTTGAAGACAGGGGGCACGTGGCGTGCATCGCACGACCGGACGCTGGGGGCCTGTGTCCAGTCGATATGACCAAAGTGTCCGGTCACCCCATGTTGTGCCCAGCGAAGGGGTACAATGGCTCTATTTCATGGGGGCTTCTATTTAAGCCCCATGGCCAGCTCTAGCTCACTCTCTTGGCCATTTGCATTGACATAGAAACCTTGTCAGCTTAGCCAAAGCCCTCCCACTCATCTCCATTATAGATTCAACGTCTTTGTGAGATTGGGAGAGAATCTAAGTGCATTGCTTGAGTGTTTGCATCTAGAGGCACTTAGTGTTCGTGTTTCGCTGTGGGATTCGCTTGTTACTCTTAGTAGTTGCCGCCACCTAGATGGCTTGGAGCAGCGAGGATCATCGAGCGAAGGTTGGTGATTGTCTCCGGCTCCAATCGTGGTGATTGTGAGGGGTTCTTTACCTTTCCCCGGTGGAGAGCCAATTGGTACTCTAGTGAAATTGCTCGTGGCTTGTGTGATCCTCATCTTATGTTGGTTGTGCGGCACCCTATTGAGGGTTTAGCGTGTGATGCCAATTAGCGCATGAACCTCCAAGTGAGTGAATCACCACAACGAGGAGTAGCTTGCCGGCAAGCAAGTGAACTTCGGTAAAAAATCATTGTGTTCATCATTTGATTCCGAGGTGATTGGTCTTCATTGGTATTCATTCTTGTGATTGATTGGCTCCTTCCTCGACACGGCGGTATAAACAAATTGCTCACTCTCTTTACATTACCGCAAACTAGTTGTCAAGCTCTTTAGTGTAGCTAGTTGTGAGAGCTTGTTAGTTTGGTTAGTGTGGTTCTTTATTTAGCCTTTGAGAGCACACTAACTTAGTATAATGACATAGCTACTGTGTGGATAGAAACTATATAAACTAGAATTGTGGTAGGTGGCTTGCAATTTTAGTAGGCTAGCGCAACACTTGCTTCGCCTCATAATTGTCTAACCGGTTTGTTAAGTGTTGTTGTAGAAAATTTTAATAGGCTATTCACCCCCCTCTAGCCATTAGGACCTTACAACTGCCCTCCACCCTAGGCCATCGCTGTCCTCTACCCTAGGCACGCTGCTCCCCATGGCCACGAGGTCAAACTCCTCACCGGAGCGCCGCTGCGAGCGGGCGTGACCTCCACGCTAGAGCCTGCTGAGGGCGCGGCCTCCATGCATGGAGAAACGCTATGGGCGAACGGGATGTCAGGAGCGCCAGCTCCCTCCCCTGCATCTCTAGGCCATGACGGCGTTAGGCTACTCCGGCCAGTCGTGCCTCCTTCCTGTGACCGCGGCAACGACACATCTCCAGGCCATAGGCAACGGCGCATCTCCACCCCCTCCCCTACGGCCATGTAGGCGCTACTCTATCGCAACTCGAGATCCATCCCAGCAATGGCGGAATGCCATGGTGGTGAGAGGAGGAAGATGTGATGTCCATGACATGTGGGGTCCGCTTGCAAGTGAGAGAAGCTTTTTTAAAAGCCATAGCTGATCAACCAAATAGGCTTTCAACTATCTCACAACAGCTTTTCCAAAGTAGCTTTTGCAAACGCCATAGCTCACATCAGCTTTTACAAAAGCCATAGCTCAACCAAACAGGACCTAATTATTGCCCTAGGCATAGTGCCATGGACGATCCACCGAGTATCATCCCTATCGTTTGATGCATGTTCTGGTGTTTTTTCAAGTCTATTTTAAATTTGGTTTAGTCCAATTCAACTTTTTTGAGATTCTATACTTAAAACCTACCGAATGAGACTCTTATGCCAAAGTCTCGAACAAGAGTAAGTATCTTCTGCATACCAAATGTTCTCATTTGAATCTCCTCGAGATGCATATCTCAGACCCCTCTTAATAGTACAGCAAAAGGAAAAACATAAAACCCTAATGCATACTATAGTGAATGTCCTTGAATACCAAGCTTGCTTTCACTTTTGTAACACCTCTAGTGTTACGAGCTCGTTTAGTACCACGATTTAGGCCTAAGAAAAATTTACCAAAACGATTTTCTCGGATTTTAAAATTTAAAACTAGCTTTTGCGTCAACGGTAAAAATCGAAGATTATATTTTAAAGCGTTGTTTGTGGTGATTTGTTTTGCGCAAAATAATTAATAAACACCTTAATATTTTGTTCCATGGTTTGGTATGAGTATGAGCTATCGCGTGCGATGTTTATTGGCGTAAGTCGATAGGATTAAGATCTTTTGGAGTGCCAACGACGTATCATTGTTCTCGTCGTGTCGTCTCACGCGTAGGCAGCCAGCCAGCAGAGCCACGCGATGCCCATGTGTTCAGCTGCTGACGTGTTTTGCTTTGCTTGCATTCCCTCTCTCTCTGTTTGGTGCGCCTAGACCCACCTCATTTCCTCTCCTTCCAGTGTGCGTTCACCATCAACATCGTTGTCTGTCTTGCCTCTGTTGCCTGCCTTGCTTGTCTTGTCTCGCTTGCCTCTGTTGCCTTTGTCTGACTCTGCTTCTCTGCTCCCCTTTTTCTTTACCACCAGGGCTAAGCATGCACGCAAGCATCGCACATCCTTGTCGTGTACGCCGCAGCGTCAAACGAGCCATCCAGCGGCAGCAGGCACCATCTCCCTCGCCTACTACTACTGTACTCTAGTGTGGCCGCGCCCTCATAGTATCGCCGCCAAGCCCTAGCTCTGCTCATCCTCCTCGCTCTCTCGTTGTTTTCCTCCCACCGCAGCGCCGCCATGGCCAGTCATCGATGCCGCTACTCGGCACCCCACGTGCAGGCACGCCCAAACCATGTGTAGCTCCTCGCCCTCCCTCTCGTGCTCCTATGCTACTCCCCACTCCTCTGCCATCATTGCCGAGCTACTGTGCCGTATCTTGCCGCCTGTCGTCTTTCCCTTTTCCCTTTCGCGCGTGCGCCCCGCCTGGGCCCGTGTTGCCCTGCGTTGTTTCCCTTTCGGGACGGCCGCAGCACTTTGCCGCCACTGCGTTGCCATGGCCGCGCCGCAACAGCATCCCCGCAGTCACCGCGCCTCACCCCCTCCGGTGCTGGCCCGTCCCCGTGAGCGAGCACGCCCGCGCCCCTCGGCCGCACTGGACATGCAGCTTCCCCGCGCTGCCCTCCTGTGCGTCTGCACCATCGCAGTGCCCACGCCTACGATGCCCCATAGCGCACCAGACCACCGTGTGCGCCTATGCCTGTCCATGCTTCTAGCATAACACCGCTACTCCTTGCTGTCTCGTGTGAGCACCCATGCTGGTGTGCCGCCATCGCCTATTGTCGGAGCGCTACCGCCCGCGGCGGTTGCCGCGCGCGTGGCTGGGCCATCACTAGCGGCGCTTGGCCGAGCCTCCACCACCTTCCCCTACCTAAGCCATGCTCACCTTTGCCCTCGACCGCTACCATGCCATTGCCACCTTCTATCCAACCGGGCCACCGCTGCCAGCTTGCCGCCGCCATGGCTCGTGCGGGCAGGCTACCGGGGATCGGCTCGGGTCTTGCTACGGCCAGGCGTGGTCGTGTGGGCTCCCCGTGCAGCTCGCCGGTGGGTGGTCCACCGCCATCGTGCCTTCCCCGGCCCCACCACGCCGTTCCCGCCACCGCCTGGTGTTCCCCGTCTGCCCTCTGCTTTTGAGGATGAAGAGAAGGGTATAAATCCAAGTAGGAATTTTGTACAGGGTTCTAGGTGTAAAATACGTGACTCATTTAAATAGTGTCTATGGATTTTGAGTTGAATAGAGGCAAACGTAGGGTCGTTTTTGCAAAACTGCCAGCGCACCCTGGGCTTGCCAGTTGGGCTGGTTGGTTGGGCCGCGCTCGCTGTCCGTTTGGGCCACCGGCCTCCTCTGTGGGCCGCGCACCCTGTCTGGGCCGACCATGCGCCACTGGGCCACGCTTGGTCGGTGGGCCACGCCGCGCTGCTGGGCCACCGCCACGCCGCGTCTGCTGGGCTGAAATGGGTTGCCTCCGGCCCTTTACGTTATCTAAACGCTTTTCTAATATAGGTTTCTGGTTTAATTTGTAAAATCAATATAAAATAGTATAGGGGTCCATAAATGATGAAACTAATTTTGTTAGTCTCCTAAAATCATGATCTACATATTAGTATATTTTGTTTACATAGTATGATAATATTCCTAGGAGCTATATAATTAATTTAAGGTACTTAATATTATAAAAATATAAATTTGTAGGAATTGTGGTGATAAACTGGTAATAGTATTGAATCTGAAATTTTTACAGTAGGCTCCTAGCAATATTAGGTGCTCACTGTAATTTTTGTAGCTCCAGAATAATTAGTTTACTAGATTAATAATGATGCCCTATTTCGAATAAAGATTAAATTGATATAACTGAATAAAGAAATAACTTGGGTTTATATAACTAAAATAATTGTTGGGAAATAACGTCTTTTTTTACAACATGGATATGTAGCCTAAGTACAGTCGTCGTTAGAACTAGCTCGTTAACTTGTGTGACATAAATCGTATTTTTTGAGTCACGGTTGCAGTCGATTAATTATGTCTTTGCATTGCATCACATTGCATATCATATAGGTATGATGATGGATCAACGGATCAATTGAAGGATGATTAGGAATCCGAAGATGGTGTGATGATATTCTCTCCAGGAGATAATGCAATGGGCTTTCTATTCAGTTGATGGTGGATTATCTGAAGATGCAGATACTAACTTTTTAATATATATCTTACCCAGGCAAGCCCCGGTGCATAACCCCTACTTTTCTGTAGTTTAAATTATATTTGTGCATTAAGTTTTAAGGAGTTGAATGAAACCCACTTGCATATATATATATGCAGGATCGTGTAGATTGCTATGTTGTAGGACTTCAGTAGAAGTCGAGTGATTGTTGTCACTCGCGAGATATAGAAAATATATTACTGTATTATTATCACTTAGAAAATATAAATGGTGGAAAGAAAAAATAGTGACCGGGCAGGGGTATGGTTTGGGTATTGGTGGGTGTAAGATGTTGTGTCACCGCGGATGCGGGGCATATCTTGGTTACACTGCTTTCCCTTTCTGTGTCGGTTAAGGACCGGTCGTTGCATAAAACGCTAGGCAAGTCATAGACTTATTATACCGAGCACATACTTGGGTATGGACGCTTGGAAGACTTGTTACTCTCTTATCATGGGTTCTGGCTCTTTTCGGACTGACTGTCTTGGTGGTTTTTGGGTTAGGAGGTCCTTGCACCGTACTGAGTCTGGGACTCAGGAGAGGGGGCTTGGAGTTCCAGTTTAGACGGGGACCTGGACCCCGTGACAGGAGGGTAGTGGGTTGGTCCTGCTTGTGCCCGGGGTACAAGTGGGGCGTGTGTTTTCGAGGTACCCAGCTGGGGGCATTGATTCGCGAATCACCGGTGTTCCGGTACGACTTGTCTTAACTCTAGCGCCGTAGTAAGAACTAAAAGATGAAAGATGAAAAAATGAACTCTGATTGCTTACCATCTGCTTGAAAAGTAGCACAGGTGCTTACATAGAATGGTTGGTTAATGAACTAATGCGGCTGTTGATGAAAATCGAATATAAGGACGCACTTTTAGTAGTGCTCCTGCAGATGCAATAAACCCACAAGCCAGATAGCCTTGCATATCCTTGGAGTCTTTTCTTTTCTCCTATCGGGTAAGTTTGCTGAGTACAATTGAGTACTCAGGGTTTTATTTCCCCCTATTACAGGTGACAGGTGGATGCTAGAGCTGACTTTGTGTGTGGATTCCTCCTGGTGGGCTCAGAGAGGATTTTCTTTATGCTGCGATCATAGTCTTTATTTATAACTCTCACTAGCGATCATAGTCTTTATTTATAACTCTCACTAAAAGTTTTTGTAAATGAAAGTTTATAATCTGTTGTCATAATTTATATATCAATGATTCATCATGTCATGATTAGATAATTGTTTCCGCTGTAACCCTGTTCGCATGTTTATATTCCATTGTTAAACTTAATTGTTTATAACTCTGATAATATAATTACATTCCGTTGTTATAATAATAAATATTATACTCTGATGTTGTATTAAAAGTGATGTAAGAAATGGTTAAGAATGATGTAAGCTTTATTCTCTCATTTGTGATCCTGATGTCAAAATGTGGATTTTCGGGTTCTCCCTTGAGGTGTGCCCGACGGGACCGGGTAATTTAGTTTCCTCCTTCGAGTGCTTAGTGTCTAATTGAAGACGAGCACTCCTGTGAGGCATTAGATTAGGCGGTTCTGCCACAACTTGGTTGTATCTTTAGTCTTCAAGAATATCCTTTGCGCCATTCGCTAATCAACGATCCAAGTCTTCGTGGTTAAGACACTTATGGTCATTCAGTTTGTGACTCTTAAATGGTATTTTCATTGTAAAACACATGTTAGTCACATTTTGTGTTCTTCTTCTTCTATTTTGGATTTGAGTCAAACTATGGTTTGTATTCAACCGTTTTGTGGCATGATTTGTTCTTGTAGAGTCAACGTCATCAAAAAGCCATGGAAGCTAATGTCACAATGAGAGTGTTGGGAATTTTGCTATGCTTTTTAGGTTTTTTGTTCTTGTAGCATACATCAGCATGGGTTAGTTTATTATGTCTCGACTACACACCCTTAGTCTCTCATTTGCGATAGTGGGTGGGCAATCTATATCTCTTATAAAGCTGATGATCCTCACTATAAGTCTATCTCAACATGCAAGTCGTCCACATCATCTTCCACTAGCTATCTGCATTATCTCCCAATAATAGCCATGTTATCCCACTAACTTCTACTCCATCCGTCCCAAAAATAGATGTCATTCTCACTTCCCAAGAAGTCAGCTGCTTTTAACTTTGACTAAATATATATATAAAATATTAATATTTATAATACATAATTAGTATCATTAGATAGATCATTAAATATACTTTCATAATAAACTTATTTAGAGATATAAATATTGCACATATTTTCTATAAATCTAGTTAAAGTTGAAAATTTTGACTTGTACGCATCCCATAACGACTTTAGGACCGAGGGAGTAACCTCTAATTGCAGGTTATCCACATATATCTATATATCTCTTAACTTTATTTCAAATATTTTTTCGTAATCTTTGTTGCAACGTGCGGGGTATCTTCTAGTTCATATAATAATTGTACTATGATGTATTTTCGACATAGAATGGCTGAACTTGAAAATATATTTATCCATCTATATTTACAGAGAACTAGTTAATCGCTCAATGGTTGTTACTCTTTCCATAAAAAGAAAATACATTTTTTATAAATCAAATAATTTTAAATTTAACCAAATCTATTAAAAATCACATTAACATTTATAATACCCAATAAATATAATTAGATTAATTCTAGAATATATTTTTTAGATTTGTTTGGAGTCACAAAAGTTTACAATATATTTTCTATTTTCTATGAACTTAGTCAATTTTTAAATATATTTGACTTCTTGTTACAAAAAAGTACTCCCTCCATCCCAAATTGTAAGTCATTCCAAGAATCTTGGAGAGTCAAAGTTTTTCAAGTTTGACCAAATTTATATAACAAAATAATAATATTTATCATACCAAGTAAGTATCATTAGATTCTTCATTAGTTATATTTTCATATTATACCTATTTGATGTCATCAATCTTTGTATTTCTCTCTATAATTTTAGTCAAACTTGAAAAAGTTTGACTCTCCAAGATTCTTGAAATGACTTACAATTTGGGATAGAGGGAGTATATTTGACTTCGTCCAAACGTATAATCGAATCTTTTTTCAATTGATTGAGGAAGTATATAAAAAAAATTGTTAAAAAACGTTCGCAAGTAAAGCCTCTGCGAGCGGCCCTGCATTTTTGTTATCCCGTCCGCCCAGGCTACTCCAGTGACCAGTTCTTCCCCCGCTCTCCCTCGCTCTCGCGTGCTTCTCCCGTCCCCCCGGCGTGCGCGCGCTCTTTCTCTCACTCGCTCTCTCGCGGGCTCGTCGCGACGACTGGGCGACAGCCGCCGCCGCCCTACGCCAGTTGCTCAGGTCTTCTTTGGGCCCTTCGCCGGCGACGAGCACGGAGCACCCACCAGGTATGCCTACCCCTTTTCTTCACCTAACTTAAGCTATTTGTATTCGAATCTGATGTAATTACAAGTGTAGTGTACATGTAGTATTATGCCTACTAACTCTATTTTTTGGCAAAAATTATTGGGTGTACATGTGTATACCCATGCCCTTTACTGGGTTCGCCCCTGATAGCTAGTAGTTATCAGTAGTATAACCTTTGTTCCTGCATGTTCGCAAATGCAGTTTCACTGTTTTGATATATTTTATGATGCAATACCACAATTTATAGGGTGTATATAGAGTAGAAACCAGAGGTTTGAATTGGTCTTGTGAATTCTTGTTAATCAAAGCACATTCAAGATCACATAGCTGCTCTCACGTGATATGTGCCTTTATGCAATTGCAAAGATGTAACAAAATTTCGTTGTTCCTTGGAAACTTTCCATTTTTTATAAGCAAACCTTTGAATCTGAATATTGATAGGCGTTTGCAGAGAGAATCGATAAATTCATCCGTCTGAAAGAATGGGTTATGGCATGAGTAGGCTAGAAGATGAATACTATGAGCCTGAAGGGCAGAATACTGATGGATCTGGCTCAGTTCAAGTGAACGATGAGTTTGCAAAATTGCATAACGATATTTTTCATATGACTCGAATGAGATCAGGACTTAGTGAAAGCTACAAGTCCATGGGTACCAACAGAGGAATAATATCAACGGCCAAGTTATTATCTCGAAGGGAAATTGATTGTTCTGGAAAGGGGACGTTCTCTTCTGGTGACCGTGCATTTGTTCTAGGTCGCTATGTTCCAATGAACGGCCCTGAATTATTGGATAGGATGGATTCTCGTGCTTACGTTTCACAGTTTTCTGCTGATGGTACTCTTTTTGTTGCTGGTTTTCAGGTATGCTATGCTCAACCAACAATAGTCGAGGTTTTTAACAAGTTCAAGTCAGAATTTCCCTGTGTTTAGTTTACCTTTTCTGTCACCATGCTATGCATTTTTTAGAATTAAAATGTATAAACATAATATAATAATGTTTCTTTTCGTTTTCAGGGAAGTCACATAAGAATATATGATGCTGATAGAGGCTGGAGCATACACAAAGACATTCATGCTAGGTGTTTGAGATGGACAATCAGTGATGTATCCTTATCACCTGATCAGCGGTATCTTGTTTCTCCTGGCTTTTCACAAGTTTAGCTTGTCACCCTTATTCACTTTTCATTGGTCATCATTGTAGATAAATCTCTTTCATTATTCTTCTTATTGAGAAGAAATATTCAATATGCAACTCTGTTCAACAGATGTGAATAAACCGAAGAGTATCAGATGTGGTTACATGTTTGACAACAAGGTTTTCCTTTTTCATTATTGTATTTTTGAGAGTAGTTTCCAGTTCTTCTAGTGGAAACATGTTGAAGTTGGTAAATGGATGTTTCATGTGGACAATTATCTAAAGAGACTAGTATCTAAAAACGAATTTTGCAATATGGACCTTACCTGTGTCTGGCACTCTGGCTACCAAGATTAAATGTATTGAAGTTGTTCTAACCATTAAATACACTATAATGACTGCAAGTACCTGTAGGACAATGAAGATTACAGGGACATTTTACTATTTTAGATTAGACTTCGTCTAGTCCATTTGGTCCTTCATTTCTAGCCCATTTGGTCCTTCATGACATAAAGGGCGCACCCAGTGCAGAGAGCTCCCGCTCTGTGCGGGGTCTGGGGAAGGATGTTAGTGGCAAGCCTTACCCTCGTCTGTGCAATGCGAGGAGACCACGACTCGAACCCGGGACCTTCCGGTCACAGGCGGTAAGACTCTACCGCTTGCACCAGGTTACATATTTTGTTTGTTGGTATGAGCATGTCTTGGACGTTTCAAAATGCGGGCGTACCCAGTGCAGAGAGCTCCCGCTCTGTGCGGGGTCTGGGAAAGGGTGTTAGTGGCAAGCCTTACCCTCGCCTGTGCAATGTGAGGAGACGTTTCAAAATGCATTCTAGCTTTTTATGTTTGCATATCATATTATCATTTATGTATATATGTACTTCATCAGTCTGGAATGTTCTCTCTTGCTCCCCATTTTTGCTTGTGTATCAGGCTGAATAATTGTTTTTTCATTATAAATCTGCAGGCCTACTCTAGTCTGTCACCTATTATCCATATTGTCAATGTCGGAAATGCTGCAAGAGAATCCTATGCTAATGTCACTGTGAGTTCTTACTAGGTTCTTGTAATTTGCACTCATTTGCTTTTCGAGTTTGTTATGATCAAACAGTCGATACAGTTGGGTTTGCTTTGGATTTTCACATGACTAGTTGCACAGCAAACAATGACTTTGTAGAAACATGTTTCTTCAATAATATGATTTTTATGTTAATCATCCACAACTGCATTTCATTTTAACTTCCATTGTGAATAAATAGAACAAAATATACAAGCACCAAACCTATTTTAGTCAAGGAACCTCTGGGGATTTAGGAGTTGTTTCTTGGTATAATAATAGCCAATTCATTAACTTTTTATTTCTTAAAATTGGCATTCAATCCATCAGCTGGATGGTACTAAATATTAGAAGACGAGATGTACCTGTCCTCCCCTAGTGTGTTTACCATTCAGTTTAATTGATGAACCTAGGAATAAATTGATGAGCTCAGTTACGTGATAGAACTTATATACATGTATTTAGGGATGGTATTCACTTTGTTTAGCAGTTAATTACTCTGGGTGCTTGCAAGCAGTTACAATACCTTCACTGTTTATTATACTTAGTCAACAGAAATTACAATTTTACATCTTTCTGCAGGACATCCATGATGGATTGGACTTTTCACAGCATGAAGATGTTCAATATTCGTTTGGAATATTTTCCGTGAAATTTTCCTCTGATGGACGGGAACTTGTTGCTGGCAGCAATGATGAATCAATATATGTCTATGACCTTCATGCAAACAAATTGACATTATGTTTACCTGCTCATACAGTATGAAAATTGCTTACTTTCTTGCTTATATTTCCTTTTATTTTCATTTGATCTACTCCCTCCATCCCAAAAAGGATGCAATTCCAGCTTTCTACGAAGCCAATCTATCTCAACTTTGACCAAATACATACAAAAAAAAAACTATGTATGATATCTAATAATTATAATCAGATTCACCATGAAGTATATTTTCATACCTATTTAGAGTCATAAATGTTAATAACATTTTCTATAAACTTAGTCAAACTTAAGGAACTTTGACTCAATCCATACCCATAATTGCATCCTTTTTGGGATGGAGGTAATAAATTGCATTTGCTACATCTACATGGAGTCCTTTTTCTAGCTCACATCTGACTCTCGGGAGATTGAGGTTGATCTACAACTCGGGCTATCTGATCGCTCCAAGAAAATCCAGTGATGCTTTGTACAAATGCATTTGTTATGTCCCTCCCCCTTTTCTGGCAAGCTGCAGTATTGATGTCCAAACTGTAGACATGAGTTTCAGAAGAAAGAAAGAAATGATATTGCTGGATCCAAAGGTAGTGTTGGGGAAGTGGGCCATCGCTTCATTCCTGGAGGCTCTTGGAAGGAGGAAGGAGGTCCCGACAGGGGTCCTTCTGGAGGTTGCTAGCTAGACAGAAGCAGCCATCGGAGGAAGCCCCCCTCAGCGTTCACCAAAGGGATTCTCTGTTGGTTCCCCGCGACGGGTCTGGGAAGCAGCGACGAGGATAGTTTTCCCTAGAATCCATCAGCAGAAGAATGGTTTTTGGGGGTGCCAAAGGACAGGAGGGGTCCCACAGTTCCCTCCCAAGTCAGCATGCAGTACCCTCTGTCGGAGAAAGGGCTGTCCTAGGCTGGAGGGATGAAGACCAGAGCTGGATATCCCGGGATCATCCCTTCCATGGGAGGGAGAGGCTTTCAGTGGACAAGAAGGGGTCACATTCCCTTTTTTTTTCTCGAACAACGCAGGAGAGCTGCATGTCATAGTGTCATTCATTAAGAAGGGAAAAGGTACAAACGGCTTGCAGAAAAGGGAGAAGCTAAAAGCCCCTCCCGAACACACACGAGACTACAAAAAGACATGCCAAGTTAAGGGACACAACACGACCACAACCAGCCCACCTCCAACCACCCTCAAGGGTCGGGGCCTAGCGACCTAAGGAGGAGCTCATGGAGGGCTGAGGTGCCAACCAAACAGCACAGACTGCTTTCATTAGCCACTGTGAGAAGGAGATTCTGAATGTTTGGTCTAGCACCTTCAAAGACCATGGCATTCTTATGTTTCCAAATCTCCCAGGCGACAAGAATGATTTGAGAGCTAAGGCTCACATTCCCCCCCCCCCCCCCCCCCCCCCCCCCCCCACCCCCACACCCCACCCATGGGTCTGTGGAGGTAATCCATTGACAAATAACATAAGCATGTGGCATCCACCAACTGTTGTCCCACACTCCCACTCCCTTCTCGCCTTCGGATCCTACCAAGGTTCCAGGGCCACTTCTACTTGTTTGTGGATCTATTTCACAACAGGTTAGTGGTATGGGTCATTTATTTTCCTTTGCTGGCATGATGTCTGCCATGCCAAATTTGGGAGCTACTAGCATAGGCATAACTGCATAAGTACAGTTTTGACCTTCCTGTATCGAAATTTTAGGCCCTTTGAGGTTACAGAGCTGATGGTATCCAAATTTGTGGCACTTCAAGATTATGGAGCTGATTGGGACAGCAGCAAACAAGTTGGAGATGTTCTAAGAAGCCAAGTGCACTATTTGGCATACATGGTTCCCGCCTGGTTGATTTTAAGCTAGACATGAACCACAAGAAATTCTCGTGCACTGAAGAATGTCGGCAATGGTGCCTCAGGTGCAGAGGCGCCAATCAAGAACTGATTAACATCCCATTTCAACCAACCCCTATGAACACTTGTATCTTGCATTGCACAATTTTTTTAAGAGATTTAATTATGCTTGCTTTGGGACAAGTTAGTTCTGGGTAGAGGGAAGATGCCACTGGCTGTAGAGAAGCAGCAGAGAAAGCGTAAGTTGATGGAAGAAATATGAGAGGCTCTGACCAAGGATGGAAACAGAACATGATGGAGAAATGCTTATGAGCTATCAAGTAAGGTCACTGAATTATGAGCTGGAGAAAGGTGTGGATGGGTGGTTCTGGCCTGTATTTTTAAGTCAAATTGAAGGGGTTTATAAAGGTGTCCTCTAGCTAGCTTCTATCTTTAAGAAAGAAAAGGCAGATTTCTAGTGTCGAACACCCCTATCTATTCCCATGACTCATTTCGTGCTGCTGTACCACTAATCCTCTTCAATTTAATCACAATTTGACAGGTTACGCTGCTCATGCTACCTTGCATCTTGCTGACAATATGCATCCTCAGATTTAGTTAGCATAGAATGTCCTCCTTTCCTCCTCTCTGGTCCCTTCCATTTGCCGCACTCAATATCCGTCTTGGGCAGTTTGCACCTTATAGCAGAATTACTGCAAACCCAACCAGCACTGCAATGTGTGAACCCCTTGGAGTGGAATGTGGCACTGGGGCCGTGGTAAAAAAAATAAAAAAGAAAATATGCAGCTCAACGGTTCTGTCAGCAAAGTACATGTCGAATTTGGTTCCCATTGGCCCCAGCTCCAATGCCACCCTCTTCACCTTGTGCTATGTGCCTACAACATATGACTATTTTCTTGAGAACATGCTGGGCATGTTTTTCATCACGAAGAAGAGCGTTCCAGACTGACCAGAACGAAAGGGGCACAAAGGAGAAAAGGAGAAAGACGAAAAGCAACAAGCACAGTGAGAACAAATAGCTAGGAGCCAGGAACTCTAACTTTGGTGGTGACGAGTTCCTCTTCTTGTTGTCCACTTCCTCTGCATGTTGATTACCAAGTAAATGGTAGAGCATTTTGAAAGTTGTGGATGTGAAGTGAACTGTTGTGGAAGTCCACTGGGGTGTAGCTGACTTTTGCTTTGATATAGTAGCCAAAATAAGTTAGGCCATATACATAGGAAAAGTTTCCAATCATGGTAGCCTTTTTCCGTTTATGCTATTTGTTGGACATTGTTGGATGACAAATGCAAACGAATGTAAACTTCTATATGGATGTTTTATGATGCACCCGACAGAGGGGAATAATATGTGTCTTTGTCACAGCTACAGAAACCTCTCTTGCTTGCTCTGTGGCTGCGAATTGTTTACCATCTTGATAGTATTTCTATACTTCATATTTATCTGTTTTGGTATATAGAGTGATGTTATCATTCTATTAGGATATGTATATATCAGGATCATTAGAGAGATCCCCTAGATAGGCTAGTTGCTATGTATAGCCTAGTTTCCTTACATTAGGATAGCTTCCTTGTACAGGTAATAGTCTCCTATATTTGTACTTGCCATGTGTGCCTAATTGGCCCTATATATGCAAGGCTCCCCACCCACATTGGGTGTGTGGTGATTCTATTCTACATGGTATCAGAGAACTAGTTCCCTTTCTCCCTCCCTCCCATAGCCTTTCTCCACCATCGGCTGTCTTCCCCACCAGCGGCTCTCTTCCCAGGCAACAATGTCGGCCTCCTCTGCCACTAGTGCCTCCCACTCTACGGACTCCATCTCCGCCCCAGCCATCCTCGTCGCCCCCTACGCGACAATCTCCGTCAAATCCCATGTCCCGGTGACCTTGGAGCTGAACCACCCCAACTTCAACCAGTGGTCGCCGTTTTTCACCTCCCTCTGTGGGAAATTCGGCCTCCTCCCGCACATCGACGGCACGGCGGCGGCCAGACCCACTGACCCTGCTTGGGCCATTGCGGACTCCTGTGTTCGCAGCTGGCTCCTCGGCACTGTCGGGCCCGACGTCCTCAGCCTTGCTGCGGCACCGGACCAGACCGCGCGCGAGCTCTGGGTCGCCATCAAGCGCCTCTTCGAGGCCAACAAGGCCCCCCGTGCCATCTTCCTGAGCCACAAGTTCCACTCCATGACCCAGGGCGACTCCTCCATTGACGAGTACTGCCAGCAGATGAAGGCCACCGCCGATGCGCTCCGCGATGTCGGCTGTACCATCACCGACCCGGAGCTCGTCCTCAACCTCCTGCGCGGCCTCAATCCTCGCTTCGCCAGCACTGCAGACAACATCGCCGACTCGAACCCGCTGCCGGACTTCGCCACCACTCGCGAGAAGCTCGTCCTCAAGGAACTTCGCCTTGCCAACGAGGGCACGGTCGCCGCCTAGACGGCGTTCAACGCCACGTGCGGCCCAGCTTGCCGCTCGGCCTCCGCCGCCGCGGGTGGCGGCTCCTCTGACGGTCGCCAGGGCGGCCACGGCGGCAGCGGCTACGGTGGCCGCAGCAGCAGGGACGGGGCGGCCATGGCGGCGGCGGCGGTTCCTAGTCTGGGGGCGGGCCGCGGGCAGCCACACCGCCCGCCGGCCCCTGGTTCTGCTATGCCCCCTGGAGAGCCGGGGCGCAGCAGCAGCAGTGGCGCCCGCAGGCGGCGCACCCGGCATGGCGCGGCCCCGGCGTCCTCGGCGCCCATCCTCAGGCCCATACCGCCTTCGCCCCCGCCCAGTTCTCCGACTGTGCGGCCCCTCCTTCGCAGCAGACCAGCGGCTGGGATCAGGCCGGCCTCGTCGCTGCCCTGAACCAAATGTCCCTCCAGGGGTCCAACCCCTGGGCCTCGACACCGGCGCCACAACTCACATGTCGCCCTCGGCTGGTATACTTCTGTCCCGTCTCCCCCCTCCTACCTCTGGCATCACGGTTGGCAACGGCAGCACCATTCCTATCACATGCCGTGGCACCTCCACACTGTCTTCTCCCAACTCTACTTTTCGCCTCACTAACGTTCTGGTTGCGCCGGCCCTCGTGCGCAATCTTCTTTCCGTTCGTCAATTCACACGTGACAATGATTGTTCTATTGAATTTGACGCTTCCGGTTTTTCTGTCAAGGACCAACAGACAGGGCGCATGACTCTTCGCTGCAATAGTGGTGGCGACCTCTACACCTTCCCCTCCACGCCAGCACACCACTGCAGCCTCGCCACCACCTCATCGCTATGGCACCACCGCCTTGGTCACCCCGGTCCTTCCAGCCTCGCCACTCTACAGAGCATGTCGGTCATCTCCTGTAATAAGAGCCCATCATCTCTATGCCATGCCTGTCAACTTGGCAAGCATGTCCGGCTCCCATTTAGTCATTCTACCTCTGTGACCACTGCTCCCTTTGATTTAGTTCACTGTGATGTATGGACGTCCCCGGTCCTTAGCACCTCCGGTTTTAAATATTATCTTGCTCTACTGGATGATTTTTCCCATTATTGCTGGTCGTTTCCGCTTCGTCACAAATCCGAGGTGCACCGCCACATAGTCGATTTCACTGCCTACGCTCAAACACAGTTTGGCGCCACACCGAAATCATTCCAAGCTGATAATGGGACCGAGTTCGTTAACCATGCTACCACCTCCTTCCTCGCTAGTCATGGCATTACGCTCCGCCTCTCGTGTCCCTATACCTCTCCACAGAATGGCAAGGCTGAACGCATGCTTCGCACCACCAATGACACTATCCGCACCATGCTCCTTCATGCGTCCATGCCACCTCCCTACTGGGCTGAAGCTCTTGCCACTGCCACTTTCCTCCTCAATAGGCGACCCTCCTCCATACAAAATAATATACCCTATCAGCTTCTTCACAAAACACTCCCAGACTACTCCTCGCTTCGAGTTTTCGGATGCCTCTGCTATCCAAATCTCACTGCCACCCCCCCCCCCCCCCCACAAACTAGCCCCTCGTTCAACACCCTGTGTCTTCCTTGGCTACCCATCCTCTCACAAGGGGTATCGCTGCCTCGACATGTCCACTCGGCGCATCATCATCTCTCGCCATGTTATTTTTGATGAATTGGTGTTCCCTTTCTCGACAGCACCATCGGCGGCCTCCATGCCGTCTTCACTTGATTTCCTGATGCAGGGACTATCTTCCTCGACGACACCTGCGTCCACCGCTCCGCTGCTCGCTGGCCCTATGGCCCCCACCTCCAGCGTGGACGAGTCCCCGGACCTCCTGGACCCGGCTATCCTCCAGCTGGGCCCTCTGGCTCCTCCTGCGGGCGGGCCCCGGCTGGGCGGCCAGCGCTTCGGCGCCGTCTACACTCGCCGTGCCTGGCTTTCTGCAGCGCGGACCGACCAAGCAGCAGCTCCTGTGGCCGTAGCCGTGGCACCTACTGCACCACTGGTGCCCCCTGCCGCGCCTCCAGCAGCACCAGCAACAGCTGCTGGCCCTGGTGCAGCAGCTCCTCGAGCTGCCGCGCGGCCTGTGACGCGCTCACAGACCGGCAATCTCCGCACCGTCGAGTGCTACAGATTCTCCGCCTCCGCTGCCTCGCCCCTCCCGGCGAACTATCGCAGCGCCCTGGCTGATCCCAATTGGCGCGCTGCGATGGCGGAAGAACACAAGGCGCTGATCGACAATGGCACTTGGCGCCTCGTCCCTCGCCCGCCTGGTGCGAACATCGTCACTGGAAAGTGGCTGTTCAAGCACAAGTTTCACGCCGACGGCTCCCTCGCCCGGCACAAGGCCCGCTGGGTCGTCCGTGGCTTCACCCAGCAAGCCGGCGTCGACTACGACGAGACCTTCAGTCCGGTGGTCAAGTCGGCCACGATCCGCACTGTCCTCAGCATCGCTGTTTCTCGGGAGTGGCCTATCCGCCAGCTCGACGTGAAGAACGCCTTCCTTCACGGCCACCTCGAGGAGACGGTCTACTGCGAGCAGTCGTCCGGCTTCGTCGACCCTGCTGCCCCTGCCTCTGTCTGCTTGCTGCAGAAGTCCTTGTATGGACTCAAGCAGGCGCCGCATGCTTGGAACCAGCGCTTCACCACGTTCATCCACAGCATCGGCTTCACCCCCTCCAAGTCGGGTGCCTCCCTGTTCGTCTACAAGGTTGGCGACGAGCTGGCCTACCTCCTTCTCTACGTCGATGACATCATTGTCACCGCGTCGTCTCCGGCCCTTCTCCAGCACGTCACCGCGCGCCTCCACTCGGAGTTTGCCATGACGGACCTTGGCGACCTGCACCACTTCCTCGGCATCTTGGTGACTCGGGACAGCCGTGGGCTGTTCCTTTCCCAACGGCAGTATGCTGTGGATCTTCTCCAGCGTGCCGGCATGTCTGAGTGCCACTCGACATCTACCCCCGTGGATGCCCGGACCAAGTTGTCCGCCACAGAGGGCGCCGCGCTCGCTGACCCCTCGGAGTACCGAAGCCTTGCTGGTGCGCTCCAGTACCTCACCCTGACGAGGCCGGACCTGGCCTATGCCGTCCAGCAGGTCTGCCTCTTCATGCACGACCCCCGCGAGCCGCACCTTGCGCTGATCAAGCGCATCCTGCGGTACGTCAAGGGCTCCCTATCGTCCGGCCTGCACTTGGGCACCGGTGCCATCGACCAGCTCATTGCCTACTCCGACGCTGACTGGGCCGGCTGCCCCGACACGCGCCGCTCCACCTCCGGCTTCTGCGTCTACCTCGGCGACAACCTGGTGTCTTGGTCCTCCAAGCGCCAGACGATGGTGTCTCGCTCCAGTGCCGAAGCTGAGTACCGTGCAGTGGCCCATGTTGTGGCCGAGTGCTGCTGGCTGCGTCAGCTGCTCCAGGAACTCCACATCTCGATCCCGCGTGCGACGGTTGTCTACTGCGACAACGTGAGCGCCGTCTACATGACTGCCAACCCCGTCCACCATCGCCGCACGAAGCACATCGAGATCGACATTCACTTCGTCCGCGAGAAGGTTGCTCTAGGACAGTTCCGGGTTCTTCATGTTCCCTCCGCGTACCAATTCGCAGACATCATGACCAAAGGTCTACCCGTCCAGCTCTTCATTGATTTCCGGACCAGTCTGTGCGTCCGTGATTCTCCCGTTGCGACTGCGGGTGGGTATTAGGATATGTATATATCAGGATCATTAGAGAGATCCCCTAGATAGGCTAGTTGCTATGTATAGCCTAGTTTCCTTACATTAGGATAGCTTCCTTGTACAGGTAATAGCCTCCTATATTTGTACTTGCCATGTGTGCCTAATTGGCCCTATATATGCAAGGCTCCCCACCCACATTGGGTGTGTGGTGATTCTTTCTATTCTACACATTCAATTTTGATCTTTCCAGTCTGATGTCAATACAGTAGCATTTGCTGATGAAACCGGCCATCTCATATATTCTGGAAGTGACGACACTTTATGCAAGGTAGGTTGCTGTTCTAAATTATGTAAAATTATTTGTTTTCTCCATTGACATATTTTATCGAATTATTCCTCAGATTTGTTCGTCATACCTGAGTATACGCATGTCTAAGGTTTCTTTAGTGGCAGTCCACATTCTTTTTAGGGGGTGGGGAGTCAATCTTTATTTCGTAGGATGTTTTTAGTTGTCTGGATAACCCCTCAAAACTATTTTTCAGTTCAGAGTAACCCATGATCAATTATGTCGTCCCCCCCCCCCCCCCCCCCCCCCGCACCCACCCACCCCAAGTTGAAATTTTGTGGGATGATAGATGGCTATGTTATGAAATATTTTCATGACTATTAGTATTAGGTTGGACCACTTGAAACTGCTTTAATCCCAATGATATTAAAATGTTTGATGATAATAAACAGGATGAAACTAGTTCATAACATACTAGGTGATGTTATCTACCATCACCTAAACTTAAAACGCAACTTTTACAAGGAGAAAAAAAACAAATGTTATTAGGGATTGAAGTGTCCTAATTTTAGTAATTTGCGGGCTAATGTGAGCCAAAAAATAGTTGACGGGTTATATGTGTTAGAATGAGAGAAGATGTGGAATGAACAATAGTCAGTTATGGATTTTTGGCAGTCCTGTTTCAGTTCTTTAGGGCTGGATATTCTGAGATCTCCCTGGGAACATAAAGGAAAATGTTTAATCTTCTAAATTGCTTTCATTTCAGCAGTGCTGCAGTATGTGACCTTTGTAGTCTGCAGGTCTGGGACAGGCGGTGTTTGTCCACAGGACAAGCTGCCGGAGTTTTGACTGGACATTTGCATGGGGTAACACACATTGATAGTCGTGGAGATGGTCAAAGTTTCATATCCAATGGAAAAGACCAAGCAATCAAACTGTGGGATGTCAGGAAAATGACGTCCAATGCTGATAGGTACTTTTTCTGAATCTAAATATACTAGTATATTGCCCGTGCTAATGCTACGGCCCACATTAAGTCCAAAGTTAATTCTACCAAATTTGAAGTACTTAGCTAATTGTGCTTTGTCAAAGCTGTTTCCATAGCACTGAACTTAGCACTGAAAGTTCAGCGTTTTGCCAGGTTAGGACTCCATTTTTTTTAAGAAATGACACTGGCACAAGGCATATTAGACAAATAACATATGGCACCATACCCAAGCCACATTGATCTATCTATGCAGTCCCTACAAAACCAGTGCAATCACTCCATGACTGTCCTTGTCTTCCGAATAATTCCTGCAAAATAGGACCCCAGAGAGGACTCTTAATCCACCCACAACAATATGATGTAAATCAGCGTCAATCCAGATTAAGCAAAAGGACAATATGTTTCTTGAAAATGCTGACCCTTTCATATTCAGTAGTTTTGCAAAAGGATGGCCAGTATTAAGCAAAAGGATAATATGATCTAAGAGTAGTTTTGCACAGAACGTTAGATCCAAATATTTACTTAAGATTTTTTTTCCCTACATAAACATGAGAAAACTACATTTAATGTAGCTCATCATCTATCCTACAATCCTACCCATCAGCCAATGGCAGATGAGTGGGAGAAAATAATACTGGCCACAACAATTATACCATTTATCTTGCATGTGGATAGCTTATACAAACTAAAGAACCTAAAAATTATTACCATAGATGTTACCTCAAGCTTCTCATTTTCTTTTGACATCACCTTGCAGCTCTCTGCAAAGCCCGCATCTCCTGCACAAATAGCCAAACAAGAACAAACTGTAGTGTGTAGTCAATAGAGTATATAATTTGGCTTCAAAACTTGAGTATATATCCAGTTTTATTTAACCAAACTGTGGGATGTCAGGAAAATGACGTCCAATGCTGATAGGTACTTTCTCT
Organism: Miscanthus floridulus; assembly: GCF_019320115.1. Classification (NCBI taxonomy): domain Eukaryota; kingdom Viridiplantae; phylum Streptophyta; class Magnoliopsida; order Poales; family Poaceae; genus Miscanthus; species Miscanthus floridulus. The sequence continues at coordinate 82,473,669 of NC_089595.1, read as the reverse complement.
GAATCTAAATACAAGTCCACCACTCCACCTAGCCATCCGCATTCTTCTACCAACATAAATTCATATACAATATGTGGCACATTTTGCCTTCTCTTTTCTGTTTTGCTCCTTTTTGTCATTGTAAATGTGCTTACAATGATTTATGGGCATATGATCATAATACCACCCACATTACTCCATGTGTACGAGGTGGAATGACAGTGTGTTAAGGCACCAATGCCAAATGTGTCTGATGTACAGGAGGATTATGTGTTGCCACCCTCAACAGCGGCCAGTTTGCCGACTCCATTTTCTTATCTTAAAGGAGCTGCTCAACCTTAAGATTAAGTGGCCATCTTACAGTATAAAATTACTCTATTCTTCTATGCAGTAGTGCAGATGGAGCCCCAACTTGGGACTACAGATATTCAAGGTATCCGCAGCAGCATAAACAGTTAAAGCATCCGCATGATCAGTCATTAGCGACGTACCGTGGACATTCAGTCCTCCAGACATTAATCCGTTGCTACTTTTCTCCTGCTTACAGGTGACCCTTTTACCACCATTCTGGTATGATTTTATTGACAGTTCTACTAGTAACGTCTCCTTATCATACGAGCAGCCAATAGGATTTCGATTTTACAAGTGCTATTTATCCAGTTATACAGTATATATATCTAGGAGCTCACCTCATTGATGTATAATTTTTGTTTCTGCAGCACTGGGCAAAAGTACATATATACAGGGTCGTATGATTCCTGCGTTCACATCTATGATGTGGTATGTTTCGTCCCGACACGCACTTCATTTATACCATGCATTCCATGGTGGTAATCTGTCTGCTCGATGAATGCATGCCTATGCCATTTTTCACAGCAGTGGATAAAGAACTTCGTTTTACCTGCCGAGAAATTGTGCATGATCTGACGAGAACACAGAACACAAGTTACTTACTAATAAACAATGCCAGTTGATTCTCAGTTTCGTTTCGTGTTGCAGGTAAAGTGGATCGCAAGTTGCGAAGCTGAAATGGCATCAAATGGCCATCCGTGACTGCAGCTGGCACCCCCATTTGAGCCCACGCTTGTGAGCTCATCCTGGGACGGCCGTGTAGCGAAATGGACCAGTGCACGTGATCAAGAGGCTTCTGATGTCGATTGAGTCGACCGGGCAGTGAGTGGTCTTTATTTACTGTTCGTGGTCGTGGGCTACAAAAACATACGCAATCTTACACGAAAAAAAAAAAGTAAGCACAGCTCATAAAAAAGAAAGAAGATCATGTGTTGTAGTGGTGAACTGTATAATTTGTAAATATACTGAACTGAAACCTTTGTGATTATGAAGTTGTTTCATTAATATATACGTGTGTTTGGTTTGGTTGTCGATGTTCGTTAACTTTTGATTTGATGAGCAATGAGCTCATCCTTTTTTGTAAATAAAATTACCTTCAAACGGGCCTTATTGCGCTACAGTAAATCGCTTGCAAAGCAAAGTGCCAACGCCGTTTATTTTTTCTGGTTATCTTTGCTATACTTGCATAAATTTTACTGTGAAGCAAAGTGCCAACGCCATTGTGTTTTGCGATTGTTTTCTACTGCAGAACGCTCGCAAAGCAAAGTGACAACACCAATGAAATCGCATTGCATTCCCAGATCGAAGCAATACAGATCTTCCAAGTTCCAACACGAACATAGCTTTCTCCATCACCATCTTCTGAAACTGCCAAGACAACCCAACCAATTTCGCCAGATCAGGAGAAACCTCCCGCAAATCCGAAGATCCCGGCTGCTACTTCTTGCCCTTGGCGTCGGCGCCTCCGCCGCCTCCTCCCGCGGCCTGCGCCGCCTTCCTGGCAGCCTTCTCCTGCAGCGCCTTGGCGTCCCGCTCCCGCCGCTGCTCTGGGGTGAGCCCGTCGTCGCGCCCCTTGGCCACGGGCCGCCGCGCCTGCGCCCTCTGCCGGTCGCGCTCCCTCTGGTCGCCGCGTGCAGCCCACAGCTCAGGTCAAGGACAAAACAGCAACATCATCCGAAACACACCGGTGCTACAACAGAAAACATCAAAAAGGAAAAAAAAAATCTGGCAGGACCTAAAGAGAGACGAAAAGAAAAGCCCCTGCAATAATCGACAGAGCAACAGGAGCAAAAAAAACAGAGGGGAAGAAGAAAATCATGTGTGGCCAAGGATATGAGTCATTGTGCTGACTTCTCAACTGTGTTGGGAGGAGGATTATTTATATATTTACTATTATTATGATGTGAGTGGTATGAAAAGTACTATATCAGTGATACAGTATATGATGTCATCCATAATAATGGTAAATATATAAATGTCCACCTTGGGAGGAAGGGAAAGAGACGGGAGCAGGGGAAAACGTGAGGCCGACAGCCCAAGAATAGACGGTGCGGGAGAGGCCACGGGGGGACGGAATTTATACGCAGCTGGAGAGAACGGAACGCCTTGTATCCGGAAGCGTCTCTTGCTTCCGGAACCTTCTGCGCGGGGGAAAAAAATAATAATTTGGAGCACCGACCAGCCGTTTCTGGCTTTCCTGCTGCAGTTCTGCGTGCGCTCTACGCGATCGCGCCAGCGACGGGGGCGGGGAGAGCCGGGGAGGGGCCCCGCGTTGGCGAGGCCGGGCCGGGCCGCCGGGCTGCTGGAGCGAGCGAGCGCTGTGTACCAAAATGGGCCCAGATTAATTAATCATTTATATCTGCACTACTTTAAAAGTATTTTTTTCTCTCACAATATTTCAACATAAACCAAATGTCAGCGAAACGAACAGGGTCATTGTGTTAGAATAGAATCATTCTCTAAACAAGACCTTTTGTACTCTCTCACCTCTCAAAATCGTTTAGATTTAGCTTCCTGCTTGGTTAGAATTTGTTTTCAATGCGGTTTCATCATTTTTTATATTTAAAATGAATCGGTGGATACAAACTTGATGCACGGTACTTGGTAACAACCAAATCAAGGTATGAATTTCCAGATTGCAGGTGCACCTGTCGACGACCTTAACCCCTATGGCCTGCGGCGACAACCACCGCCAACAACGAGTTTGGCATCCCCACCATTGTACAGTACAGGGTACTACTACCGGCGCTTTTGACCGGCACAAGATGCTACACTGACGCCTCGACGACTCCAGATGGTACAGACCTTCCTCAGCAGATCAGGTCTCCAGAGTTGCTGGTCAACACTCAGCAGCAGCCCACTTCTTCCATCTACAACAAAGCAATCATGCACAGCACCTCTTCAGTGCTAATGGCTTAGCAGCTTCGGTGGTCTTTGCAATGGACATTCCAAGTCCAATCTTCCTAACAGACAGCCAACAATTGGTGACCTTCTTCAATGGCTCCAATCACTCATCGCCTCCATTCTGAGACATCAAACATTATACTCAGAAGTTCATCAACTTCAATGCAGCAAACAACTAAAGGTCTTCAAAATAGCAAGAAATCTCAACTCCACGGCGCACCTACTAGCTACTCGTTCTACGTCTCTGTATCCTCATGCTATGTCCATTACCTGCTCAAACCAGGCTCATGTATTTATTAGATGCCCCTTAAGGGAAGCTCTGACATCTGTATCTTCAGAGTATCTTTCCCTCACAGCAGCTTCTTGCTGTTTTTTTTTTCTTTTTTCCAAACGAGGCCATACCCCATTTCCATTACCGATGAGCGGAAATACATTGAGAGTTTTTAGAAGGTATCAGACAGAGTAAAGAATAACTAGATGAGTGATCCCACGCAGGAGACCTTGAGATAGAGCAGCTAGAGTTTCAGCCACATAACAGTACCATAAACAACCAGACAGAAGCTAGAACAACAGATAAGCGCCAGATATAAGCCAGAACACAGCTGAACATCAGATTGCCAGGTCTTGCGCCTCATCTTCATCATCCTCAACGTCCTGGAGCAGCATTGGTTTGGTTGCATCACCAGAAGGCTTGGCCAGCAGTTGAACAGCTATCTTTAGCATGGTATTGACCCCATTGATATCTCCTTGTCTCCATCAGCTTGAAGGCCTGCCCAGAATTTCATAAGAGCACATATGTGTAGGGCTGGATATCGAGCCAGCTCGGCTCGGCTCGTTAATATTATGAGCTAGAGAGGCAGCTCGGCTCGGCTCGTTACCAAGCTCGTGCTGGCTCGTTTAGCTCGCGAGCTACTAAAAAAAATATGACACACATGTTTATAATGTTTATGCTACATTAATTCCAGAAAGTGACGTCCACCATTATACAACCATACGTGATTAATACATATCAGGTTCATCAAAAGTATCAACCATGCAATATAGCTGGTCCATCTATGATCATGTAGTTCCAGCATACTAACTAGTTGCTTGCCACCACAAACTTAAGAAAGTCCACACAAATTCAATGTCAATATCATCATCTTCTCCCTGGAAAATAATCCATAAAATCAACATTTTAGTACCACAACAATTATAAAATTAAAATTCATATAAAATAGCTGAAAATAAGGATTACATAACAATAGAATAGGTGTACACTTCTAGGTCAGCATCATCGTCTTCTGGATTCATGGTCGTGGGCTGATAGGCCTCAGGTCGTGAGCAGCTCGCGAGCTGGCTCGTTAAAATAGCGAGCTAGACTTCCAGCTCAACTCGTGAAAAAGTTAAAACGAGCCGAGTCAAGCCGACCACGAGTCGAGCGAGTTGGCGAGCCGTGAGTATTTTGTCCAGCCCTACATATGTGACAAATGATCTCAATGGGGATTACCAAGAAGTTTCCCATCAAAGCACACTTTGTTATGAGTTTTCCAAATAAACCAGTAAATGGCAGCAATGCCCACGGCATAAAAGTTTCTACCATGAGGAATCCATTTTTCACACCATTTCCAACTTAGCTGGGTATTAGAAGGTATATCACTGGCACCCAAGCAAGATGCAATAGTTGCCCAAACAATCTTGGCAATGCAGCAGGGAAACAGTAAATGGTTTTCTTTTGTAAGGATAGCATTGTTTTCCACTAACCACGGAAAGAATTTAAGCTTGGCTGGAACTTTACTTTTCCAAATGTATTTAAAGGCAGGCCCACGCTCATTACTGGTAAGAGCATTATAAGTAGATTTAACCAAGAATTTGCCGTTGTTACCCAATCGCCAACCCACTTTATCTTGACCATGACTCAGAGGGAAAGAAAGGGAATCATGAACAATTTTTTCCCAATCTGATTTCAGGTCATCAACTAACCATCAAGCAAAGGTGATTTGGATTTCATCAGAGATCACTTGGTCAACATAAACATTTTTCTCTTCTTGCTGTTAATAAAGTTTTCCAGTTACAAAAAAAAAAAAAAAAAAAAAAAAAAAAAAAAAAAAAACTGAATGATTCAGTGCTTGCTTTTGGTATTCCTCGGACAAGCACAGTAAAGGCTAGGATTGCTTGTTACTCGAGAAATGTGATATAAAACCTCAGCCTGGCAATGTGCTTGTACTCCTAAAGAAACATCATCTAATAATATAAGTTCCTTATCATAAGGTAACATAACACTACTTAATAAATTTTAATGGCTATACTACTCGATCTTACCAAGTACTATAGAGGAATGCGAGCCACAGCAGAGATGACGTACAGTGCAATGCAATGGACCCATAGCCTGTCGTTACAACTAGCATGTTAGAAAAAAATCCAAGGGAATGTATAATTTTCTAAAAACGTTTGCATTGACAATTCAGCAGTCAACATAATCAGGTAGGACGTGAAAGCAATGTTTTCTGATCGTCCGATTAATCGTGATTAATCACATTAATCGTCCTTATCGGTACTTAGCACTCGATTAGGCCCTCCGATTCGATCAGAGCGATCAGAAACCTGATCGTCCGATTAATCGTCGATTACTCGCGATTAATCGTCCGATTAGGTCTCTTTGCCGATCAGCACTGATGATGAAGATGATGACCATGAATCACAAGTTCAGCCAGATGCATCTAATGCTGAAGTAGGAATGGAGGTGGATGGAGACGCGGGTGGAGATGGACGAGGCGGCTTCAATTTGGATGATGATTTGCTTATTTAGATTTAGATGGCTGCTGAATGCTGATTGAATGGCAGCTAGTGTTATCTTAAAAACTCTGAATGTTGTTTGCAGTGTTTAATTATTTAGTTTGTAAATCAGCAAACATATGGAGGCTAGGACAAGAATATGGAGTTAGATCTCATAGGTAAGTAACCAACTAACTAGAAATATGCTCGATGTCTACTATATAAATATATAGTATATGGTATATTATATATATACCATACATATATGATATATACTTATATAGTCATGCTATATGCTGGACGATTAGACCGATCAGAGGTCGATTAATCGTCCTGATCGTCGATTAATCGTCCTGATCGTCCTAATCGGTACCAGACCGATTAGGAACGATAAGCCGATCAGAAAACATTGCGTGAAAGTCGCATTTTCTGAGGTTTAGCTATGTCCTTCACCTCCTACCAAGGCTAAAAGTTTCCTTCCCTTTCAGTTTGAACATAAATGTTTTAAAATGCAGTTATAAGGGAAATAACCCACAGATTCACCAATAAAGATGCAAAGAGTGCCTGCAACATAGAAGTGAAACTGCATCAAATATACTTGAATAATAGCTAAGTTTATCAAATCTACCATGTCACAGGAATTTTTTAATTCTTTCAACTTCCGGTTCATCTAATACGATATTGAATCATGACAAGAATACAAGGTATAGCCCTGGATGACACATTAACCAAACATAAAACATACCATGTGACATTAGTTATGATTTTTAATGCGTTTGTTAGATTTGCTTATTATTATAGTTTTTCTCTGTCTTGTTTGTTTTATTTAATTTCTCAAAGTAACATCAATTCTTGATTTTTCTCTATATAACTTTATTCACAAGTAGTGTCAAAAAGCAATGCAGTTTGAAAGCCACAATTAAGGTGCTTGTCATTATCAAAGTAACATCCTAGATGCATATGTAGGACACATTGTACTAACCTTGTCCAGAATCAAGATCTGGAAAAGGCAATTCCCCTCTTTCCTTTGCACTTCTCCCTTCTTCTTTTTTGAGAGAGAGGATTTCTCTCTTCTTCTTAATGATGAAATGACACGCAGTTCTCATACATAGTTCGAGGAAAATCAATCTGAACTTAGAAGGCTATAACAAAGAAAATAGAGAAGAGTAGGATATAAAAGGATGAACATAGAACAATAGGATATGAACCACAATGAACATAATTCTATTCTTTGCTTTGAAAAAAACATAATTCACTATGTAACAAGTTCAACTCTCAGCTTACCCCTCCGGCCTCTGCCCCCACGTCGCCCCCCACGCTCCTTCCCTTCTCCCGCCATGCCGCCATTGGAGCAGGCCGCCGGCAAGGCCAACGCGGCTCGCCGGGATGGCGGAGGTGGGGCCATCTTCTCGCGCGACGGCGGCGTAGTGGCGTGGGTGGCCGCGGTTCGGCGAGGTGCGGCCGAGCTAGGGCAGCGTGGGGCTCGGCTGGTGAAAGCTCTAGTTTGGTTTTGGATAATTGATGAAACCCTAAGTGCTAACCTAGTTTATCAAGATGATTATGAGATAGGTAGCACTACTCCAAGTGATGAAGCAATGGCAAAGATCATGACAATGGTGATGGCATGGTGATCGTCAAATGCTTAAACTTGAAAAAGAAGAAAGAGAAAAACAAAAGGCTCAAGGCAAAGGTATAAAATGTAGGAGTCATTTTTGTTTTAGTGATCAAGACACTTAGTGAGTATGATCAAATTTTGGATAGATAGCCGTACTATTAAGAGGAGTGAAACTCGTATCAAAATGCGCTTATCAAAGTGTCACTAGATGCTCTAACTCATTGCATATGCATTTAAGATCTAGTGGAGTGCTAACACCCTTAAAAATGTTTGTAAAAATATGCTAACACATGTGCACAAGGTGATACACTTGGTGGTTGGCACATTGGAGCAAGGGTAAAGAAGTTAGAAGTGAAAACGAGTTGGTCGCGAAGACGCTGGCGTCGGTCAACTGACCGGACGCTGGGTCTGAAAGCACCGGACGCTGGCAGCGTGCGTCCGGTCGAACTGGTCGGTCGGCACAGTACTAGGGTATTGCACCGGACGCTGGTCTGGGTCCGGTCAAGGTGGACCGGACGCGTCCGGTCAAAGAAATACGCCTCGGGGAGCTTACTGGAAACGACCGGACGCTGGGGCTTCAGCGTCCGGTCAGTTTTGCTGGTGCGTCCGGTCAGCTTCGTAGCCGTTGACATCTGACGAACAGCGTTTGAAGCTGGTGACGCGTGGCGTCCATCGGGCGACCGGACGCTGAGGAGCTGCGTCCGGTCAGTTGGACCGGTGCGTCCGGTCGGCCCGTGTTATGCCCAGTGAAGGGCATAACGGCTCTATTCCGTGGGGGCTTCTATTTAAGCCCCATGGCCGGCTATGGCTCACCACTCTTGCACATTTTCATTGACATAGCAACCTTGTGAGCTTAGCCAAAGCCCTCCCACTCATCTCCATCATTGATCCATCATCATTGTGAGATTGGGAGAGAATCCAAGTGCATTGCTTGAGTGATTGTATCTAGAGGCACTTGGAATTCGTGTTACGCTGCGGATTTCGCTTGTTACTCTTGGTGGTTGCCACCACCTAGACGGTTGGAGCAGCGGTGAAGGATCGGCACGAGTTGGTGATTGTTCGTGGCCGCCTTCGGTGATTGTGAGGGGAGTTGTACCTTCCCCGGCGGAGTGCCGAAAGGTAACTCTAGTAAATTGCTCGTGTCATTGAGTTACCTCACTTGTGGGTCGGTTCTTGCGGTGTCCTAACGTGTGGACGAGGTTTGTGAAACACCTCTTAGCCGCCGAACCACCAAGTGTTGGTCGACACAACGGGGACGTAGCGTGTTGGCAAGCACGTGAACCTCGGGAGAAAATCGATTGTCTCTTGTCATTTGCATTCTCCCGGTGATTGGCTTGATCTTCATCTTGTGATTGGTTCATCCCCTACACGGCGGTATAATCACCCTACTTACTTGATTACATTCTTGCAAACTAGTTGATACAAGCTCTTTAGAGTAATTAGAATTGAGAGCTTGCTTTATTGTTTACATTCATCTAGTTGAGCTCTTGAGAGTAGCAAGTTTGTGTGCCTAAGTAATCATCGCAACTAGAATTGTTGGATAGGTGGCTTGCAACCCTTATAGAGCTAGAGTAAGTTTGCATTACGCTATTTGTCATACTAATCAAATTGCTCTAGTTGATTTGTAGATTTTTAAATAGGCTATTCACCCTCCCCCCTCTAGCCATACTAGGACCTTTCAGCTGGGCCGCCCCCTGCGGCTGTGGTGGCGCCAGCCAGGGCCCGAGCGGGCGTTTGAGGTGGCGGAGCTCTTCTCCCTCACCTCCTTCCTCACCGGTGGCGTTGTGCCGGCCTAGGCTGCCCGGGCGGCCGGATCCGAAGCCCCGGTGGCTGGATCCAACTCGCCCTGGCCGGGAGGCGTGGCGGCTGGAGCTTGTGCAGGCGCGGAGGGTGGCGGCAGGGCTCTCTCCTTCTCCTCCGCGTGCCCTCCTCCCTCACGACAAAGACTGCTGCGCACGGCCGGCCGGGGCTGCTGCGGCCGGCCTGACGGCCCGGGCAGCTGAGGACGGAGGCGGTGCGTCAGCATGGGGCGCCGGGTTCGTGGCTGGATCTGGCGCCCCGGGGCTAGGGGCGGCGCCCGAAATGGCGGGGCATGCACCTCGTGGCTGCTGGCGGCGAAGGTCGGCAGCGACGACGGCGGGTGCTGGTGCCGGCGACAGCCTCGACGTGCAGCGGTGTTCGCGGGCGGTGGAGTCAGGTCCGGCTCTACGGGTTGCCCGGACAGAGGAGGTGGCGGTTGACGCAGCTGTGCGGCTGCTGCGAGCAGCCGACGCGTCGATACCCCTCTGTAGGGGCTTCTGTGGGGGCGGCGGGACAACGGCGAGGGAGGTGCTAGCGGGTATGGGGTCCGGCTTCTTGGCCCGACGTTCATGCCAGAGGGTTCCTCGGGCGAAAGCCTTGACGACGGCGATTTCGGTGGGCGCTGCTTTCGCTGTTGGTGGCGTCGTGTCTTCGCATTGTCATCCAAGGGTGAAAACCCGGTCCGTCGTGGACGTGCGATGGTGGCGCGATTGACGTCGCTCTCTTCTTGAAGGCGTTGCATTTGGATTGTCGATGTTGCTTTGATGTCTCCTTCGGCGTTTGCGCTTCTCGGTGCCTGGTGGATCTGGGGCTCTGCGGAGGGTTTGCATCCGCTGGGGGCGAGGTGTGGGTTCGTGACCGAAAGTCGGAGCTGCTCTTGTTTGAGCTTGGCAACGACCGGTTGCGGTCTGGTGCTTTGGACCCGTCGGTAGGTGGCTTGTGGGTGGCCTGCTATCGGGAGTCGGAGCTGCTGGTAGCTTCGCTTCTATGCTCGGCAACGATGACCTATGACAGTGTGTCGTGTTAGTGCTCAACCGCGTCGCGTGGGTTGGTTAGCCAATTAGGTGCTCTGTGGGCATCTCGTTTGACTAACATTCTTGTACATAAATTCATTCGTCTTAATTGAGAGGCAGAGCTCCTGTCTTTGTTTAAAAAAAAACATAATTCTATTCTAAGATTTGTGCATGGCCAAAAATTAATATTCCCAACTTGGTATATTGATTGTGCAGATCAAATTTGCCATTTACAGACCACATCACTAACTGTTCTATTCCTGCATTCACCATTTTTATAAGTAATAAACCTTTAAAAGAATTCAATATGGCTCAGCTAGAAAATACGAGGCCAGCTGGATTAAGCTTTTTATAAATCTTGGGTTCTCATACTGTCCAACGCTATCAATTCATTGCAGTGACTACACTACATCTACTATCATTCCAACTGCAGGCCAGACAGAATCGAGAAGAAAAAAAAGTTGCGATCAGAATTAATCCTGTACTGCAACCTGACAAAGATGAGTAGGACAGATGTACCCTACAAGGCTTCGGAAGCACTTTTAAAAAAAAATACGAGAGATATAATAGGTTATAAGCTGAAGAATAACAGCGCTGTCATTGACGATCAAGTTTTATGGTAGAGAGACCTACCAGGAGGATTTCTCCTTACCTGCCTGGTCATTCTTGGTCTTTATCCTTGATGCGACATCAGAAGAATGTAGGGGAAAGCTCACAGCTCATCTTGCACATCTACTTTGAGCACTTTTTCCTCCACAATCTTCTTCCTCTTTTCTGGAATTTCTCATCACGATTGCTAACCTTGTAAGGGTTTACCTTATCTCCTTCAACTGAGATTTTGCTGTCTTTCTTCCATTTAGGAAAGTGTGGTTCTTGAGCTTTCCACAATTCCTGATGTGGTTCAAGGGAGTCGCATGGCCTTCCAAGTTCCAACACCTACCATCTGTCTTTAAACTCTTAGCTATGTGGCTCAACATTTATCCACCTATCTGAGTTTCTTACCAACACTTCAACTTCAGGTTTGTGGTCTTGCCATTTCAAATTTTCAGCTCTGTCCTGGTGAACGCGTTAATTGGCAAGCTAAGGCAGAATCGGTAGAAGCTGCTCAGGTAGCCACACCATCAGAAGCAGACACTGGTGACTGGTGAGGCAAGACTTAACATCAATGGTCTAGACCTGCGTATCTGTGCATATTACAGCAGAACTGAACACCAAAGCATAAACATTCAGTAGAGAGAACACAACGATATCATAATCAATCAATTATTTTTTTATAATGGTTTGGTGATGACGAAATGACTAACCTAAGGATGACCTCCTTAATATAGAGATGAACATTCAAGAGGTAAGGTATTGCCTCTTCCTGCACTCAGCCTTGATATGAAATGTACAAAACACCAGTCAGTCATATGATAACAGGAATTACAGGATTAACTACACTATCAGACTATCAAAATGCAATCCAGGCAAAAACATCAACAATGATAAGAAACACATCATATAAGGAATCTTGCTTTGCTCTGCATTCAATTCAAACTTTATGTGGACAGGCGTTAATTTTCTAGTGTACAAACCCATCTTTATGCCTAATTTTGTGTATACCCATCGAGAATACCACATAGTAAAATCCTCTTTGATCAATTGGGATAACATGAAAAAGGATTTAGATACACATAGAAACTAAAGGGAAACTAAAACATGGGTGAAGAAATTAGGCAACCTGTGTTTGAGGGGATAGTGTGAAGAAGACCTGCTGGTGCTCGGATAATTTATCACCAAAAATCACCACATGCACAGCTTCCATTCCTGAAATGATGGAATCGATTCCCATCCCTAACGTCAATTTCTCTCTTGGTGACATAGGATACAAATTTGATGAAAGTGTGACAGTCACCACATATTCTAAGGTTCTTCATTATCTGTATGGGCATGCCCTTGGGTGTAGCAAGAAGCCCATAAGCGACAGCAAGCTTCTCACTGTGGTACAGAAGCGAGCTTTCCTTCTGCTCTTCATCTATGTCATGGAGAACAAAGTCCGTGTCAGGTACATAACCTGTGGCCTTTAGAAAAGTGTATAACTCCCGAAGGGTAGCATATATATCTTGAATTTGCTCATGTTCCTCATCTCCAGTGACAAATGAGTGCATTTTGTTCTTTATCTGCATCCAGCTACAACCAGGATCCTTGTTCACACCTTGTTCTTTCATAAGTTTTCGTACCTTCGCAACTTTATCCCACATCCCTTGAGAGGAGTATATATTTGACAACATGACATAATTCCCAGCATTTGATGGATCGATAGAGAAAAGTTTCTCAGCTGCTCTGGTACCAATTTCTACATTCTTGTGAATCTTGCATGCCCCAAGAAGCGCACTCCAGATCACTGAATCTGGCTCAATAGGCATATCATAAATAAACTGTTCAGCTCCTTGCACATCACCAGCTCGCCCAAGTAGGTCGACCATGCAAGCATAGTGCTCCAGCAGAGGAGTTAGTCCATAATCAATGCTCATAGACTTGAAAAACTGGCGCCCTTCCTTAACCAAACCAGAATGACTACATGCATGTAAAAGCCCCACAAAAGTGACCTCGTTAGGCAACACTCCAGCAGATACCATTAGTTGATACATCCTGATGGCTTCTCTTCCAAGACCATGTTGAGCATAGCCTGTAATGACGGTATTCCATGTAAAAATGTCCCGCTCCTCCATTGAATCAAAAACCTTACGGGAATCTGCAGAACCGCACTTGAAATACATCGAGACAAGAGCATTAGCCACTACAAGTCCTGAATCCATTCCAAGTTTAATAGCGACTGTGTGAATTTGCTGTCCAAGTTTGGGAGCACCAAGACTTCCACCGAGGCCAAGAACTATAGTTAATATAGGTGGATTGGGTAACTCACGCTCATGCAGCATACTTCTGAAAATCTCTACAGCCTCATTCCCCTGATCAGCTTGTGCATATGCAGATATTATCGTAGTCCAAGAGACAACATCTCGACTCGGCATATTGTCAAATATATCTCTTGCTTCATCAAGCAGATTATTTTGTACAAGTGCAGTCATAAAAGAGTTATAAGACACTGTATCTTTAACTGTCATCCGATCAAAGATTTGTCTCACAAAACCTATGTTTCTGCACTTAGCGTACAGAGTAATCAGTGCATTACATACATAGCTATTAAACTGACAGCCGGCCTTTACTGCAAGTGAATGAACTTGTTTTCCTGTCTCAAGAGCTTCGATGTTTGAACAAGCAAAGAAACTACTAGTCAAGCTAGACAGGCTAGGTAACATTCCCTTCCTATGGAGAGCTTGGAGCAAAACCAAAGCTTGTTCACTCCTCCCATTATGTGCATACCCTGCAATCATCCCAGCCCAAGATATTGTGTTTCTAAAAGGCATCCTGTTAAAAAGCTCTTCTGCTTCATCAATCATTTCATTCTGCATGTACCCAGTAATCATGGCATTCCAGGATACAACATTAGGCTCAGGAATCTCGTCAAATAAAATCTTTGCATCATTAATCCTTCCATATCGAGCAAGGCCTGTGAGCATTGCAGTCCGACTAGGAACAGACTGTAGAGGATCTCTTTGGTAAACAGCAAAAGCATCATCTATTCGTCCAGCCTGAGATAGTGCAGCGATCATGTTTGACCATGTGTACTCATTCCTAACTGCCATACCTTCAAAGAATTTTACTGCAGTGTCAAGCATATTCACATCCTTAGTGTAAACATTAAGTAAGGCAGTGCTGACGATAACATCCCTCTCAAAACCAGTCTTATGCACAAGAACGTGGATACTCTGTAGAATGCCAGGTTTACCAAGATGACGTACAGCTGAAAGCACAGAAACGAGGTTTGGTTGCTCTGGTGGCATTCCTTCACATAACATTGTGCGGAACATGTCCCAGGCCTTGCCATGCTGCTCAATCAGAACATACCCAGAAATCATCACTGTCCAAGAAACCAAGTTTCGTTCTGGCATTCGTTCAAACAGATTCCTTGCATCCACCATGAGTTGGCTATGGCAGTACCCAGTAAGCATTGTGTTCCATGACGAGACATTCCTGCTCGGCATTGCATCGAACATCTTGCGCGCCAGGGCGATGTCCCCGTTCTGGACATAGCAGGTAACCATGGCATTCCACGCCACGGTGTTCCGCACGCCCATTTCATCGAACACACTCCGAGCGTCACGCACGCGCCCGGCGCGCGCGTAGCCCGATAGCAGGATGGTGCCCGTGCGCAGGTTCCCGCCGGAGATCGCGTCAGCGAGCGACCTCGCGGCGTCGGGCATCCGGTTGTTGCAGTAGGCGAAGATCATGGAGTTCCAGGCGATGATGTCGCGGAAGGGCATCGCGTCGAATACCTCCCTGGACTCGCGCAAGCGGCCGAGGCGGCCGAGCTCCAGAATGCGGGCGCTTTGCGCGGACGTGCCGGGCGACCGGGGCACGTGCCGGGCAGGGATCGGGGCTGTGGCTCTGGCGGCGGCAGACGAGAGGAAACGGTGGAGGCGCCGGCAGTGCTCCATTGGAGGCTTGCTCCATTTGATCAGAAACACCATAGGAGTGGCGCGTCTCGGGGGATGAGCAGTGGCTCGGCGGATACGCCGCCTAGGGTCAACTGAAAACTCACTCAGAACTCGTGAGGCCCAGTTCAACCGTCCCCTGCCACGCCATGATTGATTTTTCATACTTGATTTGACTGGTGTGTTTGCTGAGCAAGTTCATCCCGGCTGTGTCTCACGACTCGAGCAAGGTGGTGCTCGTGTTGATGCTGGGTTGCTGGTGCAGTGGCAGCTCGCGATCAGCCAGCCTGCGGCATGCATGGGCATTCTCCTACAACTACAAGGCTCTTGCTGCCCTGCATCTTGTTTTGTTGTGGAAAGTTCTCGAAACAATGTTTAGACGTTGATTGTTGGGCCCGTCCTTTTTTTTTTATCCGGAACAGTATTTTCCTCTTACAAATTCCTCCAAATTTATCTAGATTCCTCCAGATTCCTCCAAAATTCCTCCAAACGAACGGGGCCGTAATGTTTTGGGATTTTGTTTTTCATTTTTCTAGATATTTTTTATTTTCCTAGAGCGAAACCTAATTTTGAAAGCTTTTAGAGATATTTTCATGAGCTCTAAATATTTTTTTATGTTTTTCATGTCTCAATATATCTCAGATTTTTCTCGAAACTTTGAAAACCTTAAAAACATTTTTTGTGGTTTAAAAACCTTATCAATAATTTACTTGATGTTTAACTATAAAAAAGTGATGAAACTACCTCAAAAATTACTTCTACCCCGATAAGGTGGTAATTTAAACAGTTTTGAAAGTTGAGAAGGTAAGATATCTGGTTTTGAGTTCAAAGAGAAAAATAAGACCACAACTATAGTTTAGGAGGTAAAAATGATTTTCCGTTGTGGGGTCAGGACGAGCACGCCCATTGGCTTGCTAGCAGTTGTCGCTGCTGGGCTGCACGTCCGTTGTGTTCTACAGTATGTTTTGGTGAACGTAATTTCAAACTTTTGATCTCTCACTGTCAATAAGTTGTACAAACAGCTTGTCACGTACTCCCTTCGTATCCAAATAACTGTCGTTCTCACTTTCCGAGAAAAAACTTTGACTAATTTTATATAAAAAATATTAATATTTATGATACATAATTAATATCATTAGATAGATCGTTGAATCTATTTGCATAATAAATTTATTTGAAGATACAAATGTTGCATGCATTTTATATATATCTAATCAAACTTACAGCACGGAAAAAAAACGATAGTTATGACGGAGGAAGTGCGGAACTATACAACAACAATTCCTTTTTTTTCTGAATATACACATAGGCATATTCATAGCTACTTTCTTTAGGATGCGGCCACCTTCCTTAAAAAACAATGCAAATGGTACATCAAAGTTATCATTATTGTAATTCCCTTTGCTATTTGCATCAATTTCAAGGGATGCAACCTTAACGTACACTGTTGAACAAGTGGTGGTGGTTACATTTAGGAAAAAAAACATTATGCTTCCAAATGCCAAAATAAATGGGATGAATCTTGAAAAGATGTATGCAACTACTGTTATAAGCTAGAGGCATAACTCCGTAACGGAGCTCAATTATGGTTGTGCTTCACCAACATTACTAGATACTTTTCTCAAAAAAAAACAACTAGATACTACATAAAAAATCGGTTCATTTATGTTCATGTCTCCAATTTCAAAGGGGTCTGCTCCAGACTGCGGTCTGTTCTTCAAAGCTACCAATAACTGCAGATTGCTCTTTGTTGCCTAAAGAATTGACAATTCGACTGTAATAATCTTCAGTACTAAAATCACTTAATACTTCCACTGAACTTGCACTCTGCATGTCAATAACAATCTGACCGTCCATGTCTGTTGTGTTGTTGGCAACAACACTTATTGGCTTCAGCAGCAAAGATGGTTTTATATTCAATCCTTCCACCAGGTAAACAGCACCAAGAATTTCTCCCAGAAATATATCCTGTTATTATGATAACACAAATCCCCAAAAAAATCAGTATTGAATGAACTTATTTCATGATGTTCGGCTGGTGCTTTGCACAGTAAATTTCGGATGGTTTTGGATGATTCAATAGTGTTCTGTGAGAGAGAATAAGCTGAAACAAGCCACCACCTGACCAGCCGAACGCGTTCTTTCTCTTCTATCTCAAAGTAAGGTGGATGATGTTCGCCAGACTTGCTTCTCAGTGCTCGATCAAAGAAAGAGAAATCGAACAAGAGCTGTGCTCGATCAAGGAAAGAGAAATCGAACAAGAGCTGTGCTTGATCAAGGAAAGAGCTGTGCTCGACCAAGAACATGAACATATTTTTTTCTTAAGTATACTTTTAGGCTCTGTTCCAAAAGGCACAAGCACAACATAACTATTGGGGCAAGGGACCAAAATCCCAGCAGAGCTTATTATTGCCTACTTTTTACTGTAGGAAACCCTTGTGGGCACCCGGTGACAACTATAAGTCTTGTCCTTATCTACTTAGGATAATTATCTAGAGTAATTGGTGGCTGTGTCAGCCCTTATCTTTATCCCTAGCATCTACTTTAGCATCTCTAGAATATGTTGTAGTTTTCTTAAGGCTCAAGCAAGCTATCATGTATGTATCCCTAACCTGCCATAGTTGTGGCATGGCTAATGAAATATGAAATTCAGCCCCAAACCTGTGTTTTGGTTCTAACAAATGGTATCTAGAGCCTAAGTTCATCTGGGTTCTACCCTTACCCCATCCCAATCCGTCGCCATGTCTCTCCACCACTCATCCTCTTCCTCCAACCGTTCCACCACCTCCAACATACGTGCTGCAGCAGCTGCAGCAGCTAGGCGCGAGGAGGCGGCGGCCGAGCGTGCAGCAGCAGCGGAGCGGGCGGCTCGCATTGCCCAGGCGGAGCTTGCTGCGGCGCGTGCGGCTGAAGCCGCCCACCAGGCAGCAGCGGAGGCGCGGGAGGCTGCAGCAGCAGCGGCTGCGCTCCGTGCAGAGGCGGACGCGGGCGAGTAGGAGGACTACGGCGCCCGGGCGGGCGCGTTGGATGCAGGAGCGGCGGCTGCTGCGGCTCTGCGCCGCGGAGCGGACGCCGAGCGGGCCTGGGCCGACGCGGGTGGCCTGGGCGGACGCGGTGGACGTGAGGCTGGCGACCGCGACGGCTTCGACAACCGACGCGGGCCGTTTCGACGGACGCCGCCGCGACTTCGACTGGGACAAGCAGGCGGCACGCGACGCCAACGCCTGGCTGGAGCGGGAGGAGCGGCGCGAGGCGCGGGACCTGGGCGGACGAGACGCTGGCACGCGGAGCCCTCACAGGCAGCGCGCCTCCCCTTCCCCGGACTGGCGCCGTGGTCGCCATGGCCGGCCCGGCTCCCCTCTCGTCGTGCAGATCGTCGTCACGGCGGATGGCCCATACTCACCAAGACCAACTACGCCGAGTGGTCCATGGTGATGAAGGTGAAGATGCAGGCGCGGCGCATGTGGGATGCGGTACGGTACGGCGACGCCGACTTCGACGAGGATCGGCGGGCACTGGAGGCGCTTCTTGCTACTGTTCCGACGGAGATGCACTCCTCCCTCGCGAACAAGCGGACCGCCAAGGACGCCTGGGATGCCATCGCCGCGGCACGCATCGGCAGCGACCGCGCCCGCAGGTCCACGCTTCAGAAGCTGCGTCAGGAGTGGGAGAACCTGGCTTTCAAGCCAGGTGAGGACGTCGATGACTTCGCTCTCTGCCTCAACACCCTGATGCAGCAGTTGGCGCGGTACGGCGACAACGACATCGACGAGGAGAGAGCTGTCGAGAAGTTCCTCCGCGTCGTCCCCAAGTACTCGCAGGTCGCCATCGCGATCGAGATGTTGCTGGACTTCTCCGAGCTGTCGATCGAGGAGGTGATGGGTCACCTCAAGGCCATCGACAACCGCGAACAGCTATCTCCCTCAGAGCTGGTCACCATCGGTGGCAAGCTTCTCTTCACCGAGGAGCAGTGGCTCGCCCGCCAGCGGGAGCGGAAAAAGGGGGAGGCCTCGGGTTCTTCAGCTTCGGGTTCGTTGAGCAGCCGCAAGCATCGGCCGCGCAAGCGGGATAAGGCGCGTGGTGGCGCTCCTGGCGGCGCCGACAGCGAGCGCAAGGCTACCCGCAACGACACCTGCAACAACTACGGGAGGTCCGGCCACTGGGCCAAGGACTGCCGACAGGCGAAGCGCTGCGGTTAGCCACACGTCACGTAAGCGCGGGAGGGTGATGAGCCGGCTCTGTTCTTCGTACACGGGAGCATCGAGCCGCACTCCTCTCCCGCACCGGCCGCCGCTGCGCTCCTCCACCTCGACGAGCCGCGGGCTCACGTCTTCCTCGGCAACGGGTCCGGCGTCGACAAGATCAACGGGTGGTACCTCGACACCGGCGCCACCCACCACATGACCGGGCGGCGGGAGTTCTTCTCCGAGCTCGACTCCGGCGTTCGAGGCTCCGTCAAGTTCGGGGACGCCTCTGCCGTGGAGATCAAGGGCGTCGGCTCCGTCATCTTCACCGCCAAGACCGGCGAGCACCGACTGCTCACTGGTGTCTACTACATCCCCGCGCTGAGGAACTCCATCATCAGCCTGGGACAGCTGGATGAGAACGGCTCGCGCGTGGAGATCGAGCACGGGGTCTTGCGTATCTAGGATCGCCATCGTTGCCTTCTCGTCAAGGTGAACAGAGGCCCCAACCGCCTTTACGTCCTCCACGTGCAGGTGGAGCAACCCGTGTGTCTTGCAGCCCGCCACGACGACGACTCCTGGCGGTGGCACGAACACTTTGGGCACCTCAACTTCAAGGCCCTAAAGCAGCTCGGCAACAAGGAGATGGTGCAGGGCATGCCGCGAGTCGAGCATGTGGAGCAGTTTTGCGACACCTGCGTCCTCACCAAGCAGCGGCGGCTCCCCTTCCCCCGCCAGGCGAGCTTCCGCGCCAAGGAGAAGCTGGAGCTCGTGCACGGTGACCTCTACGGCCCCGTGACACCGACCACACCTGGAGGCCGACGCTTCTTCCTGCTCCTCGTCAACGACGTGTCCCGCTACATGTGGGCGGTCCTGCTCGACACCAAGGCGGCGGCTGCGAACGCCATCAAGCTGCTGCAGAGAAGGAGTGCGTCCGCAAGCTTCGGGTGCTATGCACCGACAACGGCGGCGAGTTCACGGCGGCTGAGTTCACGGCGTACTGCGCCGATGAGGGGATCTAGCGCCACTTCTCCGCGTCGTACACCCCGCAGCAGAACGGCGTCGTTGAGCGCCGCAACCAGACGGTGGTGGCCACCGCCCGCGCCCTCCTCAAGCAGAGAGGGATGCCGGCCATCTACTGCGGGGAGGCAGTGATGACTGCTGTCCATCTCCTCAACCGCTCGTCCACCAAGGCCCTTGACGGCAAACGTCATACGAGGCCTGGCACAGGTGTAAGCCGGTGGTGAGCCACCTCCGCGTCTTCGGCTATCTCGCCTTCGCCAAGGAGCTCAACCACGTCGGCAAGCTCGACGACCGGAGCATGCCAAGGGTCTTCATCGGCTACGCGGGGGGCGTCAAGGCCTACCGCATCCTCGACCCTACAACATAGCGTGTCCGCATCTCCCGGGACGTCGTGTTCGATGAAGGGCGAGGCTGGGCCTGGGACAAGGCGGTGGACGACGGCTCGACTTCGACTCTCAGAGACATCGTCGTCGACTACGTCCACTTCGAGGGAGCCGGGGGAGCTAGCAGCTCATCTTCACCGAGCTCGTCTACCTCAGTACCCGGCTCGCCATCAGCTCCGGCGAGTACTCCACCGCCTACACCACCAGCAAGTCCACCACTTGTACCACCGGCTACGCCCCGCTCTCCTACACCGGCTCCCCAATCTCCTGCATCGGCGCCCACACCTCCGAGATCGGCACCAACAGCCTTGGTCCGTGACGAGCAGCGCATGGTGGAGTTCACCACTCCGCTGTCCGACGACGAGGATCGCGTCGATGCCTACCACGACGACGAGCCTCTGCGCTACCGCACCTTGGACAACATCTTCGGTGATCAGCCCGTTCCTGGACTGGCGGTGTACGACTTCGAGGCGGAGCTGCACCTGGCGCACGAGGACGGCGAGCCCCGCTCCTTCGCTGAGGCGGAGGGAGACGCGGCATGGCGCGCCGCGATGCAGCAGGAGATGGACGCGGTCGAGCGGAACCGGACGTGGGAGCTGGCGGATCTTCCTGCCGGCCACCGCGCCATCAAACTTAAGTGGGTCTACAAGCTCAAGAAGGATGAGGTCGGGGCGGTGATCAAGCACAAGGCGCGTCTGGTGGCGCGCGGGTTCGTCCAGCAGGAGGGAGTCGACTTCGACGACGCCTTCGCGCCCGTTGCGCGGATGGAGTCCGTCCGTCACCTCGCACTAGCGGCCCAGGAGGGTTGGCGTGTGCACCACATGGACGTCAAGTCCGCCTTCCTCAACGGTGACCTGAAGGAGGTCTACGTCCACCAGCCGCCGGGATTCGTCATCCTTGGCAAGGAGGACAAGGTTCTTCGCCTACGCAAGGCCCTCTACGGCTTGCGGCAGGTACCCCGAGCTTGGAACGCCAAGCTGGACTCCACTCTCAAGCAAATGGGGTTCCAGCAAAGTCCTCACGAGGCTGCAGTCTACAGGCGGGGCAAGGGAGGCAATGCCCTGTTGGTAGGCGTCTACGTCGACGATTTGGTGATCACCGGCACCAAGGAGGCCGAGGTGGAGTCATTCAAGGAGGAGATGAAGGCAACCTTCCAGATAAGCGACTTGGGCCTTCTCTCCTTCTACCTGGGGATCGAGGTCCACCAGGACAGCTCCGGCATCTCCCTTCGCCAGACCGTCTACGCCAAGCGCATTGTCGAGTTGGGCGGGCTCATGGGCTGCAACCCAGCACACTCCCATGGAGGAGAGGCTGAAGCTGAGCCGCGACAGCACGGCGAAGGAGGTCGACACCACGCGGTATCGGCGCATTGTGGGCAGCCTTCGCTACCTCGTCCACACACGGCCGGACCTGACGTTCGCCGTTGGCTACGTCAGTCGGTTCATGCAGCGACCGACGACGGAGCACGAGCAGGCCGTCAAGAGGATCCTCCGCTACGTCGCGGGCACTTCCGACTATGGCTTGCACTACCCGAGGTGTCCCAGTGCGGAGCACTTCATCGGGTACAGCGACAGCGACCTCGCCGGCGACATCGACACAAGCAAGAGCACCAACGGGACGCTATTCTTCCTCGGCAAGTGTCTAATCAGCTGGCAGTCGGTCAAGCAGCAAGTGATGGCTTTGTCCAGTTGCGAGGCGGAGTACATCACTGCCACAACCGCTTCGACTCAAGCTCTCTGGTTGGCTCGGCTGCTAGGCGATCTCCTGGGCAGAGACACAGAAGTAGTGGAGCTCAGGGTGGACAGCAAGTCTGCCTTGGCCTTGGCGAAGAACCCCGTCTTCCATGAGCGCAGCAAGCATATCCGAATCAAGTACCACTTCATTAGGAGCTGCTTGGATGAGGGGAGCATCAAGGCTGGCTACATCAACACCCAGGATCAGCTCGCCGACCTTCTCACCAAGTCCCTTGGGCGGGTTAAGTTCCAAGAGCTTCGCGCCAGGATTGGAATGGTTCAAATTCCCCAGAAGGCGCCACACAAAACTTAGGGGGAGAATGATAGCTATAAGTCTTGTCCTTATCTAATTAGGATAATTATCTAGAGTAGTTGGTGGCTATGTCAGCCCTTATCTTTATCCCTAGCATCTACTTTAGCATCTCTAGAATATGTTGTAGTTTTCTTAAGGCTCAAGCAAGCTATCCTATATGTATCCCCAACCTGCCATAGTTGTGGCATGGTTAATGAAATCTGAAATTCAGCCCCAAACCTGTGTTTTGGTTCTAACACCCAGAACACTCTAGTTCTAGGTGGAACTATGTTATTTCGAGCCTGCTTTTTGTTCACTGTAACCTAGATGCTATTAAACCTTGTTCAAAGTCAATAGCTGTTGAATGTTTGAAAGAAAAATCTGAGGAAAATAAAAAAAAATTAGGTTGATTCGGATGAATCTAGACAAAAAAGGAAAGAAGCTTGGTTTGTCTTTTGACAGAGACTGAGTATCCCCTTCTTTCATTTGAATAATTGGCAGTCATCCGGATTCTCTAGGACTCCCAGTAGGCAAGTTCAGTTTGAAACATGATGCAACATGGATTTGTGAACCATTATGGAGTTATATATATATATACTATGATGTGAAAAAAATGCTCAGCATTCGCTTGTTTGGCAAGATTAGTTGTAGCAGAGGAATATAAGGAATTAAAGACATTTACCATATGGTGGTAAAGCCCATGCTTCTGCTGAAGATCATGTAGTGAGAGCAGCAATCGGTGCACAAAACTTGATTCTGGAGTATGATCAGTATGCTTTAGAGCTTGAAGGATACATTCAAAGGAGGCTGCTTTTCTTTGAGAGCTAAGAGGAATAAGTGTGATATCCAGAGATGACTCCAGGACTGTTTTCGCAGCTAGTGGATCAAGAAACATATTAAACTCTGAATATCTATTTGATGGAACAGTAAACAAATTTCCCTTCGAATCATTTTCATCTCTGATATGGCCTCCAACAGCGTAGACCTTCTGCATAGTGCATACCTTACATTTGCATTAAATACTTGAGTGAAAAAAATTGAAATTAGCACCAAAAGGTATCAAACAGCTGACCTCTATTACAGAACTAGAATTCCTGTCAGAAAGCATGATATTGGCTAAATTTGTAAGAGGTCCATTGGTAAGAATAGTGATCTTCTCACTTGGATCAAGCTGCTCTTTGATAGGACTGCCAAACTTCAAAAGCCAATGGCTGCCGAAGTTCTGGATGGTCAGTGTTTCTAGGAGCACCATATTTTACTGAATTTTCAGCAGTATACCTAAGAATGGAAAGCAGAAAATCGTAAGTATCTAGGCCATGGGCGCTAACTTATATGCTGGTTAATATGGTGCCTACAAAAAGATAACCTTCTAGGGCTTCTTGGCAATGATCGAGCTAGTCCATAGAGAGTGTCTGAGTCAATAAGTCCTCCACTGCCTTGGGGAATAATACTGACATATTCGCAACCAAGACTTGGAGTTCCTATTGCAGTGGTATTACCACGTCCAACAGGAATGTCATCATGGCCCATCATATGTAAAATGTCATAAATGATATCAATGCTTGCAACATTGGCCCACCCATTGCCACTGACCAAAATCCCCTGTAACCATTATAGTTTAATTGCATTCATCAAAATAAATACAAAACCAAATATTTAATTGCATTGAAGCATAACATTGTGCCATTCCCCATAATTGTACCTTCAAATCTATTACTTCGGTAGGTGCCTTTAAGAGGTATATAAGGGAGACAAAATCGCCGGGACTCATGTCCATGTCAATAATAACAGGTCTCCCCGTTTTCTTGCTTTTCAATGCTGGCTTATTAAGAACCTCTCTGTAGAATGGAAATTGTGCCTTAATGTCGAAACGGCCAGAGTTTTCCTGAAGGTTTAGTGCCTGCAGGTCATAGCCTAGTTATAAGAGTAGGCTGACATCACATAAAATGATTGCTGACAAATGCTTGGAGCAACTTTTTTGGTTTCATAGATAACACTGCATTTGCATTAGGGCCTTCATATAAAACTTTGTGTGACAGAATATCAGTTACTAAAGAGCAGCTGATCACCAAAGGCCAATTTGCATGCAGAATTGCAGCGCAAATTGACGTTTCACATAATGTTCCATTATTAGGAGACTACTGATCACGAGACTTAAGTTTAGTATCTATTATTGAATGAATCAATGAAAATAAACGTTCAGCACTGTGTTGCAAAAATACAAGCTGATGGTGTAAATTCTGCTAATGGTAAGATGATGTTAAGTAGTTAGGGAAGTAATTCCTGATCTGTTGGCAAAGTGGTAATTATTATCTTAAAGTGCTAAGTGCTGATTTAGGTACCTTTGGACTGAAAAGTGAAAAAAAAAAAAAATCAAAACTCTGTCAATGATTTACAAATTACAACTAATGATATATACATGTAAAAATAATAAAGGGATGCAAGTGGCATGTTGTGATACATAAACAATTGAGCTTATTAGATCATTTCAGCTTTACATACTAGAAACGAAATTGATCAGAAAGAACGGGTATAATGCAAAAAACATGAGTTGTGAATCTTGTGACATGAGCGAACAGGCAGAATAGCTTACCTCTAGGAAGCTCACGAAAAACTCCCTGTCCAGAGGGCTATTCTTATCCACGTTTGGCTTAGCTTCTGTAGCAACACGAATGCAGGCTGCTTCTGGGCTGGAAACTTCCTTAGTGTATCCATCCTAAGAAAAACAATTAATCAGTGTATCCTTAGACAGTAGGATTTATTCATACATCTTATTTACTTGCAAAATGGAAGAGTAACTTGTCCAATACAAAATAGTAACATTCGTACCATTCTCATAATGCATTCTTCATAAAAGTTATGTATATTCAAATCAAAGAATTATAATATAATTATGTTTTACTTTTACATGTTATCTCTGCCTGTCTGGCGACATCATAACAAAATAACAGATGTATGTACTGAGGGAAGTTGACAGAATTTCTATGAAGTTAACGGATATCAGCAATAATTTTTCATCAGGAAAAGAACTATGCAGCTGTCCATAATGTTGGCTGCCAGAGGGCAGCTTGGCCAACAGGCCGCTTGGATTGTATTGCAAAAATGACTTAGATACAAGAAGATGCTAACCACTGCATATATAAGCAAGTGGTGTACCTACTCCTTAGCATATTCTAACTGCATAAAGCAGATGCTATGATTCCTACTTGGTTGCCAAGGCACCATGATCAACTTGGTTGCCAAGGAACCTGAAACCTTACATGACAGTGAATAGTAAATAGCTATAGTAGGTAAATGGAAAACATCAACACTAGGCTAACTACTGACAATTCTCCCCTTTAGCCTTGTGGTCCTTGGAAGTGATCTGCTTGAGCCCAATTCTTCCCCTCATCTCTTCAAATTTTGATCTTCCAAGAGACTTGGTTAGAATGTCAGCCAGCTGATCAGTGGTGGATATGTGATCAGCCCTGATACTTCCATCTTCCAAGCAGTTTCTGATGAAGTGATACTTGATCCTGATGTGCTTACTGCGCTCATGAAAGACTGGATTCTTGGCTAGAGCAAGTGCAGACCTGCTATCAATTTTCAGTTCAACCACTTCCACATTCCTTCCAAGGAGGTCTGCCAACAGCCTAGATAGCCAAATTGCTTGTTTTGCAGCTGTGGTAGTGGCAATGTACTCAGCTTCACAACTAGATAGAGCCACCACCTTCTGCTTCACTGACTGCCAGCACACAAGATTGCTTCCCAGGAAGAACAAGGTGCCACTAGTGCTCTTGCTGGTGTCAATGTCTCCAGCCAAGTCACTGTCGCAGTACCCAACAAATCTTGCTCTCCCTGGAGCCTTAGTGTAGTGCAGACCAAGCTCCAGAGTACCAGCCACATATCTCAAGATGCGCTTGATGGCTGCTTGGTGTTCTGCAGTCGGCCTCTCCATGAATCGACTGACAAAGCCTACTGAGAAGGCTAAGTCAGGTCTTGTGTGGACCAAGTAGCGCAAGCTGCCCACCAATCTTCTGTATTGGGTAGGATCAACCTCTGCAGCTGCACTCTGCCTGCTCAACCTTAGCCGCTCCTCCATTGGTGTATGGGCGGGGTTGCAGGCATCCATACTTCCCAGCTCAAGGATCCTCTTGGCATAATGGGTTTGCCTCAGAGTGATCCCAGCTGAATCTTGGTGTACTTCGACCCCCAGGTAGAAGGACAGGAGGCCGAGGTCGCTCATGTCGAAGACCTTCTTCATCTGAGCCTTGAAACCTTCTATGGCTTGAGCGCTGGCACCGGTGATGATCAAGTCGTCAACATAGACGCCAATCAGCAGCAGCTCCTCCCCTGTTCCTCGCCTGTACATTGCGGCTTCATGGTCGCTTTGCTGGAAACCCATCTCCTTGAGGGTGGCGTCCAGCTTGGCATTCCAAGCTCGCGGAGCCTGCCTGTAGGCCATACAAGGCCTTGCGCAGACGGTACACCATCTTCTCCTTCCCGGCGATGGTGAAGCCAGGCGGCTGCTTTACGTACACCTCCTCCTTGAGGTCGCCGTTAAGGAAGGCAGATTTGACGTCCATATGGTGGACGCGCCATCCTTCTTGGGCCGCCAGCGCGAGGAGGACTCGGACGGATTCCATGCGCGCCACAGGGAGCAAACTCGTCGTCGAAGTCGATCCCTTCCTGCTGGACGAAGCCCCGCGCCACCAAGCGCGCCTTGTACTTGGTCACCGCGCCCCGCTCGTCCTTCTTGAGCTTGTAGACCCACTTCAGAGTGATGGGCCGATGACCGGGAGGAAGCTCCACAAGCTCCCAAGTGCAGTTCTGCTCAACTGCCTTGATCTCCTGCTCCATGGCGGCCTGCCAGGCAGGATCGCCTTCAGCCTCCGCGAAGTTGGCCGGCTCGCCGGCGTGCGTGAGGTGAAGCTCGGCGAAGAGACGTGAAGCCGACAGCGGTGTGGGTGCGTCCCCGATGATGTTGGGCATGGTTCGGTACCGCAGCTGCTCGCCGTCGTAGGAAGCATCAAGGCGATCGTCGTCGTCCTCGAGCGGTGACGCGAACTCAACTGAGTCCGCCTGCTCGGTCTCTGCTGCTGGTGAAGCAGAGGAGGCTTGTGGATCGTGCTCCCCTGGAGCTGGTGACGGCGCGCGCGGCGAAGCTCCGTCTGTGTCGACTCCCCAGAACTCGATGTCGAAGTCGCTGGAGGCGGAAGCAGACGTCCCGGCGGCCGAATTGGACCAATCCCAGCCGCGCCCTTCATCAAACACCACGTCGCGGCTCACCTTAACGCGTCCCGTCGCCGGATCGAGGACCCGGTAGGCCTTGGCGCCCTCGGCGTAGCCGATGAAGACCCCAGCCTTGCCGCGGTCGTCGAGCTTGCGCAGCTGCCCGAGCTCCCTTGTGTAGGCGACGCAGCCGAATGTACGCAGGTAGCTCACCGCCGGCGCTCGTCCGTGCCAGGCTTCATAGGGGGTCTTGCCTTGCAAGCTTCTTGTCGGCGCGCGGTTGAGCAGATGCACCGCCGTCATCACCGCCTCCCCCCAGAATTTTGCCGGCATGGACCTCTGCTTCAGGAGTGCGCGCGCGGTCGCCACGACCGTCTGATTGCGCCGCTCCACAACACCGTTTTGCTGCGGTGAGTGTGGTGCAGAGTAGTGCCGCTTGACTCCTTCGGCGGCGAAGTACTGCGCCAGCTCGCCGACGGTGAACTCACCTCCATTGTCAGTCCGCAGTACCTTGAGCTCACGGCCGGTCTCCTTCTCTGCTTCGGCCTTCACCCGCTTCACGGCATCCGCAGCAGTATCCTTGGTCGGCAGAAGCACCGCCCACATGAAGCGGGTGGCGTCGTCCACCATAAGCAAGAAGTAGCGGCGCCCTCCTGGTGTCGCCGGTGTCACCGGCCCGCACAAATCACCGTGGACGAGGTCCAGGGGCGCCTGCGCGCGGTACTGCGCCTGCTGCGGAAACGGCTTGCGGCGGAGCTTGGTGGTGACGCAGGTGTCACAGACTTGCTCCGCATGCTTGATCACCGGCATCCCCCTCACCATCTCCTTCTTGCCGAGCTGGTGCAGCGCCTCGAAGCTGAGATGCCCGTAGCGCTCATGCCATCTCCATGACTCGTCCTCCTTCCTGGCGGCAAGACATACCGGCTGCGCGGCCTCCAAGTGCAGGATGTACAGCCGACTGGGCCCGCGATGTACCTTGGCGAGAAGACGGCCACGCCGGTCCCTAGATGCGGAGCACTCCATGATTAATTTCCACCCTGGAGCCTCCTTCGTCGAGCTGCCCCAAACTCATAATCGAGTTCCGGAGCGCTGGGATGTAGAAGACGCCATGGAGGACGCGCTGCTCTCCGTTCTTGGCCTGAAAGACGATGGAGCCGGTCCCCTTGATTTCCACTCGAGACGAGTCGCCGAAACGCACCGTGCCGCGCGCCGTGGTGTCGAGCTCGGCGAAGAGCTCCCGGCGGCCGGTCATGTGATGCGTGGCCCCGCGTCGAGGTACCATCCGTCGAGCGCCTCCTCGTTGGCGCTGGTGTTGAGGAAGACACGCGCGCGCGGCTCGTTGATGTCAAGGGAGACCGTGGCCTTGGAGCAGACGGCTTCGTTCTTCTCGTCGAGCTCGAGGAAGCCGTGAGCGAAAAACAGAGCACCATCATCGTCCTCTGCTTCTGCGACGTGCGCAGCACCGCCACGCCCTCCACCGCGCCGTCCACCTCAATCACCTCCAACGCGGTTGCCTCCTCCGCGGTGGTTGCCACCGCCGCCGCCGCGGTCACCACCACCACGGCGCGGCTGGTGGCAGTCGCGCGCCCAGTGGCCGCGATCACCACAGTTGAGGCAGGTGTCGTCGTTCACCCCGCGATCGTCGCCACCGCCTCTGTCTCCTCCGCCGCGATTTCCCTTCCCGCGCTGCTTCTTGCCGCCGCGTGGACGACGTCGCGGTTCCTTGCCCGTCGCAGAAGCGGCAGCCTCCTCCTTCTCCTTGGCACGCCACTGCTCCCTCGTCAGCAGCAGTCCACCGATGGTGGCCGGTTCCGCGTCCAATGCCTCCATGTCGTCCACCGTCTTCAAGCGCCCAGACACCTCCTCGATGGTGAGGTCCTGGAAGTCCAGAAGCGTCTCGATGGCGATCCGGAGCTGAGCGTACTTCGGCGGCACGGCGCGCAGGAGCCTCTCCACCGCGCGCTCTTCATCGATGTCGTTGTCGCCGTGGAGAAGAAGCTGCTGCTTCAGGGCCATCAAGCGAAGGGTGAAGTCCTCGATCTGCTCACCCGGACGGAAGGCGAGCTTCTCCCAGTCGCTGCGGAGTCGCTGGAGCGTGGCGCGGCGCACCGGATCGACTCCGATCCGTGCGGCGGCGATGGAGTCCCAGGCCTCCTTGGCCGATCCCTTCTCGGACAGCGGCATCTGCATCTCCTGTGGCACGGCGGCGATGATCGCCTCCACCGTGCGCCTGTCCTCATGGTATGGCAGGTCTTGGTACTCAATCGCATCCCAGAGTTGTCGCGCCTGGAGCTTCAGCTTCATGATCGAGGCCCACTCATGATAGTTTGTCTTGGTGAGCATTGGCCAGGTGGAACTTGCGCCAGAGTCCTTGTACACGGTCTGGATCACCGGCGAGCGGCCCCTGGCCCGTCCGCGGCGGCAATCCTGATCCCGATCGGGCGACCGCGTCTGCCTGCGCTCGCGCTCCGGACTCCTCCGCAGAAACGGACGACGATCGTGTGGATCCTCCTCCACCAACTCTCGACGCAGAGCCGCGGCCGTGGCGGCCGCGTTCCGAGCTGCTGCTGCTGCGGCCTCCGCGGCCTGCTGCGCCTGCGCGGCTGCGACCTCTGCCGCGGCCAGACGCTGCGCCCGCTGCTCGGCGGCGGCGGCGGCTGCTGCTGCTCTCTCTGCGGAGGTGGCCATACTTTTCCCTATCTCTCAACCGGCTCTAGATACCAATTGTTGGCTACCAGAGGGCAGCTTGGCCAACAGGCCGCTTGGATTGTATTGCAAAAATGACTTAGATACAAGAAGATGCTAACCACTGCATATATAAGCAAGTGGTGTACCTACTCCTTAGCATATTCTAACTGCATAAAGCAGATGCTATGATTCCTACTTGGTTGCCAAGGCACCATGATCAACGTGGTTGCCAAGGAACCTGAAACCTTACATGACAGTGAATAGTAAATAGCTATAGTAGGTAAATGGAAAACATCAACACTAGGCTAACTACTGACACATAATAACTATTTGGTGGCCATATAGTACCTCACATCTTCCTTTATTACTGCCCTTGACACGACAGAAGCTATCTGTAATCCCAGTTTGAACATGACCACTATGAACTCCAACCTTTTGAAGACCAAACTTGGGAGTAGTACGACCGTCGAATAATGGGTTTGAGCCATCATGCACACCATATGGTTTGTTTGAAGTTACTACTGTAATGTTCATATATTCAAGCTGAGCAAAATCGTTTCCATATTTACCATTCTTATCATTGCGCATGCTGGAAATGGCAACACCAGAGGTAAAAGAATCCCACATAAAATAGCTCTGAACAAGGAAATACAAGAAGCATGAATAAAGAAAAACAAGTAACAGTGAAAAAGAAATATGTACCAAATGAGATGGAACAAATTACAAGAACCTACTGTATAGAATTCGTCATTGAACCATGTGTCACGAGCCATCTTTAAAGACTTGAAGCAGTATTGCGCCTCATAAGTACTTTGACGACGCTCAAATTCATCGAAGAATTCTTTGTTGATTGGAATTGTATTTGTCGCATCAAGAGGAACAAGAGTAATTGGTATGCCAGAGTGAAACACCTGATGAGGTTCATATGTTAGCTTCTTTGAAAAAAAAATCCTTTCATGCCACTGATAAACTCCTCAGTCCACAATCTACCACAAAATAAGTCATGCTCCCTTATTGGCCATCATTTCACAAAATACATATCCTCCATACAATCATTTTGTTAATTTAATGGTCAATGAAAGCAAGCAAAGATCATTTATTCATTTTGCCACTCATCATACTTCCTGGGGAAATATAAGAAGGCTATATTACTGATAGGGTCCTAATGATACATTTCTCTAATAGGTCCAAGTGTAGGTGTGAGAGCAAGAAGAATGACATTGTGGCATCATAGTGAGGCCCATCTTATTTTTTTGTTCTGATTTCTGGGAAATGATGAGGGAGGTAAAAATGACCTGTATGCATTACTTAATAGCTAAACTAACAGTGAAGTGATGGCAATAACATGGAAGGGATGCAATTTTTGCAAAGTAATGGGCTGATGGTATAGAGGGGAGAACAAGTTATCATGTGGCAGAATAAGCGGTTATCCCAATGGCGTAGAAGCAATTTTCACTAGCTGATTAGCTGATCCATTAATTGATATGGAATAATGATGAGCTAAATACAGATTCATGCAAAAACGGGTGAATGGCCCGATCGCGAAAAAAAAATACAGATTCATGCATTGTTTGTAATTAAGCATGCAAGCTGAAGCATACATGGTATGTGAGAGTTTACAGCGCACTAAAGCATAAGACAAGTAACAAACTAACAAGTGACAATAATCCACACAAACATTGAGAGAATTAGAGTAGACAAAGAAAAAGATAAACGAGGCATGATTTTGCCTTTGCTCCAAAGAGAACGTGCTACAAATGCCATAGTGGATTCAAAGAAAAGGGGGCAAAGCTAAGAAATGCATATATTCAAATGAAAAAAGAAAATCCACTTTCAAGCATCAATAAAAAGGGTAAAACAGGTCATATCTTCCAAATCTAAGGTTTATACCTGGTATGCGGCGAAAGGATCTCCGAATATGTTGAATTCTGCATTTGGGTTGGTAGAGTAACTAGTAAACATGTTACCATGGTCACCACACTGCTGTGGCGTACAACCTGTAGAATTTTTTGGACAGCAACCTGTAGGGTTCTTTGATCTCACTCCACCACCCATAATGTATATGTGCTCCACATTTCTCTTCAGGTGTGGATATGTCATGAGAAAAATGGCGAAGTTTGTGTGTGATCCTATGAGAAAGACTGTTGTAGGGCCAGCAGAAATTGTGTCTATCAATACTTGTTGTGCTGTAGGTTGCTGAAGTGGCATATATCTTCTGTGACCCTGTTAGTAAAAACTATTAATCTAAGTAGAGTGCATGTCTTCCACAAAGCAAGTTATCACTAAATATTGCAAGTAATATGCCTAAAAATGGTTTTCATTCCACCTCATGCCTAGTTAGTGCAGACTGCAAATATAATTGTTCAGCTGCTCTTGACATTTAGATGCACTGTAGATAAATTCCCACTGCTCAGCTTATCTTCAAATTTAAAACGAATCAGACTCCAGCTGAAATATAACTAATTTCGAGACATTTAGACGCATTGGTAGGTTCTAGTGGACACCCTTCGATCTTTTTAGTTTTTATTACAATGTGCTTTTAGTTAAGTATATTAAAGGATCATGGAAAGGTCAACATACAAGGAATCAACAAAGAAGATAACAAAAGTGATACACTACCTGTGGAAGGAAGCCCTTTCTGATTCCATAGTTTGTGTCCACATCCAACCGTCCACCACCTTCTAGTGGAATAGCTTGCCTGTACCGGCAGCCTCCAACCGTTGTCATGCCCTAAATATTAACATAAATATTAGTATCTAGTATCTACTCCTAGTAATTAAACTAGAGAATCACAGCCACAGGAGAACTGATTAATTCTCTAGATATCAAAGTTAACTAGCCCTCTCTACACTGCATTGTTACAGTGGAAATTAATGTAAAAAGTTGGTACCTGATCAATCAGTGGTAAATAACCACCGACATTTGGATATATGGTGCCTGAGTCTGATATTCCACCATCACCACCGACACCAACTGGGATGTCATCACGACCCATCATATAGAGCAGATCATACATATGATTCACAGCATGTCCAGCATCACTCCACACATTTGCATCGATGGTAACTGCCTGATTATGTTAGCAAGGAAAAATATGGGTATGTTTTATGTATAATGCATTTTAGAACAATTGGACTACACACAAAGTTGCCCCAGCTCTAAAGTTTATCTTGGAACAAGACTGAAGCAGAGATAGCGATATAAAACAGTGTCTAGGGTCCGATAATAGCAGCACAACCTTTAACGAGGGTAGCAGAGCAAACAAGTGAAACAAAACAAAAACACTCAACTCACATTGGCACCCCTTACCCTTAGCAAACCCATCCAGACTACAGCCAGGTCTGATATCAACACGGCACATAAAACAGGAAAGCGACATTCCTGACTACTGCAATTGAGATGCAACACGCTTGCATTGCCTCGAATCAATAGCCATTCTCTTCCCAAACTTGAAGGTTCTAATGGCATCAGTACCCTGAGCTCGCGATTAACTGCTCTTCCAGGAACACAATGCACCTGTATTGTTGTTCTTAGGCCGAACTACAAAGGGATAATCATTGGAGCTCTATCGCCATCTCATCAGAAATATGCAGAATCCATCAGTGCAGTGGATGCATTGTCCTAGTATGGCTGGATCCCATTCTGATTGACTCTGAGACTCAAAAGCACAAGCACTAAACTTGATATTTCAGCTGACATTTTCTAATCTGTCCTGTGGAGCTCGGTGAAGGCTAGAAGTGACCTTGGTTTCTTACCATTCTGCCTCTTCACCCACCGGCCACTGCCGCGTCCCACCTCGGCGGTCGTCCATCCGCGGCCGCTCATGGTTTCCGCGGAGGAAACGCAGAGGGGACGGCATCATCGCTACCCCTATTCGCCTACCACCGAGGCCGCGCCACTACATATGGCGGAGGAAACGCAGACGTCTTCTACAGTTCTACCTCCGTTCGAGGACTAGCTTTGCCCTAGCTAGGTCTCGTCCCCCACGGCGGCCCGGAAGCGCGGCCACTGGCCGCTGGCCGCTGGGTATCGGCGGCGCCACGCCCCCCACCTTGCCGGATCATCAACGAGCAGGCCATCGGAGACCAAAGTAGGTGCCTGGGCCGGTTCGGGAAGCCCAAACTAAAGCCACTGTTTAGTTTCAGGTTTCAATGGAAAAAAAAGTCCATGTGACTATGTGAGGCCTCAACTATCGTGGATTCGTGGTAGTCGTCAGTTTTTTTCCCTACATAGTTTGCTTCTTAAGACAAAGCTTTGAGTTATAATAACTAATTAGAGGTTTGCCAAAATAACTGTGGACCATCCATTTAGGTAAATGTGTATGGCCATGATGACCAATTACCTCCTAGACCAGAAAGTAATTGAAGAAAAATATATTTATATATTTTTTATCTTAGAAAATAGGAAATTTTAGGAAAAATATACTGTGATCATATCCAACATGCATGTGATTTGTGATCTAGGATCCCAACGTGATTAATAGAGAGTAATGGTCCATGAAAATCTTTAGAAATGAAATATGCTTTGTATAAATAAAGACAAACAGAGGAAGTGCCATTTATGGAGCCTCTCCGCTCGAAATACCGGACTTTTCCCTTGCACTCTACTCTCAAGTGTGGTTTTATTTTTTTTCTTGAACGTGCATTAGCATGTTTTTTCTACCCTACTCATTCTATAAATTATTGGGGGAGTTCTATTTGTGCTCCACTCTATAAGATGTTCTTAATATGAATGTAATTTGGTTGTGAAAAAATGCAAAGAAGAAATTTCCCTATTCTTACAAATTTTGAATATTTTTCATAAAAAAAATGTTTACATTCTACAAAGGACATGCAATCTAGGTCACCTAGCGTAGTTGCAGGATTAGCTAAGTCATTGATGTGTATTTGGCATTATTAAAAACAGGCTGAAGTCGATATACAAGCTAGGACATGATGCAAGCTAGGTCACCTAGCAGGGGTAGTTGCAGGAGTAGTTGTTAATGGGGACTGATGAAACAGACAAACTATCACTTGCAAGCTAGGTCACCTAGCAGGGGTAGTTGCAGGAGTAGTTGTTAATGGGGACTGATGAAACAGACAAACTATCAATATATATATATATATATATATATATATATATATATATATATATATATAGTTACACGGTTACTACATTCACTGAGAACTCGAACGGATTCGAAATTCAAATTCTAAGATCTCGAGTTATTATTCGCAACACTATTCAAATTCGCGTGCACCATTCAAATTCACGGCTACTATTCAAATTCGGGATATAAACAGTGCACGAGGGCAGCTCAACCACTTTACTATTCAAGGCACGAGGCCTCTGCAAGTATGACGTGGCGTCGCTTTCGAGCGCGAATATTTTATTGACGCTGGATGAGTGAGCGAGTGATTAGCGAATATAAATATTGATATGTCGCTTTCGCGATTAGTTAAGCTAGTGCTTAGTGAATATGCTTATGCGGATGATTATTTCTAAGGATCTTTTGCAGGCTGGCGAGACCAACAGTTCAGCCGATCGTGCGACTATGCTTGTGACAGTCCTACTCGGTACTCACCGTATGCATCACTAGCTCGCTTCAGAACCAAGCTAGCCCGGTCTACTCCCTCGCTATCCCCAGCCACGCGCACACATGACTCAGGCTCTATCGTCTCTCCAGGCAGTTCCACCCAAGGGGAATACTTCTCTGCGCACACAGGGTTCTCTACAAACACCGCTACCATGGCTAACATGAGAACAACACACGCAGAGGTTTCTCCTCTAGGGTCTCTAGCATAAAGACGTCGCCCCATATGAACGAGCTTGAAGGAAGGCAGGGATTCAAATAGGAAAGCTTAATTCATTTTCACAGAGCAAGCTTACATATGGCTTTCCATTTCAAGAAACCCCAAGCATTTAGCATAAACCTTAGGGATTACCTTACAAGCGCAGGATGATCACGGGGACCTCCTTTATTCTCTAATTTACAAAGGTGGAGTGATACAACGGTAGTGGGTGATTACTACTAATGGTGGATTGATTCTCAGAGTGCTTCTGAGATCATATGTTCATGATGTATGTGTGAGTGGAGAGTTGGTGGAGTGGGTGTCTGAGGATTCGGTGGCTCTTCGATGGTTACTCCGCTGAGGCTTCGATGATCAATGAATGCGCCCGACGTCCCGCTTTATAGCACGAAGGGAGCGTCCTTCATGCTTATCATCTGAAGGAGCGAGCCTTATCGTCTGAAGGAGCCTTCGAGGTGAAGTCTTCAATTATCTATTCGTACTGTTGCCTGGACAGCTGGACGGAGAATAATTGTTATGGCTATAGTAGAGTGACTGTATATTCCTTTTGCACTGTCCTCCATCGCGCACGGTCGTATCCTTCTGGATATTCTTTGGTATGGTCTTCCATGCCCAAATGATTGATGTTACAAACATCAAATCAAGGATAGGCATATAGTATTATCTATCTCCATGGCATATATCTCTTCCCCCGAACAAATTGTTGAGAACACCTTATCAACATAGGGAATATATTTCTTGTATAGATATATTGATATTGAACTGAGTCTATATTGACTCTTCAATATTTTCTTCGTTGTCCATTTCTTCATGTTGCCATATTTCATACCAGGACAACAATTTACGATATTCTTTTCGTAACTGACATTCTTTGCCATAACTTGGCTTTATTATGGAACATATGTATTTTTATTTTCATCATATTGAAATCTAATATTCTAGTCTTTGTCCATGACCACGGATATCCAATATCTCATCATCATTTTCATCATAGTCTGATATCTGTATATTCATTTTTGACTCATAGTCCTTCTTAATATTTGCTTCATAGTCTTTCATTATATTTTCAAATTTTTCATCTATTTCACCTCTTACTTCTTGTAAGATTTCTTCCTTTATGTCTTTCTTCCATTGAAGAGTTATTGACTCCAATTTTTCTTTCATCTTAGTATTAACATATTCTTCATTCAATGGGTCTATATCTTTTTTACCGCCTCTTTATATGTATGCGGTCTAGACGATCCTTCTTCTCTTATATTTGGTCCTGCCCATATTGGTTTTATTTCATTGGTCTTCCTATATTTTTGGATATAGTCTTTAGCTGCTGGCTCTAAGTAATAGTTTACTCCTAGAATTGTTCTTGCATATGAAAGAGCTTGATCAATATCTAAATATTTTTTCCAAGACACTCCTCCATCTTTTTCTTTTTCTATCTGCTGGGTTATAACTTCTTCAAATGATATATAAATTCCTGGTGTTTTTCCCCTATATATAACATATATGTGTTTTTTCTCTATATTGCTAGATGGTTCTTTTGGTTGTATTTTTTCATTAATTATATGAAAATATTCAGCCAAACTATTTAATATTGCTAGCATGTAACCTTTATCTTCTCTTTTATTATTATATTAGAACCAGAAATTGTCTAGAATGCATTCTTGTATGTCATCTAGAACAATATGGTCTCGAGGCTTGAATTTATAAGTATTTGGTGGGAAAATTCTTAGCTTATTATCAGTTCCAAAGCTGAAACATTCACCCCCAATAGGGCTTGTTCCTCTCTTCATTTCTGCAAAATAGAAGATCGTGAAAATATATCAGGCAGTGTATTATCTTTGTCTTTTATATGCTCAAATATTACTTTATAACCATTTCCAGTAATAATATCTTCAAATAAGACCCATCGCCTAGTTGAACTTTTCTTACTATTGACTTTATTATAATATCTGCATATAGCTTCACAGTCTGTCCTAACTGTGAACTCTTTAAATCCTAGACATAATCTAAAAGCATTTATTGCATTTATAACAGCTAAAATTTTCCTATCCGTATTGTTTATTGCTTTTAGCTTGTATTTTTCTAAAGCATATCTATATATTTGTTCTTCTAACTTTGGAGAGTACTTGTGTGGTTTTTGCTTTAATATTGCACCCCATCCTAACTTAGATGTGTCTGTCTCTATAATGAAATAATTATCATCTAAAGGTAACTCTAGGGATTTTAAATCTTTGACATGTTCTTTAATAGTTCTTACTAACTTTATATCTTTAGAATTAAAATATTTTTGTCTATTTTTTCTTAATTTTGCATACAATGGACCAGCTAACTTAGCTAAATTTTTAATATAATTTCTAGCATAATTGACTATTCCTAAGAATTGCTGCAGGGTTTTCTTATCATTCATGACATCTGGAAATTCTAAGATTTTTTTTGCAATATGATCTTGTAAATAGATTTTTTCCTCTCCTATTTCACGACCTAAAAAATTTATCTTTTCCTTACATATGTCCATTTTCCTTTTAGACAATATTAACCCATGCTGTTCTACCTTTCTAAAGAAGGTTTCCAGATGAGCTATATGCTCTTTATAGAATTTTGAGAAAACTAATAAGTCATCAAAAACTAATATGAATTCTTGATTTTCATTAAAAATATTTTGCATTTTTCTTTGAAATAAAGCAGGGACATTTTTTAATCCTAAGGGCATTATTAGCCATTCAAAATGACCTTGAGGACATGTGAAAGCAGTCCATTCTATTGATTCTTCTGCCATTTTTACTTGCCAAAACCCAGCTTTTAAATCAAATTTTGAGAAATATTTACTACCTTGTATTCTATTCTTGCTTATTTGGGATATTATAAGCATCATGTATGGTATTATCATTTAGTCTTTTATAATTAATAACCATTCTTGACTTTCCTCTGCCTATTTCAGCATGATTTCTAACTATAAATGAAGCTGATCTATGAGGACTTTGATTTTCTCTTATAGCTCCTAATTTTAGTAATTCTTCAATATGCATCTTAAATTCTTCTATATCTTTAGGTGTTGTTTCTATAGGACTTGTCTTAATTATATGGTCAGGATTTATTATGTTAATTTTACATAATATACCATTCTTGTCCCAATGCTTCATTGGTATTTCTCCGATTATCTGAATATCTTCCGATCTTGTTACAATTTTATCTATGTCCTTTTTAGATTTTATATCTCTATACCAATTTAGTGCTAATGATTGCAAACTGATACATTCTATGCATGAGTTTGCTATATGAAACTCTTCTATATTTTCACCTAACTCTTCATCTATATAATTATTAAGGACATTTTCATCAGATCTTTGGAGTTCTAAATTGGTCTTTTCTGAAGTAGAATTTATAGTCTTTCGTACTTCTGTTATATATGTAATATTGTCTTAGTAAGGAATAAATGTTATTCCTTGCTTATGTATGATAGTTGTTTGTAAAGAGAACAGTAGAAATCTTAATCCTAATATCATATCATCATGTATCATATATAGATCTTTTATTGTAATTTCATTCATTATATATTTTGTGTTATTTATTTGTACTTTAACATCATAAGCTAGTTGATTATGAACCTTTTTATCCCAGACATATCAGTAGATATTTCTGCTTTATCTTGATCTATTGTATGAACTATCTCTGGACACTTTACAAAATATTTATCATGTATAATATTTTTTGTACAACTGGTGTCTACTAGCGCTAATATTTTATAAGAGATATTAGGCGTCAATTTTACTTTTACAGGTATTCTTATTCCTATAATTTCTTTAAATAGTAATCTTACAATATATTTGCTACCAAAGTTTATTATGGCTTCTTTTAATTGTATCGCTTTATCATTATTTCTATTTATCATTGCTTGATTCTTTAACTCAGTAAGACATCTATGATTATCTTCTATCTTATTAGCTTCATTGAGCTCTATTTTACTCTTTAGCTCTTCTAATTCTGCTTATAAGCTATTTACTCTACTTTCTAAATTTCTGACTCTACTTACTAATAATTTATCATCTGATTCTAGTTTTACTTCTTGTCTCCATTTTTGGTTAGTAATTCTTAGACATGAAGCACATGCTTGCTTTAAATACTTAATACATGTAAGTCTATTTTCTTGACTAGGGTAGAATATACAAAAAGCACATTTTATATTATAATCACCTCTTCCTTTTATCCAATCATGTTCACGGTCTTCTTGATTCATTAATTCTATTTTTGTTTCTTTTGAACTATTAATATCTTCAGATATAATATCTAACCCTTTCATAGCATTATCAAGATTGAGTAACTCTTCCTCATCTAAAGAGTCTATAAAATCTTGGTAACTCTGAGCATTATTTTCTTCTTTTTCATAACTTTCTAATAAAAACTTATTATTAATCTCCCATTGCTCTTCTTCACTTGTAATGTATTTAATATTATTTGTCTGCACAACTTCTTTAACTTTATGAGTCTCTTTGTCTTTAGTTTTTAACTCATCTTCCTGTTTCTTTATCACAGCAGGTGTTGTAAAATATTTATTCTTTAGTTCTTTATCTTTCTTGATATTATCAAGTCTACATAACTCTCGTCTAAAGTAAAGTTCCTTTTCTCTTATGGCAGACCATTTGCATGTCATAGAGGTTTTATACTCATCATGTCATAGAGGTTTTATACTCATCATGAATCTTACTTAACTTTTTCTCATAATATTGAATCTGACTGTCTAAATTGTCCATTATAAGTAAAGTATTTGACTGACGACTTGTTTAAACTTGGCAATATAATTAAATCCCTTTAATTCAAAATTTAATAACCAGACTCTAATACCACTGTTACACGATATATATATATATATATATATATATATATATATATATATATATATATATATATATATATATATATATATATATAGACACACACACGTGTTAGTCGTGTGGTCAACCATTGGATCACTTATTCGCTTGTATGGTCTCCTCGCGTCTCGCGACACGAAACCATCTCTTGCGATTTTGCAAAGGTTGGGTGTGCAATTTAATTTGCAATCTCCTTGCTCTCGAAAACTTCCTGTCGTTGCAATTAGACCCTGTTTGTCGTTGGAATTAGGTCCTGTTTTGGAGCCCTCTAGTTTTTACCAGTTTTTAAGAATTAGGTGGGATCTAAATAGGTCAGTTTTTGCTAGATTTTTAAAAATCAGGAAGCTGTTATACTCAGTTTTTGCTAATTTCTTATGACCCATAGAGTAAAAAATGAAGTCAGATTCTTAAAAACTGAGGATCTGATCAAACAGGACCTTAGTGCCGTTTCGAACTACCAAATTAACCTGCAGCTAGCTAGTTATATCTATATTATATCTATATCTTGCTCTCAGAAACGTTAACTACTATATCTGATGCATGTCCTTTTCCTATTTGCTTTGATTTCTAATTTCAGATAGTTTTCTTAATTTCCTAATTTTAGAGGGAAATCAAAGTTAATTTTTCAT
Organism: Miscanthus floridulus; assembly: GCF_019320115.1. NCBI lineage: Eukaryota > Viridiplantae > Streptophyta > Magnoliopsida > Poales > Poaceae > Miscanthus > Miscanthus floridulus. The sequence continues at coordinate 82,431,921 of NC_089595.1, read as the reverse complement.
TACTAAAAAAAGTTCCCATCGCTATTGCTATCTCTTAATACGATTCAGGCACCAAAAGCGGGCACCCGATACTGCCACGTCACCCGTTAACCCACTAGCCATTTGATCGACCCGTCACGGAATACTGACCGTCCGATGCGGGTCTGATCGGGCCTCTCGCCCATCAACCCACAAACCTGATCACCCACGAATCGTCGTGAACCCGGGCCGACGCTGGCTTCCTTTGGCTCCTGCCTCCGCCGCCGCCACCGGTCCCGTCCTTGTCGAGCGTCGTTCCCGTCCCAGGCCGCCCAGGCCGCGCCGCCGAGCGCCACCTCGGCGGGAGGCCCCGACGTCCTCTTCCCGCAGGCCTGGGCCCGGCCGCGCCTCCGCCACGGCCACCACTGCCACCCCCGCCGAGCACCGCCCCCGTCCCAGCCGCCGCCCAGGCCGCGCTGCCGACCGTCACCACGGCCCCCACCGAGGTCGCGCCACTGCCACGCTCGCTACGAGGGGCGCCGCACCGGCCCCGTCCCCTCCCAGCTCGGAGAGCAGTTTCCAGCCGAGCGCCGCCTCCGCACCCGTCGAGGCATCTTTCATGGTAGGGAGCACGATCAGGTGGGAGGAAGGCCTGGCGGCTACGGATCTGGTGGGATCGGATCGAGGCTATAATTCCTCACTAAGGACTGGCTCCTCAAGCATTGCACTCATGTCCCGGCCACTGTCGTCGCGCTCCGTAGTTCGCCTGCCGCCATCGGTCATCAACCCCGGCATGCAACCAATCGCACAACTTGAGGCAACGACGATGGAAGCGAAGCGCAGGACGACACCCAGCCTGAGTCCGTGTAGGTGCTGCGCTCCACGCCTTTGTCACCAAGAATCTCGCCAACTCATACGTCTACTACAGCCGGCGGAGGTACGTCCTCAGGGTGTTTGATGAAATGGCCGTTCGCAATGCCGTGAGTTCAAATTCCATACTTGCCTCCGTCTCCTCCATTTGCTTGAATAGGTGGCTAGCCAGCTAACTATCGCGACAGTGCTCCCTGGACGGCACGAGCCACCGGCGATGGCGTCAGCAACTGGCGTGGCAGACCACTTCCTCGTGTCCTTCTCCTTCCACGACCCCAATGCCGAGGAGCGCCATCAGGGACCATCTGCTCTGAGCCAACGCAAACAACCAGGAGATTGAACAAGCGCTCAAGGTGAAGCCCCACCCCACTGATCCTTGTTTTCAGTAAAAATGAGATGCTATTGTTTCAAGTGCATAATCAATTTTTTTACCTGAAATGTCCCTGAGCGAGTAGCTATCTGTGATTCTATTTCCTTTCACGCTTTTAATTTAATGGATGGTCGCAGTCTACACTTCTTTTCTTTATGCCTTTTGGATGATGTAGGTATTGTGGAGAAACATATTAGCATATGATTTTGAAGTGTACATTAATTCACTGTTTGACAATGTTTCTGGGAAAGTAGCATTCGGAAGTGTTCAAATAAAGATTTGATTTTTGTTCACTTTGGACTTCCACATTGTATTTGTGTGCGTAGAACTAGAGAAACGATGTAGAATCAATTCTCTGCTCGACAATGTTGCTCTGGTTGCAGCTGAATGCTAGTAAAGTGGTGCATGTTGGCCCTGGTGAGCCAAGTCAAGCTTGCGGCTGATAAAGAGTAAGTGAACCATTCTTCTGTGCTTCAGAACGTTGTGCTATTCTACTGCTGCCTGATTAATCTCTCAATTAGGCACCATAATATCCAAACTGTCGTAACATAAAAAATCTCTTATAGTTGTATTAGTTGTTGTTTTGTGAAACCATCCAAATATGCTGAATAAATGTAAACCCATGATATGATATGGAGTCATGGTAGCGACTGTTTTAATTGTGTCAAATATTGTATGGTTTACTGCTTGGCAGTGCATTTCAACCATGCTTTTTGTGACTAGACTAGATAAAAAAAATACTCTTCCTTAACCTTTCGTTGCTAACAGGCAACATAATCAGCTGTGGGTCGTAACAACCACATCAACTGACTATTAGATTTGTTTACTGCAATTTCTATTCTTTCTCTGGTACTTATCTAGATCATGCTCAGGGTGTCTGCCTCCATGGAACAACGCCACCTCAAATTGCGTGCAATCCTTAGGAGTGGGGAAAGAAACCATTTCCATTTTTCTCTGAATACCAGTAGGGGGGCACACACCTAAAAAACAAAAAAAAAACTAAAGCTCCTTGCTCCAATCTTTCTTGCATGCGTTCTAGAGAGGTTCTTTCTTTTGTGCCATGGTCGTTGGCTAATTGATTTCCATTCTACATATGGAACAGGACGTGAATAAAATGTGTTGGAGATTAATTGTTGTTTTATGGATTTCAATGTGCTGATTATGTTTAAGTTTTTTTGCACGTGGATTTCATCCCCATATCCTAATTTAGGCATATGATATTTCTTCTGTTTGATGGATTTTCCATGCCCTACTTGCTTGTAGCAGGGAACTGTTGATGAGTGGTTTGATTATGAGAAATCGTTTTTGTGCTCCATGCCATGACTCCATCCAGGGGCCAGCGGTGGAGTCAGCAAAGGGGTGGCTAATGATGTAGAGCATCGGCAAGCAACTCACCTTCAGCTCACTACCAATGCCAAAGAGATAGTAACAAGCGTTAAGTGGTGACCGTGATTTCTAAAGATTGACATCTGATCTCATACTAAAATTGAATTTTTGTCCAATCCATACCAGCATCTCTAGAGGAGTACCGTCAAGTGTCCATGTATCATATAGGTTGTAAAGTATCTGCAGCCTTTCCTGCTTTTTTATATTTCTCAAAGAGCACAAACTCACTATGGAGTTCAGAAAAAGATACAATATATCTACGTACAACCACATTTTATACGTCGATCATACTTTTTTTTCATGTAGTAATTTTAAGGATTCATCCTACCAAGATTTAATGCGATTCTAATTATCTACAGGAAGGAGGAATACTCCATCTCTTTACCTCCTTTGAAATGCCTCTATTTTTTGAATATCATTATGATTGATATATTAATGAGAAGGTGATGTAACAAAGGAAAAATGCATTTTGTTGTATATAAACCTTCGTCAACGGCAGTCCTTTTCTCTAAGAGTGATATATAAATGGTGTTCCCACTTCCTCTTTTTCAAAAATAAAAGATATGTGTTAAAAATTTATTAGTCTTGTAATTAACAATGCATCTTTTATATTTTGCGCCACTAGATAAGTAAATAGATACATTAATGTGAATGTAGTCTTTTCTACTCTACGTTGACATCGGGGGTAGCCTAACACTGGCAGCTACGCGGCAACGCCGTGCTTAGTTTCTAGTCTCTACTAAGACCAACATTTTGGTTTGACACTGATGACTATATATCGTGATCGTGACTATGGGTAGGAGGCCACTCATGTGATGATGTGAAAACACTACTCATGGCATGTCCTATCACTATGCCATAAACGTGCAAAGAAGACAGTAATCAGAGACGGGACAATAGCACGCATCTCTAAGTAATAATTAAAGACGGGGCTCAACCATACGCGAGTGACGTCGCCAATATTATTGGCTCTTGTGGGTTCGGGTCTGAGCTCGCCAATTATCACTAAGGGCGTCCGCAATGGCTAGCTATTTGGCTAGCTAGATGTGACGTGTCAAGGAAAAAGTAGGAGAGAGAGTTGTCACTAGCGACGAGCAAATAGCCTATCTATTTCACGTAGCCCAAGAACATATGAGAGGAGCATGTGGGTCCACTAGAACAAGAAGGTATAAAATAGTCATTTCTCTTTTCTCTCACCTCCACATCAGCTAGCTACGTAGTTAACACCATTGCGGACGCCCTAAGCGTGCCTTCACTGAAGCTGGTGGAAACACACCTATATATAGTATACATGTAGATAATACTCCCTCTGGACCCATTTCATAGGCGCAATAGGGAAAATTCCAGATACCAAGATGAGTAGTAGGAGGTTGTGCACGTAATTAAGGGGGTGTTTGATCCGGTTACTAAAATTTAGAAGGTATCACATGAGGGTGTTGCATGGGGTGTTTGGATACTAATAAAAAAAACAAATTACAGAATCCGTACTCCACGAGACGAATTTATTAAACATAATTAACCTGTCATTAGCATATGGTTACTGGAGCACTACATTGTCAAATCATGGACTAATTAGGCTTAAAGGATTCGTCTCGCAAATTAGTCACAAGCTATGCAATTAGTTTAGTAATTAGTCTATATTTAATACTTCATGCATATGTCTAAACATTCGATAGGACAACGACTAAAATTTAGCAGGAGAAACCAAACACCTAATAACTGCAGCAACAATTGTGATTAATTGCAGCTCTCACGCCCCCATGATGTGATTCACCATTGGCTGTTTCTTGTAATGCATGCATGCATGCCGAATGGTAGAAGAAAAACTAGTAAATGCGAATAGCACGAAGCGCCGCATGCAACAATTTGGTCCTCGGAACGGCTGCGCCGCCTTGCATGCTGGCCTTTCTGAAAAAACGCTGGAACGCCTTAGAAATCGGTCCGGAGGGAGTAGTATGATAGACAAACGACACCATTCGCCAAATACTCGCCTATGCCTATGAAAGAATCAATTTCGAAAGTTGTCTTAAGTCCAAAATTTTAAATTTTGACCGAATTTCTAGAAAAAAAGCATTAAAATTCATGATATCAAATTAGTATCATTAGATTTACCATAAAATATATTTCTATAAGATGCTCATTTTATGACATAGATGTTGTTACTTTTTTTCTATAAAGTTAGTTAAACTTAAAAAAATTTGACTGATACCGATTCTAAGAATTGATTTATTTAGGGACAAATGGAGTATTCTAAATCGAGATATACAGATTGCAGAGCATTTATTTGGTCAAAAGCTCAAAGGGTCGATGCTCCATCAGTGTCTTATCTGCATCTATCGAGTATTAAATTATATTTGCTTTTGAATAATGACACAGTGCCATGCGTCAAACAAATAAAATCATGATTTGTTTTATTTCATACCCATACACACAGATTTAATTATTCATTTAGAAGATTCCCCCTCTCTTGATGATCGTACTATAGAAAGGGTACGGTTTGATTTTTCACTTAAAAAAGGGGAAGGAGAAGGCATTGTGTGTATAACCCAGGCCAGATCGTGATCTATCGTCGCTCCCATTTGGGAAATGGATATCTCTCGTTGACTCTCTGATCGACTCTCTGGTCCCGTTCGGCTTACTGAATCTTGACTGAAACTGTCTGAAAATACTGTTCTGACTGAATTGTTATAAGAGAAAAACACTGTCGGGAACTAGGAACGGAAGTGCACTGTGCCAAAAGTTTTTGTAGTGTTAACTAAGGACGGAACGGTTCATTGAGAGATCGATGGACAGTGGTACACGCAAACATAAAAAATCTCTAGCAAAAAAAGGTCACAAATTCACAATGATAGACCTGAAACACTCATCTCTGCCGATGATCGATCGGATGATGTGATCTCACCACTCGCCAGCGTCCAATCATATCATCCTGCGGTCGTGGTCCCTCTACGTCGTCTAGTCGATCGTCTACTATACTAGTCTATAGGCAACGACAAACGCGGCTTATTTGTTCCGACGTGCACAGGTTGATCACGATAGAGATGGAATCCAATCAATTGCCACTCGCCACAAGCCGGGTCTAAGCTAGCACGCACAGTCTAGTCGCTTAAGGCTATCTTACCTAAAATATAAGACTCATTCGTCCTTTGATAGCGCTATAGGTAAAATGTTTCAATATCTATTCGGCATCTTTTCCAACAAAGACTAAAAATAAAATCTTTTCTACAAATGAGTTTTTAGGAAAGAGGATAACCATATTTAGGTTGTGCCTATCAGGCAACCCAAAATATGTTTTCCGTATAGGTACTCTGTTGAAGCCTGATTTTGAATCTCTTGCTACTCATTTTGAGTTTAGATGTGGTTCGTTGGAGACAGTCTAACGCATGCATTATGTACTATTAAATATAGAAATGCTATACAACACACGTATATTTTAGAAAAAAAACAAACATGGATTTTTTTTTCTCTCCTCCCTCTCTCTCTCGTTTTTTTCCACCGGGCTGTCCTGCTGCTGCTGTCCGATCTCGTGATCCGACGGCACGTACGCACGCCGTGCGATTGTTTTCGCGGCGTCATCGATCAGCGGGTGCGCACCGGATCAATGGTGACACCGGAGTCGCAGCAAAAGCTGTAGATTAATAGATGTCATCGACGGTGGCCACGGAAGGACCGTGGCGAGCCGGCCGTCCCGTCCAGTGAGAGGTGCCGGTCATCAGCAGCTAGCCAACGCAAGTTTTTCTCCCCTCCCTAATGATAGCCAATTTGTCCTTTTGTTCTTGCGTAGAAAAAAAATGGTTTCTTGTGATATATGAATTTATGATCTTGTGATTTGTGATTGTTTGGAGATAGAAGAAGGTTGAGGTAGAAGAAGACTAAAGGTAGAAGGAGGATAGATGCTATTGGATCTTAATTCTATGGTGCAAAAAAAAATTAATGTATTGAAACTGCATAAAACACATGGTTGTTGACTCATTAAATAAGAATCAAAGCGTGCTTATCATTTTCTTGCTCCCTTGGAGAAAATTGCATCGTCGTCGTCCTCGCTGCTCCGGATGCAAATTAAAGCTACAAGGACGGACGACGACGGACGAGAAGCCCAGGCGCTAGAGGGACGTACGTACCTTGAGGTCGAACTCGGAGCGGTTCTGCTTGAGGATGTAGAGCAGCGCGAGCAAGTCGTCGGTGTCCATGTCCGTATCCACCAGAATCCGATGCGGCGCCGCCGCCTCTGCCGCCGCGCCACCGGAGATGGCAAAGACAGTCGTGGTCACCAAGGCCACCGCCAGAAACGCCACGGACGTCGTCGTCCTCGACGGAAGCAACAACACTTTCTTCATCCTCCACCTCTCCATAGCAAGCAAGCTAGCTGTTAGCAGTTAGCACACTAAGCATGATGACTAGCTACCGGGGCGGTAGTGTCGTCGTCCGTACGCCGACGAGCGACGAGAGAGGCTGGCTGTAGCGTATGAGCGGTTGATCGAGCGCACATAGAGAGGGGGCCGGGGAAGGGGAGGACGGAGGAGGACAGCCTAGGGCAGGAGCGGGGCTGCGGGGCGACAATAGTACACACGACGGGGGCCGGGCCACGTTATCTATCGGGCCCCTGCTTTGCTCCTTTCAGTCTCGTGAGTCACTGCTACTGACTACTGTGCTACAAAATCATGGACCATCAATCTTTTGCCGGTACGGATATACTAAGAGCCGGTTTGCTTCCTGTACAGTGTACAGTTAATAGTTATTAGCTGTTAAAAAATAACTGAGATTGTATTTGAATCCTCAGCTAATAAACTAGCTAATATATTTTAATTACCTACCACCTAATTAACAATTAGCTATTAGAGCATGTTTCGATGAGTTATTAGGGCTAACTATTAGCTGGGCTAAAAATTTATTACCTCAAATTTGCTGAGGTTAGCCAATTAGTTGGCTAACAAGGTACTAGTTGGAAGCTGGGTTAATAAATTAGCCCACCTATTAGCCACCTCTATTTGAATGGACTAAGACAAATTTTTTGTTAGCTAGCAATCAACCCTTAGTATCCAAACAGGCTCTTAACTGATTTCTCATATAGCTAACATGGTTAATAGTCAGTTGGATGGATCCAGACAAGATAGAATCCGCATACATGAGCGAGCATATTAAAACACCAAGTAAAGTACCGGTGCAAACCAATACTCCCTCCGTTCATAAGTCTCCATCGTCTAAGCAAAAAAAATCCAAGAGTCTCCATCATATTAGATTAGGACCACGGGTTTGACTTCTCATACGTGCTGCGCATTTGGTGTTCATTGGCTGCTCTTTGTTTACATTTATTGCTCCTTGGCTGCGACTCCTTGGCTGCTCCTTGCCTTAGATACAAATCGGCGTTGTTTGCTGCTTCTTGGTCATTGCGCCGAAGGCTAATACAATAAAGACTTATGGATGGAGGGAGTACATAATAAACAAAAGGTACAGATGGCACTCCCTCTCTCGGTGTTTCGAGTAAACACTAACGAGTGAATTTGTGTTATTGCGCGTCTGGTCCGGATGGTATGCTAAAAAGACACAAGGTTTATACTGGTTCGGGTAGAATGTCCCTACGTCCAGTTCGTGGCTACTGCTCGTGTTATTAGCACTGAAAAGTTCATAGTAAGGGTTACAAATGGGCGAGAGAAGGACATGTCCCAAGTCTCTGATGGAAAAATCGAATGGGTGCCAAGAGCTAAGTCACTGCTCAGTTGTGTGTTCGAGATTCGACGCTAGTGGTTCTGCTGTGATGCGGTGAATCGATCCCCTTAGTTGGGTGCCCTGCTTTCTCTTTTATAGGCCAAGAGAGAGCAGGGATTACAGATGGGAGAAAAGAGGAAAACCAGAGACAAAGAAAGTCCTTCAAGGACGCTGAGTCTTCCTTTTCCTCTATACGGGCCCCGCTGACATGGTAGGTGGTGACAAGGATAGCTCCACACTGAGCGCATGTCCGCTGACCGGGCCGCGCTGGGTGTCTGTCCGCTGATGATGCCATGTCCTGGCATTGTCAGCGAGTTGTCACGCCCCATCCCGCCCCGACGGGCGGCGCAGCAGACCAGGGTGCTGATCAACGGCCATACAGGGAGCAGCACAGTGACCACACGTCCATTACTGTGGATGATGCGAGTTTCCTTCTGGACCGTAGTGGTTGTCATGAGCTTCCGTAAGGATCCATGCCCGAGGTCAAATGACGGCGCCCACAACACTGTAAGGCAAACGTTGGCACCTACAACACTGTTTGGGCTCTGTCGACAGAATATCGTCGGTAGTCCTCCAAGGGGTATCCCACGAAAGTAGATTGATCGGCAGAGGAGCATGAGATCGAGAATAAGAAGGCAACTGTTGGTACAGAAAGTGACCAACTAGTAAATATTTGTAGTTTTGCTGTACGTTGTGATCGGAGGTGGCTTAGCGCTCAATGACGCAGGATTTATACTGGTTCGGGCAACATGCCCTACGTCCAGTCGAGGTCAGTCAGTGACTTTATTCCTGAGCCCAGTCGCTCAAAGTCTGTAGTGGGGGTACAAACAAGAAGAAGAAAGAAGGGGGTGTACAAGAGGTTCGGTTGGCTCCGACCGGAAGGGTTGTGGTCGGAACTTGGTGGTCCTGCGGTTGTAAGGTGTTGATGTCGATCTAGTGAGTCTGAGCTTGAAGAAGTCGACTTGGGTTAACTGACTGTGTTTGGAGGGAGCACATCCCCTTTTATAGAAGAAGGGGATGGCTTTACAAGTGAAAGGGAGAGAGAGTACAAACGTTTCTAAGCCTTGTTGCCCACGCCGACGGGGACAGGATAATGGTGGGCGCCCGTAATATTGTTGATGTCACTATAGAATGTTAGGTACACGTGGGAGGTTGAGCTGCTTTCTTCAAGACTAGAGGACATCGGTACCTGCAAAAAATGTTGTCTCACCGACTGGAGGCATGACTTTACCACGTTCACCTGGTATGGTGAATTCCGGCGCCCACAATACTGTTGATGCCCAGAGGCACATGGGGGTCTTACCGTACGGGTGTTTTGACCGGCGCCTACAATACTGTAGAGGTAATTGTTGGCGCCTACAATACTGTTTATGGTAGGGCGGCTATAAAGTATTGTTCCGCAGGGTATGGTCCCTGGTGCCGTGGTTTGACTTGCGAGCCCTGTCTTGCCTTCCTCCATACGCCTTCTGGTTCCTTCTGAGCGGGCATCCCCGGTCAGATGGCCCCAGTCGGTTCTGGCGCGCCAGTCGGAGAATAGCGATGGGCAGGGTTCTTCTACGAACCTCGGTCGGAGACACGGGGTCGGAGTCGGAGGCGGTCCTCGGGTCAGGCTTTCTAAGTGGAGGCCGTATGAAGGCAGCCGGGGCCTGACGCTAGCGCTCCAATCGGAGAGGCCGTTTGGAGTTGGCCTGAGCCTGAGCCTGAGCTAGTGCTCCGATCGGAAAGATGGGCCGAAGGCGGCCAGGGCCTGAAGCGGGTGCTCTGGTCTGTTGAGTTTAGACTCTTGGGCCAGTCCAGAAGAAGAGAAGGCCGTCCTCCTGGGCCGAGCCCTGGCGTGGAAGCCGGTCCCCGAGGGACCCTGGGTTTATGAACCCGACAGGAGCCCCCGAGCCCCCGGGCGATTTGGGCAGAATCGTCTGGGGGATTTTTGTCTTGTCGGCGGGTGCGCGTGAGCGCACCCGCGGGTGTAGCCCCTGAGCCCCTGGGTGGTTCGTGCCGAACCGGCTGGGGGGTGCTTTTGAGTTTGTCAACAGGGGATGTTTTTCTGTTTTGTTGGTGGGTGCGCGCGAGCGTAGCTGCGGGTGTAGCCCCCGAGCCCCAGGCGGTCGGGCCGAATCGGCTAGGGGTGTTTGTCTTAGTAGGCGTGCATGCATGTTTTTTAGTTTGAGATGAATTTTGTTTAACCATGGTGTCGTTGCGCGCCGTGGGATCGGGTGAGTCGGAGTCATGAATGGACCCTGGCGTCGGTGCGTGTCGTGGGTGGAGATAGCTCGGTTCGGTTGTGTTAGAGCTCACTGATCTTTTGGCGTCGATGTGTGCTGCGGGATCGGGTGAGGCAGAGTTTGCGAATGGACCCAAGCGTCGATGCACGCCATGGATCGAGAGAGTTAGTTTAGTTAGTTCAGGAAGCCGTTATGCGAGTTTAGGAGTCGTGGTCCCAGGAGCCGTAGCCAGATGTCGCTGATCCTGTCGACACAAGTTTAGGAGTCATAGTCCCAAGAGCCGTAGCTGGATGTCATCGATCCTATCGACGCGAGTTTAGGAGTCGTAGTCCCAAGAGCTGTAGCCGGATGTCGCCTATCCTGTCGACGCGAGTTCGGAGTCATGGTCCTAAGAGCCATAGCCGGATGTCGCCTATCCTGTCGATGCGAGTTTAGAGTCACGGTCCCAAGAGCCGTAGCCGGATGTCGTCGATCCAGTCGATGTGAGTTCAGAGTCGCGGTCCCTTGGCATTTGAGCCCCCGAGCCCTGTCGGGCCTTCGTGGGGGTTGGTGTGAGTCATTTTTGCGCTACCCCATCTGGTTCCTCACAACCGGAGGGTCTAAGTTTTATCGCCTGTCCCGATTGCTCGGGCTTAAAGACTAGCTCAGTGAGCTCGCTAACGGGTGTGATCAAGTGGAATCCGGGTCCGTCGTTCGTGACAGGGTCGACATAGCCCTCTTATGGCATTCCGCTACTCCTTTACCTGTAGCCTGGTAGATGCCTAGGTCGTTCTAGAGACCGACCCGGGTGGCCTAATGGCCTCCCCTTGATGGAGATTCTGTGGGCTTGGCGAGAGGTTCAGGATCGAACGAGAAGGTTGAGATGACCCGGTTTGCCAGACCAGGCAAAGGCCGCACGGTGCTCATCTACGGTTTTCTCTCCTGGCTCTGTTTTGGTTGGTCATATCGAATGAGGCAAGCCGCCGCTTTGTGGCGCAACATGGAGCGTTCTGGTGCATTTCGCTGCACGTGCGATGCTTAGTTCCCAAGCCCCCGGGCGGTTCGTGCCCTAACTGTCCGGGGGGTTCAAGCGTATGGTATGAAATGCGCGTATGGATGTATGAATGTTTTAAATTGAAATAGAGGGGGTTTTACAGTGTTTACCTTCGATAGTTTTGAGTGACAGGGCTCGAAGTGCTTCAGTTGGAAATGTCCGACCGGGACCTGAACTCATCATTCGTGATGGAGTCGGCGTGGCCCACATGGGGCGTCCCTTCGCTTCCTACCTATGTCCCGGTGCTTATCCTGAGTGAATCGATCGACTCAAGAGGCCGATTGATCTCTCTTGGTGGAGATCTCGCTGTTGGATCTCTCTAGGTCTGGCCTTGACGACTGGAGCGATGAGGTTTGAAGAGCTCCAGTCGGAGACGTCCGACCAGGACCTGTGCTTGTCAATCGTGGGTTAGCCCTTGTGTGAATAGTTTTGTTTTAATGAACACATGCTCACCTTGGTGACCTAAGAGACGGGGTTCGGATAGCTTCAGTTTGGAAATGTTCGACCGGGACCTGTATCTCAGGTGTTCATCCTGAGTGAATCGATCGACTCAGGAGGCCGGCTGATTTCTCTCGGTAGAGATTTCGCTGTTGGATCTCTCTAGGTCTGGCCTGGGGAGACGGGGAGTCGTCCACGTGCGGTGGCGCTTCGGTTTTCGTGCCCGACGTGCGGTAGTGGTTGGTCGTGCGGTAGTGGTGGGCCATGTCCTGGTCACATCCCGCCTGATTAGGAGCCGTTTCATCACGCTGGGCACGTCCCGTCGGTCAGGGGGTGTCCCATCTGCATTAAATGGAAAAAGAGAGAGAGAGAGAGTTTCTCGAACCGCCGCTTTGCCTTCCCGATCGGCATGTCCTTTCCTAACCGCTGCTCCCATTCCTTTAAGTAGGAGAAGAGAGAGGGTGTTCGCCTCGTTATTTTGCCTGTTCGTCGCATGCCGCCGCCGCCTTTCTTTTTCCTCTTCGTCGAGAGCGTCCCGGAGAGCTATAGAGGTTTCTAGGAAAGGAAGGGGGAGAGAGCGAGGGGGAAGAGGAGAACTCACTGATCCTTTTTGCAAGCCAGAGCAAGATGTCGGACTGGAGGTCGTCCACGGTGAGGAAGTCAGTGCTGGAGTCTTTCGTCGAGAAGGGTTTTCTGCCGCCGTAGGAGGTGGTGCACTGGAGGGTCCCTGGGGGAGAGGAGTTCCCACAACCTCGTCCTGATGAGGTGGTGTCCTTCCTTACCTTTCATGAGCGCGGGCTGGGATACCCCGCGCACTGGTTTCTGCGCAGGCTCCTTAATGAGTGGGATTTGGAGCTGCAGCACCTCAATCCGACGGGGGTGCTGCATATCACCGGTTTTATCACCGTCTGTGAGGCTTTCCTTAGGATGGAGCCGCACGCGGATCTCTTCCAGTGGTTCTTCACTGGAAGGACCTTAACAGCGGGGAGCTCGGTTGAGGTCGCGCTGGTGGGGGGTTTCGCCCTTCAGAAGAAGCCGAGTGCAGGAGGTTCGTACCCCGTGTACACCCCTTGTAGTTCCAACCGGGGGTGTCACGGGGAGTGGTTCTACATCAGGAACCCAGAGGCTATGCCGTTCCTGGTGTTTACTGGCAGGAGGCCAGAGGAGCAGGAAAGCTGGTCGTGGGGTTGCGGCCGTAAGGAGAGGTACAAGGTGGAGGCCATCGAAGAGGAGCTCTGAAAGCTCATGAGGCGCGGCCTTGATAGAGTGTGGGTGTTCTACACCCTCTACCACCGCCGGATTGCGCCGTTGGTGGAGAGGACGCAGCCGATGTGGGAGTACGGTGGCCGGTCGGACCCGAACCATGCGTCGCCGGAGGAGTTGCCAGATGACGAGGTCTAGAGTCACGTCGACCAGGTGCTGCAGCTGAGGCCCAGGGAGACGGTTGCGGGAAAACCCATAACGCTCAACGCCTCGATCGCGTCCACATTGGTGTGTTCCCTTGTTTTTGTTCATGCTTCTTCTCTGCTTTTTCCTATTTCTTTGATCTAGTTCATCCGTTCCGTAGGGGCTTGGGAGGTATAAGTCCCGACCGTACCTTCCCAAGGGATCGGAGGGCGTGGCTCGGCAGACCCCTCAGAAGAAGGTGGCCGAGGCTTGGAAGAAGAAAAAGAATAAGGAGATCATGCGGAAGCAGGAGAAGGAGCAGGAGATCGTCCGGCGCACGAGGGCCAGGGAACGTAGGAGCGACGTCGAGTCAGAACTCGCGTCGGACGATCCTACGGATCTGGATGATATGGTCTTCTCCGGTGAGGAGGAGAGCGGGGGGTCACTGCGACCTCAACGGAGCATCGCGATACCGCGACGTCGTCCGCTGGTGACGAGCTAGTGGTCGCGCGTCGTGCGGCGGATCCCTCGTCGAGGAAGCACGCAGCGAGCGCGGACGTCATCGGTGAGCGAGCGTCGAAGCGGACATGGTCACCACGCCCCTTGGCAGCGTCGCCAGCCCCGTCCCCACCTATCGTGGACATGGTGGAGCAAGACGGGCGGTCTGCTAAGGGGCGGACTGACACCCGCTCATTGCTCGGACCGGTGCCGACACATGATTCATGGCAGGGGGAGGACCTGCCTGCTGCGGGCGTAGTCGAGCATGCCGGGTGATAAATTCTTTATTTATCTTTTATTCCAAAATTCCCCCGAAAATCCAATTTCATTTTTCAATGGCGTTAGATGATCTAGTTCTTAATATTATTAGTTTACTTAACTGACAGATTTCACAACAAATCTCTTGATTCGGAATTAGGGACTCATGTTACGTCTGATGAATCGATTTTCTCTTTTTTTTACACTTCTGTATCTCACTCTATCTTGAACTTAAACTTAGGTAAGTGCTTTACCAACATTATGTAGTGTAGTAAAAAATGGAATTTAACCCCTTCATGCTTACTATAACTGGGCGGACCGGAGCATGTGTGCCGCGTGAGTCGCAGTCGGAGGCTACTGTGCCTGTTGCTCTGGTCGAGGATTCCTGATCCTGGGGTCAGGATGACCCGCAGGTCGGGCAGGAGCCGGTAGGGATGACTTTGCCCCCTGCCGAAGTAAAGGAGCATGGGTCGCGGTCTAGGAGCGGTCCTCGATGCACAGGCCCGTCGACATCGGGGTCGGCCTTTAGAGTTGTGCCGCTCGCCACCCGTTATGTCTTTCTCCGTTTCCTTTTGGTTTTTTGCTGGTTTGAGCTTTTTGTTGGAGTGTGACTGACCCATACCTTTCGTCAGTGGCCTAGGGATGCCGGGGATGAGTATTGCCCCAACTGTCATGCAGGAGACCTGGAAGCCTGTTCTGCAGCGTGTCACGGCGGCAAGACCTTCCGTTCCGAGGATGGCGCCCTCCGGTTCGGCTGTTGATGAGGCGGCGGCTGTGGCATCGGTGTTGGCGGTGATCCTAGTGCTGATGGCAACGGTGGCATCGGAGGTGACTCTTGCGGCGGAGGCAAGGGACACCGAGCTTGCTGCCTTGCCGGGTGGAGGGTTGCACGGCTCACCCTTGCCGTCGGAGCCAAAGGCACCGGGGGAAGACATGGCCGGGCCAGGGTCGGGACGCCCGACGGCGGCCCAGGCCAACGAGGTGGTGGAGATCCCATCTGATGACGAGGCGGATGTCCTGGCGGAGCCATCGGTGCCGTTGCGGCAACCCGCCGGTGATGTCACGGCGGAGCCATTGGTGCCATCACGGGGCCTGGCAGTGGTCTAGTCGGTGGCTGGGACCTCTGGCGTGCTGGTGGTGTCGCCACGGAACCTGGCGGTGGTACGGTTGGAGGCTGGGCCCTCCGACAAGGTGCCGAAGGGTCACTTGGAGTGGCCCTACCCTAAGCACCCAGCGAATGCACGGTTCATCCTCCTAGACTCCTGGGAGCGTCAGCTCTAGGACATCTTCGGGGGGCAAGGGCACGTCATGGTTTCTGAACTCACCAAGCTGACTACGCAGCTTGAAAGCGCCCGGAAGCAGGCTCTGTTTGCCTAGTAGTTGGTTGAGGGTGACATGCAGCTCGTGGCGGGGGTTAGTTTCTGGTGCCTATCCTTTACCCTTTGCATCCTTTGTCGGTTGTTTTTAGCGTGCCTGCCTTTTGTAGGAAATAAGGAAGACGTCGTCTCGCAAGTCCCACTTCCTCTGGTCGCAGTACGCCCGGATGGCTGAGCTCGAGCGTCGGGCGGAGTCCGCTTGCCATGAGGCCCGGGACCGGACGGTCGAGGCGGCCGCGGCGCGAGCGGAGGGGCGGCGTGCGGAGGAGCGGGCGACTGCGGCCGAGCAACGGCTCGAGGCGGCAAGGGCCCGCCAAGCAGAGACTAAGGCGGAGTTATGGGCGTCCCTAGCGAACACCGAGGTGGTGCTTCTAGAGGCTTTGGTGGCCCTTGATCCGGAGTGCGCCGCCCTGGAGTCGGCGGAGAAGGCCCTGGAGGTGGAGCAGAGGGCCCGGTCGGAGGCGGATCGAGAGGTGCTCGCGCTCCGCGGCCGGGTGATGGAGATGGAGGACGCGAGTGCCTGGCTGCATGAGCAGGTGGCCCAGCTGCACAAGCAGGTGGCTCAGCAAGCGGAGGATCTCTCCACCCTTGTCGATGCGTACCCTTTTTGTTTTTTGTTGTGTTGGCTTTTCCCTCAGCCTATTTCTAAGCTCGTCGCTCTTCTCGCAGAGCTGGGCGGGAAAGTGGAGGTGCTAGAGCAGGACCTGGAGATGACCAAGGCGACGCTTGGCTAGAATACGGAGGAGCTGGCCAAGTCCCATGAGGAGCATCATGCTCTTGAGGGGGATCTTGACCAGATCCATAATGTTGCCCAACATGTCGTTTCGGAGATCTTCGGGTCGGCGCCGAGCACCAGCGCACCTGCTGTTCAGCTGGCGGAGGTCCCAGGGAGGTCTGGGATCTTATTAGGTCCGGGCTATTCTACGGAGCGTCGGGGGTGCTGACCGCGGTGGGAACGTACCATCCGCACCTAGACTTCGCCACCATCTGTAGCGGATACGCTGAAGGCATGAGCATGGCAGACATTTAGTCCATTAGGGAGAGCTTACTGCCGTACACGCGGTTGGTGGCAGACCAAGTCTCCGCCGAGTGGGTGATGGACGTCCGCCGTGAAGACCTGGCCAAAAGCGCGCGTGGAGAGGATGCTGTAGAGCTCTCGGATGGCGAGGAGCCTGGGTCAGAGGTGAATGTCGCCCCGGTCTTGGCCGAGCTAGATGCCATGCCGTCGGGAAGTGAGCAGCTCGTGCCTTTGTCGGTTGCACCATCGTCGGATGTCGCCGGGCCAGCCCAGTAGCATGTAAAAATAATAGTAGTTTAGTAGAAGTAGATAGTTTTAAGTTTATGGGGGAAGCCTCCGTATAAAACGTTCATGTGCTTAACAGTTATAATGGTATTTTGTTTTCTGTGATGGAGTCACTCCGTTCGGGGAAGCTTGTTCCCTTTCGTTCCTTAGTTTTCCCTTAGCATAATTTTGTTTTTTAGTTCTTTCTTTCTCGTACCTGCCCATTTGTTCTGTAGATTGTGACCTTGTGAGCCCGGGGCATGGCCCGTGAGGCTCAGCTGTTCATAACCGTAGGAAAGAGCGGGGTGCGATCAGTCAGAATTTTTAAAGCAAAGCTACGTAAGGTAAATTAAAGGAATGAACTACCCCTTTGTTAGGGTAGGAAGGAATTTCTCCATACAACAGTAAACAAAACAAAGAGGTAGTAGTGTCCCCTAGTGGATCCCCTGAGCGCCCCAAGCCGAAAAACATTCAGGTCGGGGTGCTCTTACTGGAGCATACGTTAAGTAAATAATGGTAAGACTGAAACTTAGGGGAAAAGAAAATGACCTAGCTGTTCCAAGGTGCTTGGTGAGAGCGTCGTCGTCGTTATCCTTCAATCGGTAGGCGTCCGGTCGGATCACTTCAGTCATCTGGATCCATGTCCACTACGCCCCTTCTTCTTTTTCTTGGCCCGCCAGCCTACCTCAGCAGACGTTTGAGGAGCAGGCAGTCCTTGTAGAGGTGGTTCATGGGGTAGTCGTGGTTGGTGCATGGACTCTCCATGAGCTCGTGGAAGTGGCCGAAGGGGTCCTACTAGGGCGGCGTGCCCGCGTGATCAGCCGTGGCAACCAACACAGAGTTGGCCGGTTGGCGGAGATTCTTTCTATTCTTTTTCCCCTCTGAGTGGAGGGGCCCTCGTCTTGATCCTGGTGCTTGGCCTTTCCTTTGCCGTGGCCTCTGTTGAAGCACGGTGGGAACGGCGCATGTTGGAGGTGTTGGGCGAAGGTCGGTGGCCCCGGGCTATCAGGGCTAGGACTCCGGTCGATGCTGCACGTGCCTCAGCTTGGTCCGAGGCATGCGTAGACGGTCAGTCGGCACGGAGCGGTTGTCAAATCAAGACAAGGTGCCAATGTGGCTTCTAGTGCCATACTTGGTGGTTGTGGTGGTGATAGGGCGTAGTGCACCATCTGCTGTGTCTCTGTTCCCCGGATGGGGAGCGAGGTCACGACTCGGCGTCGCGATACGGAGCTCTCCACTTGTTGGACAGCGGCAGTCTCCACTAGTGCTCGGAGGTTCCAGTGGATCGCCTGTTTGTGAGGGTCATTCGGCTCGGACAAGTTGTGCAGGAGCATTGCCACGACGATAATGTTCTGGCTGGCCCGAGCGAACTACGGGGGATCAGTTCCCCTATTCGGGGTGTTGCGCTGGACCCGACAGGCGTGACCCCGGGCGTCGTTCGCCGGTCTATGCGTGCGGGGCGCAGCGTGGTGCGCCGAGCGCGCTGGCGCAGTTGGTGGCCGATGCGGCCACTGTCGTTGTAGATCCTCCTCGTGCTCGCGTGTGAGCTCGGGGGTCTCTGCATGAGGGCCTGGAGGGGCGTGAGTCCATGCGGACTCCGTTACCCCTGGCGGCCATTTCGGAGTGTCCGTCATAGCGCACTCGCGGGACGGATGGTGGCTTGGTGTCACGTCGCCGATACTGGAGTCGTCACTCCCAACATCATCGTCCATGAAGTCGAGACAGCTGGGACCGTAGTCCGCCATCCCCACGAGTTCAGACGTGAGAGGGGGCAGCGCCGGCATCCTCTGGAGCCCCCGGGCGTATGCGTCTGTGGGAGACACGAGGCCATAGGGGGACCGACCGTATGGCAGAGCAGGGTTTGAGCAGAGAGTTTGCTCGGAATGAAGCGTAGATGCCGAGCCATTGGAGTCACGCATCCCAGAGTCGATGGAGGACGTCCCTTCGACGGGTGCCGTGTCACGAGTCTCCTCATGGAGGTGGAGTACGCCGAGCCGGTCAGCGGCGAAGTCCAGGCTTCCAAAGTAGAAGGCCTAGGAAGGCTCGAAGATGGGTGGAACCCGCATCCCAGCAGGCGAGAGTGTGGGAAATTCCATCAAGCCAAAGCGAATCATATCGCCCGAGCCCACCATGGCGGGGGTGGTGGAGAAATGGGCCATCCGATTACCAAAAAAGTGTTGAACGTACAGCATCTTCCCCACGGACGGTGCCAACTATCGGTACAGAAAGTGACCAACTAGTAAATATTTGTAGTTTTGCTGTACGTTTTGATCGGAGGTGGCCTAGCGCTCAATGACGTAGGATTTATACTAGTTCGGGCAATGTGCCCTACGTCCAGTCAGGGTTAGTCGGTGACTTTATTCCTGAGCCTAGGTGCTCGAAGTCTGTAGTGGGGGTACAAATGAGAAGAAGAAAGAAGGGGGTGTATAAGAGGTTCGGTTGGCTCCGACCGGAAGGGTTGTGGTCGGAACTTGGTGGTCCTGCGGTTGTAAGGTGTTGATGTCGATCTAGTGAGTCTGAGCTTGAAGAAGTCGACTTGGGTTAACTGACTGTGTTTGGAGGGAGCACATCCCCTTTTATAGAAGAAGGGGATGACTTTACAAGTGAAAGGGAGAGAGAGTACAGACGTTTCTAAGCCTTGTTGCCCACGCCGACGGGGACAGGATAATGGTGGGCACCCGCAATACTGTTGATGTCACTGTAGAAAGTCAGGTACACATGGGAGGTTGAGCTGCTTTCTTCAAGACTAGAGGACATCGGTACCTACAAAAAATGTTGTCTCGCCGACTGGAGGCATGACTTTACCACGTTGACCTGGTATGGTGAATTATGGTGCCCACAATACTATTGATGCCCAGAGGTACATGGGGGATCTTACCGTATGGGTGTTTTGACTGGCGCCTACAATACTGTAGAGGTAATTGTTGGTGCCTACAATATTGTTTGTGGCAGGGCTGCTGTAAAGTACTGTTCCACAGGGTATGGTCCCTGGTGCCATGGTTTGACTTGTGAGCCATGTCTTCCCTTCCTTCGTATGCCTTCTGGTTCCTTCCGAGCGGGTGTCCCCAGTCGGATGGCCCCAGTCGGTTCTGGCGCGCTAGTCGGAGAATAGCGATGGGCAGGGTTCTTCTACGAACCCTGGTCGGAGACACGGGGTTAGAGTCAGAGGCGGTCCTCGGGTCAGGCTTTCTAAGTGGAGGCCATGCGAAGGCAGCCGGGGCCTAACGCTAGTGCTCCAATCGGAGAGGCCGTTTGGAGTTGGCCTGAGCCTGATCTAGTGCTCCAGTCGGAAAGATGGGTCGAAGGTGGCCAGCGCCTGAAGCGAGTGCTCTGGTCTATTGAGTTTAGACTCTTGGGCCGGTCCAGAAAAAGAAAAGGCCGTCCTCCTGGGCCGAGCCCTAGCGTGGAAGCCGGTCCCCGAGGGACCCTGGGTTTATGAACCCGACAGCAACAGAGACACATGAGTTAGATAGGTTCAGGCCGTCAGTATGACATAATACCCTACTCTTATGGTCTGTTGGTTTGTATTAGCTATCGTATGATATTGCGTGAGTTTGGAGGGGGTCCCTGCCCGCCTTATATAGTCTAGGGAGCAGGGTTACAAGTCAGTTAGATCTGAGAGATAACCGAAAAGTAATAACTGATTACAGGAATCTTGAGATCATACATATCCTAACAGATCTCATAGTATCTTCAGGATATCTTCCCGATGTCTTACGGGAGGCACCGAGCAAAGTCGTGCCCCGCAAGGCTTCGTCTTGTGGACTGGGCCACCCCTAGTGGCGTAGCCCATGTGGCCTGCCATGGGTATCCAGGGTCATACACCCCACAGCTAATCCCCGAGCGCCTTGTACCCATTGTGCAACGCCATCTTGAGCTCGTCCGAGCAGGTGCGAATAACGCCGAGCAGTCAAACTCATGGTCCAACCACCATGATGAATTGCCGAGCAGCACGAATCGTCGTCAAGCAGCATGACTTGCCACCGAGTAGCATGACCTGTCGCCGAGCAATGTGAACCGTCGCTGAGCAGCATGACCTGCCGCCGAGTGGCGTGATCTGTCGCCGAGCAGTGCGACCCAAGTATGGCTTGCCATAAGGGTGTAAGGAGCTCAAGTTTAGAATTGAAAATTTCTTCGCAGTGGACCAAGTGTGCCCACTTAGAGTCCGAACAAAGTAGTAGGAGTCAATCTTCTTCTATATGCAGGTAGCCTTCGAGGAAAAATCCCGCACACTCACCATGAGGTGAAGTGTGCCCACTTAGTCCCTGAGCCTGACAGTAGATGATTTAGTCATGTGGTGCTAGGGTCAGAAACTAGAAGAATAGTAGAAAACCAACTGAGCAGGTAGCCAGTCCCCGGGCGTGGCCCAAAAAAAGACAAAGCACATTCACCGCAAGGTGAAGTGTTCCCACATAGTCCCCGAGCCTGACAGTAGGTGACGTAATCACGTGGTGCCAGGGTCAGAAATAGAAAAACAATCAAAGACCAGTCAAGCAGGCAACCAGTCCCCAAGCTGCAAGCGGAGACATCGGAGAAACCAAACCGTGGAGAAAAAACCAGAGTAACGGCTGTACGGTGTTAGTTACTGAGCCTCAATAAATGGCGGAGAAGTCGGCGATATTTCAGCGAGTAGCAACTGATGGCAGCGCGAAATGGGCGACACGGGCTGTGGTTGTGCAGAAGCCTAGGTAACGGCCCATATGCCGCATCGGAGAAATCGGAGCGGCGCAGATCGCGGGAACGGTTCCCAAAAAACCCTTGAATGCGGAATGGTGGGGAAAGTCCTTTATAACACCCACTCCCGCATACCCCGTTCCCACCTTTTCCACTTCATCTTCCTCCTCATCTCTCACACCGCCAGATCCGCAACCACATTTGCCTCCGCCGCCAAACCCTAACCAGATCTGGGAGATGGTGCCGAAGAAAGGAGCTGCGAAATCGAAGAAGACTAGTCCCAAGAAGATGGGCGTCGTGGCCCGACGCGACGAGGAGTGGGTGCCATCGTGAACAGGAGAAGCGGAGCTAAATATATTGGTGGAAGTCGGCGTTCTCTCTGATCGTGCTTCCGCCAGATGGCGACGAGCCTTTAGTGAGTCCTTCCCAACACCCCATACTGACGAAGCAGTGGTATTCGAGGACTATTTCTAGCGTGGGTTAGGATTTCCTGTTCATACATTTCTGAGGGATATGTTGGAGCTTTGGGTGGTTACTCTGTGCAACCTCCACCCCAATACCATTTTGCACATCTCAATCTTCATCCATTTCTATGAGGCATACCTCGGAATCCTACCCCACTTCAATCTCTTTCGTCACCTATTCTGGCTGAAGAAGAGAGGCGACACTGGTTCCAAGGTGGTCGGTGGGGTGTACCTTCAGCTACGGGATGGAATGGCGAGCGAATACCTTATCATGCCATTTAACACGTCACTGAAGGGGTGGAACACCAGGTGGTTCTACATGAAACAAAGCCACCCAGCGGTTTGCTATAATGCCGACCACATCCCAGAAAGCCAGAGGAGTTGGTTGGAGCTACCGAGCAACGACGATATGGAGCAAGTGAAGGAACTCCTCGGCTTAATAAAAGGCATGAGGACTAATGGTGGATTGGTAGTGGCAAGTTTCATAGTGTGCCGCATTCAGCCCTATAAAGAGAGGGTGCACCCAGGCTTCAAATTCAAAGGGGAGACCGACGGTACTCGAGAGAGGCCAGAAATACTGTCTATGAACGTTGTTGAAGAGCGGACTGCCGAGATGTTCGCTCTGCTTGCCTCATTCAGATTGTCAGGGTACACAAAGCCCTTTAACTGCAAGAATCTACCTCCTCAGGTGAATATCCCAACTGTTTGTTTCTAAGAAGTTTTTTATTTTGTCATTGGTGAATAATAGACTGATCCACTCATGTGAAGATCCATTCGCAGGACAGGCCAGTGTATTTCTCGGGCGTGCCGAAAAATGATTGGCCGCTAGCAGTGGATGCACGACCACCAGCTCAACCTGAAGAAAGCTCTGTTGGCGTTTCCTCGGAATCTAGAGGTATGGATGTTGGTCGGACGGAGAGTCCTCCCTCGGTATCAGCAAAAAGCTGGGGGAAGAGGCCAGCAACAGATGAGCTAGCCCAAAAGAAGAGGAAAATAGCGGCTACTACTCCCCGCAAACCAGGCGGCATTTCACTTAGTGATGATCAGACCAATCGAACACGAAGAACCACGGTGTTTGATTGGTCTGACGATGATGAGATTCTGACGGATCCTCCCCTAAGCACAAAAAAGCCTCCACATAGCCCATGCATGGGGGAACAACTCGGGGTAGGTGAAGAAGTTCGTGAGGTGCCGACGAGGAAAGTCCTCGAGCAGTGGGCGGAGGGAATTTCTGCGCAGCAGACGATGGAAGTCCCTGTGGGGTGAGCAACGGAAGTCCCCGAGCAGCAAGCGGAAGCGGACCCGGAACAGTAGGCGGAAAGGGTCCTAGAGCAGTAGGTAGAACTAAGGTCGACCAAGGAAGAAATGAGAATTCCCCCACAGAGCATGTGAGTCGACCCCGCGGCTGCACCTGGAGGCTCGGGAAGGCATCGCCGGTTCAAGAAATTGAACCGTCAGACCAAACCGTAAGTGTCCTTGTGTTGAAGTTATTGTGCTGTATTTTCTTTACTTCTATGATGACTGAATAACTGATATGATATAGTGTAAGATGAACGACAGATCCAACCCCGCCCGCTCAGATTGAGCAGCAACCAGAAGCTGGCCCTGGAGTGGGGGAGATGCCAGTAGACCCCATCCTAGAGTCCCTAAGTGCTCGAGAGCACGCAGGAGAGCCAATCGCTGCCCCTAGTGGGCTTGGTGGCGGTGAACGACTGTCTACAACGGCGAACGAGTTGTCGACATCACCTTTGGCAACGGTAGAATCTAGAGCGGAAAAGCTTTTAGCGCCAAAGGAGTAGACGGCACTCCCCAATGCTTCGAAGGGCATGGTCGGACCCGCTATCCGGCCGCCAAGCACCCTAGTGGAGCCCCCGGCAGCAACAGAGGAGGACAAGGTGGAGGAGATTGTGCATGACGAACCTCGACCCCAATCAGTCTGGATCCTCCGAAAGCGCGGCGATAAAATAGTAATTGTCGAAGAGGATGACACCACCAAGAAATTCAGGAGACTGGAGACTGCCCTTACCGGTGTGA
The DNA here is from genome assembly GCF_019320115.1 of Miscanthus floridulus. Taxonomy (NCBI): domain Eukaryota; kingdom Viridiplantae; phylum Streptophyta; class Magnoliopsida; order Poales; family Poaceae; genus Miscanthus; species Miscanthus floridulus. The sequence goes on along the minus strand of NC_089595.1, from coordinate 82,407,966 downwards.
TGAAACAGATCAAGGTTAATACTGTGTTTGGAAATGTCCTGGTTGTTTTTTTGGAATTGGATAACAATACTGTCATTGTGCATTTGCAGGAAATAACTCGAGTTGCCGAGCAGCGCCGCTAGCTAATAAAGCGAATGGAGCCCCTTGCTGAGGAGAACAAAAAACTCAAAGAGGTCTGGAACCTCTCGGAGAAGAATATCTAGAGGGCCCAACATGAACGAGACCTTACAGAGTCCAACGCATGGGACCTAGAATACCAGAAGGGGGTCCTGACCGAAAAGCTGGCTGCTGTGTCCAAGCAGGTGCAGAGCCAGTCCGAGCAGCTGGCCACTGTCTCCGGCCAACTGAAAAGTGCTTCTGAGCAGCTGGAGAGGAAAACCGAACAACTTAATAGTGTATCCAAGCAGAAAGCAGGTATGGTATATCAACGAATGTACTTTTGTATTTCTAAACATCCACATTTTCGGTGACAACTGTTGCGCTTGTAGAGCAAGATGCTGAGCTCAGCCAAATGCGCCAGGCCATCGATCAACTTCGCCAGGAGAAGGCAAAGGAAGCAGAGTGGGCGGACAAACTTACTGAGATCATGCTTGGTGCCGGGTTGAGTACACATGGCCATATAGTTGTCAGTGAAGACTTTCTTCAGCTCTTCCCATGATCCGATGGAGTCCGGCGCAAGGCTGGTAAACCAACTCATGGCAGGTGGCGTGAGCATGATGGGGAGATAATTCACCATGACGCTGGTGTCTCCTCCGGTGGCGTGGACAGCAGTGGCATAAGCCTATAGCCACTGTGTTGGGTTCATTCTTCCTTCGTAGGGCTCAACCCTAGTGATCTTAAAACCACAGGGCCACCGAAGTGTTTGGAGTGCCCTTGTGAAAGCTGGAGGCTCCTCAGGGTTGTCGACACCATCGTCTGCGGTGTTGCGATTAGGGATAGGCTCGAGGGCTGAGTCCGGGTTGTCGTACTCTTTCTCATACTCCTGGCGATGACGCACTTCGTCTTCATGGTGACCAAAGCGACGTTGCTCGATATGCTGTCGCGCATCCCGGAGGTTGCTAAGATGCACTCGAGCATCCTATTTGACCTCCTGGTCGTGTTGGTGATGGTGTTCGGTGCGATGGCCCTAGCTCCCCCTTGGAGAGGTAGCGACTGGTTGGCGAAATGGCTTTGACAGGGGCGGCGATTGGATCTTGGCGCAGCTAATCAGTGAATCGTGCTTGTAGAGGACGATGGTCTCTAATCCTCGTGAATCTCATTGACCGGACAGTGAGTTGCTTTAAGCATGGTGGTGATCTTGGCAAGCTCGGGTGTTTGAGGGAAACGAGCAAGCTCGTTGGCGGCTACTGCCAGATTGGTGCTTGGAGTCTTGAAGATGTCGTGGCTGTCGACGTGGAGAAATTCTTCGTCGAGGTCGTGGTGAAGCGGGAGCGGTCTTCCTTGTGAATCAAGCCGATTATCCCGAGCAGCCTTGGCCCTTGCAATGGCTGCCTCATTTTCTCGGCGCTATGCACGGTTGACATTCCGGTTCTCCCGAGCAACGCGCTCCTCCTCGGTTTCGCCGTTTCGAGGAGGGCTGTCGATGCTGACGTTGAAGATCGCACCACCTCGGATGGGTGGAAGGAGGACTTGCTCGGAGAAGGTTTCGGTGAGGGTCTCCATAGAGCCCTAAGACTCAGAGCCTAGAGTTTCTTCCGCGATGGTCTGGAGGGGCACCCCGGGGCTCCGGCCTAAGTGTAACATGTTGACGGCTGGCGAAAGCCGGATGGCATCCTGGTCGGCGGGTAGATGGACACAGTCCACCTGGTCAGTGAGTTTGCCCCTTAGGGCATTTTGGTAAGCGGCAGTGGTGTTGGTGAACCCAAAGGGTAGGGCCGTAATCCCTGTAGTTTCCTGGGCGGCCTCCGATAGATCTAGATTGGAGGGTGGTCGGCGCTGAACCAGAGTGCCTAGAGCCAATTCGGCGATGGAGAGACAATCAGCGAGCTTCACTCTGACCCGATCAATGGATTTGATCATATCATCATTGTTGATCTGCCTCTTCTGGTAGCGAGGAAGCAGACGACGAGTCATTGCTGAAGGAGACCTCAGAATTGGCTCCGAGATCGGATCTGGAGTTGTAGGTGTAGGGGTGGTCGGCGCAGAACCAATCTGCCCTGGCTCGAGGAGCTCTCCGACTCCATCAGCGTTGATGACCCATGAGATGGATCCGACCATGAAGATCTGACCGGGCTACGGAAGGGACGAAGAGCCTGTGGAAAAAGCCATCTTGTTCGACAAGGAAACAACACGCACACCCCAATCTGGCACGCTAACTATCGACAGAATATCATCTGTAGTCCTCTGAGGGGTATCCCACGAAGGTAGATTGATCGGCAGAGGAGCATGAGATCGAGAACAAGAAGGCAACAGAGACACACGAGTTAGATAGGTTTAGGCCGTCAGTATGACGTAATACCCTACTCCTCTGGTCTGTTGGTTTGTATTAGCTATCATATGATATTGAGTGAGTTTGGAGGGGGGTCCCTGCCTGCCTTATATAGTCCTGGGAGTAGGGTTACAAGTCAGTTAGATCTGAGAGATAACTGGAAAGTATTAACTGATTACAGGAATCTTGAGATCATACATATCCTAACAGATCTTGTAGTATCTTCAGGACATCTTCCCGATGTCTTGCGGGAGGCGCCGAGCAGAGTCGTGCCCCACAAGGCTTCGTCTTGTGGGCTAGGCCACCCCTAGGGGCGTAGCCCATGTGACCTGCCATGGGTATTTAGGGTCGTACACCCCACAGGCTCTGACATGCCTGGAAGGTCACAAAGCGCTCTTCTGGCATGGCCTGATAGTACTTTTCTGCAGGCGTGCAGAGTACGGTCCTCGGTATTGTTGTTGACTTGAGTGCCTTGCCTTATCTACATGCGTCATTATAAAGGAATCGCGCACAGACATCGAGTGAGGCAGAGCCATCCCTCAAACACCGGGCAAGGTGGACCTAGCCCTTGAGGGTCGGGCGAGGCGGACCCAGCCCTTAGACGTCGGGCACGGCGGAGCCAACCCTTGGACATCAGGAGAGGTGGAGCCAGCCCTTAGGGGTCGGGCGAGACGGAGCCATCCCTTGGGAGTCAGCTGAGGCAGAGCCAACCCCCAGGGGTCGAGCAAGACAGGGCCCATGGCCGCAGCGCCCACTGAGGCGGAGCCAACCCTTGGGGGTCAGACAAGGCAGGGCCCACTGCCTCGGTGGCCGAATGAGGCGGGACCCGACAAGAGGTGTAGTCGCTCTCTTGATCGCACAGACGAATCAACGTTGATGGTCATTAGCTCCTCCTCTTTGGGTATCCTAGTATTGGTCCTCGACAATAGCCCCTGAGCCCCCAAATGATTCGAGTGGAATCGCCTAGGGGATTTTTTGACTTGCCAGCAGGTGCGTGCGAGCACACCCGATGGGTGTAGCCCCCGAGCCTACAGAGGAGTAGAATACTCCTTTGGAGGCTTTTTCGAAAGAGGGGACTCTGAGGGCCCTGGCCCTCTATTGTTGCCCACAGCGTGTCCTGAAGACGGTGATTCCTTTTCACCAAGGTCGGACCCTTTGCTGGTATGGTCATGAGATTTGGTGGTTGTTTAGCTGGATAGTTTGATTGGGGTCCCGGTATCCCATTCGTGGGGACCCACTCAGGGTAAGCCTAGCTGTGACTCAATCGTGGGCCGAGATGCCCGTGGCGCTCATGCGCCTGGGTGCTGGCCGCTTGGGGGGCCTAGCTCTTTCCATCCCTTATTATAGGTGTGCTTGGAGCGACTGTTGAACCCATTGATGGGCCAACTATCGAACTCCTAGGCCCAGATGGGCCATAGATACGTTTTTTGATCCATATTCCTCTTACTCGTAACGAGTCCTGGTCTGCCCGGGGAGGCGAAACATCCAGCGAGTTTCCTAAAGGAAAGGATAGGGATTGCGTGCGCATATCCCTTGGCATGACGTTGTTGCAGATCATGGCAGGCACAGAGATCTAGGCGGATGGTTGGTTTCCTCGCATCCGTCGCCCCTATAAAACCAAAGGATTCACCCCCAGGGTTTCATACTTTGCCTCCTTGCCTTCACATCTGCAACCTCCATCGCCAATCGCCTGCATCCATGTCTCAACCACCATCAAGTTTGGATCCACCCCCCCCCCCCATCTCCTAATGGAGCCATGGTGCCGCTCTGATATCACCCTCCAACGCATGGAGGGCCTTGTCCGCCGTGGTCTTCTCTGTGCGCGGACCACCACCGAGGAGTGGCGGCTTCCCAACAAGGAGGATGTGCCATCGCCGCTCGACAGCTACGTTGTCTCATTCGTGCACATCCATGAGTGGGGGTTTGCTACCCCTGCTCACAAATTTCTTTGGGGGTTGCTGTATTACTACCAAATCGAGTTGCAGCACCTCAATCCCAACGGAATCCAGCACATGGTGGCGTTCGTCGCCCTATGTGAGGGATTCCTAGGGATCAGTCCCTACTTTGATCTATGGCGGTACTTCTTCACCATCACCCTTCAAAAGAAGCAGGAGAAGAAGTAGGAGCTGAACACGCCGATGGGATGCGCTGGCATCCAACTTTGGAACAACCAGGACGGTGAATACCCACCAATGCGTTTGTCAATCTCCAACAAGGCGTGGCATTCGCATTGATTCTATCTCAAGAATGATGCAGCCGCCCCCTTCTAGAGTTCACCAAACGCCTAGTCGAAGAGGTCCTAGACTCATGGAGGAAGTGGGGTGTCCTGGAGAAGGACAAGAAGAAGACCTAGGACCACCTCATCACCATCTAAATCCTAAAGTGGGGTGTCCTGAAGGGGTCAGGCATCATCGGTGCCTACCATGAGAGGAGGGTGGCACACTAATGAGGCGTGTGCTTCCCCTATACGCGATGGCACCTGGGGCGTCATTCGACGGGGCGGTGCTTGCCGAGGGGGAGCTCTCCCCCTCTGAAGTGGCATAGCGCATCAAGGAGACGATGGAGCCTTCTCAGGACAATGTGGGCGCCCCCTTGATTTTGTGTACCTGGTGCTGGGGCATCCCCCGATGTGGTCGAAACCAGGATACATCGTCCTTGTAAGTTTTCCCTTCCTCATGCCTTCTCTTCAATTGAACTCCTGACCCCTTAATACTAACATTGAGAGTGGGGGACCAGTCGAGGGACCTCATCCTCAGGGATCACCCAGCTCCATTGTTGAGCAATCCATCCATGAGGGCGGTGAACCATGTCGAGGCCGATCGACAAAGGAAGGCGAAAGAGGACGAGAGGAAGAAGAGGCAACGGAAACTACTAGCATAGGAGCGAGGGGAGGACACTGACAGTGATGATGATGACGACGAGGAAGATGATGATGAGGTAGTCAATGACACCAAGCGTGATGACCTAGAAAGCGAGGATATGCTGATAGGTACCTGCTCATCCTTGTAGGGGTCGAGACCCTTTCATGGAGGGGAAGGTGCGTTCGTGAGGCCGGCGAAGATGGGTTGGACCATCGGCCTACCCCAAGAGCCAGCAGGGGTGGGTGGATCTGCCGCTACGCCCAAGGCGCCAGCGGAGGAGAGTGGCTCCACCGTCGCGCCCCAAGAGCTAGCCGAGGTGGGTGGATCTGCCGCTGCACCCGAGGTGCCAACGGAGGAGGGTGGCTCTATCGCCGTGCCCCCGGATGGAAGGGAAGTAAGCCCCTCTGCCCAGGTGTAACACCTCGGGTGTTTAAATATTAAAATCTGACATGTCATCATATGCATTGCAAAGCATTTGGCATTTGGTGAAAACTTTGAGATGCATACACTAAAACGAGTTTATATTCATGTGGTATGTGTTGAATTGTATTGTTTGACTTAAATTCAAAGTTTGTTTTTGGAGTTTTTCAAGTTGTTTAGAAAAATTTTGAGTAATTCAAAAAGGTGTAATTCGTTAAATTTCCCTATTTGAATTTAAAAGATCATTTCAAAATCTAGACCGAATTAGGAGATGGTTATAAAAGCAAAGTTGTAGAACTTTTGATTTTGAACAACTTTTGTTTTTGGAGATTTTTGAGTTGTTATGAAAATTTGAGAGTAATTTGTGAATTTTGGCGTATGGCAATTTTGTAATTTCTGTGAACAGTGTTCACCGCCTAAGCTACATTGCCGTCGGACCTTCTTCGGCGTTCCAGGCGCGTCGTGGCTGTCCTTGATGTCGTGCTGGTGCGGAAACGGCTCTGTCGTGGCTTCCTTGAGCTTCTACGCCGCGCTATAAGTACCAAGACGTCGTCGTCATTTTTCTTCTTCCTTTGTTTTCACCACCGCCGTTGCCATTTCGGTAAAGGCCGTCCTAGTTCCGTCTTTTCCTTGTGAATCTAGCCAGCTAACATTGGTCGCCGGAAATTGCCAAGAATCCGCTGTCCACGTCTTTCTTCCTCGCGGTCGGCAACTTCACCGCCGTGGGCGTGTCATCGTGGCCAGAGCCCTCCGGTGAGCCGTTGTTCGTAATCAGTGTACTTACGGCTTTGTCTCGATGCTGTAGTACTTAATCAGTTGTTGTTTAATCATTTTGATCACTGCAGTCGCCGGTTCTCCCTCACCGACGATCTTTGCTCCGCCGTGATCACCGTAGTCGTTGTCACGCCTCTCCGTTGTTCCTCCGACCCTGCTCGTTGCTCAGTCATGTTCGGGGTGAGGTGCTAAACCCTTCTGTGCTTAGTGTTTAACCTCTATCGTGCTTGTGTCACCAGTGTAGTGGTCGGATAGTTCACCGTAGTGATCGGATAGTTCACTGTAGTGGTCGGATAGTTCACCGTAGTGGTCGGATAGTTCACCGTAGTGGTCAGATAGTTCACCGTAGTGATCGGATAGTTTACTGTAGTGGTCGGATAGTTCACCGTAGTGGTCGGATAGTTCACCGTAGTGGTCGGATAGTTTACTGTAGTGGTCGGATAGTTCACCGTAGTGGTCGGATAGTTCACTGTAGTGGTCGGATAGTTCACCGTAGTGATCGGATAGTTCACCGTAGTGATCGGATAGTTCACCGTAGTGGTCGGATAGTTTACCAAAGTGATCGGTGCTGGCGTGGTCACATCAGTTACGAATATGGGTTGGTTAGTTTGGTTTGTAACTGTATTGCGAAGGAAAATTGTATCCAATTTATTAATTTTTGCATCCATCATCGAGCATCATGTTTCATATTCCGCATCATGTTAAACATGGCAATGTTACTACGTGTAGTAAACGAAGGTGAACACGTGGTAGTTCATCAAGTTGCGGAGGAGGTTGATCTGTCTGTTGAGGTCGGATCGAATACTTGTGTGACGTCGCAGGAACCAGACTTTTCCGTCAACGAAGGCAAGCCCCGGATGCATACAACCCTACCTTGTGTTTTACAAATTAATTTTGCTTTTGCTTTCCGTTACTGCATTAAGTGATTAGGAGTTAAGTAAGAGCCTAATTGGTGCATTACCATCCTTGTTATTCCATATTTACCATATTACCAGTTTTTAAACTCGTATATGCCTAGTTTTGCTTAGCTATGCGTAGAACGATGAAAGTCGGGTGATTACCTGCCACCTGCAAGTTTTAAATGGAACATCGGTTAATTATGTTAGCATGTGATATGGGAATGTGGAGTAATAAATCTAGACCGGGCGGACTCGGTGTGTGTGAGCCACAAGACATGGAGGTCTTGTGAGCGGGTTCTTTCCGCCTGTGTCGATTAAGGCACGTCCGTTGTTGAATTGCATGAGGTGAGAATTTGTAGTACTAACCACATACTCCGGTAAGCCTGAACTTGGCGATTCTATTACGAGAATGGCTACTCGCGCACTGGGAGTGGAGAGATGGCGGGAATAGCGTGTACCCACGTGGCCATGGGCTGGAATGGTGGAGTACTGTGTTCTCGGGTGGCGCGGACCCGTTCTTATTTTAGAGGATCTGAGGGTAGGTTGGTATATGTAGGTCAGGGACCTACATATGTCGTGTGGTCTGGAATCCCCAGCTGGGTTTTTAATCGGTTCGAATCGTCGTTGCTCCTCGGTTATGGAGACTCAACTCACTGTTCATCATCGTAGTATTAATAACTAGAACTTGAGAATGGTTGATGAAGGTGTTGGATATGAAGTTTCATGATCTCATTACGGATCGTGACATCTTTGTATATGATTTTATGAAGTTTAAATTGTTGAAATAAAGAACTTTGTTAAAAGAGCTTTTACGCGAAATAACTTCGATTATTGCTAAAACCATACCTTGAATCCCTGAACCTGCATTCCTGAGTTCTATCAGTTTTATTTCGGTTAAGTCTTGTTGAGTACTTTTGTACTCAGGGTTCGTTGACCCTTGTTGCAGGTGAGCCTCATGAGCAGATCTGTTTTGGATCGTGCTGCATGACAGTTGTACCTTGTGATGACAATGAGAAGTAAATGTGTGGCCCTTGGGCAGGGCAATCTCCTTGTGTGTTTTGTATTATATTATAATGCCACTCCACTATTTCGTTTTGTAATAAACATCAAACCTAGTTGCGAGGTTTGAAACTACTGTTTTGTAAATTATGTTATTGTAAGACTTCCGCTGTTTTTACTCTGGTGTCAATATTTGAATAAATGTTGTAATACTGCAATGACTCTGTAACGTGATCCTGCTCGGAAATCGTGGATGATTCGGGGTTCCCCGAGGACACCCGACAGTCTTTTTAAGTTATTGGAAACATATGCATAAATGTCAAAGGTCGTCGAACAGTGACAGGTGCATGTGGGCCCTATAACTTAGGAGGTTCTGCCACAGAATGGTATCAGAGCGATCGTTACAAGGTTTTTGTTGTATTGTTTTACAAAAACTTCAAAAGGATTTGGATGACTAAATTTAACTTGATAATTTGGTCCAAATTGCTTCTGACTTATCTTGTTTCTTTCTCACCATTCCTTATTTGATTAAAAGGGTCTTGTGTGGTGGAGTAGTAATCTTACTATGCCCTATATAAAAATAAATGTCGTTTATGTGCATTATAAACTTTGATGTTTTTGTTCGTAAGAACGATTCATGCATCATTATTAATTCACTCGTTACTTCCTTCACCTCTTAGTCTGGAGTTGAGTAGTGAGACTGGTTTGAGTAATGTAATCCATCATAGCTGCTCTTTAGACTTTGATCAAATGGTCTTACTTGGATTAAATTGGTTTCCTACAGTATGGCTCGTGCCAAGATGACGCCCCGTAAGTCCACTGGACCCAAAGGAGTTCCTCGTCACCAACTTGCCTCTAGAAACGATGGTGCTAGCAGTAGCAGTTCTAGGCCTGATCCCCAAGCAGAGATACAGAGGATTTCTGCAGAATTAGCACAAGCTACTAGAGATAGGGCTTTGGATGCTATACAGTTAGGAGAATTACAGGATCAATTGAGGCGTCTCACCACCACACACAGGAACTGCGAAAGCATGTTAGTTCGTACGGTGGAGGGACGAAATGAGGCTTGGCATAGGGAAAATGTAGCTAGAGCTAGAACTCATGAGCTAGAATTCTATGTAGAAGATTTAGAAGAACATAATACCTATCTACATGAGGAAGTTCATAGGCTTAGCAATCTACTAAACCCGAATCATGAGCCTCAAGCTGATGCCATGGACCCCGGTGTCATCCTTGCCGATGATAACGAATCGGAAGAGGAAGAAGAAGAAGATCCTGAAGAATTAGTAATGATCAATGAAAGTGATGATGAAGGCGGTAATAATTCCGGAATGGATACCGAGCCTGAAGTTTGAAGTAATCACAGAAAAGAGTAGAGTTGTATAATAGTTAGTTATAGTTAAGTTATGTATCTTGTTTTGGTACTTACAGGTTCTGGTGTTTATAGTAGTAAACCCTATGTAATGTGTCTGGAGTAAGCTTTTGTGCAATTCAATAAAGGCTTGTGAATAAAGTTTGGTTTGTTATGAGCAGATGCGTCGTACGCGGGGATCGCATATTCCTGGTACTTCACAAGATGATGATGATATCCCTAACCCGCCACCAATGCCAACCAATCTGGCTGATGCTATCGCTGCATTAGTCAATGTAACTGTGGAAAATTCTCGTTTGCTTCATGAGATGGCTCAAAGTAATCAGAATCAGATGCATGGAAACCGTGGCCGCAATCATAACAGGCATGAGGCTACCTATGTGGATTTCACAGATACAAAACCCCCGGTGTTCACCAAGGCAGATGAACCACTAGAGGCTGATGACTGGCTTAGGACCATGGAGCAGAAATTTGATCTTATTCACTGCACAGAGTTTCAGAAACCGGTGTTTGCTGCCCAGCAACTTAGAGGTGCAGCTGGTGCTTGGTATGCAAATCTAATGGCCATGCAACCCGCAGGCGTTCCGTTAACTTGGACAGAATTTCACACTGCTTTCAGAGCCCATTATATCCCAGAAGGAGTGATGGCTATGAAGCTGGATGAATTCCTTGCTTTGAAGCAAGGAGATCAAACCATAATGCAGTATGTGGGAAGATTTAATCATCTATCGCAGTATGCATCTGAACATGTCAATACGGATGCCAAGAAAAAGAAATGGTTCATGAGAGGTCTGAATACCAAACTGCAGACAATGATGACAGCCTGTACCAATATCACTTATCATGAGGCAGTAAATATTGCAATTGCTTCAGAGGCAAAGTATCGGCAGCATAAGGAGCTCAAGAAGAAAAAGAATGTGCCGTCTGGACCTTTTGGTGGAAACCAAAAGAGGCAGAGGGTGATTTATCATCCCGTAAACCATTATCGTCCTCCTTATCGTCCACCACAGTTCCAAGCCGGGCAACAGTCAAATGTCCGTCCTGCTATAACCTATCCGAACTCACAGTCAACCAATGCTCCTGGTGGTAATGCTCCAACATCACAGGGTCACAACTATCCATGCTATAATTGTGGAAGGACTGGTCATTTCTCTAGGGAATGTCCATATCCTAGGCAGGCTAATCAAAATTATCAGAAGGCCCCTGCCAATCAACAACAGGGTCAAGCACCAAACAAGAACCCCAATCAGAATGCTCAGAAGGTCAAAGATGAGAGGAAGACAGGAAGGGTTTTCTATATTCAAGCTGGGGAAATTCCTGAAGGAGAGCCAGTGATGATGGGTATGTTTCCTGTTGCCAATTACCCTGCAGTTATACTTTTTGATTCTGGCGCATCGCATTCATTCATCAATAGAACATTTGTCGTGAAGCATGAAATTTCAATTGGGGCAACAAAGGAAAGTTTCTTTATACAGTCGCCCGGGGGACGTCTGTGTACTAAGGAAATGGTATACCAGGTACCCGTAAACCTGGGTGGGCATATTTTTCCCACTACCATGATTATCCTTAAGGATCAGGATATAGATGTAATCTTGGGAATGAATTGGATGTATCAGCATAAGGCTGTTATAGATATTTTGAATAGGACCTTAAGAATAAGTTTGCCTGATAGTAATTCTCAACTTCTCATCCAACTTCCAACCCTAAGAAGATCAGTGGGCAAGATTTGTGCGACTGCTGTCAAAGAGATTAGAGATATTTCGGTAGTGTGTGAATTTCCGGATGTGTTTCCTGAAGATTTACCCGGTCTACCACCCGATAGGGATGTACAGTTTAACATAGAGTTACAACCTGGAACAGCTCCGATTTCTCGGAGAGCTTATAGGATGCCACCTAAGGAATTGGCCGAGTTGAAGACTCAGTTACAAGAATTGATTGAGAAAGGGTTTATCCAACCTAGTTCTTCACCTTGGGGATGTCCGGCAATTTTTGTGAAAAAGAAAGATGAGACCCTGAGGTTATGTGTTGACTATCGTCCATTGAATGAAGTGACCATCAAGAATAAGTATCCATTACCTCGGATAGATTTGCTTTTTGATCAATTGGCCGGAGCCAAAGTTTTCTCCAAGATAGATTTGAGATCAGGGTATCACCAAATTAAGATAAAGCCTGAAGATATTCCCAAAACGGCATTTACCACAAGATATGGATTATATGAATACTTGGTGATGTCTTTTGGTTTGACAAATGCTCCCGCTCATTTCATGTACCTGATGAATTCAGTATTCATGCCTGAACTAGACAAGTTTGTAGTGGTATTTATAGATGATATACTAGTATATTCCAAGAATAAGAAAGAACATGCGGAACACCTCAGAATTGTTCTGACTCATTTGAGAGAACATCAATTGTATGCCAAGTTCAGCAAGTGTGATTTTTGGCTTAAGGAAGTGCAATTTCTTGGACATGTCTTGTCAGCCGAAGGAGTTGCAGTTGATCCCGACAAAGTGAGGGATGTGCTTGATTGGAAACCGCCAACCACAGTTCATCAAGTTCGGAGTTTTCTTGGATTGGCGGGGTATTACCGTCGGTTTATTCCAGAATTCTCTAAAGTATCAAAACCTATAACTGAATTGTTGAAGAACCAAGTCAAGTTTGTCTGGTCATCAGATTGTGAAGAGGCTTTCCAGACTTTAAAAAGGCTGTTGACTACTGCACCAGTGTTAGCTCAACCTAATATCGAGAAGCCGTTTGATGTTTATTGTGATGCTTCAGGTATTGGTATTGGATGTGTGTTGATGCAAGAAGGCCGAGTCATTGCCTATGCATCTAGGCAACTTAAGCAACATGAAGAACACTATCCGACCCATGACTTGGAGTTAGCAGCTGTGGTTCATGCTCTAAAGATTTGGCGACATTACCTGCTTGGTAATACGTGCCATATTTACACCGATCACAAAAGCTTAAAGTATATCTTCACTCAGTCAGAATTAAACATGCGACCAAGAAGATGGTTAGAACTGATTAAGGATTATGATTTGGAAGTACATTATCACCCGGGTAAAGCAAATGTGGTTGCAGATGCCCTTAGTCGCAAAAGTTATTGCAATTGTCTGACAGTGAGAACAATGGGTTTGAATTTATGCCAAGAAATGGAGAAGTTGAATGTAGAAGTAATTCAACAAGGAAGTTTGACCAACATAATTGTTGAAGCTACTATTCGAGATCAAGTTATTGCTGCTCAAAAGGAAAACAAGGGTATATCCCATATCAAGGAAAGAGTCAGGGATGGAAAAGCAGAATGTTTTAGTATAGATGATGAAGATGTGTTATGGTTCAAGGATCGCCTGGTGGTACCAAAAGTTCCTGAGTTGCGGCAGTCAATTCTAGATGAGGCACATGCTACTAGGTTATCTATCCATCCGGGAAGCAACAAGATGTACCATGATTTGAAGCAAAGATTCTGGTGGACTAAAATGAAAATAGAGATTGCTAGATATATAGCAAAGTGTGATACTTGTCAAAAGGTGAAAGCTATACATTTGAAGTCTGCTGGTGAATTACAACCATTACCTATTCCATCTTGGAAGTGGGAGGACATAAGTATGGACTTTATTATTGGTCTACCCAAGACATCAAAGGGATTTGACTCAGTATGGGTTATTGTAGATCGACTCACTAAGTCAGCACATTTTCTTCCAGTCAAGACCATATATCCTACGATCCAATATGCCAAGATGTACTTAGCAAGAATCATGAGTTTGCATGGGGTACCAAAAACCATAGTTTCAGATAGGGGTACACAGTTTGTCTCCAGCTTTTGGAAACACTTACATGCTTCGTTAGGTACCAAACTTCTGTATAGTACAGCTTATCATCCGCAGACTGATGGGCAGACTGAAAGAGTCAATCAAATACTTGAAGACATGTTAAGATGTTGTGTCCTTAACTATTCTAATAAGTGGGATGAGTGCTTACCTTTGGCCGAGTTCTCATACAACAATAGTTATCAGGAAAGCATTAGAATGGCTCCATTTGAAGCACTCTATGGTCGTAGATGCAGAACATCGTTGAGTTGGTCTGAGCCAGGAGAGAGAAGATTCTTTGGAGTTGACCTTGTGAAAGAAACAGAAGACAAGGTTAGGCAAATACAGAGTAATCTGAAGATAGCTCAGTCCCGTCAAAAGAGTTATGCGGATAGACGACGGAGACCATTGGTATTCAACAAAGGAGATTTTGTATATCTGAAAGTATCACCAATGAAGGGAGTTAACCGTTTTGGTGTTAAAGGAAAGTTGGCACCCCGATACATTGGACCATATCAAATTTTGGAGAGGTATGGAAAAGTGGCATATCGCTTGAAATTACCTGAACATCTCACAGCTGTGCATGATGTGTTCCATGTTTCTCAATTGAAGAAGTGTCTCCGAGTGCCTGAACAGAATGTTGAAGTTGAAGGAGTAGAATTAGAACCGGATTTAACTTATTCCGAATATCCTATCCGAGTGTTAGATCAGAAAGATCGTGTTACTCGAAGACGGACAATCAAATTCTATAAAATACAATGGGATCAACATTCAGAAGAGGAAGCTACCTGGGAATCAGAAGATTACTTGTTAGAAAAGTTTCCAGAGTTTCTAGCGTCATTATAGAATAAAATAATGTTAGTTGAGCTCGGTTACTACAAGTTGTGTTTTGTAAAAGAACCTCAGTTGTTTTATAGAAAAGTTCTGGATGTTTTTGGATTGACACATTTCCTTTTCCATTACTTACTCTATGGCTTAGAATCTCGGGGCAAGATTTCTTTTAGGGGGAAGGATTGTAACACCTCGGGTGTTTAAATATTAAAATCTGACATGTCATCATATGCATTGCAAAGCATTTGGCATTTGGTGAAAACTTTGAGATGCATACACTAAAACAAGTTTATATTCATGTGGTATGTGTTGAATTGTATTGTTTGACTTAAATTCAAAGTTTGTTTTTGGAGTTTTTCAAGTTGTTTAGAAAAATTTTGAGTAATTCAAAAAGGTGTAATTTGTTAAATTTCCCTATTTGAATTTAAAAGATCATTTCAAAATCTAGACCGAATTAGGAGATGGTTATAAAAGCAAAGTTGTAGAACTTTTGATTTTGAACAACTTTTGTTTTTGGAGATTTTTGAGTTGTTATGAAAATTTGAGAGTAATTTGTGAATTTTGGCGTATGGCAATTTTGTAATTTCTGTGAACAGTGTTCACCGCCTAAGCTACATTGCCGTCGGACCTTCTTCGGCGTTCCAGGCGCGTCGTGGCTGTCCTTGATGTCGTGCTGGTGCGGAAACGGCTCCGTCGTGGCTTCCTTGAGCTTCTACGCCGCGCTATAAGTACCAAGACGTCGTCGTCGTTTTTCTTCTTCCTTTGTTTTCACCACCGCCGTTGCCATTTCGGTAAAGGCCGTCCTAGTTCCGTCTTTTCCTTGTGAATCTAGCCAGCTAACATTGGTCGCCGGAAATTGCCAAGAATCCGCTGTCCACGTCTTTCTTCCTCGCGGTCGGCAACTTCACCGCTGTGGGCGTGTCATCGTGGCCAGAGCCCTCCGGTGAGCCGTTGTTCGTAATCAGTGTACTTATGGCTTTGTCTCGATGCTGTAGTACTTAATCAGTTGTTGTTTAATCATTTTGATCACTGCAGTCACCGGTTCTCCCTCACCGACGATCTTTGCTCCGCCGTGATCACCGTAGTCGTTGTCACGCCTCTCCGTTGTTCCTCCGACCCTGCTCGTTGCTCAGTCATGTTCGGGGTGAGGTGCTGAACCCTTCTGTGCTTAGTGTTTAACCTCTATCGTGCTTGTGTCACCAGTGTAGTGGTCGGATAGTTCACCGTAGTGATCGGATAGTTCACTGTAGTGGTCGGATAGTTCACCGTAGTGGTCGGATAGTTCACCGTAGTGGTCAGATAGTTCATCGTAGTGATCGGATAGTTTACTGTAGTGGTCGGATAGTTCACCGTAGTGGTCGGATAGTTTACTGTAGTGGTCGGATAGTTCACCGTAGTGGTCGGATAGTTCACCGTAGTGATCGGATAGTTCACCGTAGTGATCGGATAGTTCACCGTAGTGGTCGGATAGTTTACCAAAGTGATCGGTGCTGGCGTGGTCACATCAGTTACGAATATGGGTTGGTTAGTTTGGTTTGTAACTGTATTGCGAAGGAAAATTGTATCCAATTTATTAATTTTTGCATCCATCATCGAGCATCATGTTTCATATTCCGCATCATGTTAAACATGGCAATGTTACTACGTGTAGTAAACGAAGGTGAACACGTGGTAGTTCATCAAGTTGCGGAGGAGGTTGATCTGTCTGTTGAGGTCGGATCGAATACTTGTGTGACGTCGCAGGAACCAGACTTTTCCGTCAACGAAGGCAAGCCCCGGATGCATACAACCCTACCTTGTGTTTTACAAATTAATTTTGCTTTTGCTTTCCGTTACTGTATTAAGTGATTAGGAGTTAAGTAAGAGCCTAATTGGTGCATTACCATCCTTGTTATTCCATATTTACCATATTACCAGTTTTTAAACTCGTATATGCCTAGTTTTGCTTAGCTATGCGTAGAACGATGAAAGTCGGGTGATTACCTGCCACCTGCAAGTTTTAAATGGAACATCGGTTAATTATGTTAGCATGTGATATGGGAATGTGGAGTAATAAATCTAGACCGGGCGGACTCGGTGTGTGTGAGCCACAAGACATGGAGGTCTTGTGAGCGGGTTCTTTCCGCCTGTGTCGATTAAGGCACGTCCGTTGTTGAATTGCATGAGGTGAGAATTTGTAGTACTAACCACATACTCCGGTAAGCCTGAACTTGGCGATTCTATTACGAGAATGGCTACTCGCGCACTGGGAGTGGAGAGATGGCGGGAATAGCGTGTACCCACGTGGCCATGGGCTGGAATGGTGGAGTACTGTGTTCTCGGGTGGCGCGGACCCGTTCTTATTTTAGAGGATCTGAGGGTAGGTTGGTATATGTAGGTCAGGGACCTACATATGTCGTGTGGTCTGGAATCCCCAGCTGGGTTTTTAATCGGTTCGAATCGTCGTTGCTCCTCGGTTATGGAGACTCAACTCACTGTTCATCATCGTAGTATTAATAACTAGAACTTGAGAATGGTTGATGAAGGTGTTGGATATGAAGTTTCATGATCTCATTACGGATCGTGACATCTTTGTATATGATTTTATGAAGTTTAAATTGTTGAAATAAAGAACTTTGTTAAAAGAGCTTTTACGCGAAATAACTTCGATTATTGCTAAAACCATACCTTGAATCCCTGAACCTGCATTCCTGAGTTCTATCAGTTTTATTTCGGTTAAGTCTTGTTGAGTACTTTTGTACTCAGGGTTCGTTGACCCTTGTTGCAGGTGAGCCTCATGAGCAGATCTGTTTTGGATCGTGCTGCATGACAGTTGTACCTTGTGATGACAATGAGAAGTAAATGTGTGGCCCTTGGGCAGGGCAATCTCCTTGTGTGTTTTGTATTATATTATAATGCCACTCCACTATTTCGTTTTGTAATAAACATCAAACCTAGTTGCGAGGTTTGAAACTACTGTTTTGTAAATTATGTTATTGTAAGACTTCCGCTGTTTTTACTCTGGTGTCGATATTTGAATAAATGTTGTAATACTGCAATGACTCTGTAACGTGATCCTGCTCGGAAATCGTGGATGATTCGGGGTTCCCCGAGGACACCCGACAGTCTTTTTAAGTTATTGGAAACATATGCATAAATGTCAAAGGTCGTCGGACAGTGACAGGTGCATGTGGGCCCTATAACTTAGGAGGTTCTGCCACACCAGGAGCAGGGGGCAGGCTTAAAATGGCCCTGCCTCGACGAGGTGGAGTAGGGGTCTGGGGGTTCGCCCCCCCCCAAACGTATCCGTCGCCCAACAACGCCGATGTAAATCACCAATTCCCCTATTTTTCTCTATTTTTCTCTGTTTTCACCGTGACTCAACCCTTTCTTTCTCGCAATGTCTTGAGGTGGCGCAATCTTTTGGCGCTGGCGCCAAAAAAGAGCATCGCCCTTCAAGTGAGGCGGCAGCCATCGGCTAACGTCGCACCCGTTTTGGGCAGGAGCGGTGCCGGTACGACTGCGTCACCGGCCGGTGAGGCACCGCTCACGGTGGCACCTGTGCCCTCGGCGCGACAAGCGGGTGCTGGGGCTTGAGGGACGCCCTCAGAGGTCACTAAGGAGCCAGCATTGGAGGTGATTCCATTGCTGACAATAGGGCGGACGGAGCTACCGACCACGCTTGTGGCGCCGATCGTGGTGGGCGCGACACCACCAATCAAGGCCCCACCGATGCAGCCGTGGTGGTGCCCGACGTGGGCCGGACAGAGGGGGACATGGTCGAGGGGTCCCTGGATGTTGTGGTGGTGGCGAAGAGGACCGACGGGGAATCATCCCTGGCCCTAACATCAGGGGGTAGCCACTCACCTGCGTAGGATGAGTCCCTGCTCCGGTGGACGAATCCATAAGACTCGATGTCGACACTCTTCACCCTCAGCGATGCCACTGAGAGCATGGAGCGAGAGTCTCGACGAGGGGATCACGACCATGCTAAAAGCCTTGGACCATGCCAGGGGCGCCCTACGCGAAGTCATCATTCCCACTGGCCGGGTATTCACTTGACCTTGCCTCTCGCCTTCTTCTTTCTTCACGTATTTTTGTGCTCTAACATTTATCTTTTTCAGTTCCTTATCGCTCTTAGCCGGGAGAAATCCCGGTTCCTTCGCAAGTAGAAGGGGAACTAGGACCGCCTCGTCAAAGAGGCCCGGCTACGTGGGTATGTGACCACCTAGCTTGTTGCTGCCCAACAGAGGGTGGCTGAGCTGACTCCCCTTGCCGAGGAGGCGGACAGTCTCCGACTGTGGGATGCCGAGGCCTATCGGCATGAGGAGACCGAGAGGGCGTTCGTGGCCCTATCAGCGAGGGTGCGGCAAGATGAGGAGGAGGCCGCCAGAGTTAGGAGGGAGCGGGATGTAACACCCTCGGTATTACACTATAAATGTTTGATGAAACATTGCATGGGCATCATGTTTATGTGATGGTGTATGTAAAATAGTGTGTAAATCAAATTCTATAACTCGAAACGACTAACGGAAACATGAAATGCAAGTTACATTTCATAGTCGCATTATACTACTTCGGGTTTTAAATCAATTTTTATTAAGCGAAAACGCTATAGAACGTATATACGGAATTTTAGTAAAGTTAGAAATACAAACCGTGTAGGTGACGATGAAATACTTGAGGTTGGAAAAGGAATTCACTAGCTAGCGTACTGAATAGCGTGGAAATCGAATTTGACGTGAATCCGATCGAGACTTAGTTGAATTTCCTAAGTCGGGAAGCGGTTTGACAAGGCCAAGTTTGGCAATTTTTGTAGAGCAATTAGGTTAGAGGGTGGTGTGGTTTCATGGCTGGTTTTAGTAGCTTGATATGCCCTCTTGAGAATGGTATAGGTGGTTTGGTGATTAGATCAATGTTTTAGGGTTTTTTGAACACTTTAAAAAGTGTGCGCACAACGTTCTTGGCCAATTCTTCGCGTTGACGCGGTCACCATGTCCCTGTGCCGTCGTTGGCACGCTGGCCATGCGCGCGCGTGTTTGGCCATGCCTGGCTAGTCACAGTGGCCGGCTGCCGGGTGTGCCGCTGCTCCTCCCCACTGCCACGATGTGCGTTGCTGTCCACGTCACTGTCGGCGCCTTGGGACCACCCATGTCACTCGATGCCGGCTATACTCCGCTAGTCGCCTTTGCTGGTCCGCTCGAGTGTAGTGGTGATTCTAGGGTCGTAGCTGTCATCACCAGCACGTACATTTCCTCTACGTCACATTGTCACTTCATGTGCACCCACGCTGATTACGTCGCATCGCCACTGCCGCTGCTGCGCGCGCCCGCTACACCGTAACATGGCCTGGCCACTGTCGTCTTGCAAGTCATGGCGCTATGGTTGCACAAGTCGTGTCGGCCTTGTACGCACATGTGGAGCCATCATCTGTCGTACCATTGTCCTCTTCTATGTAGTGGCAGCGCCACGCCACGCTACCCAATCACAGTCGCCTTGAATGGCATCGCGCTGGACGACCGAGCCGCGCCAAGGCCAACTCGCAGAGCCTGGCCTAATCCATGTAATTGCGCATGCCTAGAGCTTGAATTGGAGCCTAGCTACGTGCCAAGCCTCCCACTGCTGCTGTCGTACAGTGTCGGGCTTCAATTTGAGGTTTCCCCGCCATCGACCACCTTAAAACCAAACGGTGACGTCCACCTAATTGGCCTCACACCATCCACCTCTGTCCAATTAATCGTGAACCCAACTAGCTCTGGTGGTTAGCTCACGATTGGAGTTGACCCGACGAGCTTTCATCCTCTAGTGAGGTACTATGGAGCATTTCCCTCGTGGCGGTCCGCCATGGCCGTCGGGGTGGGTGCTCAGCCAGGGCGTTGTTCCTTGCTCCTTTGTATCAATTGAGTGGTGCTTTTGTGTCTCCTTGACTTGGTTGCCCCTCCTATGAAACAGTTTCACCAAGGGTGCATCGAGTCACCGAGAGTGCCATCGCCGCGCTTGCCATGAACTAGAGCAACCCCACGCACGTGGCCAACCACCTTGCCGAGCTTCATGACTTTCTCCAAGCCATCCTACACGTCTCTAGTGAGGTCCTACTGCTCCTAGGGTAGATGATTGAATCGGTTAAGGCCTAGGCTCGCCGAAGCGCGTGGCCGCCACCGGCGAATGCGGTGTAGATGCTGTGTCTGTGGCTGGCTCGTTTGGGAGTAGAACCAGTATATCTATGACCTCTAGAATGTTATCAGTACTCTAGGCATGGAGGCTAGGTAGTAATGGTAGCGCCGGGCTAGACGTTTTTGCCAGCGTCAGTGTCACTGTGACCAAACCCCGCCATGGTGCATGGCCACGCCTCTGTGCGGCACCAATCATGGTGTTTTATACCTCTATCAACTGCGCTTTTGATGAAGAGTGTCATGGTGGTGTTGATTGCTGCCGAGGAGCTCCGTGCTCGTCGGCGTTTGGCTAGAGATGCCACGGCCTCTAATAAGATCCGGCCAGGGACTTTGAAATGGGAATTCGAAGTAAGTCGGGGGGTTAAGTGGGAGCGTCAGAGAGAGAGTGAAATAGTAGAAAGGATTGCGGGTTCATTTAGTTAAAAGCCTAGGGCTCTTTTGCATATGCATCGACGCGCGTGCGGGTTTCCCCGTTGTGGGCCACTGTTGCACGTGGGGCAAGCTACGATGGGCCGTGCTAGGCTATTCGTCCTTTTTCTTTTCTAATAAATTAGTAATGCTTTTCTGTTTTAATTTTAGAGATAAACTTGTATAATTAATATCAATTCGCATAGATGTCCAAAAATTATGAAATAAATTGTGTCCAGTTCCTAAAAATGCGATCTATCCATTGGAGTAGTTAGTTTACAGTTATATGTGAGAATATTATATTCATTAATTCATTTAGGAAAGCTTAGTATTATTTAGCTTAATAGTTGAAGGAATTTTTGTGGCAAATTGGTGATAGCTTTAGCCATGAAATTTTTATACTAGGTTCATTAGATTATTATGTGCTCACTGTAATTTTTATAGCCCTTGAGTAGGTTGATAAATAGAGTAGCTAGTACTCCTTATTTTAGTATATATATATATAGTAAATTCGTATTAAGAGTAAGAATGCCTTTAGTTGTTAAGATAATACATGTCATGTTTCATATCTGTTAGTTGTAACAATAGGTAACTTAGCACCTTAGTCGGTAGAACTAGCTTAGTATCTTGATAGGTGTATTCATATTTTAATAGTTGCTGTTGCCGTAGTACTATGTGTTGCATCATCATTTCCTGCATATAGATAACGAGTGGGTAGAGTTCATGCCTACAGATTAACAGGACTACGAGGAGATCATTAAGGAGTACGAGGAGGAGATTCTCGTATAAGAGGGAGCCCCAGAGCCATTTGTTGCTAACTTTGTTGACACCCCACCTGCCCAAGGCAAGCCCCGGTGCATAACTCTTATTTTTAATGATCACTGAATATATATATATATGATGTGCATATGTTATAGGCATTTTATGGAAACTACATGCATTGATATATCTATCTATGAGTCCTACTAGTATAGGTCGAGTAGCTGCTATGCTCAGGATTTCGGTAGCGTGAGTAACCTGCCGTTACTCACAATAGGTGATTACTAAGATCACTCATGATAAAATGGTGGAAAGGAAAATGGGGACCGGGCAGGGATATGGTTTGGGTTTTGGTGGGTGTAAGAGGTTGTGTCCTAAGGCCAACGGGGCATAGCTTGGTTACACTTTTTGCCTATCTGTGTCAGTTAAGGACCGACCGTTACAATGGACTATAGGCAAGTCACAGATTTTTTATCCCAAGCACATACTTGGGTATGGACGTAGGGAAGACTTATTGCTCTCTTGTCGTGGGTTCTGGCTCTTTATGGATTGACTGATTGGAGGTGGGGATGGCGGAGGTCTAAGCACCGCACTGAGTCCAAGACTCAGGAGCGGGGGCTTGGAGTCTAAGTTTGGACGGGGACCTAGACCCATTGACATGAGACTGGTGAGTTGGTCCTACTTGTGCCTAGGGTACAAGTGGAACATGTGTTTTGGGGTACCCAGCTGGGCACATTGATTCGCGAATCGCCATCATGTCAGTACGACTTGTCTATACTCTAGTACCGTAGTAAGAACTGAAAGAGAAAAGGTGATGAAATAGAACTGATTGCTCAACCCTTGCTCGAAAGTAGAACAGGTGCTTACATAGAATGGCTAGGTAATGAATTAATCTTGACTGCTAATAATAACATAAATAAGGATTCACCATTAGTATTGCTTTCTGCAAAAAGAAAACCAGCAAACCATAAAGCTTATCATAACCCCTTGGAGTCGAGAAATTAAGTCTTGCGAGTACATTGTGTACTCAGGGTTAATTTACCCCTATTGCAGGTACTACTTGAGGAGTAGCCATTGTGTGAAGGATTCTTCTGGTGGGCACAGACAGATCCTTGCTTATTATTGATATATGTTTATTTGATGTTTATTTTCATTCCGCTGTTTAATATTCCGCGCTCTGAATTTGGTAATATAATAATACAATTTTTAAGAACTCTAGATGTATGAAATGGACTAAGTTTGTAACTCGTTCTCATTATTGGATCATTGGGGAAGATGTGGATTATTCGGGCTCTCCCTCGGGGTGTGCTCGACGGAACCCGCACGATGTAGCTCGCTCTCGGGGTGCTTAGTGTCAGTGGAAGACAAGTGCCTCCGTAAGTGCATTTTTTGGGTGGTTCAGCCACAGTTGGTACTAGAGCCAATAATGAGTCTATGAGTTTCATCACTCTTTTACAAAACTTAAATTTGACCAACAAAAGTTTGTGAAAAGTAGGATGCAATAAAATTATGTGAACAAATATAAGCCCTAGCAATATGGTCTATCTAGGATAGCGGCATTAATTTTATCTAATCAGTTTTCTATAGGTACGCTAGCTTACGCTACGTAAGAATCATTTAGCATACGGAAAGTGAGTGTGCGATGTGCAGAAAATTCTTGCGAATGCCGCTATATTCCGGCTTGAGTGAACGTATAGACTGATGCATGCATCATGATAAGAGAATCTTGTTAAAACTAAATTCCCCCTACACGTATAATTTAGATTAGTTAATTGATAGGATAAATTAAAAGAATGCTTAAATAAACATCTTATCATTTCTCTAATCCCTTGTTTCTGATATGGAGGGTTGTCCTAAATGTTGGTTCCTATCTGTTATAGATGAACCTAAGGTCTGGTCGTGGGAGCACCAGTGTCGGGGTGGGCCATGGTCTTGGCGAAGGCCAAGGTGAAAGTGGCCGGGGTAATGAGCACGGCAACGGGGAGAGCCATGAGGCTCCACTTCTGGTTCCTCCTCCTCAGCCACCGCCACCTCCGATGACTCATGCGGAGATGATGGCGAAGATGTTGGTTGCTCGTCGTGAGTCAGCCCGTGCCATGGAGCTGCTGGCACAGGCTATCGGTGGCTTCGCCTATGGAGGCCATGGGGGCAATGGTGGGAATGGGGGTGGTGCCCGCGGTCCTGAGAGACCCTGCTCTTATCAGGATTTCTTAAAGATGCACCTACCCGCATTCACGCCGATAGCTGAGCCTCTGGATGCGGAGCATTGGCTTCGCATTCTGGAGCAAAAGTTTCTACTGCTCACCATAACTAATGAGCAAAAGGTGCGCTTTACAGAGCAACAGTTGTTGGGATCCGTGAGTGCATGGTGGGATACATTCAATGCCATGTAGCAGGTGAATCACCGGGTGACCTGGCAGGAGTTCATTGCGGCCTTCAGAGAGTATTATATTCCTACTGGTGTTCTAAATAGGAAGTTGACCGAGTTTCTAGACCTTCGGCAAGGGGGCATGTCCGTGATGGACTATGTCAACAAGTTTAACCACTTGTCATAGTATGCTGGGACTCATGTTGATACATATGAGAAGAAGAGGGACCCGCTTCTATCGCGGCCTCTCTTGCAGCCTACAGAAGGAGTTATATACTGGGAACTATTAGACCTTTGGGGCAATGATGAATGCTGCTATTGTCATGGAGGGCTTGTAGCATGACTCTTAGGCAGAATGGAAGCACAAATGGGTAGCTACTTGGTCTTCTAGTCACCCCCATGCTCAGAAAGTATAGGTTGTTAGGCGGGTGCCCTATTAGTCTTTGGGTGGGCATTCGTTTCGATAGCCTCAGTAGACCTTTCAGGCTCCTTCCACCTAGTACCGTGCACCGACTCAGCAGGTGCACCCTTAGCAGCCCTAGGGATAGTAGGTCCTACCTTGTCTGGGATAGGGGAACAAGCCTGGTGCTTGTTTCAAATGTGGCAAGGAAGTCTACTATGCTTGGGAGTGTCCGCAAAACTAGCCTACCCAGTCAGTTCAGCCCTCAGCTAACTCCAGGCTAATCAAGCGGACAGTTATCAAGAACAAAGTGCCAGTTAGTCGCTCTAGATAGGTTAATTTCATGGAGGCTGAGGAAATATTGCAAAATGAACCAGTGATGGCTGGTATGTTCACCATTGATTCCCATCTAGCTTATGTGTTATTTGATTCTGGTGCATCGCATTCATTCATGAGCATGGGATTTACACACCGGCACAATATATCTCTTATGGCTATACCTTTTGCCTATAGAATCGGTACTCCGGGTGCGTAGTTGTGCGTTAATACTCAAACGGACACAGTAGGCTTAGTATTAGCCACTCACACTTACCGTCTCTAGTTCATGGTACTGCCTGGGCAAGGCATTGATGCAATTCTGGGAATAAACTGATTGTGTGTATATGGGGTAGTTTTGGATCTGAAGTAGAGAGTTGTTGAGTTACGACTTTCTTCTTCTGAGGATAGGATGTCTCTTCTTATGCCCTTAAATCCAGTCTTACCTATTGCTGCTCATGCTGAAGCTTCTCCTAATCTTGCCTCTATTCCTGTGGTATGTGAGTTATGGGATGTTTTTCCTAAAGATCTACCTGGGTTGCCATCGGACAGCGATGTGGAGTTCTCCATTGAGTTAGAGCCTGGTACTGCTCCTATCTCCCGATGCCTATACCGCATGGCCCCGAAGGAATTGGCTGAAATGAAGAAACAGTTAGAAGAGTTGTTGGAAAAGGGATTCATCCGTCCTAGCTCTTCACCATGGGGTTGTCCAGCCATTTTTATGAAGAAGAAGGATGGCACTCTTCGAATGTGTGTGGATTACCGCCCTCTTAATGTGGTAACCATTAAGAACAAGTATCATTTATCTCGTATTGATACTTTGTTCAATCAACTTGCTGGTGCCAAGGTGTTCTCCAAGATGGATTTCTGTTTAGGCTATCATCAGATCAAGATTAGACCACAAGATATACCAAAGATAACTTTTTCTACTAGGTATGGGCTATATGAATACCTAGTCATGTCTTTTGGTCTCACCATCGCTCCTGCATTCTTCATGTATCTCATAAATTCAGTCTTTATGACGGAGTTGGACAAGTTTGTGGTGGTATTCATTGATGATATCTTAATATATTCCAAGAAAAGGAAGAGCATGCCCAACACCTTCGGATAGTACTGACTCGATTGAGGGAACATGAGCTGTATGCTAAATTCAGCAAGTGTGAATTTTGGTTAGATCGAGTGCAGTTTTTGGGACAAGTTCTAACACCAGAAGGTATATCTATGCACCCCAGGATAGTGCAAGATGTGCTGAATTAGAAGTCTCCCAAGTCAGTACACCAAATTCGTCAGTTTCTTGGTCTTGCTGGATACTATCGGCGTTTCATTCCTGACTTCTCCAAGATAGTCTAGCCGATGACCAAGCTGCTCCAAAAAGAAGCCAAGTTTGTTTGGAGCCCGGCCTATGAAGAAGCCTTCCAAGCTTTGAAGAACTTTCTTACCACTGCTCCTGTCTTGGCACAACTAGATATTGATAGACCTTTTGATGTATATTGTGATGCCTTGAAGATAGGGTTAGGCTGTGTGCTTATGCAGAATGGACGCGTGATAGCTTATGCTTCACATCAACTAAAAAAGCACGAAGTGAATTACCCTACCCATGATTTAGAGATGGTTGTTGTGGTCCACACTCTAAAAATTTAGAGGCATTATTTGTTGGGCAACAAAGTACACATTTTTACAGATCATAAGAGTCTCAAATATATTTTTACTCAGTCTGAGTTAAATATGAGGCAAAGGAGATGGTTGGAATTAATCAAGGATTATAACTTGGAGGTACATTACCACCTAGGAAAGGCTAATGTGGTAGCTAACGCTTTGAGCCGGAAGTCATATCAGATTGAAGAAACACCTTTGTCTCTCAATCATGCAGAAGTGCTGGCTCATATTGCCTTAGTCTCAGAATTACTTGAGCAGATTATTATGGAGCAAAGGCAAGACACTTTAGAAATTCCTCACATCAAGAAATTGATTGCCGAAGGGCGTGGTCCTCAGTTTAGCATTGATAAGCAAGTGGTAGTAAGGTACAAGGATAGATTGGTGGTTCCATCAAATGAGGAGCTGAGAAGGAGGATTTTGAATGAAGCTCACTATTCCAAATTGTCTATCTATCCTGGCAGCAACAAGATGTACCATGATTTATGCCACTTGTATTGGTGGTCCAACATGAAGCAGGACATCACCAAGTATGTCGCGGAGTGCGACACTTGTGGAAGAGTTAAGGCTGACCACATGTGTACCCTAGGATATTTGCAGCCCTTGCCCGTTCCTATTTGGAAATGGGAAGATATTTCCATGGATTTCATTATGGGTTTACCCCACACATCCAAGGGCTATAACTCTTTCTAGGTTATTGTGGATCGCCTTACCAAGTCCGCTCATTTTCTCCCAGTGGATTCCAAATATTCTGCCAGAAGGTATGCCGAGTTGTATTTGGACCAGATTGTGACCCTGCATAGAGTCCCCCTTACTATTGTCTCTGATAGAGGGTCAGTTTTTATCTCTCGCTTTTGGGAGCAACTTTAGGAGTGCCCTGGTACTAGTCTCCCCCATAGTTTAGCCTATCACCAATAGACTGATGGCCAAACAGAAAGGGTAAACCAGGTACTGGAAGATATGTTGAGAGCTTGTGCCATTTCTTTTCTGGAGAAGTGGGACGGATGCTTGAACTTAGCTGAGTTTTACTACAACAATAGCTATCAAGAAAGCATTCGTATGGCACCCTTTGAAGCTCTATATGGGAAGAAATGTAGGACACCACTCAACTGGGTTGAAGTGGGAGACCACGGATACTTTGGGCCTGACTTCATCAAAGAAGCTCGAGAGCAAGTCAGCATTATTCAGAGTCATTTGAAGGCAGCTTAGAGCCAATAGAAAGCTTATGCAGACAAGCGCAGAAGGCCTTTGTAGTTTGTAGTTGAGGATTATGTGTACCTTAAGGTGTCTCCTATGAGAGGGGTGCATCGGTTTGCTGTTCAGGGCAAGCTAGCCCCTCGATATGTGGGTCCTTACAAGGTTGCGAGACAGTGTGGCCTAGTTGTTTATCATCTTCAACTGCTAGATCTTTTATCGGCGGTACATGATGTGTTCCACGTATCCCAGTTGAAGTAGTGTTTGTGGGCACCTGATGAAGCTGTGGAAATTGAAGGACTTCCTCTCCAGCCTAACTTGACGTGTATTGAGTACCCTGTCAAGATCTTGGATGAAAAGGAAAGGATGACGAGGAAAACCACTCAGAGGAGGAAGCCACGTGGGAACAAGAGAGCTATATCTCAAAGCATTATCCCCATCTTCTCTCTGGTCACTGAGGTAGTTGCTTGCATTGAAATGTATTCCTTATCTCTTTTCCCACACTAGGCACATAAAATCTCAGGATGAGATTTTGTTTTAGGGGGGTAGATTTGTAACACCCTCGGTGTTACACTATAAATGTTTGCTAAAACATTGCAAGGGCATCATGTTTATGTGATGGTGTATGTAAAATAGTGTGTAAATCAAATTCTGTAACTCGAAACGACTAACCAAAACATGAAATGTAAATTACATTTCATAGTCGCGTTATACTACTTAGGGTTTTAAATCAATTTTTATTAAGCTAAAATGCTATAGAATGTATATACGGAATTTTAGTAAAGTTAGAAATACAAACCGTGTAGGTGACGATGAAATACTTGAGGTCACAAAAGGAATTCACTAGCTAGCGTACCGAATAGCGTGGAAATCGAATTCGACGTGAATCCGATCGAGACTTAGTCGAATTTCCTAAGTCGGGAAGCGGTTTGACAAGGCCAAGTTTGGCAATTTTTGTAGAGCAATTAGGTTAGAGGGTGGTGTGGTTTCTTGGCTGGTTTTAGTAGCTTGATATGCCCTCTTGAGAATGGTATAGGTGGTTTGGTGATTAGATCAATGTTTTAGGGTTTTTTGAACGCTTTAAAAAGCATGCGCACAACGTTCCTAGCCGATTCTTCGTGTTGACGCGGTCACCGTGTCCCTGTGCCATCATCGGCGCGCTGGCCACATGCGCGCATGTCTGGCCGTGCCTGACTGGTCATGGTGGCCGGCTGCTAGGCGTGCCGCTGCTCCTCCCCACTACCACGATGTGTGTTGATGTCCACATCGCTACCGGCGCATTAGGACCACCCGTGTCACTCCATGCTGGCTCTGCTCCGCCAGTCGCCATCGCCGGTCCACTCGGGTGTAGTGGTGATTCTAGGGCCGCAGCTGTCATCACCAGCACGCATGTTTCCTCTGCATTGCGTTGTCACTTTGCATGCACCCACGCTGATTGCGTCGCATCACCACTACCGCTGCTGCGCGCGCTCGCTGCACCGTCATGTGGCTTGGCCACCATCGTCTTGCGAGTCAAGTCATGCCGGCCTCGTACGCACACATGGAGCCATCATCCATCATACTATTGTCCTCTTCTATGTAGTGGCAGCGCCACGCCATGCTCCCCAATCACAGTCGCCTTCACGCCGGCCGGCCGAGCCACGCCTCGGCCAACTCATAGAGCCTAGCCCAATCCATGTAATTGCACACACCTGGAGCTTGAATTGGAGCCTAGCTACGCGCCAAACCTACCACTGCTGTAGCCGTACGGTGTCAGGCTTCAATTTGAGGTTTCCCTCACCGTCGACCACCTTAAGACCGAACGGCAACGTCCACGTAATTGGCCTCACATCGTCCACCTCCATCCAATTAACCATGAACCCAACTAGCTCTGGTGGTTAGCTCATGAGTGGAGTCGACCCAACAAGCTTTCATCCTCCAGTGAGGTACTACGGAGCATTTCCCTCATGGTGGTCCACCATGGCCATTGGGGTGGGTGCTCGGCCAGGGCATCGTTCCTTGCTCCTTTGTCTCAATTGAGTGGGTCTTTTGCATCTTCTTGACTTGGTTTCCCCTCCTATGAAACAGTTTCACCAAGGGTGCAGCGAGTCACCGAGAGCACCATCGCCGCTCAGGAGCGGGGGCTTCGAGTCCAAGTTTGGACGGGGACCTGGACCCGTTGACATGAGACTGGTGGGTTGGTCCTGCTTGTGCCTGGGGTACAAGCGGGGCGTGTGTTTTGGGGTACCCAGCTAGGCACATTGATTCATGAATCGCCGTCGTGTCGGTATGACTTGTCTCTATAAATGTGTTTTTTTGGGTGGTTCTACCACATGGGACGAGCTGCTTTAGAGGGACGCTGAGACCCACCAGTGGATCCTCGACCTTCTAGATGAGGCTGAGAAGGAACAGGAGCTGAAGCTAGTCATCGAGGAGAAGCTCGCAGCCCTAGAGGGGAGGGTGAGTCTAGATGCCAAGGCGGTCACCCAGCTACACAAGGAGCGAGACGAGCTGCTCCAAACCATGGGGAGGCTCCGCTCGGAGTGTGGCGTGGCCCACGAGGAGTGCTACCAGGCCATCCGAGAGCGCCACGAGGCACAGTAGAGGATTGGCTCCCTCTAGGCCAAGCTCAGAACCGCTACAACCTAGAGGCTGGAGGCCGAGGGCGTCTCTGTCGGGCTGTCCATGGAGCTCTCCGAGGCGAGGAGGAACCTTTAGGCAGAGAACAATGAGCTCCGTATCCTGAGCGCCACCCTCGGAGTGGTCTACGATGACCTAGAGGTGGTGCGGTCGGAGGGGACCAGTTCGCTCGTGGCCCATGTCGTTGAGATCACGATGTGGGTGCGCCAACTTGAAAGGAATGCCCTTTGCGCCAGGATCAACAAAGCCTTTGCAATTACCCGCTCTCATTACGTGGACATCATTGACTTGGAGACGATGAGCCTCGGCTTCGCTCCTGGCTACGAAGCCCATGGCTAGATGAGATAGAGATGGCGGTGGCTCCTCTCTCGCAGGACCTAGCGAATAGAATTGAAGACATAGTTCTCCCCCGGAGGGGGTAGTTTGTCAAATAGGTCAAATGCTCATTTATTGTAATGAAAGGATAAGACCCTTATGTATCATAAAAATAATTTTGTCATTTTGTTTTGCTTGATTAAACTTGTTTTCCTCCCTTTTTGTATGTGAAAAAGGGGCTCACGTATTTCAACCCTTCTGTTCATTAAGATCATAGGGCTCGAGGTGTAAGAGCGGAACTTTGATCATGCTGGTGAGCAAAGACACCATAGCCGCCGAGGTGTAGGCTTTTTGCAGTCCGACCTGGGATGCTCAGTTGTTTGTTTCTGCAAACCTTGCCGCTAGGCTTAATGTGAGGAAGAGGTCTAACATGGTGACTATTTCAGAAAAGGTGTATTTATACCTTTATCATCCCCCAAGTGAGATTTGGCCCATTGCCATTGTTGGGGTCGGATGTCACTGAAGATCAAGGAGAGGATAGCGACGTTAGTAGGAGAAAGCATCTCTTGCATTTGTGTGTACCCCTCCCTAGTATCTGAGCTATTGTTCTACGACTACGTGTTCCTTGAGCCCCCACACGTAGCAAGGGTTCGGTCGAGGGTCAGCTTGTTTTTGTGATTGTCACTCCGTCCATGGTTTCTACAACTAGAGGGCTTGAGTTAACCGTCACCTACCTCGATGGCTTAAGTGACGCGCTCGGTGAGCTCATTAATAGGCATGTTCGAGCGGAATCCAGTTCCATCGTTCGTGATGGGGCTGGTAAAGCCCTCGTGTGGCATTCCACTGCTCCTTAACCCACCTTACAATAGATGCCCTCTCAATGGGGATTCTATGGGTTCGGCTAGAGGCTAGGATTGAATGAGAAGGTCGAGATGAGGCCGCTGGGGCTCATCTACATTTTCTCCCTTGGCTCTTGTTTGGCGCGAGGCAGCCTCGGGCCCTCCACGGGCTAGCCTTTGAACCTTGGTCTCCTGATTTAGGGTTAGGCGGCCTGAGCCCCCGAGCCCCATGGGGTTTAGTAGGGGTTAGCTAAATTTCATGTGTCACCCCATCCTTGGTTTTTGCAACCGGAGGGGCTGAGCTAACGGCACTTTCCTCGATGGCTCAAGTATCGTGCTCGGTGAGCTCGCTAATAGGCATGTTTGAGTGGAATCCGAGTCTATCATCCACTGACGGGGTCAATAGAGCCCTCATGTGGCATTCCACTACTTCTTAACATGCCTAATGGGCTTGGCTCAAGGTTAGAATCGAACGAGACAGGTCAAGATATCCCTATCCATTTCTAAGCAGGGTTGGGCAAGGCCGCTGGGGCTCATCTTAGTTTGACGTGAGGCATCCTCGAGCCCTTCACGGGCCAGCCTTCGAACCTCGGTCAATCGCCACTCATATCAAATGAGACGACTACCGCTTCGTGACGCGACGCGAAGCGTTGTGATGTAGCAATTGCATATGCGATGCTTTGGTGTACGGGATGAATGAATGAATGAGAATGGATGAATGGATGATCATATAATGGAAAAGAAAAAGCAGGGCCAGTAAAGTTACCTCGATGGCTCCAGAGACGGGTTCGAAGAGCTCTTACCGGATATGTCCGTGTGGGGTCTGGATCCAACGTTCATGATGGAGCTAGCGTAACCTGCATGGTGTATCCCACTACTCCCTATCTATCTCTCGGTAATGGCCTAAGTCATTCGATCAACATGGGTGACCTGTCGGACTCTCCTCGATGGAGATTCCGTAGGTTGGCCCCTACAAACCCTCCTTGAGAAGGTGGAGGCTAGAGCTTGTGGTGTGGAGACAAAGACTCTAATCATGCTGGTGAACGAAAACACCGTAGCCGCTAAGGCAAAGGGTCATAGCGGTCTGACCATGTTTACTCAGAGTTTGTGTCCACACACCCTGCCTCCAATTTTTAATGTAAGGAGGGGTCGGTCACAGAGAATGTCTACCAAGTAGACACTCTCGCCAGCCCCCGAGCGATGTCTGACCCCTTGCCATTGCTGGGGTCGGAGGCTTGGTAGCAAAATTAATGCATAAAGTAAAGGTGCTTGTCTCTCGGCAGTGGCTTTGAGCTGTTCGATCGAGCTAGGCACCGATTTTACCTTGATGGTAAGAGTGATGGGTTCAGGAAGCCTCCATCGGATGTGAGCAGGATCCATGTCTGCACCCTACCCATTTCTTGGTGGTGGCTAAGCCATTGAGTCGACTTGTGCTACCTGCTGAGACAAGATTTTCCTATGGAGATAAAGGATGAGAACATCCTACGTAAGAATTTAGTTAGGCAGATAAGCCAGGCGAAGAAACTTGTAACAAATGGATAGGTTTCCAAATTTCATTATAGCAAACAACTTTTTAGCTCTTCTCACCTTTCGGTATAAAAAAAGTTAGCGCACTCCAACGCTTTCCATCGTTAAGGTCATAAAAGCTCGGAGTGAGGGTGAGCCAGTTCTGATCACACTGGTGAGCAAAGACACCATAGCCGATGGGGCGTAGGTCTCTTGCAGTCCGACCAGTTATACTCAGAGCTTGCTCCCATAAACCTAGCTCTTGGGTCTTAACGTAAAAGGGGGGCAGGCACAGAGAATGTTTGTTGGAAAAATGTGCTCATATTAGCCCCCGAGCGAGGCCCGACCCTTTACCGTTGCTAGGGTCAGATGTCCTGAAAGATCATGGAGTTTGATAACAAAACTGATAAGAGAAAGTGTGAGTTTATTAAGGGTAAAAGCGACATAGCTGCTCGATGTTCCAGGCATTGGCGAAGACCTCACCGTCGTTGGTCTTCAGCTTGTAGGCGCCTGTCCAGAGCACCTCCACGATGACGTACGGTCGCTCCCACAGAGGAGAGAGCTTGTGGTGGTCTTTGTTGCTCTAGACGAGGCGTAGAACCAGGTCTTCGACGTTGAGGGCCCAACCCCACACTCGACAGCTGTTGTATCATTGTAATGCCTGCTGGTACTTGGCCGAGCGGAGGAGGGCAATGTCGCGTGCTTCGTCCAATTGGTCCATGGCGTCCTCAAGGATTGCCTCGGCTCATTGTTCACCGTAAGCCCTGACCCTTGGTGCTCCGTAGTCGAGGTCGATTGGGAGGACAGCTTCGGAACCGTAGACTATGAAGAATGGCATGTAACTGCTGGCCTGGCTAGGGGTCATTCTCAAACTCTAGAGCATTGCGGGAAGCTTGGCAACCCATCTTGCGCCAAACATGTTCAACCGGTTGAAGATCCTAGGCTTGAGGCCCTGTAGGACCACGTTGTTTGGGCATTCTACCTACCCATTCATTCGGGGGTGCGCTATGGAGGCCCAGTTGACGTGGATGTGATATTCATCACAAAATCAGAGGAACTTCTTCCCAGTGAACTGTGTCCCGTTGTCCGTGATGATGGAGTTTGGGACTCCGAAGCGATGGATGATGTCGAAGAAGAATAACACGGTCTGCTCAGATTTGATCACGGAGATAGGCCAAGCCTCTATCCACTTTGTGAACTTGTCAATGGTGACAAGCAAGTGGGTGTAGCCCCCGGGTGCTTTTTTGAGAGGTTCAACCAGATCGAGTCCCCAGACCATGAACGGTCAGGCGATGGGGATCATCTAGAGCGCTTGGGCCGGTAGGTGAGTCTATTGAGCGTAGTACTAGCACCCCTCGTAGGTGCATACGATTTGTTCGGCGTCGGCTATCGCGGTAGGCCAATAAAAGCCCTATCAAAACGTGTTCCCAACTAGGGTTCTAGTTGCGGCATGGTGACCATAGACCCCACCATGGATATCGCTCAGTAAATGTTTCCCTCGTTCAATAGGGATGCAGCGCTATAGGATTCCAGTGTGACTTCGCTTGTAGAGTTCGCTCCTCACAAGATCAAAGGACTTGGCGTGACGTGTGAGTCGTCGGGCCTCCATCTTGTCCATTGGTAGCGTATCACGGAGGAGGTAGTCATGGTAGGGCGTCCTCTAGTCAACCAGAGGGTCATGCTCTATCGCTGGATCCTCTTCAAGCTCCATGACTTTGGGGCCAGATGGAGCCGACAGTTGGTCAGCCCCTGAGCCTAGAACGGGTGGACCATCACCGTCTTGTTCCAACCCCTCATAGCGAACTGAGGGCTTGTGTTGGTCGCTGGCAAAGACACCCATTGGCACCGGCTCATGGCTGGATGCCACCTTTGCCAGCGCGTCAGCCGCCTCGTTGAAGCGCCTCAGGATGTGGTTGAGCTCGAGGCCATTGAACTTGTCCTCTAGCTGGTAGACTTCTTGGTAGTATGATGCCATCTTGGCATCATGGCAGCTTGATTCCTTCATCACTTGGTCCACAACCAGCTGGGAGTCTCCCCGGATGTCGAGGCGTCGGATGCCCAACTCGATGGTAATGCGCAGGCCATTGATGAGCGCTTCATATTTGGCCACATTGTTGGAGGAGGGAAAATGGAGGCAAACCATGTACCTCATGCGTACCCTGAGGGGTGACACGAAGACTAGCCCTACGTTGGCACCCTTCTTCATTAGCGATCCATTAAAGTACATTATCCAGTACTCTTGGTCGACGACCACTGGTGGCATTTGGACCTCGGTTCACTCTGCCATGAAATCAGCAAATACCTAGGATTTGATGGCCATCTGGGAGGCATACGCAATGCCCTGACCCATCAACTCAAGTGCCCACTTCATGATTCTTCCCGTGGCATCCTGGTTTTGGATGACTTTGCCGAGGAGGAAGGACGTCATGACTGTCACTGGATGTGACTCGAAGTAGTGGCGTACCTTCCTCTTGGTGATGAGGATGGCGCATAGGAGCTTCTAGATTTTGGGGATAGTGGGTCTTAGAGTCGGATAGGACCTCGCTAATGAAGTACATGGGGTGTTGTACTTTGAGGGCGTGCCCCTCTTCCTCTCGCTCCACTATTAGGGCGGCGCTAACCACCTATGTGGTGGCCATGACGTAGAGCAGAAGGGGTTCTCCATTGATGGGAGGAACAAGGATCGAAGCCTTCGTCAGAAGCTGCTTGAGTGTGCAAGTGCCTCCTGGGCCTTGGACGTCTATTTGAAGTAGCCGGCCTTCTTCAGAAGTCGATAAATGGGGAGACCTCATTCACCGAGGCATGAGATAAAGCGACTGAGTGCAGCGAGGCACCCTGTAATTTGTTGTACCCCTTTCATATTCCGAATCGGGCCCATCCTTGTAATGGCTGAGATCTTCTCTAGGTTAGCTTCGATGCCACGCTCGAAGACGATGAAACCAAGCAACATGCCCCTCGGGACCCTGAAAACGCACTTCTCGGGATTGAGCTTGATGCCGTTTGCTCAGAGTTTTGTAAAGGTCTGCACAAGATCAGCTACGAGGTGGTCATCCCATTCGAACTTGACCACGATGTCAACCCTGGTATGTAGCCCTAGTGTTCTTCAGACCGAATGGCATTGTGACGTAACAGAACGATCCGAAGGGGGTGATGAAAGATGTTGCGAGCTGGTCGGACTCTTTCATCATGATTTAATGGTACCCGGAGTACGCATCAAGGAAGCAGAGGGTTTCGCACCATGAGGTAGAGTCAACTATTTGGTCTATGTGTGGCAAAGGAAATGGATCCTTTAGGCATGCCTTATTGAGACCCGTGTAGTCAACACACATCCTCCATTTCCCACTTTTCTTTCGTACAAGAATAGGATTGGCCAACCACTCTGGGTGGTATATTTCCTTGATGAATCCGGCTACCAAAAGCTTTGTGATCTCCTCACCGATGGTCCTGCATTTCCCCACATCGAAGCGATGCAAACGCTGTTTCACCGGCTTGGAGCCTGGGCGGATCTTCAAGGCATGCTCGGTGACTTCCCTCGAAATGCCTAGCATGTCCGAGGGTTTCCATGCAAAGATGTCTTTGTTGGTGTGGAGGAAGTCGACGAGCGTGCTTTCCTATTTAGGAGAAACTATGGTGCCAATGTGCACCACCTTGCCCTCGAGGCTGTCGAAATCTATTAGGACCTCTTTGGAGCCCTTCGCTGGCTTGAAAGACCCGGTCGCCTTCTTGGGGTTGGGCGCCTCTTCGGTGACCTCTTTCCTGATGGTCGCGAGCTCTCTAGAGGCGATGATTGACGTGACGTGATCGCAGCACTCGACCTCGCACTCGTAGGTGCGCTGGAAGGAGGTGCCGACGGTGTTGACCCTGCCAAGGCTCGGCATCTTAAGCTTGAGGTAGGTGTAGTTGGGAATAGCCATGAACTTCGTGTAGAATGGTCATCCCAGGACGGTGTGGTAAGTTCTGTGGAACCCCACCACCTCGAAGGTGAGGGTCTCCGTCCTGTAGTTGGACGGACCCCCAAAGGTGATGGGCAGATCAATCTGCCCAAGCAGCATGGACTGCTTTCTAGGCACGATGCCATGGAAAGGTGCTCCGGTTGGCTGGATGCACGCTCGGTCGATGCCCATAGCATCGAGCGTCTCAACATACATGATGTTGAGACCACTGCCTCCATCCATCAGTACCTTGGTGAGCCGCTTTGTACCGACGATTGGGTCGACCACGAGCAGGTATCTCCCTAGCTGCTGGATGCTCTTTGGGTGGTCGGTCCGATCGAAGGTCATAGCGGACTCTGACCATCGGAGGAAGGTTGGTGTGGCCGGTTCGGTCGTATAGACCTCACGGCGCGTGACCTTCTAACGGCGCTTGGAGTCGTAGGCCGCCGATCCTCCGAAGATAATGAGG
Organism: Miscanthus floridulus; assembly: GCF_019320115.1. Classification (NCBI taxonomy): domain Eukaryota; kingdom Viridiplantae; phylum Streptophyta; class Magnoliopsida; order Poales; family Poaceae; genus Miscanthus; species Miscanthus floridulus. The sequence goes on along the minus strand of NC_089595.1, from coordinate 82,370,647 downwards.
CAGCTATCCAGCGTTGGGAAGCCGCTGTCCTTCCCCTCGGCATCCTCCGTGGTAGGGTCAGGGTCCTTCTCGTGCTCCCCTTTGTTGGAGCCTCCAGATAAGAACCGCTTTATAAGGCCACAATCCTTGTACAGATGCTTGACGGGGAAGGCATGGTTTGGGCATGACCCCTCGAGTAGTTTTTCAAAGTGGTTCAGAGTGCCCTCCGTGGGCTTCCAACCACCCCTGCGGTCAGTGGTGGCCACGAGCAAGCCCTCACGCTGTTGTTTATTCTTCTTTTTGGCAGGACGACTGGAGGCACCTTCGCCGGTCTCCTCGTCCCGCCTCGCCTTGCCCTTGAGGCGGTCAAAGATCGCTCCGACCACTTCTTCGCCCAAGGCATGGCTAGTGGTGATGTTGAGGAGTTCCTTGGTGGTTCATAGACCCTTATGTCCTAGCTTGTGAACCAGGGACTCACAGGTGGTCCCAGATAGGAAAGCTCCAATAATGTCGGCGTCGACGACGTTAGGTAGCTCGTTGCATTGTCGAGAGAAGCACCAGATGTACCCATGGAGGGTTTCTTCGGCCTTCTATCGACAGTTCTTGAGGTCCCACGGGTTCCTAGGGTGCTTGTATGTGTCCTGAAAGTTTCCCACGAAGATCTCCTTTAGGTCTGCCCAACTTTAGATTCTATCGGACGAGAGGTGTTCCAACCATGTTCTTGCCGAATCAGCCAAGAACAATGGAAGGTTACAAATAATGAAGTCATTATTATCCGCACCACTGGCTTGGCAAGCAAGCCGATAGTCCTCGAGCTATAGTCTGAGGTTTGTTTCCCCAGAGTACTTTGGGATATTGGTTGGTGGTCGGTACCTTGGCGGAAAGGTAGTGTTGAGGATGTGTTGCCTGAAGGTCTGAGGCCTCGGTAGGCCGAGGCTCGGGCTTTGGTCCTCACTGTTCTTGTAGCGTCTGCCATGATGAGGGTGACAGCCATGGCTAGCTCCATCTCTCAGGCCATCGTAGGCACGTCTTTAGGCGTCGAGGGTGTTGCGTGCGTCACGATTGCGGCCGAGATGCTGACGCACCGGGATCGCGGTGTGCTTCCTACTTCCTTGTGGCTCCTGGTGGACCGATGCGTCCCTATCGGGGTGCTCCAAGGGCATGTGCTGGCTAGTGTCGAGCTCACGTCGCAGAGACAATGAGCTCTCAGCCTGCTGTGTCACCGCACACTCGATCAGCGTGCGAATCTCATGGTGGGCCCGATGATACTCGGGCGTCGCGGCCTCTGGAAGACCATGGAGTAGCGGCAATGTTCTGGCTCGCTCGGGTGAAGCGAGGGAGGGCTTCTTCATCGGTGATGATCCTTCGGTTTATGTCACGGACCATGGCGCATGCGCGCCCACCGTCTCCGTGGTGCTCGATCTCCCGATTGAGCTCCGCGCATTCCTACTTGAGCTGGAGTCGCGCTTCCTCGATCTCTTGGTGTCGGGCTTTCAGCAGCTCCACCCGCATGCGAGGTGGGGACGTTGTCTCCCCCTCGGCCTCGTCGTCGAGGTCATTCGCTGGGGTGGCCTCCTCGTCGTGGATGCCTTCGACGTGTCTCTCGGGGGTACCTGTCATGAAGCATTCACGAGAGGGATGATGGCTTCCCCTGCTGGAGTCACAGCCAGAGGGTGACTTTGGCTCCTCTGTGAGGAGGTCGTAGAAAGACTCCACGACGTGTTTGATCACCCCCACGAACTCGTTGTTCGTGGGGGATGGGATCATGCGCTGCGCCACAAGGTGGTCAACGGTCTCTGTGACGTTGCAGAGACCAAATGAGAGCATTGTCGGGGCGCTCCGAATGAGGTATTCCGAGGAGAACGGCTCCCTCCCGATAAGTTGTGCCATGACATTGGCGAACAAGAAGGTGAGGTGGTGTAGGTTCTCTTGGGACAGTTGGGGTCCTAGGAAGACGCCGAGCTGACGCTCCAACCTTCCGTAGTCGAAGTCAAGCATCTGGCCACTTCTGGGGGCGCGGGCCTTCGGTGCATGCAGCCATAGCTCCTCAAGCATCTCGATGATCGTGTCAAGGCTAGCGGAGTGGAAGGGTTGAACGACAACGGGCGCCCACGCCAGCTCTCCCTCCGCCGTGACATTGAAGTCCAGGTCCCCAAAGCGCACGTGTGTACCCGGGACCCAGCTAATGTCGTGAGTAGCCATCCGTGGCCTGATGTTAATGTCGGGACATGCAAAGACCCCTACCTAACGCGCCAACTGTCGGTGTTTCGAGTAAACACCAACGAGTGAATTTGTGTTATTGCGCGTCTGGTTCGGATGGTATGCTAAAAACACACAAGATTTATACTAGTTCGGGCAGAATGTCCCTACGTCCAGTTCGTGGATGCTGCTCATGTTATTAGCACTGAAAACTTCGTAGTAGGGGTAACAAACGGGCGAGAGAGGGACAGGTCCCAAGTCTCTGATGGAAAGATCGAAGGGTGCCAAGAGCTAAGTCACTGCTCAGCTGTGTGTTCGAGGTTCGACGCTAGTGGTTCTGCTCTGATGCGGTGAATCGATCCCCTTAGTTGGGTGCCCTGCTTTCCCTTTTATAGGCCAAGAGAGAGCAGGGATTACAGATGGGAGAAAAGAGAAAAACCAGAGGCAAAGGAAGTCCTTCAAGGACGTCGGGTCTTCCTTTTCCTCTGTGCGGGCCCCACTGACATGGCAGGTGGTGACAGGGATAGCTCCACGCCGGGCACATGTCCGCTAACCCCGACAGGGCCACGCTGGGCGTCTATCCGCTGACAATGCCATGTCCTGGCATTGTCAGCGAGTTGTCACGTCCCATCCTGCCCCGACGGGCGGTGCGGCGGACCAGGGTGCTGATCAACGACCATACAGGGAGCAGGCAGCACAGTGACCGCACGTCTATTACTGTGGATGATGCGAGTTTCCTTCTGGACCGTAGTGGTTGTCGTGAGCTTCCGTAAGGATTCGTGCCCGAGGGCAAATGACCGGGCGAGGCGGAGTCAGCCCTTAGACGTCGGGCGAGGTGGAGCCAGCTCTCGAGGGTCGGGCGAGGCAGACCCAGCCCTCGGGGGTCGGGCGAGACGGAGCCATCCCTCGGGAGTCAGCCGAGGCGGAGCCAACCCTCGGGGGTCAGACGAGGCAGGGCCCACCGCCTTGGTGGCCGGACGAGGCGGGACCCAGCAAGCGGTGTAGTCACGCTCTTTATCGCGCGGACGAATCAACGTTGATGGTCATTAGCTCCTCCTCTTCGGATACTCTAGTATTGATCCTCGACGCCCTCCATCCAGAAATGATAAGTATATTTAACGGGAAACCATTTAGAGTAGATTTTAACCTTTAATCTATACATAACTTGTTGAGTGTCTGTATATTGTTATGGGTAAAACATATGTATAATCTCATAATATATGACGACACATGCAAAAAAAAACTCATAACGTATAATATAACCAATATTGAAATTGAATCAATATCTGGCAATCTAAGTGCACTAACGGAACCTGACTTGCCCAGGACAACGACTGCCGCAGGTGCTTGTGAGCCCGTATGTTACTTGGGAGAGCTGATTGTGCTCCTTTGTCCAGAGTGCACAGTTTTTTTTTTTTTTTGTGTGTGTGTGAAAGACAAAGTTTATTTTTTTTTTACTTTAGAAAAAAAATCCAAAATATAAGCTATGTTCATATACCCACTAAACTATCGTTTGGTTTGGTTGTTTACCCTTCTCAATTATTTCAGTCGATCCAATTTACTTGTAAACAAGATTTGCCTTTTTTTTTGTTTCTCCACATTCAAGTTTATTTCTAATTTCAAATTTTATGAGGGGATAGCTAGCACCATAGTTTATATTTTCAAATATGCCATAAATTTATATCATTATTTTGGTTGGTTAGGACGTATAATAATAAATTAAAACTAGAAATACAAATTGTATTAAACATAATGATATAAAATTCATAATGTATATTTTAAAAATACTTTATGTTGTCCACTATCGCCTTATAAATTACGAAAGTAAAATTCAACTTATATGTATAGAAATGAAAAAGACAAAACTTGTTAAAGGGTAAATTGAAGATTGGAATAGTTAAAGGGAGTAAACCGAACTAAAAATTAGTTTATGGGGTTATTTGGACATAAACTACACTTGGAGCTATTACTTTGAACTTTTTTCTTTACTTCTCAGATTCTCATTTTTATCATAGTAGAAACACATACTCTCCTATATGCACAAACACTCATTTATAAACTTAGGCACACAACTCTATCCTTAAGAGCACCCACCAGAACACTAAGCTGATATATTTTAGGCAAAATTTATTCTTGGATACTAATTGGTTGGCTTTTAAAATTTGCCAAACCAAAAATTTGGAAGCCATAATTTTGGCTATTATTTGGTTGGCTACCAAAATTTACCAACCTCTCACGTTTGGCTTACCAAATCCATGGTATTATTTTTTTTTTTTTGCCTAGCTTTGATTTGCCGAATCTTTGGTATGACAAATTTTGGTCACAAACCAATAAGCTTTGAAAGTGAACGCCCTTTGCGGGTGGACTCTGAAAATGGAGCGATTTGCTGATGGATATTTTTGTTGTTGTAAAATTCGCTCCTAGACATTACACACTATAAAATATTCATTTATTGCTTGGAATGAGAGAGAACAGAGGTGAAATATCATTTTTGCCCCTTTCTTCTTTCTCTCTCCCTCTCTTTTCTTTCTCCTTCGCACCTGATCCAGGCCTGGCCTGTGAGCAACGCCAGGCCGTGGAGCAGTTTGGGCATGTTGCTCTGCACCTACTGGTTGTTCTCCCCGACCTTGTCTAGAATGTTTACTAGGCCACACAGAAGGGATTTGTTGAGTTTCCTTTGAGTGATGAAAGTTCGAGAGTTATTTTTTCAGCTCCAATACTCTATTCTCTGGAGTACATTATAGGTTATTTGGTCATTACTGTAGCAACAACTATTCATAATTATATGAATAACCACATTGAAATGTCTGATTGATTTCACAGAATGCATTGTTAATTTGTTCGACTGACTCATTTGCAGCTGCAGCGGCTGCGCGTGTGAGACAACAACAGTAGGTAGAAAAGCAATAGATACAGCTGCAGCACTGCAAATAAGGGCAGCCGAATAGGCAAAAGAGCTAACTGGATGAAGCATCATGTTTATTGTTGCGCCTAACTGAAGATTCTGCCAACATTCAGAGATCACACTAACTCTGATTCTGCAAACACTCAGAGATCACACTAACTCCATGAGAATTTTGTCTTAAGATTTTTTAACAGTTTTATAAATGACTCCTGAAACACTTCGTGGTTGACTAACTGAAAGAGCAATAAAGCAGCAACGATTATTCAAAGATCCCAGTGACTCACTGAATATTCGACTTTGAAAATTTCTGATTAATTTCACAAAATACTCTGTTAATTTGTGATTGACCGAAATATTTCTTTCTTTTGGATGATTTCAGGAAGTGGATTTTAAAAATGCTACCTGTGAAGTTTTCAAATCTTCTGAACAAGGGAAGATCTGAAGTTCTGAACAATTAAAAGAGCTGCTGTCAACTACATGAAACAGCAGGTTTAAAATCTTCTGAACAATCAAAACAAGCGCCTAACTGAAGATTCTGCTAACATTCAGAGATCACACTGACTCCCTCCTAGAATTTTGTCTCCTTAAAAAAAATTCATAGTTCTGTAAGACTGCCAAAATTACAGATTGAAATGACTCCTGAAACACTTCGTGATTGACTGAAAATACACTTGTTTGAAAGAGCGATGAGGCAGCGATTGCTCAAAGATCCCAGCACTAAGAAACCAATTATACAACATTTCCCTTTGAAAATTTCTGAATGATTACACAAAATGCTTTGTTAATTTGCGATTGACTGAACATTTCTTTCTTTCGAATAATTTTATGAAGTGAATTTTAAAAATGCTACTCGTGAGGTTTTCAAAATCTTCTGAACTTTGATCCAAACAATTACAAGAGCTGTTGTCAACTGCATGAAGATGCTGCTAACATTCAATCAGATCACACTGACTCCCTGTGAATTTTGTCACCTAAAGTTTTTCACTTTTGTAAGACTGTCCAAATTACAGATTTGAATGACTCCTGAAACACTTCGTGATTGAAAGGGAGATGAAGCAGCAATTATTCAAAGATCCTGCCAGTGACTCGCTGAGAACCAATTATACAACACTTCACTTTGAAAGTTTCTTATTTGCTTTCATAAAATGCTTTATTAATTTGTGATTGACTGGAACATTTTTTTCTTTCGGATGATTTCACGAAGCGAATTTTAAAAATTCTACCTGTGAGGTTTTCAAATCTTCTGAACTTTGATCTGAACAATTAAAAGAGCTGCTGTCAACTGGATGCAGCAACATGTTTATTGTTGTCTAACTGAAGATTCTGCTAACATTCAGATATCACACTAATTCTGTGAGAATCGACCACAGTTCACAGCACCTACAGTGCTCCTCTTATAAGCACACCCTACCCGGCCCAAGTTGTTGTGGTTCATCTGTGTCACTGTGTGCAGCACGCACACTCTGCAAATAAAAAAAAATCACAGCACCAACAGGTGCAGCCTAGTTTGTACTGCTGAAGTGACTCCGTTTGAGATTCGGAGATCTCAATGTGAAACGAAGTTGATGAAAGACGTGACATCTTTCCACGAGGATCCACCGTCTTCAGACGCAGCCCGAGCCGCATCCTTCCATAGCGCCGCTCGCTTCCTAATGTCCTGGACCTCGGCCGTGTCAGGGCGCATCAGCCTCTCCACGGCCGCGGCGATCTCCTCTTGCAAAAATGGGACTCCAAATATGGGGTGTCTACAGATTGAGTTAAATCCACCAGCGGCCCTCGAACTTGTAGGCGTGTGTCACATAGGTCCATGAACTTGGAAAATGCATTTCTAGGTCACTAAACTTGTTAAGTAGTGCACCGCAGGCCCATACCAGCCACGTGGATATTTTTTTACTGACGTGGCATGCTAATATGACATAATTTTTCATTTAACCCCTCACATCTATTTTTCTCATAAAAAACAGACACAGCGCCCGCCGTGCTTAGGAATGCATCGAATAGGGAGGCTTCAGCGACACTGCTCCATGCTCGACAAGAAGAAGCGCGGGCCGCGGCCGCTGCCGTCGGGGGCGGGCGTGGAGTCCGGCTGCGGGCGGCGGCTGCAGGAGAGCAAGCCGTGGGAGGCACTGGAGGAGGCGTCCGAGGATGGGTCCCTCGCCAAGTCCCGTGACGAAGGCGCTCCTCGATGGAGGAGACAGTGCGGAGGGGGGGTCAGTGCGACGGTCGAACCTCGTCCTCCGGCGCCGCCAAACATGCCCAACGGTTCGCTGGACAGGGTGCTTTTTGGGGGAGCTGCGGCGCCGCCGACGCTGAGCTGGAGCGCCAGGTTCCAGATCGCGCTTGGCGCCGCCCGAGGCTTGCTGTACCTCCACGAGGGTTGCCGGGACTGCATCATCCACTGCGACATGAAGCCGCAGAGCATCCTGCTCGACGAGGACCTCGTCCCCAAGGTCGCCGACTTCGGCATGGCGAAACTGGTGGGGAGGGACTTCAGCCGCGTCCTTACGACGGTGCGGGGCACCATCGGGTACCTCGCGCCAGAGTGGATCTCCGGCGTGCCCATCACCGCCAAGGCTGGGTGACAACGGAGCACGGCGCGTCGCTGTCAGAGTACTTCCCGCTGGTGGCCGCGAGGAATGTCAGCGAAGGGGTGGCGCTTGTCGCGCTGCTGGACGAGCGGCTGCAGGGGGACGCCGACCCGCGGGAGCTGGGACGCCCGCCAAGGCGCATAGCCCGTCGCCGGCGGCCGAGCCGGCTGCCAAGATCGAGACGAGCGACGTGTCAAAACTGCTCGCCGCCCTGGAGGAAGAGACCTGCACAGTGGAGCAAGCGTGGGAACGGTGGCAGAGCAGTCGCGACGAAGGCGAGGCTCCGTGGTCTGCGTCGGCTCGGTGTGTTCTTAAGCACGGCGGGCGCTGGGTCTATTTTTTATGAGAAAAATAGATGTGAGGGGTTAAATGAAAATTATATGTCATACTAGCATGCCACGTCAACAAAAAATGTCCACGTGGCTGGTATGGGTCTGCGGTGCACCACTTAACAAGTTTAGTGACAAAAAATGCATTTTCCAAGTTCATGGACCTATGTGACACACGTCTACAAGTTCGAGGACCGCCGGTGCATTTAACTCTTACAGATTTAACACTCGGGGTGGATGATATATGGGTCCATCTATGTCTATGAAATATGGATGAGTGTCAAATCTGCAAACACGTCATGTTTAGAGTCCCATTTTTGCATTTTTTTCGCCCGGGCCATGTCCCTGAGGCCGACCCCAGTCTTCCACACCTCGGCGACGAGCCGGCTGTGGTCGGCTGGTCTAACGCGATGGGCAGGGTGAGCATGGGCACGCCGGCGTACACCGCCTCGAGCGTCGAGTTCAAGCCACAGTGGGTGAAGAACCCCACGACCGAAGGGTGGCACAGCACCCTCAGGCCTCAGCTGGTCCGTCCACGGCACGATGCGGCCGGAGTCGCCTTTGCGGATCAGGCCTCTCATGCGGGAGCACGCGTCGGCGTCGCGGAGCACCACAGGAACCGGGCCTTGATCTCGGCCAGGCCAGCGGCAATCTCGTCGAACTGGGCGGCGGACGCCGAGAGGAAGCAGCCGAGCGAGACGTACAGCACCGAGCACGCGGGCTGCGCGTCCAGCCACGCCATATAGCCGTCACCGTCTGGACTGGCCTTGTTGTGCTCTTGCAGTGCCATGAAAGGGATGCAGGGGGCCAACTGCGTACACTGGGAAAGGAAGGTTTTGCCTCAGCGCGTCGATGGCGTCGCTCTCGAGCTATTGGAAGGTGGTGAAGATGATACATTGTGCTTTCTTTGCAGAGGATGTCCAGCACTATCGAATTGGTGTGTGTGGGTGTGGGCACAACATCAGCGAACCTGATTGATTTCGTGCCAGGAATGTAGTTTTCAATCAAACAAGGATCAGTAACATCTGCATAAGAGCACGAGATCAGCTTGCGGAAATGTTGACATGCCAAAGAAGAACAATGTTAGTATACGAGTTGCACAGCTGCTCGCACCCGGAGACATGGGCAGCAAGCCGCTCGAACGGCGACGCCATCTTGGTGTGCACGGCCTCCAGGAAGCCGACCATGTCGTTGGCGCGGCCGTGCTCCGAGGGGATCACGTTTGGGATGGCCTCGAAGCGGACGCGCGGGCCCAGGTCTGGCAGCGCCGCCGAGGCGCCGAGGAGGCCGAGCCACTCCTCGGTGACGACGACAGTGATTTGTGTGTTAGGATCGATGGTGTGTATCTCTGTGTGTAACCATGGATTCGGTAAGCCTCCTCGTCTTTCTCTACTGCGATGCAGCAGCAGCGTAGACGCCGGTGCCGTGGCGTAGTAGGCGTCCAGTGTAGAGACAGCTCCGGCTTGGTGTAATCCTCGCGGACGCCGGTGCTCGGCGCGGCCGGTGAGGAGACGAGGTGGCGATCCAGTGGTGTTCCCGTGGCCTGTAGAGGCGACAGCGGTCGTCGGTCGGCACATCCCGTCGCTGGCAACACCTCTTTAGGATCGGATTAGGGTTTTCTGTAGTTGGGATGGCGGCTCCGTTCAACCTCGTGACCCGAGCCCAGTTCCTCACTCCTCTATATATATGTGTTGTGCGACAGGGGCCCACCAACCAATTAGGGTTGGGCTCCCCCGATCAGGGAGCAGAGGCAAAGGCCCAATAGGCCGTTGGGCCTATTGGTGGAGATCAACTAACATTCTCCCCCTTGATCTCATTCCATCTTTCACTTTCATATCATTTATTTTTGTTCATTCCATTACAGATTAGCTCATAGAGCATGTCTCATCGTCACGGTCCATTGCCGATAGACTTAACAGCTACAATACACTACTCTGTTCTGAAATAGATCCTTATCTTTGGGCCTTCTTTTGTCCAGGAATTTTAGGCTTTCCCTTAAACCCATGCTAGCTACATGTTCTCTGAACACCATGTTCTCTAAACATGTTGGGTGGTAAGCCTTTTGTAAGCGGATCCACGAGTATCTTTTCTGTACTTATATGCTCAAGACTTATGACTTGATCCTGGACTTTATCTTTCACAACATAATACTCTATGTCAATGTGTTTGGCAGCACCACTTGACTTATGTTGTGAGCATACTGTACTGCCAGATTATAATCGCAGTATAACTTTAAGTGGTCTATAGATGTCGTCAACCACCTTCAAACCGGGTATGAACTTCTTTAGTCAGTTCACCTGCCCGTTGCCTCATAACACGCTACAAACTGTCATACATTGTGGACGATGTAATGATAGTTTGCTTTGAGCTTTTTCATGAAATAACTCCCCTTTGCGAGATGATAGAAAATCCACGTCTGGATATATATACACTGTCGCATAATCAGAATCTGAATATTCCACTATGTGGAGTCAATCAGATCTTCTATACGTCATCATGAGGCCTTTCATTCCTTGCAAATAACGCAAGACTTTCTTTATCAATTTCAGTATTCTGTTCCAGAATAGCTCTAGAATCTACCAAGTAAAAACCCGGTAACAAATGCCAAGTTAGGGCGCATACATACTTGAGCATGTTGCAAGCTTTCGACAGCTGAAGCATATGGAACCACTTTCATTTGATTGAGCTCATATTGGTTCTTAGGGCATTGAAAATCACCATATCTGTCGCCCTTGACTATAGGAGCAGGTGAGAGACTACATTTTGTGCATACTGAATTACTTTCTTTAAGATTCTTTCTATGTATGCCTTTTGTGACAGTCCTAATACCCCTTTTCTTCTATCTCAGTGAATCTCGATTCCTAGAACGAACGAGACTTCACCAAGATCTTTCATATCAAGTTTTGAGGACAAAACTTCTGTCTCCTGTAGTAGACTGACATCGCTACTAGTAAGTAAGATATCATCCACATACAGGATAAGGAAGATAAACTTCTCATTCTTAAACTTTGCATAGACATAATTATCCTCTATATTCTCTTTAAAACCCAAAATTCTTTATTGTCTGATCAAACTTCAAGTACCACTGTCTTGAAGCTTGTTTTAATCCATAAATGGATTTCTTTAGGCGGCATCCCATTCGTTTTTTTCCTTCCATGACAAAACCTTTCGGTTGTGCCACGTAAATATTTTCCTACAAGTCTCTGTTGAGAAATGCCGTCTTTATATCCATATGATGTAATTCTTAATCGTAATGTGCCACTAATGCCATTATGATTCTGAAGGAAACTTTATATGAGACTAGAGAAAATGTCTCATTGTAATCAATCCCTTCTCTTTGCATATAGACTTTTGCCACAAGTCGCGCTTTATATTTCTCTATATTCCCTTGAGAGTCAAGTTTTGTTTTATAGACCCATTTACAGCCTACTGTTTTGGCTCCTTTAGGAATTATTTCCAAATCCTAAACTTTATTGGTATTCATCGATTTTATTTCATCTTCTATGGCCTCAAGCCACTTTGATGAATGATCACTTCTCATGGCTTCTTCAAATGAGGTGGGATCATCCTCCATTTGAAATTCCTTAGTGTTATACACTTCATAATCAGCAGAAATAACTGATTTTCTAACTCTTTGAGACCTTCTAGGGGCCTCCACATTTGGCACATCTACTGTTTGAGGCTGTTGTTGCTCCCCCTCATATGTGGCAATAGGTTCTATAGAATCCTGAAGAACAGGTTCCTCATTTCCATTCATTGTTAACAACAGGTGCTGACACCATAGTATCTTGCACTGTCGGTGTAGCGACAGCATGTAGTAAGAAAATTGGCTCATGAATCATTGGAGTGGGCGCATACACCCGCTTCACTTCAAGGTCAATTTCTCGAGCTACCATGCTCCCCCTCATCTTTTTATCCTCTAGGAAAACAACGTGTCTCGTTTCCACAAACTTTGTGTGTCTCTCTGGACAGTAGAAACAAAAACCTTTTGACTTTTCTATGTAGTCAAACAAATGGCAACTTACTATTTTGGAATATAACTTTCCAATGTTTGGGTTAAATACTTTAGCCTCAGCAGGGCTCCCCACACACACGCAAGTGGTTTAGTGAGGGTACTCTTTCTGTCCACAACTCATACGACGTTTTGGGCACCAACTTACTTGGTACTCTTTTGAGAATATGAATGGGGTTTTTAACGCCTCCATCCATAGGCTCAACTGTAAGGTGGAGTAACTTATCATACTACCCACCATATCCATCATGGTACGATTGATTCTTTTAGCTACTCTATTCTGCTGAGGTTCGTCCAGTATAGAATACTGGGCTACTTTGCCATTCTCCTGTAAGAACCCTGCATAAGGTCTAGGAACTTGGCCATATGGGGTATGCCGACCGTAGTACTCCCCCACGGTCAGACCTGACTATCTTTATCTTTAATATCTTAAATTTATACAATGCTTCTCTTCTTTCTTTAATTGGATAAATATAGTCATAATAGGAGTAATCATCTGTGGATGTTATGAACGAATCATTACCATCCACACTCTTTACAGGAAACTGACCACAGATGTCTGTGTGAATAATCTATAAAATTCATGTGCTTCGTTTGTCATCTTTCTTAATCTTCTTTACATACTTTTCTTTTATGTATTCTCTACATTGTTCTAAATCTAAGAGCTCTAATGGAGGAAGAATATCTTCTTAACTTATCTTTCTATTCTCTCCCTCGAAATATGGCCTGAACGATAATGCTATAATTTCGACAACGCATCGTGAGCTCTCTTATGCCACCATTTCTAGAGTAACACTCTGTCACCAGCTGCTTTATCAGCTGGGTAGCATATGTCTTTAAAGAGACAGTGAACTGACTCTTTATTCTATCGAGGTACTCGGTGACCGTGTCACACTCTAGGATTAAGCCCATAATTGTAGGTTCAATCATGTTCTTTATCACAGCCAAACATTTCTTGTTGGCAGTGACCCACTTCCTATGCATAAAAGTCATAGGACATCTTTTGGGATTCAAAATCCCTTTCTTTAGTTGCCCAAGTGGCATTATTCTCTTTTGTCTCCTTCACCGGTGACACAAAACTCAGTGGAACATGGTGAGGTGACTACCCAGTCCACCTTAGATAAGATGAAAACCAGGTCAAACCTTTTCTTAACATATAAATAACACCATTTGCATGCCTTGATTTCAACGTTGGTCAAAATCAAAACATACAATTATTCTTATACACTAATTCTACATCATCTTTGGGCAGAAATAGAATTAATACATAAATCTTTAACTTTTCCAACTGTTCTTACACACTAATTCTACATCACCGTTGGACAGAAGTAGAATTAATACATAAATCTTTAAAATTTATAACTCTTCTTATATACTAATTCTGCATCACCGTTGGGCAGAAGTAGAATTAATGCATAAATCATTAAGATTATGATATTGTTATTAACAACGTTGGTCAGAAAATAACAACATCATAATCATGTCAAATCTCTTTTTCTCCAATTAAATACCACATTGGTTCAAAAATAACTGGAGAATCAACATTTTCTTTAGCAGCGGAAAAAATCTCTTTTTCTCCAATTAAATACCACATTGGTTTAAAATAACTGGAGTATAAACAACTTTTCTTTGGTTGTGGAAAAAAAATCTCTTTTTCTTAAATTTTACCCACAGGGAAAATTGCTTTTTCTATTTTCTTTAATCCATTAATCAATTTCCAGGAAATAAATATTTACTGGAAAAACTTTCCTTTTCTCCAGTTAAATATCATGTCTGTTCAAAATCAATAGAGAATATACCTTTTCTTTAGCAGCGGAAAACATATACTCAATTTCTTGAATTTTACCCACAGGGAAAAATTACTTTATCTATATTTTCTTTTGAGCCAATTTCCATTTTTCAATTTTATAGAAAAAGAAAAAAATCGAAAACGGGCTCCTTCTTCAATATTTTGGCCCAAGATTGGCAAAAGCCGGCTCGGCCCACACAGCTGCGCGGCGCCCGACCGCACCCAGGCTGCAACCTGGGCCTGGGCCGGCAAAGTGATTCGGCCGCGCGCGCCCGCCTGGGCCGCGAGTTGGCCCATTTAATCTTGGTCGTTCGTCTGCATCCGACGGCTGCGCGTTCATTTCGGGCGGTATAAAAACCGACGCCGCGCCGGTGCCCGAAACCCTAGCTCATTTCCTTCCTTTGCTCTCTCTCTCTTCTTCGCTGCTCTCTTCTCTCTCTACCTCACCTCTTCTCAGCGCAGCGCAACAGCGACCGAGAGCGAGCGAAGCGAGAGCGACAACGATGGAGCGGCCATGGGGCTGTCGCCGGCCCCCTCGCCGGCGCGCGTGCTCCCCAACGGGTGAGCACGCCGCCGTCGAGCGGCCTGGCCACGGCGCTTTCTTGGCCGAGCCCGGCGAGCCAGCTCCCCCGACTCAGCTCTTTCTTTTCCCCGTGCGCCGGCGTGACAGCAACGCTGCACGACGGCGAGGTAAGCCACCCCCTTCCCCCTCTTCCCCTTTCGGTTTGGATATGTTTTCCTCTTATCTGAACCATTGAGTGTTGGGGATTAGGGTTTAGATCTAGGGTTAGGGTTCGGTATCCGACCTTCCCCTTTTCCCTTTCTCTGATTTGCTTTTGTGATCTTTCTTTTCTTTTCGGAGTTCATCCGAATGGGATCTAGGGTTAGGGTTCAAGTGCCGACCCCTGTTCTTTTTCCCTTCTTTGGATTTCCTTTCTTTTCTTTGATTTGTATCGAATCCCTCTTTTCCCCTTCCTAGTCGCGAGTTAGGGTTAGAGATCTTTTGAATCGATTCGGGATGGGGTTAAAATTATGGTTAGGTCTTAGGGTTCGGCCAAATTCGAACCCAATCTTCTTCTTCTTTCTACTGTTTCTCTTCCCGTTGAAAGCTTTTATGGGTTTAGGGTTCGGTTTGAAGTGCCGAGAGCCCTTTCTTCTTTTCCCAGTTAGGGAACCTCTTCTCTGTTCAGATCCGAAAAGAAGTGTTCGGTTCTTTTCTCTTGCCGTGCGCCGGTGAACGGTGCGGCATCTTTCCCCCCGCGTGGTGGCGGTGGTGACCGGTAGACAGTGACGTCCGCCACCCCGGTCTCCCTTTCTTTCTTCTTTTATCTGATTAGGGTTAGGGTTACACAGAGGCAACCTAGCTCTGGTACCATTGTTAGGATCGATGGTGTGTACCTCTGTGTGTAACCATGGATTCGGTAAGCCTCCTCGCCTTTCTCTGTTGCGACGCAACAGCAACGTAGACGCCGGTGCCGCGGCGTAGTAGGCGTCCAGTGTAGATACAGCTCCGGCTCGGTGTAGTCCTCGCGGACGTCAGTGCTCGGCGCGGCCGGTGAGGAGACAAGGTGGCGATCCAGTGGTGTTCCCGTGGCCTGCAGAGGCGACGACGGTCGTCGGTCGGCACATCCCGTCGCTGGCAGCACCTCTTTAGGATCGGATTAGGGTTTTCTATAGGTGGGATGGCGGCTCCGTTCAACCTCGTGACCCGAGCCTAGTTCCTCACTTCTCTATATATATGTGCTTTGCGACAAGGGCCCACCAACCAGTTAGGGTTGGACTCTCCCGATCAGGGAGCAGAGGCAAGGGCCCAATAGACCGTTGGGCCTATTGGTGGAGATCAACTAACATGGTGACGCCGTCTCGAGCTGCCAGGAGGTGGCACAGGTTCAGCATCGCGTTGACGTGGCCGCGGCCCGGGTACGGCCCGGTCACGAGGTGGCACGGCGGTGCCGCCGTGGAGCCCATTGCACCACCGCCTGGTCGAGGCGCACTCTCACACGAGAAACCTTGAGGTGGTCTTGTGAACCGTGACGAGATCCGCCATTGGGGACGCAGAGTCATGCTGCGGGGTTGGTTGGTGGTGCCTCTGCCTCGATATCCTCCGGGATCTGGTGAATGGCCATGCCCATGATGAACTGCACGCCATTTCTGACACCTTCCATTACTTTTCTGAACCCATGATAGTTTCGCTGATTGCGTCCTATGAAAATCAGAAAATAAAAGGAGAACATTTTGGGGTTCGGATCGCGTTTTATTTTCAAGCACAGCTGCACAAGATCTCCAAATCAGCCCGATAAGTATTAGCAAGGACCAGGCTTTGCAATTGTGTCGAAGATTGGCGCAAGAAGAGAAAGGGCGTCTCTGAAGAAGACCCTGGGCCAGTTCAATTTTGGGCTCGT
Source organism: Miscanthus floridulus (assembly GCF_019320115.1). NCBI lineage: Eukaryota > Viridiplantae > Streptophyta > Magnoliopsida > Poales > Poaceae > Miscanthus > Miscanthus floridulus. The sequence continues at coordinate 82,354,444 of NC_089595.1, read as the reverse complement.
TGAGACCCGATTTTCTTGAACAGACATGGCAAAAACAGAAAGAAAGAAGAAGAAAGAAAGAAAAGACTAGCTACGCATCATGGCTATATTTCTTTATTGGGCTGGGCCTAGGGCTATTCCTGATCCGCAATGGCAACCAAAAAAACATCGGCACGGCAACGGCCAACGGGGTCAATCGTCAGGTTCAAAAAAAAAAGGTCAATCGTCAACTGAAACTGAAAACTATAGCTGTTTTCCTCACGCGTGAAGCCGCTTTGCCTTCGCCTTGGCACGGTGGATGATGGCCGTGGAGGATGTGGAGGTGGTTGCCAGGTTGGTGGTGGCTTAGGAGTGGCAAAATGTCGCGTGCATCGGCCTGTTCGTTTGGCTGTGGCTTATCGTAAACGATCGTAAATTTCTAGCTGGAACATTATTTTTTTCTCACACAAACCAACCAGCAGTACTTCTTCACGAATCAGCAACGATACGAATCAGCCAACCGAACAGGCTATGTGGTAATGAATGGGTGCCAAATTGGTCCATGGGCTATAGTTGGCCCAGATATGGCACTCCGCGTGACGGGCCTTGAATGTCATATCAACGAGGCTCCGCTAGCAGACACCTTCCCTGTTCTCCAGGCTCCTGCACATGCTTGTGGGCTAAAATATAACTCAACGACTAGCTTCCAGACGTCCGGCGCAAGGTCCGTGTCTGGAGCCCGCTTCCCACGCCCAGCGCCTGCTCTATTCCGTACACCCCACCCGTTTGGTACGCCACTCGAACAACTTGCCTCACCCACGCCCCCTGTTCTCACGCGGGCCCATGTCGTCTAAACATCACCAGCATTGAGAAGAGGAGGAGATACCGAGGCAAGGAAGCAGAAGGCGATGAGAAAGATGCAACACTCGATCTACTTTTGAAACATCCAAAGAAAATAGTTGAAACATTTGCAACATACGTCTAAATACTTGTAAAAACACATGAAAAACGCTTGAAAAATCCGTTGCAAAATATATGCAACATTTAGATAAAACACATGCAACATATGTGTGAAACTCGTGCAACATTCAGATAAACACACTTGCAACATACGTGTACAACTATTGCAACATATGCAACATCCCGATCTACTTTTAAAACATCCACATGAAACACTTGCAACATCCAAATAAAACATCTGAAACGCGCAATGTCACCTTGCTGCTTGGACGAATCACGGAGCTTGACGCCACCGTGGTGCATGGAGCGCTCGCCGGTGCACCTCTGGGCGAGGACCTGCTCAGTGGCCTGGGGGAGCACCCGCGCGAGGCGCATGAGCACCCTTGCCCGAGCACCTGCTCCACGGCATGGGTCAACGCACCCTGGGCGCAGCGGAGGACGGGCTTGGCGCGGCGGGGGATGGCGGCGGCGATGCGTCGGAGTGGCCTAGCAAGGTCGACGCCCAAGCGCTACACCTCGGAGGTGGTCGCCCGTCGCGCCTAGCCATGTCAGCGGCCGAGCGCTGTAGCCTAGAGGTGGCAGACGAGCAGATATAAGTAAGTGAGCGAATAGAAACAAGTCCATGGACAAACTGATTTTTTATTCAGAAATAGAGGAGCGTGGGGTCTGGCGTCATGCGGCCCACTAACGGTGCGTCCGGTCGCCCGGATGCCCTCTTACTAGCATCAGCATTTTTTTATTTAGAAACGAGAGAGCGAGGGGTCTTGAGCTGACGTCGCACAGCCCAACAGTGTGTCCGGACGTCCGCTTCGTGGCATTAGCGAAAATATTATAATGTTCGAAAGCCCTTCTTCTCTAGCTCATCGTGTTCACGAAGAACAAAACTCAGCCCATCATCCGTATTCCGGACAGGGGAATTGAATGAAGAGTACACGTGTGACGATGCGTACGAGTGTGCACGCACGCGCAAGGGCTCAGTTTCGCCAATCGCCAGGGCGATGACGGCCACCGCGGCTTCCGTGTGGGCCGGTCGACAAACGGCCGTGGCCGGCCAGCCAGCCGGCCGGGACGACCTCGACCGAGAGAGGTGTGGAGGCAACCGGTCGACCACCGCATCTGGTGGCAGATGCGCGGACCGCCGGTGCCTGGGTATGCGTAAGAAATTTGTCTGTCTATTTACGGTTGTTAGTGTAGACTTGTTGTGTTTGGCTTAAGGGACACTTCTCTGTAGTGCGATGCACGTAATAACGTACGGAGTACCAAAAGTTCGCAACGAACGGGGCAGGTGTGAGGGAACAGTGTACCGATATGTACGAATGGAACAGCTAGAGCAAGCGATGCCACTGCCAGCGAGGATGCGATCGGGTAAGAATTGAAGGTATTCACTCACTGGGAGTTCAGACGATAGTAATAAAACCGTTACGGACATGGGAATTTGGAGATATTAACACTGGGACGTACAAGTACTGGGAACCATAGATCATCCTTGTGAGTTTGCGACGGTGCAGAAAGCAATTGCAGCTATCCAGCCTTTAATCCTCGTAATACTCATGAAATATACGAATATAATCCGTATGATGACCCGTCCTGTATACCTTCTCTTTCCTTATTGCCTTGGTGTATAATGGCTCGTCCTAATTATATATAGATGGCTCGGCATGAGATCATTTAAACACAGTTCATTTACGTCTAGATCTAAGAAGAACACAAGCATTGCCCGCATGGGGGTCATAAATAGGGACAATTTAGGGTTTGTTTGGTTTCTTAGACCGAATTTTAGTCTCTTTCCCATCGAATATTTGGACACATGCATGGAGTATTAAATATAGACTAAAAAATAACTAATTACACAGGTTACAACTAATTTGCGAGACGAATTTTTTGAGCCTAATTAGTCCATGATTTGACAATGTGGTGCTACAGTAAATATGTGCTAATGACGGGTTAATTAGGCTTAATAAATTCGTCTCGTAAATTAGTCTCCATCTGTGTAATTAGTTTTATAATTAACTCATGTTTATTCCTCCTAATTAGCATCCAAACGTCCGATGTGATATAGACTAAAATTTAGTCCGTGGAACCAAACACCCTCTTATTCGACAACTAGCGATGTTCGAACTTGTTTGACTGTGTCGTCTCTTTTTTTTTTAAGTCGGGAGGGGAGGCCCCTAATATTAAAATTGCAACTGTACAAATGCAGGTGCAAAGCCAAGAGGCTCAGAGAGGAAACAAGAGAAAATACAAGGGGAATAAAGTACAGAAATGCAGAAGAAAAAGCTACAAAGTACGAGTGAAAGAACTTGCAGAACTAAAATAAATTGGACTGAGTTGACAACATCGAGAGTATGTGTGAATTCTCAATTTGATGGCCTTCTTGTTCGATTGTATCATCTTGGTCTATAAATTCACAAATCGATCGTATGAATTCTCAAACTTGTTCATCTATATCATCCCGATCTCTAAACTCGTAAATCGTTCGCTTATGTGCTCGAACTTGTTCGGCTGTATGATTTAGGTCCCTAAACTTACAAATCATCCGTTTAGATCCTCAAACTTGTTCAGTTGTGTCATCCCGGTATTGCAAATCACCCATTTAGAATCTCAAACTTGTTTAGTTGTGTCATCCCGTTCCCTAAATATTGTAAATACTGTAAACTTATAAATTCAATATATATTTATAGAACTATCCAAAAATTATAAATCTAATTTTGTTAGACTCCCGTAAACATGTACTTTAAATTAGAATAAAGGAGATCACCATGTACTCTCTATTTTTAACTCTGTAATTAAATAACTAAATATGCACGTACATTTTTAGACACGTGCCTATTTAGTTATTTAACTATAAAGTTAAAAATAGAAAGTACATGTTGATTTCTTTTATTCTAATTTAAAGTACATGTTAGCAGGAGTCTAACAGAATTAGATTTATAATTTTTGGATAGTTCTATAAATATATATTGAGTTTGTAAGTTTATAATATTTAGTGACCGAGATAACACAACTGAACAAGTTTAAGGATCTAAACGGATGATTCACAAGTTTATGGACCTAGATGATGCAGTCGAACAAGTTCGAGGACCTAAGTGAGTGGTTTAAGAGTTTAGGGACCGAGATGACACAGATTAACAAGTTTGAGGACTTAAACGATCGATTTGTGAGAGAGACCGGAATGACACATCCGAATAGGATCGAGGACAGTTGGTGGACTTTACTCGTATTTTTTATTAAAAATATTTTAGTTTCTTTAGCTGTTGGATGAGAAATCAACAGCCCAGTTTTTTTACAATCATATCTCCAATTCCACCTTCTTTCTTCCAGGGGGGGCACCATACCTTCATATCATGTTGCGTTCTTTTTCCTTCTTGCTTGACTCTAGTGGTGTCAACACTACTAACCATATCACTCCAATCACAATGCCCTTGATGCCATCCTCGCAAATTGCCAACAATCTCAACGGCTGCGACTGACGCTCCCACTGCTCAGTTACACCATCGGGCCAAGGACGTCCTTGTCTCTATAGCCAGAAACTACAAAAACCCAAATCTTCAGTCCCTGGCCTCCTCTAATCCTCCTCTGGGCAGGTCAATCAGCGCGCTTGCTGCTCCATTGCAACTCACACCCTCAGAGTCACAGGCAGAAACCGGAAAAATAATGGAGCATGCGGAGACGAGACCACCACCAAATCCAACTATCTTTTTTTCTGATTCTCAGTCTTACAACTAGCCATGTTTGCTAGCCACGGCATGTTAACCCCGGTTGACTGCAAGTTAAGCACAGCTGCACAGGTTTGACAGAGAAGCTGTGGCCGTGGTCTCTTGTAAGATCGAAGGAAACAACATGGTGAGATGGCGGCGCTTCTGGGCCCGGCAGGGAGGCAGAGCCAACAGCGAGTCGGGAAGAAGATGACGTCGTCTCCTTGACGCCCGCGCGTTGTCGAATCGAGCCCGACGCCACCGCCCACGCTGCCTGTGCACTGTGCCACGGCGCGCTGTTCTGTTCCGCCGGAGCTCCGCCGAGTTCAAAAGCCGAGGAAGCCAAACCAAAAAGCACATTTGTCGCCGGCGTTTGTAGCGTACTAGTCCAGTGTCAACTGACCATCTGGTTACCAAGCGAGACCGAAAGAACCTGAGCTCTGCTCTTCTTTAACGAATCGCGTCGTCTGCTTTGACGAGAAACCGTGCTTTTACTCTGCACTGCACATCCCTCGAAAATTCTCTCGGCGACGAGGATGGAAGAAGAAGATGGACGCCAAAAGGGCGACGCCGTCACGCGGGGGTAGTCAAAAGAGCCAGCAACGGGGACGACCAGTCGGCGTCAGGCTTTCCGGAACCGAAACAACCACCGAACACATGCCAAAGCTGTGGATCTCTCGGAAGTCTGCTTTGTTGCAGCAGCCACTGCCCACAGCCAGCAGGTACCTGCTTGCTGAAGCAACAGCAAACGACCCAGCAGCACGCTTTTTTGGCCAATTCGGTGTGCCGCGTCCCTGTCGTGCGGGCCTGCGGCTGCGGGACCATACTACGGAACCGTGAGACACCCATCCTTTATCCTCCTCTGTTGCGTTGAGCTGAGAGAACAGATGCAAGGGCGAAAGGAACGTAAGTAAATGGCCATCATGCTCGTCACACCGGTGGCAGTAAAGCGGCGCACCCAACCCTGCACGGGCGCTGTGATCACTGCTCGCCATGACGGGCTGTGCAATTAATTGTACACACACCTGTGCTCCTCTCCTCCTAGCGGTAACACTGCAGCGCAGGTGCATCCGAGTCGGATCGCCGGCCATGTGGGAGCAGCGCCGTAGCGCCCAGTCTGTCCTGGCCGGGGCGGCCTTGGCGCGCGCCGATCCCGCGAGATCGTTCGTTTCCGGTTGCGCGAGCGTGCGTCCGGCCTGCACGTCCGCGGACCGCGAATCGTTAGGCGCCGTCCGGCGTACGGGCCTCGGTTCTCCTCGTATTGCTTGGTATCGTTAACTGATTTGTTGTGAGAGAAAAATATTATTTGTTGGCTGAAAAATACGGCTTATAAATCAAATAAACGGGAGGGCTAAATCCCTAATACGAATACCCGATCTGGGACTGGGATGCCACGCCATGCCATGACGAGACAGTACTGCGGGTACCGGTATCGTCCTGTGCAATTTTGCTTATAAAAGCAGCCGGGGCAGGGCGTGTTTATGTGGGATCACGCTGGATTAGGGCTGTGATTTGGAAGCCGTGGAGACAACTGAATCACACCGAAACGTACTGTACGGTTCGAGAGGGTTAGTGTGTTTTAACTTACTATCGATGGTTTCAAGCCTCTAGGATTATCGCTAGCATTCCTGATGATAACACTCAAGTGGCAACATCATTTTTCTTTTTTTCGGTGGAACGAACCACAACATCCAAATTCAGAGAAGGGTAGATTCAAATTGTCGTCACTGAATTGCAGTAGGGAGATCCTGAATTCCTGAGGGAAATGCTCGTCTTGAGTCCACAGGTGGCTCTCTATAACTATAGTAGTAGGAGTAGGGCGCAGCAGAGCTTCGGGTTGTTTACACTGACAGAGAGTAACAGAGTATTCGAAAAAGCGAAAACAGAGCATAATTATAACCTGGCATTCACTACAAGAGGGAGGTAGGGAACCATTAAACCGAGGTCCCTGAATCCCAAATGATTGAGAACCTGTGATGTCAAGTAGTAATTAAATTGCAGCAAGCAATTCAGTGGTCTCGTATCAGATATTTATATATATATTCAGATTGCCAAGCCAGATCTGTTAGAATGATTGACTTTATATATATATTCAGATAGTCCTATCCTATCGAGATGAAGCGAGGAGCAGCGGGGGCCTTTTCGACACCACACCACGAACCATCCAATCATCTCACGGATAAAAGATCACAGCACGACACCACCAGAAACAGCATACTTGCAGACGACGCTAACAGTCAACAAACAGGGATTCACTATAACGTGGCAAACAAAATCAAGCACAGTGCATGCTTGTTGGTTCACATTGATTTGTTCAGTGACATGATTTGATAAATAACATCACTGGCTCCTTAACACCATCCATCATCTGATCTAACAGCATCAAGCGCCAGTGTGTGTGATAGAAAAGAAGCTAAGAAGGGAGTACTGCTCACTATACATAATGCACATACTCCAACTAAACAAAAAAAACTTACACCTGTAAATCCCGATTATTAAGGCACTTACTTGTCTGTAACTATCCTCCTTCCCCCAAACCGAAAAAAGAATAAGAACACTAGTAACAGCTGGACAAAACAATCAAAGAATCAGAGACCACCGTTTCGCAATCTCCATCCACTGTTCTTCTTCCTCAGTTCTTCTGCCACCCCGCTATTCCAACCGGTGATCCGAGGTGATCCGGCATTGGCAGTGGCAGTGGCGTTGCTGAGACACGATCAGCCAGCCTGACATCATCTAAGCTCAGCCCCTCCACTCCGGGCACTGGTCGGCCGGCCTCGTGTTCTGCGACCCTGCCTTGATCGGGCATGGCGCGTACACCGGCGGCACCATGCAGTTGTACATCAGGCAGAGCGAGACGGTGGAGGGGAGCGACGACGACGGCGATATCTCGATTCCCGTCAGGAAGTTGTGCTGCAGGTACAGCACCTGCAGGCCGCCGGAGCCCACCAGCTCCTGCACCAGCCGCGCGGGGACCTCGCCGGTGAACCGGTTGTTGTTCAGGTACAGCTGCCCGACGCCCGCCAGCAGCGGCGAGAGCTGGCCCCAGAACCGGTTGTAGCTCAGGTCCACCATCGGGATCGTCACGTCGTTGGACGGCTGCACGAGCCCCGCGAAGAAGTTGCGCTGCAGCTGCAGCACGGACAGTGGCAGCGAGAACACCGACGCCGGGATCGGGCCCTCCAGCTGGTTCATGCTGAGGTCGAGGAAGTTGAGCCGGGTCAGCCGGGGCAGCACCTGATCGACCGTGCCGGTGAGCTTGTTCGCGGACAGCGACAGGTACTGCAGCCCGACCGGCAGGGTGGGCACGCCGCCGGAGAGCGCATTGTGCTTGAGGTCCAGCCGGAGGAGCGGGGACGAGTCCGGGAACGACGGGACGCCGCCGGTAAGCTGGTTGTGGCAGAGGATGAGGTTGGTGATCGACGGCAGCGCGGCGATGGACGGCGGGATGGTGCCGGAGATCTGATTGAAGCTGACGTCGAGCGTCCGGAGGTTGGACAGCGCGCCGAAGCCGTCCGGTATCTGGCCGGAGAGGAGGTTCTTGCTCACCGCCAGGAACCGGAGATTCGAGCACGACGCGAGCGACGCCGGGAGCTCCCCCTCGACGCGCCCGGGCACCAGCGACAGCTCGGTGAGCGCGGACAGCCGGCCCAGCGCTGGGTCCAGCCTCCCCGTCAGGCCCGGAGACCCCGCCCGGGGGTCGCCGAGCGCGAGCGCCGCCACCCGGTCCCCGTCGCAGAACACGCCTGGGAACCCGCACGGATCGGTGGTGAAGTCCCACCCGTCGAAGAACTCGGAGCCGGGCATGTCGTCCAGCGACCGCCGCACCGCCTGCAGCGCCAGGAAGTCGACCGGGTCGAGGATCCCCGCCGCCGGCCGCGGCGCCACCGCCACGGCCGCCAAGACGACGCACGCCACGACGGCGCCGAGCCGCGCGGTCACCGCCATTGCCGCTCCTCCTCTGCTTTCGCGCGCGCGCGACGGCTCTTGCCTCTGTCACTCACCTCTGCAACCGCAACTGCAACAAGAAGGAACAGATCAAAAGCACTGATCAACCGCGTCGGGCCGTGGCACAAAGAGCAGCGTGAGCGGCGGCGTGGGAACCTTTAAGCTTGTCGCGCGCTGTCTTTAAAGGCGCACGGCGTGGAGGTGGTGCGGCGAGAGGGTGCTGGCCTTTGTACGTGGCTGCCCCCGTGAGGGGAGGAAGTGTGGAGGAAAGAGATGGCCTTGACGACGGTAGTCAGGCAGCTGAGGTCGCGTACGACGCCCTCACTCCCTCTCGCCTCGCTTTCTCGTGGAGGCGGAGGCGGCGCGTTAGCGCCTTTAATGGAGGTGGTGGCTTCCCCACAGCACAGCAACGCACACGTACCGCGGCGCTGCTCTCCCTCTCCGCACTCCAGTACCCGCAAACCGCTACACTTCGCCGAGAAGCCAAGAGAGAAACAGTAGTTAAGAATGTGCAGCTGAGCTGGGCTCCCGCGGGCGGGCGGGCGGCGCGGTGGCGGCAATGATGGTGGCTTGGTGAGGTCGGAGGTGGAGAAGACGTGGTGGTGGGCGCAATCAATTCCGCTTCGCCGCGAGCTCGCCTACTACTGCACTACTACGGTACTACCACGCTACTCCCCTCCTCCACTGCTCTGATTGGCTTCTTCTCTGCTTTTCCGATGGGCTTCCGAATTCTTTAGTGGCTCCGGGCTGCGCGGCAGGCTCGGAGGCGCAAACGGCTGTCCGAGCCTGAGGCTCGGGTATGGCCGGGGCACCCGGGCCTGAGCATGACAGGTGGGGTCTCTCGGCTCACGTGGCAGTTGGCGGCCATCAATGCGACCGCCTCGGGGGAGGGGCCGGTCCGAGCCTTTTTGGCACCAGTAGAAACCGAGAAGTGGTAGGCGATATACTTTGCAAGCTGCGATCCGCGGCCGTGGTCACGCTGCTCGTGGGCCTGGACTCCGTCGGACCCACCTGGCATTGCCGGGGGCCGATGGGCTCGTGGATCTACCCCTGTGGCGGTGGGGTTTGCGACGGGGCCGGAACACGACGCGACCGTAACGGGCCGGTCACCTAGCTCGGTCCCATCGCGCCTCTGCGGTTCTGTTCGCCACGCTGGCGCCCGGGCCTCCGGGGCCAGAAAAGGCTTCAGCACGGTGGTTTAGTCGTATTTGGTTTATGAGTGATGGTGTATCAATTAATGAATAGTATTTTTCTCTCATATTAAATTAGTTAATAGTATTTTTAGTCATGACTTATTAGTCGAACAAGCCTAAACGAATAGGGTGTTTCTCTGCAGAGCAGCTGGGCCATCTGTGGCCTTATGGAGATTTTGTCGCCTGTGATGGGAACTGATGAAGCGCCGGAATGGGAAGCTTGGATTATTATTACTGCTTCCTCATCCAAAAAGGATAAGCGTATTTTAAGAAAAATCATACTCCTACAGAGCAAATTTTCACCCTTAATTTCTGTCACAATATATTCTCAAATTCATCTCACAGATATACTTTAAATACAAATTTATTGATGCAAGTTTGATTTCCTAGATTATATTTAAGTTGACTAATTACTATTAAAAAAATTAAAGCTTATCATCCGTGGGCGAAGGGAATAATACGCCGTGCCAGAAGCAAAACGTACACGCAGTGCTGGCTGGGTCTGTCTTTTGAATGTGAGGCGGAGTTTTGTCGTGTGCAATCGTGTCCAAAAGCGTTGGCATGAGCATGCCAGCGTCGGCGAGGCTGTGACAAAATATTTGTAAGGGAAGGACCACGTACATGGCGACTAGTGAGTGAAAATTTGGATCTCACCTGAATCACTGGATGCTGGAACGTGGCTATACATGATCTACGAGGCTCGGACAAGGAGGTGACGAGAGGTCAAGAGCCTCAATAGTTCCCGGAATGTGCATGGTGGCTACATGCCCCAGCCTGTTCGTTTGGCTGTGGCTTATCGTAAATGATCGTAAATTTCTAACCAGAACAGTATTTTTCTCTCACACAAACCAACCAACAATACTTATTTATAAACCAATAACTATACGGACCGGCCAATCCAACAGGCCGCTAGTACATACGCATTGGTGGACCAAAGGAACCGGTTGACGGCTCCGCTGGGCCTCTAGCAGAGCCTCGCTTCGATTACCTCTCTCCTCCGTCGACAGGGACCAGCATGTCAGAGCCCGTTTCCGGTCCCACATTCCAGCGACAAAATAAAGTGGCTCGCTGTAACAGTAAGTGAAGCTAGTTGTAGATTTGGTGACGCTCTCTCCATTATTTTTCCAGTTTCCCCCTGTGATGGAGGCAGCAACGAGTGGGCTGATTGACCTGGCCAGAGGAGGTGTGGGGGAGGGAGTCGTGTCGTCAGGCCGTGGGGCCGGGAAGGCAACGGTAAGATTCACAGGTGGAACGGAGGTGCCAGGGCGCATCCACACGTGTGGGCAGTGGGCACGATCACTGTAGACTTGGCTTGGCGTGGCTGATGGGAGTGCACTTAGGTTAAAAAACGAGCTCCAGACGTGGCGACCATTCTTACCGCACTAGGTAATAAGCTAGCACGATTTCTCCAACTCTTTGCTGCTTTTTCATAAAAAAAACTCTTTGCTGCTTCAGGCTCTGTTCTGGTATTAAATCGGCCTCTGCTGATTTATACAGCTAAGTTGTTGTGAGAGAGAAACAATGTTTCACGACTGATTTGTACGAATTAAAGACGACTGAATAGCAAAAGCAAACAGAGCCTCAGTTCATGCCAAAGATATGGGCTATATAATTTGCTGAGACAGAGAGGGGGAGGGGAAGAAGTGGGCTCTTGGTTTGACTGACACATTATTTTCCGTTTTTGCCACGACAAGGCCACTGCTCTGTCGCCTTAAAAACACGAGTAATCCAGCACAATCTCTCTAACCCGACGCGAAGCAGCAGCAGTGCTTCGGTTTCCCTTCAAATGAGCAGCAGTGAATAATAAAAAAAAATGCTAATCACCGCTCATTGTCCTCGGTCCTTCACGCCCGAATACACCGCTCATGGTCATGGGGTGCATATCAACTGAAGCACTGGTAATTTCTGAAGATTTTGTGAATTGCTAGGAAACCATAGCGAGAAAGGCAGATATTTTCTTTAAAATATATAAACTATATATCCGCATTTATAGGTGAGGCAATGAACTACACGTGCACAAGAGTTCAAGTGCAAATTCGATCTCATTTGAGAGAAACGGAAATGGCAAAAATACTTGTTATAATTTCAATTTTATCCACTATTGCAAAATGCGTCTGAAATTAGTCATTTTTGTTTAGGTCAATTAGCACTTTATTATTATTTTTTGTTTAGATGTGGATCATAGTATTACTAATAGCTGTGTGAAGTTTCAAAATTCGTTAGAACTAAATTGAAGGTGCGGTTTGAATACTTGCACAATTATCTACTAGTAGATACATGCACCCCTGCCCAGTCTATGAGAATTGCATTTACAGCCCTGCCCCTGGCCAAACAAACAACCAGCTTGTTCGCTTGTTGGTTTCAGCCAGGTCTTATCAGTCAGTCAATAGTATTTTTCTCTCACAATAAACCAGCATCAGCCAGACTTATCAGCCCAGGCTCAACGTCTTGCAGTTGCAGGACATCATAATACGCGTGCTACCGAAATCATATCTTAACTGGGGGGATCAGAGTTGATCATGGCACACAGACGGCGCAGTGCCATCATTAGTTAAAGGGGCTTGTGTATCTGAGTCCCCTTCTCGCACAGTAGCTGGCAGTGTAGCACGCAGGCAGGAGCTAACACTTTTTAGGGCCGTTTGGTACGGCTCCTCGATCAGCTCCGGGAGCACTTCCGCAGCACCAACCAAACGCTAGAAAATGGATCCGCTCCGCGTCGGGAGCCGCGGGAAACCCGCTAAGAGGAGAGGAGAGAGAGAACGGGAGCCGGAAAAACGAGCTTCGCCCAGCTCCGCCCCTGTTGCCATGGGCCCAACGCGGGGCATGGGCGGATTTGCCCCCACCGAGCCGTGCGGGCACGCGCGGCCGCCGCCGCCGCCGCACGGGCGCGAAGTCGCCGGAGCTCTGCGCGCGAGGCCGTCGGGGCGGGCGGCGCGGGTCCGTCAGAGTGGCTGGGAGGTGGGCTGCCAGGCTGACGCGGGGCTGCCGGGCTGCCGGGCGTGCAAGCGACGGAGTGGCTGGGAGGGCGGGGTGGAAGTGCGGCACCGATGGCGCAGTGGCGAACTTGCGAGGCGTCCACAGAGGCACAGACCGGAGGTTGAAGGAGATGGGGTGCGTACGCGGCCACGTGAGTAGATAAGGTTAGGAAAGAAAAAAAAAGAAAAGAAAAGAAGAGAAAAGAGGATAGAAAAAAAGAAAAAAAAAAGATAAGACCATGTTTAGTTCCACCAAAATCTAAACTTTGACACTATGAAAAAGAAGATTCTTCATCATATCAAACTTGTGGTACATGTATGGAGTACTAAATGTTGACGAAATCAAAAACTAATTACACAGTTTAGTAATACTTTGCGAGACGAACGTTTTGAGCCTAATTAATCAACGATTAGACAATTATTACCAAATACAAACGAAATGATGTGGCTGCCGGCTACGGCTAGCCACACCGTGCCCCCGTCATTGCGGCGTTAAAAATGGGCGCCTAAGCTGTGGTGCAAAAATGACCTGAAAATACTATGGCTGCCATATCTATGCTACAAACCAAACAACACTATTGATTAATGGATCCGTCTATTGATGACTTGAGTGATCTGTAAGCTTTGATCACTCGAGTAATTGATACGATCAAATCACACAAATAAAGATCTGAGAAAGCAAATTCGATTTGACTCGTCCTGTTCACTCGGATGACAGAAACTACAAAATCACACGATTTAATAATGCCAAGTATTCATGTGATAAAACCATATGTATACATTGGTCGATACAGAAGTTGGGATATTAATATATTCTCTTTTCTAAAAAAAAAGATTTATACGAGACCAAATCATGACAGGAAGTACACATTTTAGCCTTCGAACGAGAAGAAAATAGGAAAAATCATCTGCTTTGTTATTTGAAAATAGGAAAAATAATAATTCTCAAAAAAGGAAAAGATTTAAAGAACAAATAAAATTGAGAAAAAACAAATATTTTCACATAATCGTAAGCTACACTTAACCTTACCCTGGGAATAACACCAAAATAATCACCGTGACTTCTCGTGTAAATCTAATATAAATTCATAGTAACTTAAATCAGATTCTGGGAGAGAAGAACCTGAACCAAATCTTAGTTCCTTTCATGAATGCTAATTAGGAAAAATAGGAAAATTTCAAATAACAAAAAATTGTGAAAAAACAAAGAAACACATATTATTTATGAATTGCAAATTAACAAAGATAGAGGGCCTTAAATTTTAAGTATTATACCAAAGAATATGCAAAAGAACAAATAATCAAAGTTACAAAATACAAAAAATTATTATGGAGTGCAAAATAACAAAATATTTGAGCTTCAGTTAACCAGACATATCAAAATATGAAAAATTTAAATATTAAATAAAATTAAGAAAAACACAAAAATCCACATTAATATTAAGTTACACTAATCCTACCTAGGAATTACACCAAAATAATCACCATAACTTCTTGTGTAAATCTAGTATAAATTAGTAACTAAAATTAAATTCCAGGAGAGAAGAATTTGACCTGAACTTTAGTTCCTTTCATGAATGCTAATTAGGAAAAGTAAATGGAAAGGAGATGAAAGCAAAGATTAGGTAACAGAAACATTTCCAACCGAGCAATACAGTAAGACTAAATAATTTTCAAGTTTTGGAACTTGCATATGTAGATGAACAAATAATCAAAGTTACGGAATCCAAAATTTTATTAGGAATTGCAAAATAACAAAATATTTGAGCCTTCAATTAATCAAACATAGAAAAATAGAAAAATTCAAATGATAAAAAATTAGAAAAAACAAAGAAACACATATTATTCTATGTGTCGGTGCAGAATGTGACAAATATTTGTAGTTTTGCCGTACGTTGTGATCGGAGGTGGCCTAGCACTCAATGACACAGTGTTTATACTTATTCAGGCAACGTGCCCTACGTCTAGTTTGAGTCGGTTGGTGACTTTATTCCTGAGTCCAGGTGCTCGAAGTCTGCAGTGGGGTTACAAACGATAAGGAGAAAGATGGGGTGTACAAGAGATCCGATCAACTATGGTCGGAAGGGCCGAGAGCGACAGGAGCTCCGCTATGTGCTAAGTGTTCAAGCGTGTGCTTGGGGTTCGAACCCGGCGGTTCTGTGGTTGTCAGCTAGTGAATTTGATCGATGTTGGTTAACTAAAAAAGGACTAAAAAGCTCTCTTTTGCTGGAGGGAGCGCATCCCCTTTTATAGATAAAATGGATGGCTTTACAAGTGAGAGGGTGAGGGTACGTATGCTACTGGGCTCTGTTGCCCATGCCGGCGGGTACAAGATAATGGTAGGCGTCTACAACACTGTTGATGTCACTGTAGAATCAGATGCACATGGGAGGTTGCGTTGCCTTCTTCAGAAATGGCAGATATCGGTACCTGCAAATACTGTTGATGCCTAGAGGCATGTGAGGAGTTTCACCACGTTCACCTGGTACGGTAAATCCTGACGCCCACAACACTATCGATGCCCAGGGGCATGTGGGGGGCCTTACCGTATGGGAGTTTACGGCGCCTACAATACTGTAGAGGGAAATGTCGGCGCCTACAATACTGTTTGTGTCAGGGCGGTTGCAGAGTACCGTTCCTGCAGGTGTACAGGGTATGGTCCCTAGTATCGTGGTTTGACTTGTGCGCCCTGGCTTGCTTTCTTCGTTTGTCCCCTGGTTCCTTCCGAGCGGGCGTCCCCAGTCGGATGGCCCCAGTCGGTCCTGGTCGCGCCAGTCGGAGAAGAGCGATGAGCAGGGTTTCTGCGAACCTCGGTCGGAGACGCGGGGTCGGAGTCGGACTGTAGCACTTGGGCCAGGCCTTCCGATCGGAGAGGCCGTCCGGAGGCGCCTGGAGTCCGAAGCGAGCGCTCCGATCGGAGTGGTGGGCCGAAGTAGTTGACGAGCGGGCGCTGTTCTTCTTCGGCCAGACCTTCGGTCGGTGACTGGACCGCCCTTCCGGCCTATTATTTTTAGACTCTTGGGCCGGCCCATGAGTTGTGTGCTGCCTGCTTGGGTCGAGCCTTGGCGTGGAAGCCGGTCCCTGAGGGACCCCAGGTTTATGAACCCGACAGGAGCCCCCGAGCTCCCGGGTGATTCGGGCAGAATCGTCTGGGGGTTTTTATTTTTGATGGCAGGTGCACGCGAGCGCACCCGCGGGTGTAGCCCCCGAGCCTCCGAGTGGTTCAGGCAGAACCATCTAGGGGGTTTTCTGTTTTGTCGGTGGGTGCGCGTGAGCGCACCCGCGGCTGTAGACCTAGAGCCCCCGGGCGGTTCGGGCAGAACCGTCTAGGGGGTGTTCGGTAGCGGGCGTGCGTGCGCATTTTTAGTTGGGACAGAGTTTGTTTTAACCAAGGCGTCGTTGGGCAGCCGAGGCGTTTTTAGTTGGTTGAGAGATCGAGACAAGACTCACTGATCCTGGCGTCGGTGCACGCCGTGGGATCGGGCGAGGAAGTTAGTTTTGATCGAGACAGAGCTCACCGATTCTGGCGTCGATGCACGCCGCGGGATCAGGTGAGTTGGAGTCGTGGGGCGAGATCAGGGTCACGGACCCAGGTGCTTTGGAGCGCAGTCGAAAGCGTAGCCGGATGGGGCGAGATCGGGGTCACAGACCTAGGTTTTTGGAGCGTAGCCAGAAGCGTATCCGGATGGGGCGAGATCGGGGTCGCAAACCCAGGTTTTTGGAGCGCAGTCGGAAGCGTAACCGGATGGGGCGAGATCGGGGTCGTGGACCTGTGTGTTTTGGAGCGCAGTTGGAGTGGGCAAGTTTGGGGTCACAGACCCAGGCTTTTTGTGTCTTGAGCCCCCGAGCCTCGTTGGGCCTTAGTAGGGGTCGGTGTGAGTTGTGTGCGTTACCCCATCCTCGGTTCCTCACAACCGGAGGGGCTGAGTTTTATCGCTTGTCCCGATCGCTCAGGCTCGAGTGACGCGCTCGGTGAGTTCGCTAACTGTAACACCCTAAAATTTGCCTCTTTTGAAAACATGTTTAAAATGAGTTATTCGTGAATTTTGTGCTCATAAAATATAGGAAAGTAAAATTTTTTATTAAATTAAAATTCATCATAAGGTTTAGCAACATGTTTGTGCTTACATGCCGGTGTATTTGTTTCTTTGAATTGTGTGGATTTGATTCAAATTGAAAACATTCAAAATGCTTTTGGAAAAAAATTAAAAATGGCTTTGAAGTAAAAGAAAAGAGGGAAAAAGAAAATTTGAAGACAAAAGAATTTAAAAAGGTTGTAAAATTTATTTTTGAGGACTTACTAAAATTTCTCACTTTTAGTTAAGTTGAAAAGTATATTCGAAATTCTAATTGAATTTGGTTTGAAAATGAAAAAGAAAAATAGAAAAGAAAATTTGGAAAAAAACTCTCCCTCTCTCTTCTGGCCGTGTCCGCAGGCAGCCCAGCAAGCCGGCCTATTTGCTTTCTTCCCCGCGCCTCCCTTCTCGGCCCGCTCCCACTCTCCCGCGCGGCCCAGCTCCGCAGCCTAGCTCAGCAGCCTGCCGCGCCACGCTTTCCCTCCCTACCTCTCTTCTCTCTATTTGGCCACAGGCCCAGTTCACCCGAGGCCCGTTCAGCGGCAGCTACGCCCACGCTGCCTTCTCACCTTGGCTCATTGACGGCCTGACCCGCGCCTAGTTTCGCTGACACCCTGGGCCCTGTCGTCAGTCTTTTCTCCTATCTCTTGTCGCTGACGTGGACTCTCCGCGGTGGGCGTGTCCGTCTCCGCCTCCGCCCTGACTCCTCGTGGCTTGACGTGACCCGCACACCTAGCTGTCCTATAAGACCCGGATGCCTGCGCCATAACCCGCTGCCTTCATCTAGCTGCTTTGGAGCCGCCTCCGTGCCCTCGCCGCTGCCCGAGAGCACCACAAATCCTAGGTAGCCGCTACCGCCGTTCGGTTCGCCATTGCGTGCTTCGTCGACTTGCCTAGCAGCCTGCCTTGCCTCACGTGAAGGTAATGAAGCTTCCCGAGCCACCGTGAAGAAGCCGGGAGTCCACCGCTGCCTCCATACTCCGAGCTCCAGCGCTGCAGTTCCCTTCGCCAAGACGCCGAGCAGCCAAAGCCTCAAACGCCAGCGTCCGCCGTCTGCTTGGGCCAACACAGTGTCGTCTTCGCTTGCTCCGCGCCGCCAAGACCCGCCAAAGTAAGCTCACCGTTCTCTTCTCCACCTCCCCAAGTCCTTTTCGATGTAAACCGCGCTCCAAATCACTGTTTTGGCGTAGCTCTGGTCACCAGCCATGGCGCCACTGGCCGAGAGCCATGCATGCGATGCGTCGCCGTGATTAAATTTGGTTGTTCGCTTGATGACATCATCTTCCATGTCATGCTCAATTTGTGGCAGTTTTCCTTTACAAAAACAAATCCAGAAATACAATAGAAATACACATCATCTTGAGCCGTCCGTTTTTAGATCGATGGCCCAGATTAAAACATACCCCTTTGCTGTTCTTTTTGCTAAAGAGACCCTGTATTTTCGGCAAATAAACCCGCAGTCCAAAGCGCAATCACAGGTTACGTTTTCTTCTTTGGAAAGTGTAGTTTCGTCGGATGAGATTAAAAATACGTTTTCGCTTCTTTATAGATTTGCCACTGATTTTGTTTTAGCCATAACTTCTCCGTTTTAACTCTGATTTGATCCGTTCAACTTGCGTTAGGTTCATAATTAAGTAATCTACATGTGTATACCACTGTTATGTAGGTTTCTAGCTTTTAAAATTCATGATTAGATTTAATCTATTATTTTAATAAAGGAAATCTTGTTTATGTCATATCTTCTACGTTTCAACTCCGTTTTGAGCGATTCAAGTTGCGTTAGATTCATAGCAACGAGATCTACGCATTAGTAATAGTGTTTATCATGTTACTATTTCTACAATTTCATGGTTTAAATCATATCTTGCTTAATAATCATGCAACTAGATTTTATAAATAAAATATGATTTGTTTTACTTTAGTTTTATAATTCAAATCTAAATTTGATTTAATTCAATTCATATAAGCTTTTATATAGTTAAAATAAATGGAGCCTATAGTCTTCTTTTCCGCGTATTAAGCAGATCTATCGGTAGATGTATCTTTTTCACTGTAGCTCCGATTAGAGTGTTTTTTGCGTCTGTGTGTTCGTAGCGAGACGTAGATTCGTTTTACAAACTTTTCATCTTGATTTTATGTTTGGTGTACTGTTCTAATTTAGATCTATTGTTGCTTCATGTATGATTATACGAATGTTTGTGTGGTGCTTTATGATTACGTCCAGTCGGTGAGATATACGTGGTGATCAAGAAAAAGAAGAAGAGCGTTGAAGATTAAAGCTTACCGAAGGATCGGTGTTTTAAGGCAAGTATAGCATGGGATCTTCCTTGTTGCCCTATACACCTTTAATCACTTAATTCATATTGCATGCGTCTACCTTGACTGCCATTACGGATTTCCTAGTATTTTGTACTTGTACCTTGACTCCTTTGGGATATGCATTGGGTAGCTTTGCTAGTGCTCAACTACAACCATGATCTTGTAACTTGACTAATGGTATATGCAATAAACATTAAAAGATGTTTTTTAGCAATATGGAACAAGGGGGCTAGAGCATCGGGCTGTTTTTATGGTGCTCTAGATTCCTCTCCCTAAGGACTTATCTGTAAGTGATCATTCGGGACTTACAATACAGCTGTGAGGGCTATATGGCTCTGGCTTTAGCTCACTATGAGGACCTTTTCTAGCTTGTTAGAGGTTACCTTTATTGGCGTAAGAATGGCTTGATGAATCAGGTATAGGACAACCTCTACTCTTATGTGTATAGCCACGATGGAATTGTGCCATTTGACAGAGGGGTTCCTATATCTGTTTGCCGAGTGAATCTAATGGCCCTAACTTATTAGACGAACCTTTGAAAGGCTTTATAGTGAACCCTGCCGACCTTCCTTGGTAGTGGGTCAAGAGGCTGATCACCTCGGGCGAAAGGGTAAATCACGACTCACATTGAAAGTGTACAACCTCTGCAGAGTGTAAAACTGGTATATCAGCCATGCTCACGGTCATGAGCGGCCTTGGAACCCTTATGAAATAGATGATCACTAATGGTTAATGATGTTGAACACAGATGATATTGATGATGAAGATGCTCATTAATAATTATTATTTATGCTATTCATTATTGATGTTTACCTGATCATGTGTTTATATGGGCTTGTGATAAATTTGTTGCTACTCCTATGCTAAAATTGTGACCATTAAAAGCTAAACATAGTTAAACCAGTGTCAGCCTTTTGAGCCTCATGAACCCCATGTTATATTTGTTGAGTACGACATGTACTTACACTTGCTTTACTTTTCAAATATTTGGATGAAAATCTCGAATGGGTACCAGATTACTAGAGTTTGGAGGAATTAGGCTTGTGATCAACCAGTCAGTTGTCCCTGTGGATTTGGAGTCTTTACCTGAAGATCGGAGTTGTCTTTACGCTGTCTATACTTTGAGGTTATATTCTTTATACTAATACGCTATGTATTTAAGCATTGTCTTTTGATATTACCCTTATTTGTAGCTATATGTGAGATTTGACTTCCTGGGCTCACATATGGTGTGTATCTGGTTTTGTTCTTAAAACCAGGTGCTACACTAACGGGTATGATCGAGCGGAATCCAGGTACGTCATTCGTGATAGGGTCGGCATAGCCCTCTTGTGACTTTCCACTGCTCCTTTACCTGCAACCCGGCAGATGCCTGGGTCATTCCGGAGGGCGACCAGGGTGGCCTAACGGCCTCCCCTCGATGGAGATTCTGTGGGCTTGGTGAGAGGTTCAGGATCAAACAAGAAGGTTGAGATGACCCGGTCTGCCGGACTAGGCGAGGGCCGCACAGGGCTCATATGCGATTTTCTCCCTGCTCTGTTGGTTGCTCATGTCGAATGAGGCAACCATCGCTTCATGACGCAACATGGAGCGTTGTGATGCATTTCGCTGCACGTGCGATGCTTAGTTCCTGAGCCCCCAGGCGGTTCAGGGCCCAAATCGTCCGGGAGGCACGGGTATATGGAATGAATGCGTGTATGGATGTATGAAATGTTTATAAAGAAATAGAAGGGTTTGGTAGTTTCTACCTTGGTGACTTGAGTGACGGTGTTCGGAGAGCTTCAGTCGGAAATGTCCGACCAGGACCCATGCTCGTCGTTCATGACAGAGTCAGCATGGCCTACATGGGGTGCCCCTTCGCTTCCTACTTGTGTCTCGGTGTGTCTTTCTGAGTCGTTCGATCGACTTGGGAAGCCCAGTGGTCTCTTTCGATGGAGATCCTATTTTGGGTTTTTCCAAGTCCCGCCTAGGGAGGTGGAGAGCCCGCTGCGCATGGTGACGCTTCGTCTCTCGCGCCTGGTCGTGTGGTAGTGGTGGGCCATACCTAGGCCACGTTCCGCCTGACCGGGCATCGCTCTGTCTGACCAGGTGTCGTTTCGTCGGTCAGTGTGCGTCCCATCGTTTCTCATCCGTATTGAATGGGGAAAGGGAGAGAGTTTTTCGCTCTGATCTTTTGCCCCTCTTCAGCTATCGCGTCTCCTCCTTAAATAGGGGGGAAGGGGGGCTTTTCGTCTCTGTCCTTTGCCTGTTCTCCAACTATTGTCTCTACTCCTTCTTCCTCCTCACTGAGAGTGCCTGTATGTGGCGGTTCCTAAGTGAGAGAGATGGTAAGCGAGTGAAAGCTCTAGTTTGGTTTTGGTGAATTGATGAAACCCTAAGTGCTAACCTAGTTCATCAAGTGATCATGAGATAGGTAGCGCACTTCAAGTAGAGAAGCAAATGAAGATCATAACATGACAATGGTGATAGCATGGAGATGATCAAGGGCTTACACTTGAAGAGAAGAAAGAGGAAAACAAAAAGCTCAAGGCAAAGGTATAACTTGTAGGAGCTATTTTGTTTTGGTGATCAAGACACTTAGAGAGTGTGATCACATTTAGGTTTGATAGCCGTACTATTAAGAGGGGTGAAACTCGTATCGGAATGCGGTTATCAAAGTGCCACTAGATGCTCTAACTCATTGCATATGCATTTAGGATCTAGTGGAGTGCTAACACCCTTGATAATATTTGTGAAGATATGCTAACACATGTGCACAAGGTGTTTGCAGGGTTGAGATGGGTTTGGGTCCCTCTCTCCCTCCCGCCGAGCTTGCGAGGCGGGATTCGGCGCTTTCGGGAAAATAAAATGTCTATTTTCTATTGCGCCGGATGCAAAATTCTTGGTGGTTGGCACACTTGAGCAAGGGTGAAGAAGTAAGAGTTGAAATGGAGTTGATCAAAATGATGCTGGCGTCGGTCTACTGACCGAACGCTGGGTCACTCAGCGACCGGACGCTGAAAGGCTGCGTCCGGTCGAGCTGTCAGACGGCACAGTGGCTAGGGTTGAGCACCGGACGCTGGCTGCGTCCGGTCAAGGTGGACCGGACACGTCCGGTCGAAAAAACATGCCTCGGGGAGCTTACTGGAAACGACCGGACGCTGGGGCTTCAGCGTCCGGTCAGTTTTATCGGACGTGTCCGGTCATGCTCGGGAGCTTACTGTAAACGACCGGACGCAGGGGCTTCAGCGTCCGGTCAGTTCGAAGGAGCAGCGTCCGGTCGAGGCTAATGACCGTTGAGTCTGGACATGTGGCTGACATCGAGCGACCGGACGCTGAGAGCCAGCGTCCGGTCAGTCTGACCGGAGCGTCCGGTCAGAACGCGTTTTACCCAGTGAAGGGGTATAACGACTCTATTTGATTGGGGCTCTATTTATAGCCCCATGGCCGACTCAAGCTCACACTCTTGGCCATTTCTATTGACATAGCATACTTGTGAGCTTAGCCAAAGCCCTCCCACTCATCTAGATCATTGATTCATCATCATAGTGAGATTGGAAGTGAATCCAAGTGCATTGCTTGAGTGATTGCATCTAGAGGCACTTGGTGATTGTGTTTCGCTGCGGGTTTTGCTTGTTACTCTTGGTGGTTGCCGCCACCTAGATGGCTTGGAGCAGCAAGGATCGTTGAGTGGAGGAGGTGATTGTCTCCGACTCCGATCGTGGTGATTGTGAGGGGTTCTTGACCTTTCCCCGGCGGAGCGCCAAAAGGTACTCTAGTAAATTGCTTGTGGCTTGTGTGATCCTCATCTTGTGTTGGTTGTGCGGCACCCTATTGAGGGTTTGGCGAGTGATGCCAATCAGCGCGTGAACCTCCAAGTGAGTGAATCGCCACAACGAGGACTAGCTTGCCAGCAAGCAAGTAAACCTCGGTAAAAATCATTGTGTTCATCATTTAATTCCGAGGTGATTGGTCATCATCGTTATTCATCTTTGTGATTGATTGGTTCATTCATCTACACGGCGGTATAACCCTCTTGATCACTCTCTTTACTTTACCGCAAACTAGTTGACAAGCTCTTTAGTGTAGCTAGTTGTGAGAGCTTGCATGCTTGGTTGGTGTGGCTCTTTAGTTAGCCTTTGAGAGCACACTAACATAGGGTAGTGTCATTGCTCTTGTGTGAATTGACACTATCTAAACTAGAATTGTGGTAGGTGGCTTGCATTTTTGAGTAGGCTAGCGCAACACTCGCTTCGCCTCATAATTGTCTAACCATTTGGTTAAGTGTTGTTGTAGAAATTTTTATTAGGCTATTCACCCCCTCTAGCCATTAGGACCTTTCAGCGAGGGCGAGGTCTTACAGATCCTTTCGTGAATCCGGAGCATGATGTCGAGTTAGAGGCTGCCCGGGGCGGTGTCGGTCGTCTTTGCCTGAGAAGGGGCGGCTTTTGTCGAAGGGGTGGCTTGCTGGACTCATCTACGAGGCCTTCTTCGGGATGGAACCATATGTGGACTTTCTTCGGTGGATCTTCATCGGGCGAGCCTTGTCAGAGGGGAAGTTGCTCGAGATCATGCCGGTGGAGGGTTCTGCACCTGCAGCTGCTCAGGTTGGCCAGTTCATAAAGTTTGATGAGATCTCTACCAGCCCTATCGGCCATACCTCGGTAGCATCGTCCCTGACTAGGAGCTGCCTCGACTGCATGAGAAGGTCATGAGCTCTTTGCTCTTCTGCTGAGCATCTATGGGCGTGACGCCCTTGAGGTACCCATTGCGCTTGCCGGAGTCGAGGGAGCAAAACCAGGTGGGTCCCTTGAGGTACCCGTTGCGCTCGCCGAAGTCGAGGGAGCAGAATCGGGTGGGGCCCTAGCGAAGGTGGTTATGTCTAGCGACGTGTGCCGTGGTTTCTCCTTTGGCGTTCAGGCGATGTCATCGAGCGGCCGCAGTAGTATTTGTAGTAGTAGAAAATATAATAGTTGAGTTTGTGGGTGAGTCTCCATGTGAACAGTTTTTTGTATCAATGAATACATCAGTACTGATTTTGTGACAAAACCACGATATCTGTTCTTTGTTTCTATCCTAGCATGACTTTTGTTTTTATCCTTTTTCCTCTCTCACCTGCTCGTTAGTTCCATAGGCCACAGCTGTTTAAGAGTCTAGGCATGGCCTGTGGGGCTCGGCTGCCTGTAACCGTAGGTCGTGACGGGGTGTGTTTGGTTGGGAGTAAGAACAGAGTCATATAGGGCAATCAAAGGAATGGAATGTGCTTCTGCATGGGAACAAAGTTGTTTATCATGTGATAGTAAGGAAAAGAGAGGTAATATTTGATATTGTATCCTTATGAAGCCCCCGAGCGCCCCGGGCTGAAAGTGTTCGGGTTGGGGCGCTTTTATAGGAGCATGTGTTAACTAAAAAGCGGTTTAGACCAAATTTAGGGGAAAATGACGTAGCTGTTCAATGTTCCAAGTGTTGGTGAGAACATTGCCATTGTTGTCCTCTAGTCGGTAGGCGCCCGGTCAGATTACTTCAGTCATAGTATAGGGCCCTTCCCATGGTAGAGAGAGCTTGTGTTTTTCCTTCGTCGATTGGGTCCTCCGGAGTACGAGATCGCCGACTTCGAGTATCCTCCCTCTGATCTTCCTTTCGTGGTACCTACGGAGGGTTTGTTGGTAGCAAGTGGAGCTAATGACGGTCGTCTCGCGGGCCTCTTCGAGCAGGTCGACTGCGTCCTGTTGGGCCTCCATGGCTCGGTCATGGTCGAAAGCCTTCACTCTTGGGGCACCATGGTCGAGGTCAGAGGGTAATATTGCCACAGCTCCGTAGGCCAGGAAGAAGGGTGTGAACCCTATAGATCGGTTTGGGGTCGTTCTTAGGCTCTAGAGGATCGCTGGGACCTCTGCAACCTATCGCCCAATGTACTTGTTGAGTCAGTCGAAGACGCATGACTTAAGTCCCTGGAGGACCATGCCATTGGCGTGTTTGACCTATCCGTTAGTTCGTGGATGTTCGACCGAAGCCTAGTTGATCCTGATGCCATATCCATCGCTGAAGTCTAGGATCTTCTTCCCGGTGAAGTTAGTCCCGTGGTCAGTGATGATACAGTTAGGAACGCCGAACCGATAGATGATGTCGAGGAAGAATTTGACTGCCTCCTCCGAGAGGATGTTGGTGATGGGCTTGGCCTCTATCCACTTGGTGAACTTATCGACTGCTATGAGTAGGTGAGTGAAACCGCCTGGGCCCTTTTTGAGGGGTCCCACCATGTCGAGGCCCCAGACAATGAATGGCCAGGTGATGGGGATGATTTGGAGTTCCTGTGTTGACAAATGGGTTTGCCGAGCGTAGAACTGGCATCCCTCACACCTGCAGACGACCTCCTCTGCATCTCGCAGCGTGGTGGGCTAGTAAAAACCTTGGGGAAAGGCTTTTCTGACCAGCGACCTTGGGGCCACGTGATGTCCGGAAATCCCAGCATGGACCTCAAGGAGGAGCTGCCTCCCCTGGTTGGTGGGGATACACTTCATGAGTACCCCTGATGGACTCCGTTTGTACAGCTCGTCATCGAGCGCGATGAAGGTCTTGGTGCATCGAGCGATCCGTCGGGCTTCAGTCCTTTCAGATGGGAGAACCTCCTCGAGGAGGTAGGCAAGTAGCGGTACTCGCCAGTCGGCTTGATTGAGTGCCAGTATGGCGACGTTCGTGGGTGACATTGTCCTAGAGGTACCGGGATCGGAGCCCCCGAGCGCTAGCTTGGTGTTGGGGTCCCTTGAGTGCCGGCCGGGCGTTGGGGTCAGAGCTCCCAAGCGCCGGCTGGGCGTCGAGGTGTGTCTGGGTTGGACTTTCTAGGATGCGGGCGGATGGCTCGTGGATGTCGTTGATGAAGACCTCGCTCGGGGATGGATCCCATCCGGCGGCTAGTTTTGCAAGGAAATCAGTGGCATCATTGTCCCTTCGAGGGACATGATGCAGCTTGATCCCCTAGAATTTGTCCTCGAGCTTGCGCACCTCTTAGCAGTATGCTGTCATGAGGGGGCTTTTGCAGGAGGACTCCTTCATGACCTGATCCATGACCAATTCTGAGTCGCTGCGAATGTAGAGTCGCGTAGCACCGAGCTCGATGGTGATGCGTAGTCTCTTGATAAGGGCCTCATATTCCATGACATTGTTTGAGGCTAAAAAAATAGAGGCAGATGGCGTAGCGGAGCCTACTCCCGTCCGGGGAGATCAGAACCACTCCAGCCCCTGAGCCGAGCGCCATTACGGACCTGTCAAAGTACATTGTCCAGTACTCGGGGGTGACGTCAGGGGTCGGTAGCTAGACCTCCGTCCATTCGGTGACAAAATCCACGAGAGCCTGAGACTTAATAGCGGTGCGAGGGGTATACCTGATGTCATGGCCCATGAGTTCAAGTGCCCACTTGGAGATTTGTCCCACGGCGTCGCGGCTGCGGATGATGTCTCCGAGTGGGTATGAAGTGACGACCGCAATTTCGTGGTCGGTGAAGTAGTGTAGGAGCTTCCTGGTTGCCATTAGCATGGCATATAGGAGCTTCTGCACCTAGGGGTACCAGACCTTGGGGTCGGTAAGTACCTCTCCGACGAAGTATACGGGTCGCTGTACCTTGAGCTGGTGTCCCGGCTCCTCCCTTTCGATGACCAGGGCGGCGCTCACCACATGGTTGCTTGCCACGACGTAAAGGAGGAGGGGTTCTGCCTGTTCGGGAGCGACGAGGATTGGGGCTGATGTCAGGGACATTTTGAGGCTTTCGAGAGCCTGTTGGGCTTCCTCAGTCCAAATGAAGGCGTCCATCTTTTTGAGGAGCTTGTAGAGTGGCATCCCCCGTTCGCCGAGCCGGGAGATGAAGCGGCTCAGGACAGCCAGACAGCCGGTGAGCCTTTGCACGCCCTTGATGTTGCATATGGGGCCCATGTTGGAGATGGCCGTGATCTTTTCTAGGTTGGCCTCGATGCCGTGCTTGGACATGATGTATCCAAGCAGCTTCCCCTTTGGAACCCCGAAAACACATTTTTTCGGGATTCAGCTTGATGTTGAACCTTCGGAGGTTCACGAATGTTGCGGCCAAGTTTGTGATTAGGTCGCAAGCTTGAGCTATTTTGACCACTATGTCATCAACATAGACGGCGCTTGTTGGTTTCGGCCGCTCGGCTTGATCAGACTGATTGAGCAGGTCGATTTGGTCGGCGAAGCATTGCTACATGCACCTTTGGTAGGTGGCACCAGCGTTCTTCAGGCCGAAAGGCATGGTCACATAGCAGTATGAACCATATGGGGTGATGAACGTGGTTGCGAGCTGATCGGATTCTTTCATTGCGATCTGGTGATAGCCTGAGTAGGCATCCTGAAAGGAGAGGATCACGTAACCTGAGGTGGAGTCGACTATCTGGTCTATGCGCGGCAAAGGAAAGAGATCCTTTGGACACGCCTTGTTGAGTCCAGTATAATCAATGCACATTCTCCACTTCTCGGTCTTCTTTTTGACAAGAATGGGATTGGCCAGCTAGTCGGAGTGGAATACCCCTTTGATGAATCCGGCTGCTAGGAGTTTGGCGATCTCTTCGCCTATGGCCCTGCGCCTTTCGTCGTCGAAGCGATGCAGGCGCTGCTTGGTGGGCTTTGAGCCTGGGATAAGGCGCAGTGCATGCTCGGCGACCTCCCGCGGTATGCCCGGCATGTCAAAAGGCTGCCATGCGAAGACATCGCGATTGTCGCGTAGGAAGTCGACGAGCTCGCATTCCTATTTGGCTGGGAGCTGGGTCCCGATCCGAACCGTCTTGGTTGGGTTGGTGGGGTCGATTCCCACCGCCTTGGTTTCCTCGAGTGGACAGAAGGCCGCCGAGGAGGTTGGTTTGCTGCAGTCTAGGACTGCCGGGGCCGACGATTCCCCGAGCCATGGGAGCTCGGATGAGGTGACGACCGCAGTGGCGAGCTTGTAGTGCTCACGGTCGCACACGAAGGCGTGCAAAAAGGCGCTACTCACGGTGATGACACCGTTTGGTCCTGGCATCTTCAGCTTGAGGTAGATATAGTTGGGGATTGCCATGAATCTTGCGTACCATGGCCGCCCCAAGATGGCGTGGTAGGACCCTAGAAAGTCCACCACCTCGAAGGTGAGGACCTCCGAGCGGAAGTTGGCCCGACTACCGAACATGACGGGCAGATCGATCTGTCCGAGTGGGTAAGCCTGCGCTCTCGGGATTACCCCATGGAAGGGGGAGCCCGCCAGGCGGAGCTCCGATCAGGGGATGTGCATGGCATCAAGGGTGTCGATGTATAGGATGTTGAGGCCGCTGCCTCCGTCCATTAGCACCTTGGTAAGGCACTTCTTGCGGACGATGGGGTCGACGACGAGCGGGTAGCGTCCTGGTCTCGCGACGTGGGAGGGATGGTCCCTCTGATCAAAGGTGATCGGAGATTCCGACCAGCTGAGGAAGGAGGGGATGGCCATTTTGGCGGTGCATGCCTCTCTATAGCGAACCTTGTGCTGTCGCTTGGACCAGATGGCGTCGGATCTGCCAAAGATCATGATGCATTCGTCAGCGTCAGGAAACTGTCTCTGTCCTTGCCTGCCATGCCTCCTTTCTTAGCTGTCGCCTCTTTGCCGTCTCCTTCCTTTGGCCCACTGGCCTGTCGAAGGAAATGTTTGAGGAGCTCGCAGTCCTTGTAGAGGTGTTTGATGGAGTAGGCGTGGTTGGTGCACAGACTGTCCATGAGTTTGTTGAAGTTGTCAGGCAGTCCTTGTTGGGGCTGCTTGCCCATGCGATCAGCCATGGCGACCATCGTGGTGTTGTCCGATCGGCGCCGATCCTTTTTGTTCTTCTTGCCCCTCTGTGTGGAGGGGCCCTCGTTCGGGTCCGCGCGCTTGGCCTTGCCTTTGTCCTGGCCTCCGCTGAAGACCGCTCCGACCGCCTCCTCGCTAGAGGCGTGGTTAGTGGCAACGTCGAGCAGGTCACGGGTGGTACGGGGTTTCAGGCAGCCAAGCTTGTGGATCAGGGACTCGCAGTTCGTCCCGGAGAGGAATGCACTGATGACGTCTGCGTCGACGATATCAGGGAGGGAGTTGCATCGTTGGGAGAACATATGGATGTAATCCCGCAGGGACTCGCTGGGCTCCTGCTGGTAGCTCTTGAGGTCGCAGGAGTTTCCAGGGTGGACATACGTCCCCTGAAAATTTCCAACGAAGATCCTCTTGAGGTCTGCCTAGTCGCGGATGCTGTCGTGCGGGAGGAACTCAAGCCATGCCCGAACATGTTCCCCCACACAAATGGGAAGATACTGAATGATGAAAAAGTCATCATCCACTCCTCCGGCCCGATAGGCGAGCCGAAAGTCTTCGAGCCAAATGCCTGGGTTTGTCTCCTCGGTGTATTTGGTGATGTGGGCGGGTGGTCGGAAACGCTGCGGGAACGGTGCTCTTCGGATACGCCGGCTGAAGGCCCATGGTCCCAGGCCCTTAGGGCTGGGGCTCCGGTCGTCCGGCCGGCGAGCGCGCCTGGGGCGCGTTTCACCGCTTCCCTCGATTGTTCGGCCGGGATTCGTGTTGCCCGCCGCCGTACAGTGGACATCATCATCGTGTTAGGCCCGATGCCAGTTGCTGACGATGCTACGAGCGTCCTGGCATGGATTAGGCCGCTCGTGTACCGGTGGTCGGTGAGGAGCAGGCGCCGGGTCAGACCGTGGCGTGGGTGCCGCCCCCCGAGCCGCGCCTGATGACTATAGCGGCGAGCAAATGGAGCGATCCGTCTGGTGCGTCCCCGTCCCCCCCGGTGGGGAGAGAGGGTGCGAGTCGGAGTCACGACGCGGAGCTTTCCGCCTGTTGAACGGCGACGACTTCTACTAGAACCCAGAGGTTCCGGTAGACTGCCCGCTCCTGTGGGTCGACGGGCTCGAGAACGCCGCGCAGAAGCATTGCCGCAGCGGCGATGTTCTGGCCGGCTCGAGCGAATTGTGGGAGATCATTCCCATCGTTTATGATGTCGCGTTGGACCTGACGGGCGCGACCCCGGGCGCCACCCGCCGGGCTAGCGCAGGCGGTGGCTGTTTCTGCCATCGTTGTCGCAATTCCTCGGTGTGCGCTTGCGCAGACGCGAGGGCCCCCGCACGCGGGTCCGGAGGGGTGTGAGTCTGCGTAGACTCCACAACCACCAGTGGCTGTCCCAGAGCGTCCGCCATAGCACACTCCCGGGACGGACGGTGGTGGGGTGCCACGTCGTCGGTGTTGGAACCGTCACTCTCGCCCTCGTCATCCGGGAGTTCGTGGAAAGCGGCGAGAGCGCAGCCTGCCATTCCCATGAATTCAGATGTGAGGGGGGATGGCGCCAGCATCCTTCGGAGCCCCCGAGCATACGCATCCGTGAAGGACGCGAGGCCGTAGGGGAACCGATCGTACGGTGTTTGTGGTTTGGGCGATACAGTCTCTCCGGATGATCGGTGGGAGGTAGTAAATAAAGAGTAAATAACAGTACACATATTACTTACATTGGGGTTTGAGTAGAGAGTTTACTCGGAATGAAGCGCAGATGCCGTGTTGTCGAAGTCGTGTGTCCCGGAGTCGATGGAGGGCGTCCCTCCGACGGGTGCCGGGACATGCGCCTCCTCGCGGAGGTGTAGTACGCCGAGCCGGTTGGCGACGAAGTCTAGGCTTCCGAAGAGGAAGGCCTAGGATGGCTCGGAGACGGGTGGAACCCGCATCCCACTCGGTGGGGGAACAGGAAACTCGGGCGAGCCGAAGCGAATCATATCACCTGAGCCCGCCACAGCGAGGGTGGCGGAAAAGTGGGCCATCCGATGACCAAAAAGTGTTGAACGTGCAATGTCTTCCCCACGGACGGCGCCAACTGTCGGTGCAGAATGTGACCAACTAGTAAATATTTGTAGTTTTGCCATACGTTGTGATCGAAGGTGGCATAGCACTCAATGACACATGGTTTATACTGGTTTAGGCAACGTGCCTTACGTCCAGTTTGAGTCGGTTGGTGGCTTTATTCCTGAGCCTAGGTGCTCGAAGTCTGCAGTGGGGTTACAAACGAGAAGGAGAAAGATGGGGTGTACAAGAGATCCGGTCGACTCTGGTCGGAAGGGCCGAGAGCGACAGGAGCTCCGCTATGTGCTAAGTGTTCAAGCGTGTGCTTGGGGTTCGAACCCGGCGGTTCTGTGGTTGTGAGCTAGTGAACTTGATCGATGTTGGTTAACTAAAAAAGGACTAAAAAAACACTCCTTTGCTGGAGGGAGCGTATCCCCTTTTATAGATAAAAGGGATGGCTTTACAAGTGATAGGGTGAGGGTACGTATGCTACTGGGCTCTGTTGCCCATGCCGGCGGGTACAAGATAATGGTAGGCGCCTACAACACTGTTGATGTCACTGTAGAATGTCAGATGCACATGGGAGGTTGCGTTGCCTTTTTTAGAAATGGCAGATGTCGGTACCTGCAAATACTGTTGATGCCTAGAGGCATGTGAGGAGTTTCACCACGTTCACCTGGTACGGTAAATCCTGGCGCCCACAACACTATCGATGCCCAGGGGCTTGTGGGGGCCATACCGTATGGGAATTTACGGCGCCTACAATACTATAGAGGAAAATATCAGCGCCTACAATACTATTTGTGTCAGGGCGGTTGCAGAGTACTGTTCCTGCAGGTGTATAGGGTATGGTCTCTGGTATCGTGGTTTGACTTGTACGCCTTGGCTTGCTTTCTCCGTTCTTCCCCTGGTTCCTTCCGAGTGGGCATCCCCAGTCGGATGGCCCCAGTCGGTCCTGGTCGGGTCAGTCGGAGAAGAGCGGTGAGCAGGGTTTCTGCGAACCCTGGTCGGAGACACGGGGTCGGAGTTGGACTATAGCGCTTGGGCCAAGCCTTCCGATCGGAGAGGCCGTCCGGAGGCGGCTGGAGTCCGAAGCGAGCGCTCCGGTCGGAGAGGTGGGCCGAAGTAGTCGACGAGCGGGCGCTGTTCTTCTTCGGCCAGACCTTCCGGTCGGTGACTGGACCACCCTTCCGGCCTGTTGTTTTTAGACTCTTGGGCCGGCCCATGAGTTGTGTGCTGCCTGCTTGGGTCGAGCCTTGGCGTGGAAGCCGGTCCCTGAGGGACCCCGGGTTTATGAACCCGACACTATGAATTGCAAATTAACAAAGATAGAGGGACTTCAATTTTAAGTATTATACCAAAGCATATGCAAAAGAACAAATAATCAAAGTTACAAAATACAAAAGTTTATTATGGATGCAAAATAACAAAATATTTGAGCCTTCAATTAACCAAACATATCAAAATAGGAAAATTTCAAATAACAAGTACAATTGAGAAAAACACAAATCTTCACATTAATATTAAGTTACACTAATACTACCTAGGAATTATACCAAAACATCACTCACGACACATATCCACCATGTGTTCGCATGAAGAAATATGCTAACTATACCTCTGAAGACACATGATGAGAACTCACAACCTGATCATGCACCTACTATCTCATGTAGAAAGAATCAACTCCAATGTGCTTCGTGGTGTACTCAGATACCGACTAGGCTGGCTGTCTCGAGACATGGAAGTTCACCTCGAGCTATGCGGTGTTCTTTGGGGACAATTTTGTTTTGGTCATCTAAGTGCTAGTCTCGCGACCTAGTGCAAAGGCTGAGTTTTGCACCTTGGCTAATGTTGTCGCCTATCTAGCTGTGCCAACTTCTCGAGCTTCGTGCTCCTCTTCATCGTGCCACATTGGTCCACTGTGACAACATGAGCACCGTCTACTTATCGACCAATCATGTTTAGCATCAGCGTTCGTAGCATATTGAGATCAATCTTCACTTCATTCGAGAGTGTGTTGCTCTTGGTGACATCTGCATGTTCCTACTACATCACAATGTGCCATATTTTCACTAGAGGGCTATTGTCTTCAGCCTTCACGGAGTTTCGATCTAGCCTAAACGTTCATGGTGGCGATACTTCTAACTGTGGGAGTGTGTTAGGTGGATGATTAGGCCAGCCCTCCTTGGGCCTTCAGGTTTTGCCTTGTGGCCTAGAGCCTGTGTAGTCTTTGTAGATTGGTTATATCTATTTATAGGCAAATATTCCACGGTGGTCATACTTCTATTAACCAATCTAGGATTACTCTTGCATATATATGTGCCTGTACTCTGCAGTTATTAATCGATCTACTATTTTCCCAATCCATATTCGCTTTCAGTATACACCACTAATAATGGAATCTTAATTGACATGCCCTGATGCTCCCAAATCCTGCCACACTAATATTTGGTCATCATCTTCTCTTTGGGTCATTGATATCCTGTCACAAAGTTTTACATGAAGGAGCAGATTGCACTCACATGAAGTGTTAATATATGAAAATAGAAAAGGTTCTCTCAGAAATCATGTATGTGAATTGGCCTGTTCTTATGACTAAACTATGATCTGCAGGCACTAAATCTTCGTGAGAACTCTGGTAGTTTGAACCTTATGGCACAGTTTCCATTTTACAGAGAGATTCTTTACAAGCCAGACTTCAAAAACAAAAAAAAATTGGGCCACCTGTTATTTTTGACATGGACATGAGTCCTGGAGATTTTATCTCACTTATATATCTCTTGAAGGCACCTATTGAAGTAATAGATTTAAAGGTATGATTAATGGAAGAGTGTTCTGCTCCACTGCAATAAAGATTTCATTCCTTTTTTATGAATGCAATTTTATTATAATGTTATAGGGGATTTTGGTCAGTGGCAATGGTTGGGCCCACATTGCAAGCATTGATATCATTTATGATATTTTACATATGATTGGCCGCGATGACATTCCTGTCGGTCGTGGTAATACTAATGCATTAGGAACTACCAATTCTTGGTTGCAACTATGCCAATATTATTCCCCAGGGTAGTGGGGGACTTATTGACTCGGACACTCTATGGGCTAGCTCGGTCATTGCCAAGAAGTCCTAGAAGGTATCTTTTTATAGCTACCTGACGACATGCATATAGATAGTGCAAATGACCTAGATACTTACAATTCTACGCTTTCCTTTGTCAGGTATACTGCTGAAAATTCAGTAAAATATGGTGCTCCTAGAAACAATGACCATCCAGAACTTCGGCAGCCATTGGCTTTTGAAGTTTGGCAGTCTATCAAAGAGAAGCTTCCTCCAAGTGAGAAGATCACTATTCTTACCAGTGGACCTCTTACAAATTTGGCCAATATAATGCTCTCTGACAGGAACACAAGTTCTGTAATAGAGGTCAGCTCTTTGAAACATTTTGGTTCAGGGCAGTTCCAACTGTATTTTGATCTCTGCTAATTTCAGTATTTTCACTGTCAGTATTGATATGTAAATGTTCCTTATATGCAGAAGGTTTATGTTGTTGGAGGTCATATCAGAGGTGAAAATGATTCCAAGGGAAATGTGTTTACTGTTCCATCAAATAGATATGCAGAGTTTAATATGTTTCTTGATCCACTAGATGCGAAAACAGTCCTGGAGTCCTCTCTGGATATCACACTGATTCCTCTGAGGTCTCAAAGAAAAGCTGCTTCCTTTAAGTCTATACTTCACGCTTTGAAGCATACTGATCACACTCCAGAATCAAGTTTTGTCCACCGCTTGCTGTTTTTGCTACATGAACTTCAGCAGAAGCATCGGCTGTATCACCATATGGTAAATGCCTACAGTTCATTCTACTTGTCTGCTATAACGGCATGTTGTCAAGAAAAAAAAACCCTGCAACACCTCTGATTTTGTGATCACATTACGGTAGATTTAACTTCACAAGATTTTGAAGCAGTGGAACTTTATCATTTCTCCAGAGGAAATAGCATAGCTTACGATTGCTTAGATTTATTCTAACTCTTCCAGTTTCCAATTGAATGGTCAAGTAGACCTAAGAGTCATGTTATGCATTCAAACCAATGATAAGGATATGGAACCTAAAATTACTACAGGCCAAAATATACACAAATATTTATACTTGACGCAGTACTTATTGTTTTTTTTGGTGGGGGGTGATCCTCTTAATCACAGGATATATTTCTGGGAGAAGTTCATGGTGCTGTCTACTTGGTGGAAGGATTTAGTATGAGACCGTTCATACAATCAATGCCAATAAGCGTCGTTGCCAACAGCTCAAGAAGCACGAATGGGCAGATTGTGGTCAACAAGCAGAGTGCAAATTCTGTAAACGTTTTGGTTGATTTCAGTAGTGGAAAATACTACAGAAGAGTTGGCAAATCTTTAGGCAACAAGGAGCAATCTGCTGTTGTTGGTAGTTTTGCAGAACAGAATACCATCTGGAGCAGGCCACCTGAGATTCTCAGAAATTGAAGGCATAAACACAAAGGATTAGATAAAGCAGCCTGATAAATTGATGGCATAAACCCAAATGATAATTTTTATGTACCATGGAGACCCATCGGTACGTATGCATGGGTTTGCTGGTTGTTACTCCACTCTTTCATTTCCATGTCAACTGAGATCCAAAAATCCATTGATTTTTATGCAGTGCCTAATCGGAGGTTGCTCCAAGTGGATGCTGCTTTTTTAAAACGTAAACGGCAGGAGCTCCAATTAAGATAAATATATGTACAAGAAGGGGCAAGAGGCCCTAAAAGACACTAGGCTGATAAACTGGGAATCCAGCCTGCGACAATGGCAGCCGATGGAAGCATCTTCAACTTCAACGTTCCCTGCCCAAACCACTTCCCTAATAATCACTACACCACCTTCCTAGCTCTATGCTAATGGCATCTTTGGAAAAGGAGGATGGGGTAATATTCAGAGGGGAATCACACTCCCATCGACAGGTATTCATACTAATGCACGATGATGCAACGTTATGGAAGATCAGGCTGCCAAAGAAGGATAGATCAGTAGCCGAGGTTTGGTGCCAAATGTTTGCTTCCCCTATGTAATCAATAATATTTATCAACAAACGATGATGTAACACTGGTGATGAAATCCTTGTAAACAGATGGGTCCAACGGACCTAGATCAATGAAATAAAATTCAGGTGGGGAGCTACCCCCACCCCCCCTGGTTGTCAGTAAAAAAAAGACACTAGGCTACACATTTTTCCAAAGGATTTTCGCTAGGAGGGACTCCAAAACTAATAACCCGAGCTCATGGCTAGTTGGAGTGCTTATTGTGTTTGATCACCCAAGTTGTGGGTCTAGCTTGAGCGGCTAGTCAGCGTGTGAATCATCACATTAAGACTTGCCACAACGAGGACACAGGTTGCCGGCAAGCAACCGAAGCTCGAGGACAAATCTTGTGTCTCCACACTTGTTTTACATTCATATCTTTTGCTTGTGTGTTTGCTTGTAGTATAGCTCACTAGTCACTAGAGTAGTTGTAGTTGTAGTTGCTCTCTTGTTTACCTCTTGTGTGCTGAAGTGAATTAGTTTAGAATTTAATTGCTACTAGAATTGTATAGGGGCTTGCTTGGGTGAAATAAATCTAGTGCAAGTAGTGGCAATTAGGAGTTGTTATTTCTCTAACCACCTTGCTCTAGTGTTTGTGTTATTTGTAGAGAAATTTTTATAGGTTATTCATCCACCCTCCCCTCTAGCCATTTAGGTCCTTTCACCCATCCCCTTCAGAGATCATTATTCCAACATTCTCCTGATCAAAAGGCTAGAGATCTCTCGTGGTCCCAAATCACTGATGATTAGGGTTTTGATTTTAGAATTTGGGTAAAATTTTATTTCTCAAACTAGGGTTTCGGGATTATAGGGAAAGTTTGAGTTTGATCGTGATTTGCAAATTCCTGTCCTCTGATCTGAAACCCTAGCTCCTTAGTGTGCATAAAATTGGTCATGATTAACATTAATAGCGGTCTAGTTGGGCTTAGGAGTGGCAAAGACGACTGAACACTAATTAGACTGAATTTGAGCATGATTAGCACTAATATGTGATTAAGCATGATCAAGGTCTAACCCTAACCCTAAACATGCACATTCCACACATGACACATTAGTGGTTCGTGAACTAAATTAGCAGCTTCATGATGCCACAATATTAGAAAAGAGAGGTGCTTAACCATAGGATCTCTAATCTAATTATATGAACACTAATTAATCTAATGTGGATTAGGATCACTGAACATAACTTGAAGTCATGTAATCTGCCATCGGTGAAGTAGATCGGTGATGAACTGAGTTGACACTGATAGTGCACCTGTTCAATGCATGGGCACTATGCCTACTATTCGCGATGAGGAAGAAGAGGCAATGGCCTTCGGGTTGATCCAACACTTCTTCAATGTCTTAGGATTTAAGTGATGAGTGGACTTAGAGTCACACTTACAATGGTCCGCATAACTTAACGCGGTCCATCTTCCGTATATCGCAGTGTCGTTCACCCCTAGAGCCGCAACCGCTGATTGTTAGTCTTAGACTTAGACACACTTCCAGTCGTGGCATGAGGTGAGAATGTAGCACTTCCTTGACTCGGCATGCAACGGGTCTGGGCATTAGCATATCCCCTCTTAAGCCTGGGATCATTTTTCCAACAGTGGCATCCACCCTGCTATCCTATAGGTAATGACGGTGGTGGCAGCTAGATTACTCTAAAAGTGACAGAGGTGACAGCTGAAGTTTTGAGTCCATCAACTGTACATGGACTATGTGATCGTGGGGCTAATGGGATGTTTGGTTCCACGGCCTAAATTTTAGTCCCTGTCACATCGGATGTTTGACACTAATTTAGAGTAGAGTTGGAACTTGGGCCATGCCATTTGAGGGCGGGTCATGACACGGTCTTTTGGCATGATCCGAAGCACAGCACGACACGAAGTATTTTGGGCCGTGCTGGCACGATATGAACATGAGGGCCGTGTCGTGCCTAGAATCTCGGCACAGCGGGCCACATGGCCCGGCCCATAATTTGGGCCGTGCTTAGGTCAGCACGACATGAAAATGGCACATAGACACTTCTACAACTATACAATGCAATTTTATAGCATTTACTATACTATCTCTCATCTAATTCTTAATAGATTATGAAAATCATTAAAACTTTCATTTAAGTAGTACACACATGATATATATATTTCATATCACGATCGGAAAAAAGAAAACTAGTAAATATATTTTGAGGGCAGTGCTTGGGCCGGCACGACCTGAAGGTGTGCCGGTGTCACAGGGTCAGAACGGCGGCAAGCATTGTTGTTCGAGTCGGTGTCAAAGTACGTGTCTCCGATGGCTCGGGTGGACTCAAGAACACAAGAATCACATAGAAGACGCAACGGTTTATCCTGGTTCGGGCCAATCGATGCCCTACGTCCAGTAGCAGATTATCCTTATACTCAAGAGCACCAAAATTTGGAGGGTTACAACAGAGTTTACAGGAGGTAGAGAGAGATTTGGTAGGGGGTTAGCTTGGTGCTAATCCTAAGGTTGCCTCGCCACCGGTGGAGCCTTCCTCTCGTCAGAGAGGAGGAACGACGGGTACGGTGGAGGAGCTCTCGGTGCCCCTCTCTGGGTTGCTCTGCTCTCGGCCGAGCAGAAGCAGATCGATGAGGAATGGAATGATCTGTCTTGGATCGTCCTCCCCCTCTAGGGTTCGACCTTATCCCTTATATACTGAGATAGGTCGGGTACATGGCGGTTTGGGGGGTTCAGCCTATTGTCTACATGCGTCGGAGTCTAGGAGGGTCTTGCAGCGGCGCTCCATGGACCATGGCAATTAGTGGATCCAAAAAGGCCCTGGGTGTCGTCCGTCTAGCCTGTTCTGACACACTGAGTGCCAGGCTATGTTGGCTTGGACCAGCCTTCCCAGGCACACCTTCAGGAGTCTTTTTGGTGGCGAATGAGGTCATCTTGGGGGGTTGACGCACAGGCCCAGAAGCCCCTGAGCCCCCGAATGCCGAGGAGAGCCTGTCTTCTTGTGTCATGCCCCATGCGTGACCCTATCGGGGGAGCGGCCAGCAAGGCCACGCCTAGAGCGCTAAGTCGCAGAGGACCCGAGCCTCAATGGCTCGGGGCGCATCTTCTAGTGCTCGGGCCTTGGATGATGTCATAGGCCGAGCAGGAGCCAAGGGCTGGGCTTAGGTTCCCCGTCGATCGGGAGCCTGAGGTTTGGGTGAGCCCCTGAGCTCCGAGCAGAGGCAGCGACGTGCTCGGGCTTGGGCGATTTTCTTAGTTTGAGGTTGCGCGCGAGCGTACCTGATGGGTATAGCCCCCGAGCCCTTGGGCGATCCTAGAGGGGTCGGTCGGGGGTCTCTTCGGTCGGGAAGCATTGATCACGAGGATTAACATACCCATATGTTAGGATCTTGTTAGGTGCCCTAAGCCCTGCATGGCCTTACTTGGCCTAGTTCATGATGACGACGAAGGGCTAAAATCGATCTTCTGGTGACCGAGCTAGCCATGGTAGGGACGGCTTCTGCTGACGAGAGTGCGATGCCCTACGTGGGACTCCCTCCCCAAGTGTAAAGGGGTGCTTGGCTATTGAGGTTGAGCGGTTATGGTGCTAGCCCCTTCTCTGGTCCCTATGTCGCTTAGGTTTGTGGCTCAAGCGAGGGTTCAGAGAACTCGTCTAGGAGTTACCGACTTTAGGCCCGGGGCACCCTTCCTTTTGGTCAGAGCTTGCCGTGGGTTAGGTGATCGAGAGCGTCTGGGCTCTGGCTCGGGGCCACCTAATCACCTAGAGGGCCATGCCTTTCTGGGGGCTTCGGTAGCAGGCCCCGATCCCCTTGGACTGGCCTTCTTGGGCTGACCTTCTACAGCCATAGGTCAGGGTGCTGGGAGCGCTTTGACCCTAGGCGGGGACCCTCATTGGGCCCACTGCTTGGCGGCTTCCAACCCAACTTTAGGGAGTTGGTTGGTTTTGGGGGTGCGCCACCCGAGCACCCATCGATCGGGGGGTCGGGTTACTTCGTCTGGGGTGCTGGCGTAGCCCTAGAGGCCATTATGGGGCCTCCTTGTTAGTGGGCATGGTGGCTTCTGGGCACGTCCCCTCTGCTGATGCTCTATGCAGGCAGTTGATGGTGCCTATGGTGCCGCACCCGGTGGAGGAGTTATGGCGTGCACTCCAGCACCGTTCCACTTCGTCTGGGAAATGGGATGTCGGGCCATGTGGAGTGGATCTGGCAGAGGAGAAGCTATGGCACTTGGTGCACACGGATCCATGCCATTGATGGTGGCCGGTTGGCTCGAGGGGAGTCAGATCCCTTCAAGTCCCATGAGGAGGTGTGCGCGGAGTGGGCGACGCGCTTGGTGGAAAGTGGAGCGGGGACTTGAATTGTTGTTAATGCCCTCCTGACTCCACCTTTACTACATGGCGACCATCACGTAACCACTCCAAGACGTGCTATGGGGATTGAGGGGCGCCTGGCCAGTTCCCCGAGGCAAGCCATCGATGGCTGATTGGAGGGCCCGGAGTCGCTCATAGCGTATCAACTGGGGCTACAAAGGGGGAACCCCGGGGACATGGCACCTTCTATCCCTCCTCTGGCTCCTTCTCTTCTTCCTCTCAAATCCAACTCCTAGTGGCTATGGCGATGATGGAGTGCGACACCTCCCTCCGAGTGAGTCTGACTCACTTTGCCGGGTGATCGCTCCCACGAGAGTTGAAGGACCCTAGCAAGGGAAGCCGACGGTGTGGCACGGAGGGGGAAGCAGAACTGCGGTGCTGGGTGGTTGTCCAGTGCCTCCAGCATGGCCAGTGGCCCGGGCGACCACAGTCTTCCCGTCAAATGCTGCCAGCTCTAATGCTTTCCCTGCGTCGAGGCCCGCTGAGTCTCTATCCCGCTGTCCTTCCTTGGAAAATGGAAGGATCCAGCGACGTGAGTCATCAGGGATCCTTTTGTTTTATCAGTGGAAGTGCTAGTGGTCCGGGGACTCACTGGGTCTTCACACCAGCGAGCTTAGCCAGGAACTGCCGGCTCTAGGTGAAGGTCGGTTGGCGCGATGGCGCCCCCAACCTCAGTGCATTCCCGAGCACTAGTGGGTTAGGAGGCTGGCTAGGCCTTCACCGCCTCTGTCTGTGTGCCACGGATGCTCGGTCGGGAGTTCATAGCACGATGGTGGTGTTCATAGTGGTTTTTGCCGCCGTATATTGTAATCTGGTCGTTCCCAATTAATGAAATGAAATTACTTTCATTTATAATCTCATTGCTCGCTAGTCATGCTCAGAGACTTTAGGTCCCTCGTTGGTATGGGTTGTTACGACAATGGCCTCAGTGGCCAAGATTGTCGCGCCCATGCTACTAGCAGGTGAGTCCAATAGGAAGCTCGTCTTGTGGATGTAATTAACCAAAAGCTCGTCTTGTGGATGTAATTAACCGGAAGCGCCCAACAGGCTCCAGGAATCAGCGAACTACGCAATTTTCTACAAGTCAGACCCCTCCTTAAGCATGACGCTGTATAGAGCCAAAACAGAGGCACCTCACCCCAGTACCCAGTATAGTGGAGCATCCGTCGCTTAGGACGGAGTGCCCACCAGTCACTAAGAATGTGAGTTTGTTTAGGAAACCTACCCAAGGGGCCGACCGTTACTTGATGAGTCTAGCCATTAATGCTGTAATAGTAGTAGAGCTATAGTTAGATATCTCTTCCCAAGTTCCTAGTCAACTCCGAATCTCTTTATCTATCGCACAACCATCTCCAATCATTGGATCCTCTCTTTTCAGGTTCGGTTATCTCGACTAGTGAGAGTCGTGTGTGAGTCGCCACCGCTAACTTGGAATCATCGGGACCGGCAGCATTACTAGGAAGGCACCCCACTACTATAAACCCTATTTTGGATACTTATCGAGTTCTATTATGAGTTATGCATTACATGTAGTTTTGGTTAGTAACTTGTTTACTATACACTTAGAGTCACTCTTTAATCTGTTAGAAGCCTCTCATCTAAACAATGGGAATGGAAACGCTTAATTGCTTATTGCTTAGTTGTTTAGCAATAGTAGAAGTCGAGCATGAGAAGGGAACTCATTCTCACGCATGTAGGATGCTACACTTGGATAAATGATTACTAAAACTAATGGGGGTACAACTTGACTTACTTCACTAATCTGGCTAAGGAATAATATCACTAAAGGTTATAAACTTGGACACCACTTGATAACTTCGCTCATGCGAGGGGTAGGTCATTGTGTGTGTGGGATCTCAAGCGATGTAGCTAGTGGAGCAGTTAAGGACTGTTTATTGGGATATGTGAGTCCGAGTAACCACTCGTACATACCACATGTCGTGGATGGGGTTGACAAGCCAAGTAACTAATTGAGACCGGTTTATCCGTGAAACAGGCAAGGGTGTGGCGTCGGTCGGGAATGTCTGAGACATTGACCAGGCACCAGTCGAACCTTTCGCTGGACATTAGAGCCGGATTAGGGAAAGGTTGGAGAACATGAGGCAACCCTTACTACCGGTCCGGCATATGGAGATTAGTCCCGTTCCTCTATGTGGGTACAATTGTACACCTCTGTAGAGTTCTAAAAGCCTAAAGTCCCTCAGGATGGAACCATTCGGTTGTTCTTTCTTTTTATACCCATGGTAGCGTAATTGATGGAATATGAGCACTCTTTGATTTATATATGTTATACGACTACTTTCGTTCTAGTGTTAGAACATAGCATGTTATACATGTTAATAAACACCATTGCTTTTCTGCAAATATACAATTACCTAAAAATACCCGTTGCATCCACCAAATATCTGTGTGTTGGAATTAAGTCCTACAAGTACGAAATGTACTCACGGCGCCGCCGTTAAGTTGTTTTCCAGGTACATGATATAATAGGTAGAGCCACGGCTGTAACCACCGCTGCATAGTAGCACGTGGAAGTGGCATTTCGATTGTGCTACAACTTAACTCCAGAGTATCGACTGAGTGGCCAGGAGCTATCAACCTTAGAAGAGTTTAATTTTGTCCATCGGTTGGACCAAATTGTGGAACCTTGTAAAGATTTTCCTATCTTTAAGCATTAATCAAGTATTACTCATTAGCGTGTGTTGGTTTCTGGACTATTGTATGCCACACAACCTGATCCTAAAGAGAAGATGCCGAGTGCACTCCTGGGGGCCTCATGGTGGCAAGATAGCGACAACCCCCGCTCCGCGCAGGTGGACCCCCGATAACCTCCTGCTCGGTGATGCCAGGTTGAGCGAGCGAATGGCATGATTTTAGACGCCCTGAAGAAGAGGTTATATGAGAAGGATCAGAAATATCTGGGCAAATGGCTCAAAGAACTACCAGCTATGGTCTTGGGACTTAGTACCCAGCCCAGTCACAATACTGGAGTCTCCCCCTATTTCTTGGTGTTCAGATCAGAGGCCGTGCTACCTGTCGATGTTGCTTTCTGAGCACCAAGGATAGAGAATTATGATGAAGAGAACAACGATTAGGCATGACAAGACGATGTCGACCGACTTGAGGAAGAATGCTTGGTCACATGTCTTTGGACGGCCAAGTACCTAGACAGTCTGCGTAAGTACTACAACCGTAATATCCGGGAGCCATCCTTCACGGTCGGTGATATGGTACTCCACAAGAGACAGAAGACCGACGGGATACACAAGCTATCTTCACCTTGGGAGGGTCCATATATCGTCAAGGCTGTGACCCGACTAGGGTCATATAGGCTCTGTGATCAATACGGCGCTAACATCCCTAATTCCTGGCACATCGAACACCTTAGGCGTTTCTATCCTTGAGACGTCCTACAAAAGATATGTACCTTTTTATGCATATATGCATTTCAATAATGATTCTATCCATGATGTTTTCTTCATTTGCTTTCCATAATTTTTCTAGAAATACTTATTTCTCTATGCTAAACATTTTTGAGACAACGCATTCTATCGTCATTCAATTCGACGACCAACCATGTTCTCATTTGCGTTACCTAGAAGCAGCCCTGTCCTTGACCTAGCACCCAAGTA
The DNA here is from genome assembly GCF_019320115.1 of Miscanthus floridulus. NCBI lineage: Eukaryota > Viridiplantae > Streptophyta > Magnoliopsida > Poales > Poaceae > Miscanthus > Miscanthus floridulus. The sequence goes on along the minus strand of NC_089595.1, from coordinate 82,310,454 downwards.
TGTATGAGTAGTAGCGCTCCGCACCATGGTCGATCGGTAGCGGCTCCTTGGTGATGCCTATATCCCCAAGTATGCATGAGCAGTAGGGCTCCACGCCATGGGCGATCGGCAGTGGCTCCTTGGTGGTGCCTATATCCCCAAGTATGCATTAGTAGTAGTGCTCTGCGCCACGGGCGATCGGCAGCGGCTCCTTAGTGATGCATACATTCCTAAGCATGCACAAACATCTTGGGATAGAATGCCCCCCACATCTTGTCAGTACAGTGCTTAGCACTCTCTACGGTCTCCAATTTTTGCCACGGGTCTCCAATTTTCACCACAGATCTCTAATTTTTGCCATGATCTCAAATTTTTGCCATGGGTCTCCAATTTTCGTCATGATCTCCAATTTTCACCACGGGTGTCCAATTTTTGCCACAGTCTCCAATTTTCGCCACGATATCCAATTTTCACAACGGGTCTCCAATTTTCGCCACGGGTCTCCAATTTTCGTCGTGATCTCCAATTTTCGCCACGGTCCCCATATTTATCCATGGTCTCCACATTTCTCCACGGTCTCCAAATTTTTCCACGGTCTCCAATTTTCGCCACGGGTCTCCAATTTTCACCACGATCTCCAATTTTCGCCAGTCTCCAATTTTCGCCATGGGTCTCCAATTTTCACCATGATCTCCAATTTTTGCCATGGTCTCCATATTTCTCCACGGTCTCCAAATTTTTCCACGGTCTCCAATTTTCGCCATGGTCTCCAATTTTTGCCGCGGTTCTCCATTTTTGCCATGGTTCTCCAATGCTCTCCGTGCTCGCCAATTTTTCTCCATCTTTAAGTGTTCAACACTCTCCAAATTTTAAGAATTTTAATCTTTTAACAAATATGAACAAAGTCCAAATAAACATAAACTGCTCTACGTGGTATAAAATTCACCGATACATTGTTTCCGATAAACTCCGCTCTGTTTTCTTCATCACCGAGTTCATATATTTTATTTTTAAATCATGTACTACCCGTCCTACATATTTATATTGCAGAATCATCGTTTGGGTGGTCGCACCATCTGGCCTTTGGATTTCTCTGTCGATCAACTGGTCGGACCACTAGATTCATGACTTTGTCGCCGACCAGTTGGTCGGACCATTCGGCATTCACTTCTACTCGGCGCTCACTTCATCACCGACCAGTTCGTTGGGCTGCTCGGTATTTGATTCTTCGCCAACCAACTAGTCGGATTGTCTGTCGTTTTCATCGTCAGTTACGCTGGGGCTCACCGGCTAAGATGGGGACTTTGTCTGCCAATTCGCTTGTTGGCTTACTACGTTTTGCCGACGCTACATGTCATGTGTGATATCAAGGTTTTCCATGCTGTCCAGATCAGGGTGCTGATCTTGGGCGACACATTAGGGGCTTTGATAAGTATATCTATCACAGCAATCCGGTGCTAAGCTCTTTTCGTTTTCTCCATGTACCCAGTGCTAAGCGCGGGGACTTCGTCCTTTACACTTCATTCTTTGATCCTGCTACAAGATGTTTCTTTATCTTACAACAGGCTCAGGGATTAAGTGTGTATACTTCACCTTGCGGTGAATGTACTATTTTTTCTTCTTACTGATTTTTAGCTAAGCTAGAGACTAGCTGTGCTCCTGGCTAAGCTGGGAGTTGGTTATCCTGACTAAGTGATCATTGAAATTCTTTGATCCTGACACCAGGTGTCGTCTTCACCTACTGTCAGGCTCAGGGACTACAATGTATATATTGCACCTTGTGGCGGATATATTAGTACTAATATCCTCTTTGCATAAGTCATGAATGATGATCATCTGACTTCACCATCGAAGCCTAAGTGTGTACACTTCACCTAAGGTGGAGAATTTTTAAATTTTAAACTTGAGCTCCTTACATCCTTCTGGCAAGCCTTACTTGGCTAAGTCCGAGATCAGGTTACATGATAAATTGGCTGGCTTCAATTTCCACCGGTTGGATTATCAGTTAAACTGGTCGGCACTTCGTTCTATTGATTAGATTACCAGTTAAACTGGTTGGCACTTCGTTTTGTTGATTGGATTACCAATTAAACTGGTCAGATTGCCAGATTTGCTAGCTAACTCCAAGTTAAACTGCTTAGACTCGCTCAAGATGGCGTTGCTCAGCGGATACAAGGCGCTCGAGGGCTAGCTATGGGGGGTATAACCCTAGGTACCCATGGCTATGGACATGGGCCGCACCGCCAGGGGATGTCCAGCCCATAAGATCAAGGCCTACGGTGCCCAGTTCTGGTCGGCGTGCACCACAAGGCAATCAGAAGGCATCTTGGCGATGAAGGAAGATCTTTTCAGATATGATAGATATCGTATTTCTTGTAAATACTTACTATATAATCGAATAGATCTAGGCCTAAACCGACTTATAACCCTACCCCCAGACTATATAAGACGGGTAGGGATCCCCCTCGGATTCATCGCATATTCAATACAATCCAACAAAGACACAGGACGTAGGGTATTACGTCGATCAGATGGCCTGAACCTATCTAAATCGTTGTCTCTACACCATGTGTCACCATCTGGTTCCTATTACGCGTACCTCCACCGATCATCTACTACCGTGGGTATACCCCTCGGTAGACTGGCGACTAGATTTCATCGACAAGCGCTGGATGTACTCCCGAAGGGTCTCATCAGCCCTCTGCTTATAGGTACAGAGGTCCCATGAGTTTTTGGGCTGAGTGTATGTACCCTGGAAGTGACCGACGAAGACGGAACGGAGGTCACCCCAGCAACAGATGTTGTCGGGCTCGAGTTGCTCGAGCCAAGCTCTGGTTGACCTGAGCTCGATAGAAGCAAAGAAGGTACTAGACAACGAAGTCGTCTTCTGACCCCCCGGCCCTCATGGCGAGGCAGTAGTCCTCAAGCCAATGATTTGGGTTGGTCTCGCCATCATACTTGGAGATGTGCCTCGGTGCTGGAATCGCTTGGGGTAGGGGGGGCGCTTGGATCGCCGCCCCGAACGCCTGGGGGCCGAAGTGATCCGGGGCGCTGCCCCCACCCCTCTACTTAGGAGTGTAGGACTGTGCTTGAGTGTGGTGCCTGGCCATGATAATGTTGCGAATGTCACGATCGTCGCCGATGCGGTGATGTGCGGGGGGACACCGAGGGGAAGGCTCATGCCTTCGCTCCTACTAAGGCTTGGCACCCCTGGTCCACGGATGGTCAGAGCTGCTACCAGAGGAGTCACCACCGCTTCCACCTATTGGCGAGGCGTGTGCGTCGGAGCGATCCCCATTGGCAGTGGTCGTCAGCTGGGATGGCCTGGAGAGCGCGGAGCGATGCTAGGAAGCAGAGCTCTCGGCCTACTGTTTGAGGGTGATGTGGAGAAGCCACCTTGCCTCATTTAGCCACTCATTGGTCTTCAGGTCCGGTGTGTCGGAGATGTCCAACAGCCGGTAGGCGGTGACCGCCATGTTGTGGGCTGCCCGAGGGAAGCGTAGGGCACTGGGAGCCCCCATGTGTGCATCGTCATCATTGCTAGGAGGCTGCATGGCTTGTTGCTACATAAGGTCCTGCCTTTGATGCTCGAGCTCTGCCTTGGTGGCCTCTAGGTTCAGCTACCGAGCCTGCAGGCGAGCTGCTTTCTCTCGAAGGTAGTTCATGCGGCTATGGGGACTTTGGTCTAGCGGCGTGAGCTCAGGCACCTCATTGGCGGGAACCTCGTTGTTGATGTGGTAGGGCATAGCAGTCGATGTCATCGGAGTCATACTCCGAGAGGATCTCAAGGAAGGTGCGCAGCGAGGGGACATCAGCCCCCGCGATGCCGGAGTGGATGGTGCTCCATGGAGCCTTGTGACTGAGGAGGTGCTGTAGCTCCAACTAGAAGAATGCTACCGCATTCTGGATCCTGAAAGGCAAGTCCGGGAGGTAGTACCAGAAGCGGTCGGGCGGAGGGAGCACCTCGCCGTTGGTGATCTAGTGGTGGACGTTGGCCAGCATGTAGAACATCTAGCAATGGTCCAACAAGGTGGGGTGTGGACCCAAACCGCGTTGGATCTGCTGGGTAGGACCTCGAGATCTGCTCCCAGGAGGCCCGACGGAGGGGGCGGCGCCAGGAGCTCGTTGCCCGTCGACACGGCCCTGTTGAGCGGATGAAGCTCGCCATAGTAGTCGGCAACGTAGGCTAGGTTCCCAAAGTTGTGGACTGGCCTAGAGCGAAGGTTTAGGCTATGATGAAGAACTCGCCAAGGAAGTGGACACCGTCGTCTAGGGCAGTGCCGCTTGCTCCGGCGACGAGGCGGGTGGCTCCGTCCACCATAGAGCCTGAATCACACTTGATGCTACCCCCTACCTGGTGCACCAGCTATCGTAGGGTCGAAACCACGGCAAGCATTGTTTTTCGAGTCGGTGTCAGAGTACATGTCTCCGGTGGCTTGGGTGGATTGAAGAACACAAGAATCATGGAGTGGACGCAACGATTTATCCTGGTTCGAGCCAATTGATGCCCTACGTCCAGTAGCAGATGATCCTTATAGTCAAAACCAAAATGGGGGGGGGGGGTTACAACAGAGCGTACAGGAGATAGAGAGAGATTTGGTAAGGGGTTAGTTCGGTGCTAATCCTGAGGTTGCCTCGCCGCTAGTGGAGCCTTCCCCTTGTTGGAGAGGAGGAAGACGACGGGTGTGGTGGAGGAGCTCTTGGTGCCCCTCTCTAGGTTGCTCTGCTCTCGGTGCCGAGCAGGAGTGGATTGATAAGGAATGGAATGATCTATCTTGGATCGTCATCCCCCTCTAGGGTCCGACCTTATAACTTATATACCAAGATAGATCGGGTACATGGCGGTTTGGGGGGTTCAGCCCATGGTCTACATGCGCTAGAGTCCAGGAGGGTCTTGCAGCAGCGCTCTGTGAACCATGATGATGTCGTGGAGCCGAAGAAGCCTTGGGCATCGTCCACCTGGCCTGTTCTGACACATTGAGTGTCAGGCTGTGTCGACTTGGACCGACCTCTCTTAGGCACACCTTCTGAAGTCTTCTTGGTGGCGAAGGAGGTCGGCTCGGGGAGTTGACGCACGGGTTCAGAAGCTCCCAAGCCTCCGGAGGCAAATGAGAGCTTGTCTTCTTGTGTCACGCCCCGTGCGTGACCCTGTTGGGGGAGCGGCCGACAAGGCCACGCCTAGAGCGCAAAGTCATGGAGCCCCTGAGCCTCGATGGCTCAGGGCACATTTTCTAGTGCCCAGGCCTTGGCTGGCATCGTAGGCCGGGCAGGAGCCAGGGGCCGAGCTCAGGTTCCTCATCGATCAGGAGCTTGAGGTTCGGGCGAGCCCCCAAGCTCCGAGCAGAGACAGCGATGTGCTTGGACTTGGGCGATTTTCTTGGTCTGAGGGTGCGCGCGAGCGTACCTAATGGGTATAGCCCTCGAGCCCCTAGGCAATCCTAGAGGGGTCGGCCGGGGGTCTCTTTGGTCGGGAACCATTGATCCCAAGGCTTAACATATCCATATGTTAGGATCTCATCAGCCGACGTGCCACGGGCTATGCTTGGGCCGAAGAAAAGATTCACTGTGCCATATCAGCATGGCCCAACGTGGCTTCCATGCCTAGAGGGCACTACCTGAAGCGGCACGAAGCACGAGAGGGCCGTGCCGTGCCGTGCCCGCCCGACCCGGCCCAAGTCCCACCTCTAATTTAGAGTATTAAATATAGACTAATTATAAAACTAATTGCATAGATTAAGACTAATTTGCGAGATAAATCTATTAAGCCTAAATAATCCATGATTGAGAGCAATCACTTCCATTGATAGCAATCACTATCATTGTGGCCACTCCCCTGCCCAAGGTAACTATATCTATAGTCGCACTTCCTTTGAAGTGCCAGTACAGATGGGTTCATATCCTATAGCTGTAACATCAGCTCCAACGTTCTTGCCACAAAGTTCTGTGTAACACCCTAGGTGTTAGCCTTGCATAAGTTGACTTGCATAGCATGAGCATGAGCATCAAGCATTCATATATAAGCATTTACACTTGAATCATTTAATTGAAACATGTGCAACCTTTCTTATTATTTCATGTTTCTATGTGTCTATGCATATGATCATGAGTGTAAACATGTAATTGATTAATATGGGTCACAAACACATAGTAGCAACACTTAAGTTAGCAAAGGGAACATGGTTCATGAATGTCACCTTTCATGATCAAGCATTTAAGTAAGATTTCATGTGTTAACTTAGATAGCCCTATGAGTGACTAATACATGAAATGATTGTGTGAACTTGCAAATAGCTTAAACATGTTGAGAGTATCATTATGAACAACTTTGATATTCATGGTTAGGGGTAAATAGGTCATTAAGCCCTAGTTTGAATGTAGACCATCATTTGAATGTGACATGTTTGACCAAGTTTGAACTCTATGTTAGAGACCTTGCATGGAGGTGGTCACTAAAGCAAAGTTGTAGTATTTAATATGGGGAACAACTTTTATTTTTGGGTCATTGATTGGTTTAGCTCCTAACATGCTTGAAATTGGCTCACAAAAATCAGCAAAACAACAATTTCAACACTTAACAATTTTTCTAAGTCATTTGGAAATTACACGCTGACAAGCCGACTTTGGGGCTGATGTAACTCGGTTTTGGTTGCAAATTAGAGCATGATTCTTTAACAACAAATGGAGCTGGTACATAGGTCTACAAAAGTCGTTTAGGTCGTTTGCACTAAGGAGCTACGGTTTAGCAGATAATTCGTTGTCAAAACCCGCTGTCAGGCACTGCATGGCTTAACTGAACGAACTGAATCGCTGTCTCGGTGGCCGACCGGCGTCAGGGCTCGCGCGCCGCGTGGTGGCCAGGGACGACCCCCGTATCACCGGCGCCCTACCCAGTGCGGCCAAGGCAGGCCAACGCGCGCTACTTCACTCCCAGCAACCGCCCGCACTCAACCGCGCACTCCATTTGCCTTGCCTCGGCTTCCTTCCTCGCCCGCAGCAGCAGCCGCCTCGGCACCGAGCGCTGCCGTCGCCATTGCCGACGCCAGCTCGCCCTCGCCGCTTCTCCACCACCGCAGCTGCTCCACCAGCACCCCCGTGACTCGCCGCCTCCACCCGTGCTCGCTGACCGCACTCGGTAAGCCCTAGCACCGTGCACGATCTCGCCGGAGTTCCGCCGCCGAGTCCATCGTCGTGGCCACGCCATCACCGTCCACCGTTCCACGCGGTAGCATGTGCGCTAGGTTCGCCTGAGTCCATAGAAGCTCGTCCGTGCTTGAGATTGCTTCGCCGTGGTCTCCACCGGCGTAGCGCCGCCATCCTGCTCCTCCGAGCCACCATGGTCACCGCCGTCGTCGCTAGCGCCGATGAGAGGCCCAACCAAGTAGTCCAATCGATGCGTTAGGTCGTAGGGGTCATGTAGTGTTGATGTTACCGTTGGCGAACTCGCCGTCGACGAGCATCGCGCAGCACCGCTGCTCTGCTCAGTGTCACTGACATGTGGGGTCCTCTGTCAGGTGGGACCCAGCTGTCAGCGGCAGTAGAGATTTGGATAGTTCATTTGATTCAGGATTTCATGCTGTTTTGTAATATTTATATCTCCAGTTGTGTAGCTTCAAAAATTGTGAAATAAATTTGGTAGTGTTCCTTAGGAAGTATAGTATTTAGGAAAAATATAATCTTGACACTTACAGTAGAATTTTTAGAAGATTTAAATTGAAACTTGAAATGTGTTTTTGAATACATGCAAATTTGTTTATTTTATATCTAGAGTTCCTGTTCTCTAAAATTATGAATTTTTTGTGGTGAGCTATTCTTGACATGTATGAGCTCTGGTAAAAATTTAAGGATAAGTGCATGTATAGATTTGTAGTTATAGATTTTTCTTTTATAAATAGGTAATCCTTGTATGAATTTTTATAAATTATTTATGAATCCAATATTCATGAAATTTGTTGGAGGTTATCCTAGTACCATAAGGATGCTAAGAAAAATATAAAATCTGTTGCTTGACACTTTTTACTAAGGTTTTCCATTTATGCAATTTTAAGCCGTTATGCCTTGTCTTTTTTGTATAGAATGTTTTACTAGATAAAATGGCATGAAACTTTTACAGTAGTCTTTTGGTAGCATTAGTAAGGCACTGTAAATTTTTGAGAATTTATGATACACATTTGGTATAGGTTTATTATTTAACCTAAGTATCTAAATCAAATAATAAAGGCATTTAAATAAATATTTTGGGCTTCACCATTATGTTTTCTTGAGTGTATTTGGTATGCTTGGACTGTTGGTAGACTTTGTGTTGTAAAAATTTGAATACTTATATGAAGTAGGAGTCTTGTTGCTTTATAATTCGAATTGAGCGGGTTTTCGGACAGATTTTGTAGTTTAGGGTGTTGCATAATGAAAATGATGTTTGCTGTAAAAATGGTTAATAACAAAGTTGTAGAAAACTTCTTCATGTATCTTGTGTTAAAATTTCAGAGCAATAGGCCAAAGAGTTTAGGAGTTATAGTGGTTTAAAGTTCGTATTTCCGAATTGCTTGTTCTCTAAAATTTCTGTACAGCACTGGATTGATCGTCTGTTTGGATTAAGATAAAGTTTGAATTAGCTTTTGGTGATTAAATAAGAGTTGTAGACAATTTTATAAGCTTTCCATAAAGTACAAGATCATCATAATTGGATAAGTAGAACTTCAGTTATGAGTAAAACAATTAGCTACTGTTTGGTAGTGTGATACATGAACTGCTTAAGTGTTTGATTGAATCATTAAGAAGAGATATGCACCTACTCAGTAAAAATACGATACACTTGTTATTACTTCAGCACCATAATGTTAAGAATACATACAAGAATGCATTCGTCACATATCATTATATTATACTTGTCATGCATACATCCGCAATACCTTATGCCATATTCATGCATCTAGGATTGGAGGAAGAAATAACGTTGCTGAAATTCGACGAAGTAGAGGAAGGGGACCAGCAGGAGAATCCTCAAGCCGCAGCTCCCGGAGGCGAGGAGCAGAACCCTGAAGAGCTTCCGGAGTGCCCTGATCATCGTCCCACGTCCTTTCTGAAAGGCAAGCCCCGAAGCATTCTAAGTCTCCCAATATTTTACAAATGATTACTCAAGTTTTTATGATTGATGCATTAGGTTATAAGAGTTGATTGGAACCACTTGATGCATATGAATTCCTTGTACAGAAATACTACCTTTAACCCGATAGATATAGGTGGATACCGGAGCACGGTTGGCTATATTTGCTATCGTGGAAAAGAACCATGGGGCAAAAGTAAATCGGAGCCGGGCGGAGTCTATGGGTAGGTTGGCTCATGTGATCCCGTCCGTGCTGATTAAGGACCGTACCATTGTTGGCGCTTCTGACAAGATTGAACGCATGTCTATCATTTAGCTGGCCGAATAAATCATTCCGACCGCGAAGTCGAGTAGCTCAATTCAGGCCGGGTCTCGTTCTATTGTGCGCTCCTTGCGGGGAGCCAGACGTGAGCCCAAGGGCAGGATAGTCCTGAATGTCCTGGCAACTGGTTGTCCCCGATTGTGCGGCGCGGTACGAACCCACGAAATGTGTATTTGAGTTGTACCAAAGGTGACCTAAGACTGCCTTCGCGCGGCATGCCTGGGTTTGTGTTAGGAATAAATTCCCAGCTGGTTGAAATCGATTCGAATCGTCGTCTCTCCCGGATAGTGAGAAACTTAGCTAGTCCCAACGTCGTAGTAACTGTGTTATGGAACAGGATGGTTCGAATGAATATAGAATTACAATACCTGCTATGGTTACTATTGTATGCTTTTAAATTGATATACCACATGTTTGGCACAGAATAGTTGTTAATCTAGAGATGGATAGTTATAATTAACGTGATAAAGGAATCATGATTGTATAACCGAGTAAATCGTTTTTATGCAAAATATTGTCAAGCTATCTCCACTTATACAGCCATGCATGATCCTTGGAGTCATTTATTTCTAGTTTATGACGGGTAAGTCTAGCTGAGTACCTTCTCGTACTCAGGGTTTTATTTTCTATTGTTGCAGATGACACTGTGTATCATGGTTATTGCAAGAGTTGATTCTATCCCACCGTGGATGAGGAGTAAGCCTTGGGCAGGCTTCTTTATTAATCCCTCTATTTGATTTTGTGGACTGTGATCTTAATTTGGCACTATATCAAACTATGTTGGAAACTTTATTTTCAAACTTAATTTGCTTCCGCTTTTGATTATCAACTCGGTTTGTAATAACTTGGTTTCATACTCTGATGATGAAAATGTATCTGTGAACTTTATGTAATATGTGACATGTATGTTGAATCATGTACGATCTTGATTGTTGTAAATCGTTTATCGAGACCCGTCGTGGTACTCGACGGACTACCGAGTTTATATAGGTTCAAGTATAACAGTACGACCGTTTACGGGCTGCCATTGTACTTGTACTCTTATAAATTGGTTGGTTTTGTGACATTGTGTGTGGATCATCAAGTCAACAGCACGCACGGCACTGTCTCTTTCGTCGCTGGCTCACGGCGGGCCACACATAGGTCGCCGGAAAGCCCCTCGCTTGTACCGCCGGCTGCCGGGTCATTTTCCTCGACCGCGTCCTTGTTCACAGCGAGCTCCGATTCCTAGCTCCATGAGTCCATAGTCATAGGCAGCGGTACAGTGGTGGGCTTGCCCGTGGATGATGAGAGGCCAAGGCCATCAGCACGTGCGTGAGGACTAAGTGGACAACCATCCACCAATGGTCCCTGCCTCTCCCAGCCGGTCCGGCACCACAGTTGTCGACCAGCCGCGCTGCGTGCCACACGAGTACACGAGCACGAATAACGCATGCATTCGCCAATTGGGGATGTACTACATCAGCGACTAGTTACCTAATATTTGCATATACCATTATGGCAAGAACATCTAATCATAAATCCAGCTGAAGCACCGGGGTTGCTAGCACCACGTTCACGTGGTCCATGCATACGGGGTGGTGGCCACTCTCACCGTCCGACACGGACTACACAGCTAGCGCAACAAGACCAGATATTTCTTTTGCTGTGAGCAAGTTGAGTAGGTACATGTCCAACCCGAGTGACGATCATTGACGTGCATTTGAAAGGGTCTTGTGTAATCTTAAAGGTACAATGAGTTTTGGGATTCACTATTCTGGACACCCAGCTGTGCTAGAGGAATATAGTGATTCGAACTGGATATCTGATATTGACCAAATCTACGCCTCTAGTGGGTATGTGTTTACTCTTGAAGGTGGCGTAGTGTCATGGAGGTCTTGCAAACAGACTATTTTGACAAAATCAACCATGGAAGCAGAACTTACTACTTTAGATATAGCTTCTGCAGAGGTAGAATGGCTGTGTGAGCTCTTGTTGGACTTGTCGGTGGTTGAAAAATCAATACCGGCTATCCTTATGAACTGTGATAATCAAACTATGATTACTAAAGTGAACACTCTAAGGATAATACGAAGTCAACAAGATACGTTAAAAGACGTTTGAAGACTGTTAGGAAGTTGAGAAACTCCAGAGAAATAGCTGTGGCCTATGTGCAAACAGACAAAAACCTGGCAGATCCCTTTACAAAAGGGCTATCATGGAATGTGATAGAAATTGCATCAAGGGAGATGGGTCTGAGACCCATGTGAGTTTACAGTAGTAGTAATCCAACCTTTTTGATCGGAGATCCCGTGACTAAGGATCTGGGAAGAACAAGCTATTTGTAAACTGAGGAGAGTAAACTATAACCCTCTCTATGTGAAGATGCAATACTCTCAAAGCAATGAGGAACTGTATGGTAGGTTGACGAATGTCTTAATGTGTTCTATTGGCTTTAACAAGCAAAAATGTTGTCCTGCAGAGTATTCTTGAAAGAACATACCTATATGAGCCCGACTATATAACATTGCAGTCTATGAGACTTGTGTGATCTCTAGTAAGCTCATGAAGAGACTAGGGAGTACGATGTATATGCTCCACCCACGGGAAAGGCTACTGATAGCCAGGTACTAGTTTGACTTTGAGTAAAACTTGTTCACACAAAACTTGCAATTCAAGGCATAGTCCATTGTTCAAGTTGTGGATGGGTATAACTTAAAGCTCTAGGCGGATGTTCAGCTGAGCGGTCTCTATTGAAACACTAGTATATAAACAATAGTGGGAGAAGGAAAATATCTATACTGGGTAGTTGAGATCTGGTGGGGGATTGTTAGAATTTATATGGATAGTTCTCCTAAATCCATATGAAGAAATTTTAATAAATCTCAAAGGCCCAATACTTGTGTTTTCTAATGGGCTTTAATGTTTAAGCCCATGAGTAGAGGTGAGAGGTACAACATCAATTAGTACCATATTGCTAGTTGATGTGGAAGTAGGGGGTTCTTATCCCTATATATTTGTACCAATCCTACTGAGAAAAGACTCACCAAAAACTATTATTGGGAGTTCTAGTTTGGAAAATCCAAATGTAGTAAATTAGTATTTTTCTCTTCTCGCTGCTGCGCTACCGTCGTAGTCTCTCCATCCCGGCATCTGCGTGCACCGACGTTCAGGAGAGCAGGTCTTCGGAACTCTCGTCCTTATGATCCTGCACCGGGAGAGAACGAATAAGGTTTTTGGGAAGCGCTCGTCGCGCGACTACTCCCGACTTTCACGACGGTCTTCCATCCAAGTCAGGCGATGCTACGTCGTGGCGTATTCGTCGTCAGCTGCTCCGAGCTCTTCCTTCACCACTCATCGACAACTTAATACCACCACCAGCGTCTCCCTCTGCATCATCTTCACCAGTGACACCATTTTCTTCTGCAAACAAAAGGTACACACCACGTGACCAATCTATTATTGTCGTTCGTCTACTATTTTGATCCTGATGATCTTAGCTATGTTGCTAGCTATATTGCTATTAATGTTGCATAATTTAACTAGTATGTTAGAGATCTACATACTAGTTTATGAGATTATCATGATTTGTATTCTGTTATTAATCTGGAAATTAATCAGGAAAATGCCTAATTATTCAACACAATTCAACAAAAACTATTTGTGAATTCAATAAACACTTTTAAAATTGCATATAGATCATTAATATAATAACTTTGAGTAACTTTGAATGGGTTGTTTTTTTATCTGGATCATGTGGAAGACGATTGACATCATAAACCAGTGGCGGTGGAGAAGACACCGAAGAGGGTGATGGCTGGGGAATAGGATTCACAATTTCTTCAATTACTTCCTATTGCTCTTGAGTTTCCTCTTATGCAAAGAATTTTAACTGAAGATGGGACAGGATTATTTCAAACAGCAGTAGTTGCTGACTTCTTGGCTATGTGTTTCTCAAAAAAAGAAAGCAATATCTCCACAACGAACCAATCTCTAATCTAGTGATGACTGATCTAGATCTCTCGGATATACAAATATTGATAAGAAATCGGATTTCAGAGATGAGGCAACAAACCTGACGGCCTTTGACTGCGCGCGACACGTCTAGAACGTAGGCTCGTAGTCGCCGCTGTGCGCGTGTGCGAGCACGCAGGATCGATCGACGTCGACGATTGGAAATTCGCCAGTTCAGGATCCGCGTCGATGTGCAAGATGACACTCTTAGGGTAGTCTAACGAAACAAGTAGTTCCTATAACATAGGATACTGCACTAAAAAAATATTGATTTTCAACCCATAGTTTTTATGAGTAATAATTATTTTCTTTTTCTCCTAACTCTATCTTCTTTCTCCAATAGAAGTGCGGCACGAGCCTCTTAGAAACTGGTGGTTTCTCCTCAATGGCGATTTTATGGTTTCTTGGTGCATTGAGTCAAGAGAAAACCTGATTTCTTCGTGAGGAAACAATTTCTAGGATTTTTGCTCTCTTTCTTCATTAATTACGTTGTCATGTCAGTGTTTTACCTACATGACAAATTATTTAATAAAGATAGAAACCATCATCAATACACTATTGGGACCTGTGGGACCGATGCGGCGCTGCCTTGATTAATTGATTCGATGGAAGTACTCGAGTCTTGAGCCGAGCCGGAGCAGAGACGTCGCGCATGCGGACTGCCGCGGTTTCCCGAAGGCCGAAACAGCGGAGTCAATATCGGTAATTTTTTTTCTTTTTTTTTACATATATATGCTATGTCTTTCGCCTGGGCCAGGGTATGCCGGAGACCACCCGACATATCCTGTAGGTCCGCCACCCCCGGTACACAGTTTACATTGACGTCCACTGCAACGAATTAGCCCTTGTTTAGTTTTAGGAATTTGGATTTTGAGGCTACTGTAGCACATTCGTTTTTATTTGGTAAATAGTGTTCAAACATGGACTAATTAGGCTCAAAACGTTCGTCTCGCAATTTTTCACCAAACTGTGCAATTAGTTTTTCTTTTCGTCTATATTTAATGCTCCATGCATGGACCGCAAACATTCGATGTGACAGGTACTGTAGCAACTTTTTGGAAGTTGGGGTGGAACTAAACAAGGGCTTACAGAGGTAGAGGTAGGGTTCGAAGCACGAGAAGAAGCCACTTTTGCAGCTCCGGTTCCTAACCTAAAAATGGCTCCACCTTTACTGTTCACTGAAAAAACATCTTCTCCTCTTGCGTACGGCTCTTCCATCCTATCTGCAAAAGCTACTACCGAAGCTTAAGCTAGAGTTATGCCAAACAGATCCTAGATATTCCATAACTTCGCATAAAAATATACAATTCTAATGTCTGATTAAAGTCGGCAATGTATTATTTATTGACGTGTCAGGGCTGGTCTGCCTGCACACATGATTATGATGGGAGACATTTTTTTAATTTTCCACACGACAACCATAGTCGGGGATTGTACTCGTATATGCGTACAAGTTAGGGACATTTATTTAGCCTACTAGATTGGAAACAAACTTCTCAAGATTTCCATTTACAGTTTGATTACGCCGTCGGCTAATGTAAGTTCTAATAAGAACAAATTTTGTTTTTAATCAGAAATCAAAATCAAAACATTATTCTAGAGATTAAAGAAGAAGAGATAGATCAAGGATCCAAAGACCCATAATGTTGCACTTATCTTTTTTTTATATATTTACGAGTGAAACAATAGAAAAAATAGGGAAGGTACTCGAACAGGGCGGGGATGGTGGAGAAAAAAGAGGAGACGCTACCCATGAGGTGTCCGGACACAGCTTCCACCCAACTTGTAAAGTTATCTGGTTCCACTCGTAACTCCCACTTAGCATGTAAAAGTTATTTAGTTCCACCCATAACAGAGGGGACAGCCCGCGCTCACGCCCTGTTGCATGCACAGGCGGGGACTGCCCGTGCCCCTACCACCATCTCCATCTGCTTTCCACGCACATGCATGATGACAGTGCAACACCAGATCTACTTTTGTAATGTCCAGATGAACACTTGCAATGTACGTCCGAAACAACTGAAACACTTGCAACAAACACCAGAAAAACACATGTGTAGCCATTGCAAAATATATGCAGCATCCAGATGAAACACTTGAAACAGTGCGCGGATGCAGAACAGGATTGAAGGGGGTTGGTCTCTTCTTCTTCCTCTCTCTCTCCCCATTTTTCTTCTTTCCTCCACCTCTTCTTCTCCCTCACCCTCCCCATATTTCTATTGATGCACCAGGTGTGTAGATCCGCCCCTGACTTGAAATATACGTTTGAAGCAACTAAAAACACTTAAAAACATACGATTGTAACCATGCATATATATACACGCAACATTTAGATCTACTTTTGCAACATCCTGATAAAACACTTGCAACATACGTCTAAAACAAATGAAACAGTCGGAACATACACTTGAAACATACATGTATAGCCTTTGCAACATGTGCAACATCTCGATCTATTTTTGCAACACCGATATAAAACACTTGCAACATACCTCTGAAACATTTGAAACACTTGAAAGATACTTTTGCAACACGCGCTTTCAGCATAATATCTCCTTGTTGTTTGGGAACGGAGGCTCGTCAATAGAGTTCACCGGTGTAGAGCTTGCCGGTGGCACGGAGCTCACCGTTCCAGTGGAGAAGGATGCAGCAAATCCGGTGGAGAAGGCTGCGGCGGGTCCATGCACTCTAGCTAGAAGGCCGCGGCGGGCGAGAGGCGTGGTGGAGAGGGAGGCGCGGTGGAGAGTATGGTCGCCGAGGCGACGCTGGTGTGCGGTGGCTCTGCGTGAGGTGAGTTTTTTTAAATGGTCGGGGCGAGTGCGAGTGGATGAGAAGATAAGAATTATCGTCGAGGATGGTCCTTGGGCTAGCATGGGCGGCCCATCAGGGTCCGCGCACGGACAGACGCCCTACACCCAGAATTACTAAAACTTTCAACGACAGATTACAGACAGTGGATGGCGGATAAAAGAACTTTCAGACCGGCCCGACCAAGCAGACGGAACGGAACAGAAAAAACATGTCAACAATATGGGGGAGGCTCGTTTCGTAACTACAAATGTTTCTAATTCCTGCCAAACGGGTCTGGTGACAAACGTTCGGTGTTCCCTGGTGGCCGAAGGACTAGGGATCCTAGTCGGTCAGTTGCCAACTTCACCTTCAGTTGGGCCGGTCAAGTTATCCCGAGCCTGATTCTATGTGTCGTAACCTCACCAAGTGTAAAGTGGGTCCCTAATTGCACCAACAGTCATGTTTCCTTAACTCTTCCAAATTGCATGTTGTCCTGACTTTTCTAGATATATAGTTTTTACTATATATATATAGACATAATATACTCCTGCCGTTCTAATTAAAATAAGTGTCGCTATTGTATCAGTGTTGGTCAAACTCTTTTTAGTTTGACTGGGTTTGTAAAAAATATTAGCAACATTTATATCTTCAAGTAAGTTTATTATGAAAATAGACTGACCTGTTTTTTATGGTTTGATTTTTGTGATGAAAGATAGCTCTACCATAGCGACATTTGTATCAAACCATTTGTCGGGTACCATAAAACGGGGTACCCCGAGCGTACACCAAAAGGGGCACTTAAATCCCATCAACGACAAAGTTAGAGGGTAAGCCATGAGCTCATCACCAGCCCCGTCCGAGCCCACCCGGCTCTCCGCATCGCCTCAGGCCTCTCACGGGAGGTCTCGGCGTCCTGACGCAATTTCCGCCTCGCGCGAGACCTCTCACGGAAGGCCTCGACAAGGAGTCTAATCTCCGTCTCGCGCGAGGCCTTATTCTCCATATCGCTCGAGGCCGGCTTGTCCATAGCCCGTCGCCCCCGCCTCGACCGGTCTTCCCGACAGCACGTCATGTCCCATTAATACGTCTAACCACTCCCGTAATCTCAGCCGGACGACGGCTCGACATCGCGGAATGGCCGACGGGACATGAGGTCGCATCAGCGCCATACTGGCTAAGACAGGGCACGACGGGAATTACCGGCCACTGTATTCTGACGCTGTGCCCACGATCAGCGCCCACACTACACTGTGCCCCGCGATCCCCGCCTCGAAAACAACACGACATGGGCAGCCTGGCCCGGGTCATCATCGCCTCCGAACCAGCACACCAGATCCACCGCTCCCTCCGGGTCTCGTCACTCTGCACCAGGGTCTCGGCAATCTCGGGATTCACGTTTGCCGAGACCCCCACCGCGATTCGGCCTCGGCACCGACCGAGCCTCGGCCTCGCGCATAGTCAATCCACAGCGACCCGCACGTTGACCGCCGCACCCGCTCCGAGGCAGCCCTGGAGCTCCCATGACGCACAGGATCGGATGTGACTAGCACGCCGCCCCAGTGCTCCAAGGACGGACCGCTCCGACGACAACTCCGCCACAGGAACAGGCTATAGGGCTCGAACACGCCGCCTCTGTTCGCACGACGCCGTATAGTTAGCACATGTACTGCCCTCGTCCTCCCTTCAAACTATAAAAGGAAAGGACTTGGTCTATTTCTAGAGGGAGGTAGGTTCTCACGAAGAGCAACACTCTGTAACGCGCACACTTCCCTGCCGCTTGAGAGCAACGTCTCAAGCAGCCCACATCACTCCCCGCCGAGACCTAGGACTGGCTCCCTCTCTCACCTAGCTTGTAACCCCCTACTACAAGCACTTCGGTGCAAGGAATACAAGATCAACCTCTCAGACTGGACGTAGGGCCCGAATTGCCCGAACCAGTATAAACCTTGTGTCTCTTTGCATCACCATCCGGAATCGGGAACACGTAGAACAAATTCACTAGTTAGTTGAGGACCCCCCCAGTCCAAAACACCGACAGTTGGCGCGCCAGGTAGGGGCCTCTGCGTGTCAATTTCATCATCCCAACAAGTTCCGGATGGCAGACCCCGTAGGACCGCTGCGTCTCGGCACGGTGGTCTGGTTTGGGAGCCTAGAGTTCATGTCTCTAGGGCACGAGTACGACATGGTACTTCTCACACCCCGAGCCCCGCCTGCCGCCGACGACATCATGCATCGGCGGCCCAGGCGCAGGCGACGCCTAGGCGGCCGTTCTCGCCGCGCTCGCCAGGCACGATGCGAGCAGGGTCACCCCGATGCCACGCAAACCCAGGACGACTCGCCGCTCTCCGTCGGCATCCCATGACCAGCTGTTGGCGCAGGGTCCCTGGTTGGGGATCTGTCTAGCCTGAGCCTGGACAAGGGAAAAACGCTGGTGGCACCCGGCGACGCCCCGACATCAAGCTCTGCTCCACCACTCCCTGAGGAGCCAACTCCGGCAGAACAGAGCCCGACGACGGCACTATCTCCATATCCCTTCGGGTTGAGAAATGTCGCCGCATCTTATGCTTATGCCTACGCTTCCGCTCATGCGGACCTCTCGGAGCGCCGCCAGCGCTTCGCTCTCAACTTCGACACCACCGCGTCGACCCACACCCACGCCGACTCCTCGGAGGAGGACGAGGCATGGGCTGGAGTGGATTTCTCCGACCTCCATGACCGCGAAACCATGCGCCGCTTCCTGGCCGCTAGTGACTATTGCTTTGGCTACTCCGATTCCGACGGTGAAAGTACTTACGATCCCACTCGTGAGTGCTTCCACGTCGGACTTGGGATGCCAAGCACGGGCGATGAGGACGAGGGGGCAGACAACCGCACTCCGCTTCATCAGGGAACGGGCGATGCTACGCCTTCACGCATTGTCCCACCGGCAGCACGGAACGAGAACCTTGCCCTCGGACAATTCCGACGCCCGGACCTAGAACAACTCCGCGAGCTTCAGGCCAAGGTCGAGCAAGATCGACTTCTTCTACAATAGCTCCGAAGCACTCTCGAGCAGGAGCAGCAAGGCCGCGGTGACGGCGGAGGAGCCCGGCGATGGGCTCACGACGTGCACCATCGCATCAACGACGACGAAGGGGACGATCGTCCCCCAATCTTCAATCGCGCTAGCCAGAATGTCGCGACTGCGGCAATGCTAGTGTGCGCGATGCCCGAGCCCTCCACCACGGAAGGACGACGGGTTCGCGGCGAGCTCCGGGATCTCCTCGAGACTACCGCGGTGCAGCAGGCCGAGAGTTCCGCCTCCAGGCGGCGTGGTGCCGTCTCGGACCTCCCCTCAGCACCGCATCGGCAGGATAGGGAGGCCTCGGTTTGTTCCGAGCCTGCTCGGGTGCCGACCATCAACAGGGCCCCCCCCGGTCCATGACCGCCTCGACAACCGACATGAGGCCCAGGGCGACCACAAGGTGATCGGCTGGCGACGGCACCACGACGGGGAGGGGCCCGCTCGAGGCTGCCATCCGCATCGAGGCGGCCGATATGACAGTGAGGAAGACCGTAGTCCTTCTCCTAAACCACCTGGCCCTCAAGTCTTCAGTAGAGCCATCCGCAATGCTCTATTTCCAGCCCGGTTCCGCCAGCCAGCCAACCTCACCAAGTATAGCGGTGAGACCAACCCCGAGCTCTGGCTTGCCGATTACCGCCTGGCTTGTCAGCTAGGCGGCGCCGACGATGACTGGCTCATCATCCGCAACCTTCCCTTGCTCTTATCAGACTCAGCGCGAGCCTGGCTCGAGCACCTTCCTCCCTCTCAGATCCACAACTGGCGCGACATGGTTCGGATCTTCGTCGAGAATTTCTAGGGCACATACGTGTGCCCTGGAAACTCCTGGGACCTTAAGAGTTGTTGCCAGAAACCAGACGAGTCTCTCCAAGACTTCATCCGGTGCTTCTCTAAACAGTGCACCGAGTTGCCCAGTGTCGGCGACTCAGAGATCATCCAGGCTTTTCTCTCTGGCACCACCTGTCGAGATTTGGTCCGAGAATTAGGCCGGAACGTACCGCGCCTCGGCCACCGCGCTCCTCGACATCGCCACCAACTTCGCCTCAGGCGAGGAGGCTGTGGGGGCCATCTTCCCCATGGATGACGCCAAGGGGAAGCGGAGGGATGAGGCCCCCCCGAGGCCTCGGTTCCCCGCCTCCCAAAAGGAAGAAGAAGGATCGCCAGGGGAAGCGGGCCGTCCTCGAGGCTGATATGGTCGCGGCCCGCAGAACGCAAGAATCCCCGAGGCCCCAGGGGCCCCAGACCTTTCGACGACATGCTTAAGAAACCCTGCCCTTACCACCAAGGCCCAGTCAAGCACGCCCTTGAGGATTGTTCCATGCTGCGGCATTACTACGCCAGGCTCGGGCTCCCCGACAACGATGCCAAGCAGAAGGGCGCCGGCGACCGGGACGATGACAAGGACGATGGGTTCCCCGAGGTACACAACGCCTTCATGATCTTCGGTGGACCCTCGGCGTGCCTTATGGCGCGACAGCGAAAGAGGGAACGCCAAGAGGTCTTCTCAGTCAAGGTGGCCACTCCCCGGTACCTTGACTGGTCTCGGGAGGCGATCACCTTTGATCGAGATGACCACCCCGACCATGTTCCAAATCCCGGGCAGTACCCACTTGTTGTCGACCCGATCATCGGCAACACCCGACTCTCCAAGGTGTTGATGGATGGAGGCATCGGCCTCAATATCGTATACGCCAACACCCTGGAGCTCTTGGAGATCAACCGATCGAGGCTCCAAGGCGACGCCGCACCCTTCCACGGCATTGTGCCAGGGAAACACATGCGACCCCTCGAGCGCATCGACCTTCCCGTCTGCTTCGGCACCCCCTCCAACTACCGCAAGGAGGTCCTTACCTTCGAGGTGGTCGGGTTCGTGGGAACCTACCACGCCATCCTGGGGCGGCCATGCTACGCCAAGTTCATGGCAGTCCCCAACTATACCTACCTCAAGCTCAAGATGCCAGGCCCTAGTGGTATCATCACGATTGAGTCCACGTACGAACACGCATACGACTGCGACATCGAGTGCATCGAGTACGCCGAGGCTCTCGCCGAGGCTGAAAACCTCATCGCCAACCTCGACCAACTCAGTGGCGAGGCGCCTGACTCCAAGCATCGCGCAGGGGCGTTCGAGCCCGCGGAGGCCATCAAGCTCGTCCCGGTCGACCCCGCCTGCCCCGACGACCGGGCGCTGAGGATCAGCGCCACCCTCGACATCAAATAGGAAGCCGTGCTCGTCGACATCCTCCGTGTGAATGCCGACATATTCGCATGGAGTCCCTCGGACATGCCGGGCATACTGAGGGAGGTCGTCGAGCACGCCTTGGACATCCGGGCCGGCTCTAGACCGGTGAAGCAACGCCTGTGCCGCTTCGACGAGGAAAAGCGTAGGGCCATCGGTGAGGAGGTGCAGAAACTCTTGGCGGCCGGGTTCATCAAGGAAGTGTCCCACCCAGAGTGGTTGGCTAACCATGTATTAGTTAGGAAGAAAAATGGGAAATGGAGGATGTGTGTAGACTACACCAGTTTGAACAAAGCCTGTCCAAAAGTCCCCTTCCTGTTACCTCGAATCGATCAGATCGTTGACTCCACTGCAGGGTGCGAGACCCTGTCTTTCCTCGATGCATATTCTGGTTACCATCAAATCAAGATGAAAGAGTCCGACCAGCTTGCGACTTCTTTCATCACCCCATTCGGCATGTACTGCTACGTGACAATGCCTTTTGGCCTCAGAAACGCAGGGGCCACGTACCAGCGGTGCATGACCTAGGTCTTTGGCGACCACATTGGGTGGACCGTCGAGGCCTATGTGGATGACATCGTGGTCAAGACCAGAAAGGCCGAGGATCTCGTCAACGACTTGAGGATAGCCTTCAAATGCCTTAGAGAGAAGGGCATCAAGCTCAATCCCGAGAAGTGTGTGTTCGGGGTCCCCCGAGGCATGCTCTTGGGATTCATAGTCTCGGAACGCGGCATCGAAGCCAACCCAGAGAAGATCTCGGCCATAACCAGCATAGGACCAATTAGAGACCTCAAGGGAGTACAGAGGGTCATGGGATGCCTTGCGGCCCTGAACCGCTTCATCTCGCGCCTCGGCGAGAAGGGCTTGCCCCTGTATCGACTCTTGAGAAAATCCGAGCGTTTCTCTTGGACACCCGAGGCCGAAGAAGCCCTCAATAGACTCAAAGCGCTGCTCACAAATCCTCCCGCCCTGGTACCCCCGACCAGGGACGAGGCCCTCTTACTCTACGTCGCCGCAACGACCCAAGTGGTCAGCGCTGCCGTAGTAGTAGAAAGGCAGGAAGAGGGGCATGCTCTACCCACCCAACGACCTGTTTACTTCATCAGCAAAGTGCTCTCTGAGACCAAAACACGTTACCCCCACATCCAGAAGCTGGTCTACGTCGTAGTCCTGGCCCGGCGCAAGCTACGTCACTACTTCGAGTCTCACCCAGTGACTGTGGTATTGTCTTTCCCTTTAGGAGAGATAGTACATAACCGGGAGGCCTCAGGCAGGATAGCCAAGTGGGCCATCGAGCTCATGGGGGAAGCCTTGACTTTTGCGCCTCGGAAAGCAATTAAGTCT
Source organism: Miscanthus floridulus (assembly GCF_019320115.1). Classification (NCBI taxonomy): domain Eukaryota; kingdom Viridiplantae; phylum Streptophyta; class Magnoliopsida; order Poales; family Poaceae; genus Miscanthus; species Miscanthus floridulus. The sequence continues at coordinate 82,287,626 of NC_089595.1, read as the reverse complement.
CAGGTCTTGGCCGATTTTGTGGCTGAGTGGACCGACACCCAACTACCACCTGCTCAAGTCCAGATAGAATGCTGGACCATGTACTTCGACGGGTCTCTGATGAAGACCGGAGCAGGCGCAGGTCTCCTCTTCGTCTCGCCCCTCGGAGTACACATGCGCTACATGGTGCGGCTCCACTTCGCCGCCTCCAACAACGTGGCCGAGTATGAGGCCCTTGTCAATGGCTTGCAAGTCGCCATCAAACTTGGGGTACGGTGTCTCGACGTCCGGGGCGACTCGCAGCTCGTCATCGATCAGGTCATGAAGGAGTCAAATTGCCTCGACCCCAAAATGGAGGCTTACTGCAAGTTGGTGCGTCGCCTAGAAGACAAGTTCGACGGTCTCGAACTAAACCACATCGCGCGGAAGTACAACGAGGCCGTCGATGAACTGGCAAAGATGGCCTCGGCACGGGCTCTGGTCCCCCGAACGTCTTTGCTAGGGACCTCCATAAACCCTCCATTGACTACACCTCGGTAACAGAGGAGGGCCCACCTGTCGAACCCACGACGGGGCTCGACGCCCCCTCTGCTGCTGAAACTCTCTCGACCAAGCCCGAGGTCATGGAAATCAACACTGAAGCCCCCCAGACCGATCAAGATGCGGATTGGCGAATCCCATTCCTTGATTGGCTTAATCGGGGGGAGCTTCCTAGTGACAGGACCAAAGCCCGACGGCTTGCGCGCCAAGCCAAGTCTTATGTCCTCTGCAATGACGAATTGTACAAGCGAAGTCCCTCCGGTGTCCTTCAACGATGCATCACCGTCGAGGCAGGCCAAGCCCTGCTTCGGGACTTGCACGCAGGGGCCTGCGGACACCATGTGGCGCCTCGGACGCTCGTGGGAAACACTTTCCGCCAAGGGTTCTACTGGCCGACGGCGGTCACCGATGCCACCAAGCTAGTACGGTCCTACGAAGGATGCCAGTACTACGCTCGGCAGACGCATCTCCTGGCCCTGGCCCTCCAAACCATCCCCATCACATGGCCGTTCGCCGTGTGGGGGCTCAACATGGTCGGGCCTCTGCAAAAGGCCCCCGGGGGCTACACCCATCTACTGGTATCAACCGACAAGTTCTCCAAATGGATCAAGGCTCGTCCGATCAATCGAATCAAATCCAAGCAAGCGGTGCTGTTCTTCACCGACATTATCCACAGGTTTGGGGTTCCTAACACCATCATCACCGACAATGGGACACAGTTCACCGGCAAAAAATTCTTGACGTTTTGCGACGACCACCACATCCGTGTGGCCTGGTCGGGTGTAGGACACCCAAGGACCAACGGCCAAGTAGAACGTGCCAACGGCATGATCCTACAAGGCCTCAAGCCAAGAATTTACAACCGGTTGAAGAAGTTTGGCAAGAAATGGCTCGTTGAACTCCCATCGGTCATCTGGAGCCCGAGGAACACTCCAAGCCAAGCCACATGGTTCACGCCTTTCTTCCTGGTCTATGGGGCCGAGGCCATCCTCCCCACTGACTTGGAATATGGTTCCCCAAGGCTACAAGCCTATAACGAACAAAGTAACCGCACCACCCGAGAGGACGCCCTCAACCAATTGGAGGAAGCCCGAGACGTCGCACTGCTGCACTCGGCTAAATACCAGCAGACCCTACGGCGCTATCAGGCCCGACGTATCCGAGGCCAAGACTTGAAGGTAGGCGACCTGGTGTTGAGGCTAGCACAGAGCAACAAGGGCCGCCACAAGCTAACCCCGCCATGGGAAGGACCGTACATCATCGCCCAAGTACTGAATCCTGGGACCTACAAGCTAGCCAACGAGAAGGGTGAAATCTTCACCAACGCTTGGAACATAGAACAACTACGTCGCTTTTATCCTTAAAATTGCAAGCATTGTATATATTGTTTCTCGAATACAATTGAAACCCGTTTTTAGTTGTTCTAATTTCTCGAGAAGTTCCCTGAGCCTATTGTTGGTCTCGGCAATACGATTACACTGCAAGGGAGACTCAGCTCTGCCTCCGCAGAACCAAATCTCCCTCGGGGGCTAGAGGGGGGATTCCCCCTAAAGTCCCACACGCCATTTTTAGTCGTCTTTCGAAAAAATTCCTACGCCAAACCCTCTAGCACGCTCTGACGAATCGGTTGCGGAAAACCCAAGGACCAAAAGCCCGACTCAGGGCCAGAAGGCCGGTTGAGTCATGAGACAGCCTAAGCCTCCGGGCTACGGCGCTCCCTCACCACCTTTCGCCCAGGGGACGGCTTAGGCTCCAAAGAGGTTTTTTGCAAAGAAATCAGATCGGAGACAACAAGAGGGCAGAGGCTCGGAAATACAAGACAAACGATTAAAGAAACAAGAGTACTTTAAAAAAGAAAGGCCTCGATGGCCACAAGCATCACGACACAAATCTAATTCCTACTCTATTTACATGGCCACTTGGGCCCAGGTCAAGGCTCAGCACCTCCGGCATCGGCAGACGGCGGGGGAGGGACCACCTCCCCTTCAAACAACATTGCCAGCGCGGTGCCGGGGCCTTCCGCCGCCTCCAACAGCTTCGTCACCACCTCGTCGGCCTCGTCGTCATCATCGGGCAAGACGTAGCCATCGCTGATGGCTTGAAGGTCAACACCAATGTAGTGCGAGGCGATGACGGCCAGTGCGCGCTTGACGCCCATGTGCAGCGCTCCTCGGAGCCGCTCACGCACTTGACCGCTCAGTGCAGTTAGACGGCTCCCAAGGGAGCTGCCTGACTGAACCCCCTCGACCGCCAGGGCATCATAGGTGGCATGGGCGGCACTCTTCAGCGCCTCGTGCTCCCCGATCTCGGTCTCGAGCACCGTCTGCACCGCGCTGGAAGCCTCAGCTGCCCGAGTAACCTCCGCCTCTGACTCTGCACCATGGAAAATGGAATGAGGTTGAGCGAGGGAAAAAACAACCTAAATTAGGGGCGGAAGCCTACGGAACTCACCCTTGGCCTTCTGCTCCTAGCGTCGGGTCTCGACCTGATAGGCCTCAGCTTTCTCCTTTCAGCGCAGGGCCTCGGCCCGAGAAGCCTCAGCCTTCTCCTTCAGGCGCTGGGCCTCGACCCGAGAAGCCTCGGCTACCCTGGAAGCTTCACTCCCCAGCTCTGCGTCACACAAGGAAGTTAGGGAACGAACATAAGGAAAAGAAAATAAAACAAGGGGACTAGGACTCACCCTCGGTCGTCCCCCTCCAAACCACAGCCTCGGTTCGCGAGGCCTCAGCTGCTGCAAGGGCCTCATCCAAAGCACCTTTTGTCAGCTGGTGCGCACTCTGTTCCGCCCCTAGCTGCCTAGCAAGAGCCATGGCTAAGGCCATAGCTTCCACGGCCCGAGCCCTGAAGGCATCCTGATCACTGGCCGCGCGGGTGAGCTCCTCCTCCAACTCCTTGACCCACGCTGCCAGAGGGGCGAGCTGCTCCTGGGCCGTGGCCGCCTTGACCTTCACATCGGCACAACGAAGGCAGATGTCCTCCACCTCTGCGCTCCGCGCCGATAGGAGCTCGTTGGCGCCGGCAAGAAGGCCCTTCTGCCACTGAAGCTGGTCCTAGACATCCCTCTCCCGACAGAGGAAGACCGACTTCCCAAGAGATCGGGTCTCAAGCTCCTGGGGGAAATAGAAGAGGGGTCAATCCCTACAGAGAAAGCTCAAAAAAAGACCACCGCATGGGAAAAGAAAGCATGAACCTGGGCGACTCCGGGCAAATCGTTGGCCACCACGGACAGCGTCGTCCGTAGAGACCGCTCTACAAGCTGGCGGTACTGCTCAAACGTGTCCCAGCGACCGCCCTCGGCCGCGTCCTCGAGGGCAAATAGAGGCCCTGCCTCAGGATCATCCCGGCTTTGCCACAGGACACGTGGGTGGTTCCACCCGTGAGGTTCGGGTCGCACCCACGCGAGGGCTGAGCTTCCCTCGCCCAGAGTTGGAACCGGCTGTTCCACGACACTGACCGCCTCGGCGCCGGCCATCTCTTGCGCCCGGGAAGTATCGTCGGAGGAGATCGGAAGAATCTCCACCTCCCGGGTGCTCTCTCGCAACGGCGGCGGGCCCTGAACCAAGGGTGCCACAAAGGCCTTCTCCGCCTTCATCTCCATTTCCTAGGCTGGCAGCCCTGCCATGATCGCGTCAGCGTCGGTGGTCCCGGGGGCTCCGGCCTCTGCCATCGTGGCCTCGGTGGTCCTGGGGGCTCCGGCCTCTGCCATCGTGGCCTCGGCGGTCTCGGGGGCTTCGGCCTCCGCCATCGTGGCCTCGGCGGTCGCGAGGGCCCCGGTGCCCGCCGCAGCGGCCTCGATGGTCCCGGGCACCGCAGTCTCCATCGCCTCGGCCTGCGAAACCCCGGGGACCTCGGTCCCGGTGGTCTCGGCGGCCAAGGGAACCTCGGCCGCATCCGACCCACGAGCCTCGCCATCGCGGGGTGGAGGTGCTACCTCCCCTTCCTGTGTCAGGGCCGCCTCGGCAGCCCCTCCTGGAGGGGCCGGCTCCTTTGGGTCGGCCCTCGCCGACACCATGCCACGATGCAGGGCGGCTTGCGCCTCCACCACCCAGTGGGCGGTGGAGCCGGGGTTAACCTTGAGCGCTTTGAGGGGCGCTAAGGTAGGCACCTCCGCAGGCCGCTTCCGGCTAAGGACAAGACGATCATAGGGTCAGTACAAGACAAAAGAACAAACGAAAGGCACTGTGACCCCACCAAAAATACACCTACCTCGAGCGAGGCGGCAACCGCTTCGCCACGGTGACCCTCATCCGCAAAGGCGGCGGCGGCGGCATCGCCTCCGTGTCCATCGGTGCTGGTTGGTCCTCAACGGACCCCGGCGCCCTCTCGGTTCTCTGCGGGGGCGGTTGCGTCGCCTCCGCCGCCACTTGTCCCACCGCCACCGCCGAGCCCACCGGGCTAACGGCGCGTTTGCCCAACGTCCGCGCCTCGGGCGTGTCAGCCTCGGCCCCGGAGCGAGCAATTGCTGACCCCGGGTCCGCTCGTCCTCCTCCCGGGAGTGCCGGGCTGCTTGCCAACGCCCCGGGCACCACCTCCACTACGTCAGGGAGATGGTCTAGGGGACCTCGCCCCACCTCGCCCTCGTCATCCCCGTCCGAGGCCTCCGTCGATAGCGATGGCGACGGGGATTCCTCCAATAGGAGACCATCCTTCCTTTGTTGACGGCGACGCTTGTCCAGCTCCTCGCACACGAGGATCTTCTTCGTGCGCTTTGCCGCCTTGGCGTCTTTCCATTTTTTCTACGCATCGGCATGCGCCCGGTTGATCGGCCGCCGCCTCGCTTCCTCGGGAACGGGCGGCGGAGAGGAGCGCACATCCCTCATCCCCTGCAGGAACGGCGAACGCGCATAAGGAAACAAGAAGTAAGGAGAAACGGAGGAGGCTCGGGGGCTACAGCGGCGCACGACTTACCAGCGAGAGGAACCCCCGTGACGGTCGCATCGCGATGGGGGTCAAGTTGCCGCCCCTCAACTTCACCTCTACCGTCTCCCCCACCCGACGAAGAATTTCCTCGTCGGAAAGGGCGGAGGAGGACATCCGGATGCCCTTAATGGGCTCACCCGGCCTCATCTCGAACAGCCGCCGCCGCCGAGCCATCAGCGGCAGCACCCTCCAGCGGTGGAAGGCAGCCACAACCACAGCTGCGGTAAGGCCATGGCCCTGTAGCCTCTCCAGCCCCTCTAGAAGTGACTACAGCTTGGGCTGGTCGTCCCTCGGGACGCCGTACTTCCACCTCTCCGGGCAGCTCCCCACAATCCGCCCAGTGTAGGGGGGAAGTCCTCTGTCGTCGTTGCGAAGGTAGAACCAGCTCGTGTACCATCGGCGATTGGATGACGCGAGCTGGGCCGGGATGTAGAGGTGCTGGCGGTCTTGGCGCACTTGGAGAGTGCAGCCGCCGGCCCTCGTCGCTTTCCTCGTGCCCGACGTGCCCGTCGGCTTAGTGGTGTGCCCCGCCCGGAAGAGATGGAGCCACAACTCCCAATGGGGAGCAATCCCCAAGTACCCCTCACAGACGGCAACGAAGATAGCCGCCTGTGCGATGGAGTTGGGGTTGAAGTTGTGGAGCTCCACACCATAGTAGTGCGGGAGCGCCCGCATGAACCGATCCGCCGGGACACCGAGGCCGCACTTGTGAAAGGAGACAAAGCTCACAACGTAACCGTCGTGGGGCCTCGGCTCCGGCTCGCCCAACGGAGCGATCCACTCCGGCCTATTGGGGTCCATCACCAGATGAAGGAGTCTGCCGTCGATGAGCGACTGAAGCATCTCCTCGGTGACGTCCGACGGATCCCAGGGGTCCGCCTTGATGACAATGATGTCGCCGGGCATGGATGCGGTGGAGGGATCGAATGGGGCGGTGAGTTCTTCTCTCTCTCTCTCTCTCGCTCTTTCTCGCTTTCTCCCTAGCTCGCTCTTCTCCCTTCTTCTTCTCGGCACCCGCTGCTCTAGCGATGGCTCAAGGAAGGCAGAGCTAATGCAGGCAAGGTAAGGTGAGGAGGGGCGAGACTCTTTGAGTATTTATGCAGGGTGAAGGCGAAACGGTCGGGTGATGAAATCGGGGAAGTTTCCCCTCGATCCGGCGTGGTTAACCACGATCCGATTTTGCCGCCCACGCGCCCACTTCTTTCTCATTAATTGCGGGAACAGTTACGTTCCATCCACCACGTCGCGCTCGGCCACTACGGCAGCAAGCGTCATTTCGCCTCCCTAGGAAACCGCCTCAAAAGGCGCGCCATCCGTTGCCGAGCTGATGGGGATGATTTTCCCCCTGCCGTATTCCTTTCAGATGAAGGAACCGGGCTCTGAGCCTATTATGATCCAGGGGTTCGAAGGCTGGGCCCCTAGGGGTTTTGACAGCTGCCCCAGGACAACAAAGTCAGGGACAACCACGGGCGAGCCTATACGGGGCTGAGGCCCAAGCAAGCGAAACACTTGGGACGCCCTAAGTCGTGTCCGAGACCGGCAGGGAAGTCTCCGAATGGGATCCCACCGTAGGGAGGCACCGAGGCCCAGCGAACGGCCTCGGCACCCACTAGAGAAACCCTCTGGTACTCTTGGAGTGCGTCTCTGGACCGCTAGCCATCCCCTAGCGAACGGGGCATAGGCCTCCACTCGGACTCACCCTATAACAGCTCACCAGAAGTGCCAACGCTCGTGCCCACCGAGGGTAGCCTGGCACATTCCACCCCTCCTTTGAGCGAAAAGAAAGTGTGAGGGTCGTACAAAAAAGCCAGGGGAACCCCCGACGGACCTCTCATCCCGTGCAGAGGCTAGGGGGCTCTTCCTGCAATCTTGCCGAGACCAAGCGACCCCGGTTCGCACTCGAGGGAGCACGGCAAAACAACCCCTCCTTCCGAGCGAAAAGGAAGCGTGAGGGTCGTACAAAAAGCCAGGGGAGCTCCTGACGGCCCTCTTGCTCCGTGCGGAGGCTAGGGAGCCCTTCCTGCAACCTCGCCGAGACCCCGCGACCAAGGCTCGCGCCCAAAGGGGCCTTGGCAAACAAACCCTCAAGCGCGAGGGGCGTATAAAAAGCCAGGGGAGCTCCTGACGGCCCTCTCACTCCGTGCAGAGGCTAGGAGGCTCTTCCTACAACCCTGTCGAGACCCAGCGGCTCCGGCTCGCACCCAAATGGGCTCGGCAAACAAACCCTCCGTCCGAACGAAAAGGATATGTGAGGGTCGAATAAAAAGGCCAGGGGACCCCTGACCGCCCTCTTGCTCTAGGCGGAGGCTTGGGGGCTCCTCCTGCACCCAAGACAAAGACAAACGATCTAAGTCCGTGCTAGAAGTTTCGTTACAAATGCGATGAAGTGCACCGAGCCCGTTACGGTCCAGGGGTTCGAAGGCTGGGCCCCCTGAGGTTTCGACAGCCGCCCCAGGGCAACAGAGTCAGGGACGACTTTGGGGCAAGCCTACGAATGGCCGAGGCCTGAGCGAACAGTCACTCGGGGCGTCCCAAGTCGTGTCCGAGACCGGCAGGGAAGTCTCCGAATGGGATCCCACCGTAGGGAGGTACCGAGCCACCGAGGCCCAGCGAACGGCCTCGGCACCCACTAGAGAAACCCTCTGGTACTCTTGGAGTGCGTCTCTGGACCGCTAGCCGTCCCCTAGCGAACGGGGCACGGGCCTCCACTCGGACTTACCCGATAACAGCTCACCAGAAGTGTCAACGCTCGTGCCCACCGAGGGTAGCCTGGCACATTCCACCCCTCCTTCCGAGCGAAAAGGAAGCGTGAGGGTCATACAAAAAGCCAGGGGAACCCCTGACGGACCTCTTGCTCTGTGCGGAGGCTAGGGGGCTCTTTCTGCGACCTTGCCGAGACCCCCACGACCCGAACTCGTACTTGTGGGCTCGGCAAATACGATAAAAACTCCTCACTCGAACACGAAAACAAAAAAAAGCCCCTAGAGGAGTAACTCCACTCCTCCAGGGCCTCGGGGGCTACACCCGCGCGGGTGCGCTCGCGCGCACCCACCGAAACCTCAAGAAGCAAAGCACAACCCCTACGGGAGCGACTGTAAGCCAAGTCTCGATAAACCCTCAGGGAGAGTGCACTCACTCCCCCTGAGGCTCGGGGGCTACTGTCGGGTACCATAAAACGGGGTACCCCGAGCGTACACCAAAAGGGGCACTTAAATCCCATCAACGACAAAGTTAGAGGGTAAGCCATGAGCTCATCACCAGCCCCGTCCGAGCCCACCCGGCTCTCCGCATCGCCTCAGGCCTCTCACGGGAGGTCTCGGCGTCCTGACGCAATTTTCGCCTCGCACGAGGCCTCTCATGAAAGGCCTCGGCAAGGAGTCTAATCTCCGTCTCGCGCGAGGCCTTATTCTCCGTATCGCTCGAGGCCGGCTTGTCCATAGCCCGTCGCCCCCGCCTCGACCGGTCTTTCCGACAGCACGTCATGTCCCATTAATACGTCTAACCACTCCCGCAATCTCAGCTGGACGACGGCTCGACATCGCGGAATGGCCGACGGGACATGAGGTCGCATCAGCGCCATACTGGCTAAGACAGGGCACGGCGGGGATTACCGGCCACTGTATTCTGACGCTGTGCCCACGATCAGCGCCCACACTACACTGTGCCCCGCGATCCCCGCCTCGAAAACAACACGACATGGGCAGCCTGGCCCAGGTCATCATCGCCTCCGAACCAGCATACCAGATCCACCGCTCCCTCCGGGCCTCGGCACTCTGCACCAGGGTCTCGGCAATCTCAGGACGCGCACAGTCAATCCACAGCGACCCGCACGCTGACCGCCGCACCCGCTCCGAGGCAGCCCTGGAGCTCCCATGACGCACAGGATCGGATGTGACCAGCACGCCGCCCCAGTGCTCCAAGGACGGACCGCTCCGACGACAACTCCGCCACAGGAACAGGCTACAGGGCTCGGACACGCCGCCTCTGTTCGCACGACGCCGTATAGTTAGCACATGTACTGCCCTCGTCCTCCCTTCAAACTATAAAAGGAAAGGACTTGGGCTATTTCTAGGGGGAGGTAGGTTCTCACGAAGAGCAACACTCTGTAACGCGCACACTTCCCTGCCGCTTGAGAGCAACGTCTCAAGCAGCACACATCACTCCTCGCCGAGACCTGGGACTGGCTCCCTCTCTCACCTAGGTTGTAACCCCCTACTACAAGCACTTCGGTGCAAGGAATACAAGATCAACCTCTCAGACTGGACGTAGGGCCCGAATTGGCCGAACCAGTATAAACCTTGTGTCTCTTTGCATCACCATCCGGAATTGGGAGCACGTAGAACAAATTCACTAGTTGGTTGAGGACCCCCGGTCCGAAACACCGACACCATTTGTGCAAGGTATGTAAAAAAATATTAGCAACATTTGTATCAAACCATAATAAACAGGCAGAGCTATATCTTTCATCCCAAACATTTGTGCCTATAGACAATTAATTGACCACCAGCAGGTACATAGATCTCACAGATGGTTGTGGACATCTGCATGCCAAAATAAAAGACCATTCTCCTTTTGGCTAGTCTTAAATGACAGATTGAGTACAAGAGCTGTATTAGAATGTAAAGGCATGCAGCTTGATGACTATTGTGTTTCTGCACCCTGAACATTGAAGAAGATTTGTTTCATATGCTCTTTCACCGCCCTTTTGCAATGGCATGTTGCTTCAGCCTGAACATTATTCTACCTTATTCTGATGACATTTCAGTCATTTTGGAAAGCATCCAGGATCAACTAAGGCTACCTTTCTTCATGGAGATTATTGTCACAATGTGTTGGGCTATTTGGATTATGAGAAATGACACCATCTTAAGAAATCTAGCACACTCGGTGGCTAAGTGTTTTCAGAAATGAATTTGCTCTAGTTAATCTAAGAGCAAAAGCACACTCAGCGGTCTTCAGCGCCACTGCTCTAACTTTTTTGTGCCCTCCATGCCACTGCCGTCAGTTTAGGCTCTAACGCCGTCAAACTACAGGTGTGAAAAGTCGAAAATACCCTTAAGTCTAAATAAGGCCATTATTATTTTTTTGAGCATCTTAAGGACTTCAAATGAAAAAACTCAAAACTAGAAAATTGTAGAACTCGTCGAGATCTATAATTTTCATATAAAAATTATCTTCATTTAATTCCGCAAAAAATATGATTTGATATGATTAATATATCTTTAGAAAAATCATATCTTTTTTGCGGAATTAAATAAAGATAATTTTTATATGAAAATTATAGATCTCGACGAGATCTACAACTTTCTAATTTTGAGTTTTTTCATTTGAAGTCGTTAAGATGCTCAAAAAAAAGTTAATGACATATTTAGACTTAAGGGTATTTTCGACTTTTCATACCTGCAGTTTGATGTTGTTAGAGCCCAAACTGACGACAGTGGCATGGAGGGCACAAAAAAGTTGGAGCAGTGGTGCTGAAGATCGCTGAACTTTTTCATGGGCACACAGGACATTGCGATCTTTTTTAATGACACACAAGGAATTCCCCTTAAATATAATGTATATCTGAGTGTATAATAAAAGTTATGTACCTGAAAAAACAGAACGGCATACATCTGAAAACAGAGGGATGGAGTAGGTTTTAGAAAACTACTGATAAAAAAGTTACTAGAAGAGAAAGATGTAGTTTTTTTAGCAATAAGGTGCCAAAATAGTTGTAGGTATGCAACATGCTCAAAATTTTGCAGCTTTTTGCAACCGGGCGTCAAAATACATATAGAACCTTTTTTTTTGTTGCTGAAGTAATGCGACAAACTCCTGAATAACATTCCGCTGAAGTGACAATTAAAAAACTGAAATACTCTCTCCGTTCTAAATTATAAGTCACTTTAACTTTTTTGGTACATTCATTTTGCTATGTTTTTTTGTATAACCATTTTGCTATGCATCTACCGAAAAAGTCAAAGCGACTTATAATTTGGAACGGAGGGAGTAAATGTTACGAGAGTAATGCAACACTGCATATATTAATTATGGGTGATCAACTCGTAATTAACATATAACTAAAGCAAAATTGACATCAATACAAAAGATAACATGCAAAACTAACCGCAAAGAAAACATTAATATTCCTCCCGTTCCAAATTGTAAGTCGTTCTAGCTTTTTTAATTATGTAGATTTTGCTCCGTATATAGATATACTCTCTCTGTGCCAAAATAAGTGTTGTTTTTGCTTCATGAGAAGTCAAATACTTTTAACTTTGACTAAATATATACAAGAAAACATTAATATTTATAGTAGATAATTAGTATAATTTTTTTATGAAACAGGAGGGGTGGAGCCCCTACTGGAATTTTATTATTAAGAAATACAAAGCATTACAAGAGTATGATCAAGATACATAAAAGGTGAGAAAGAAAATAGCAAGAATTACACAAAGTCTTCTGGCCATAATTAGTATCATTAGATAAGTCGTTAAATATATTTTTGTAATAAACTTATTTGGAGATATAAATATCGCGAATATTTTCTACAAACTTAGTCTAAGTTAAAAAGGTTTGACCAGTACGCATCCCATAGCGTCATTTATTTTGGGACGGAGGGAGTAAGTGCTCATCACACACTTCGAAAACTCAATCAATCTTAAGTTTGACTAAATATATACACAAACATAATAATGCTTATGATCCCATATACATATCATTAGATTAATCACGTCACATATTTTTATATTAAACGTATCTAGAGATATAAACTATTGATACTATTTTTTATAAATTTAGTCAAAGATTTAGATCAGTTGACTTCTCGAAGTGTGAGATAAGCACTTATTTTGAGACGGAAGTGAGTATTGTTTAACTCTTGTAGAACCTAGGGAAGGGCCAAGGCTATAAGAGGGATATGAATAGCAAGTGGTCCAAAACATTAAATTTCATAAATTTGTAAATTTCATCCAAAATGTATGATAATTAATAGAGATTTGTAAAGTTAGTGTTGTCCTTTTCAAGACCCTTGACTGGTAGAGCTCTAGCTCTAATAAATGCATAGATTTCTAAGATCTCGTAGATACTTGTAGCTCCAAGTTTTAAAGATATGTCAAAAGCATTTTGATATAGTTTCGACTACATATAAATATTCAAACCAATTTAATGTAATCCAAAAAATTACGGATCCAATCCAGATCCGAGAGCTAGAGTTATGCGAAATGGTCTGGGTAGTTTCTCAAAAGTCAAATCAATGCACAAAACCATGTATTCAATCAAAGCAAGTAAGACAATCGCCATCGGTTTCGTTCTTCATATGTGTGACTCATACTACCAAAGCACGGTGAGTTCTAAGTGAAGGTTTTATCTCCCAGTTTTCAACACACTCATATTTTGAAAACAGTGCAGAAGAATTTCATCCCTATGAAACTCTCTCTACTCCCATGAAATTTTTATCTTCTCTCTTCATCGAGACAGTGCCATGTCAGCATATTTAATGTCCATGAAACTCTATGAAATCCCTATTAAGACTGACATAAAGGAGGTCCGCCAAACCCATCGAAGAAGATCACTGGGCCTCGTTAACCTCGACCGCGGTGCCGGTGACGGGGAAGGGAGCGATGAGGGTCTTTTGTAGTAATTGAAATAATGATTTTGTATCATATAAATGATTGGTGGAAATGATTTTCTCGGTTCGTATTAGAAATTGTTGATGTAACCATGGTATATTATCATAAATAATTTTTAGTAAAGCATTGATGATAATGCTGTTGCGAAATTGGTTGGACAATTTAAGATCCTAGGATTCCAGCGGGTGTGTACGCGCCTCTCTTGCTGTATAGTGAGCTAGCGACTGTAAATGTGATTAGAAATTAATTGTCATCCATATCTTGTACAGGTGCACATATAAGCAGGGTGGCATACAGCCAACCACACAGGCAAAATTACAGCCACGACCAAGAGTAGCCTTCTATAATTACATTACATTGTGCTAACAGCGACCACTGCAGCCGCTGTCCATGGACGCCCACGGGGAGGGATGGGAGGTGATGCTGGAGCTATAAAATGCGCGCACCCATCAAATCCCCCCCGTCATGCAGAAAGGCAGCGAGAAGAAGAGTCCAACGGGCAACCGTCCCCCGTCGCTCCTAGGTGCTTAGGCTGCTAGCTACCAGTCCTACTACCACACTCTCTCCCTGAGTCCCTGACCCTCCCACGCTTGCGTTGCGTGCACCAAACTGTCCTCCATGGCGACGGCTCCGAGGAAAGGGAGCAGCAGGAGTGCACAGCTACGGGCGGCGGTGGCCGTGTTGTTCCTTACAGCATCTGCCGCCGGTGCGGCAGCTGCTCCGCGGCGGCTCCTGGTGGACACGGACATGGACACCGACGACTTGCTCGCGCTGCTCTACATCCTGAAGCAGAACCGGTCCGAGTTCGACCTCAAGGTTGGTGCCATGTCTAAGGTTTTTATTTTCGGAAATTAAAATTTATCGATGATCACAGATAAAGAGGATAAACAGGATATATCGAAAATATCAGACTAAATTCAAATAAAATTTAATTTGAATTTAAATAAATTTAAATAAAATTTATACGAAAGAGATAAATATTTTCTTATCGGCACCTACGGATAAAGATGATATATAAAAAATATCAGGAAATTTCAGCCGATATTGAAAACCATGGCCATGTCACCCTCTATCCTCGTGCTACGTGTCACCGCCGCTCCGCATCAATCTCCGAGTTGATCCCCTGATAATCGAGTAGGCTGTGATTTTACCGATCCAAAGCTCTCTCTTCAACCATGGCGTGGATTCTGGAGGTAATGGATCACTGCTCCGTGGAGATGGGATGGAGACATCAGACTTGGATCGCTGTAATCTGTAACGTACTGCGTCTGTCTGCGCTGGCCCGCCGAACTATATGATGCGATAGTATCCTATATAGGCTGTGTTTAGTTCCAAAAACTTTTCCAAAAAGTGCTATAGTAGCCATCACCTCAAATCTTGCGATATGTGCATGGAGCATTAAATGTAGAAGAAAAAAAAAACTAATTACACGGTTTAGTTGGAAATCGTAAGACTAACATTTTGAGTCTAATTAGTCCATGATTGAACATTAATTGCCAAATAAAAATGAAAGTGCTACCGTGACCAAATTTCTAAATTTCACGAACTAAACACAGCCATAGTTTTCGTGTCCGACGAAATGATCTAGCTCCGATGAATTATTTCAACCCCATGCGCACCCGCGTCAATTGTTTATTGCATCGCCATTGCTGGATCACTAGGAAAAAGAGAGAAAAAAAAGTGGTGTAGATAGACTATGGACAGGGACAGCGATGGCGCATCTTGGCTAGCTTTGACTATCTTCTTGCAGTAGCCATGTTTCAACGCCTTCGTGGCCGTCAATTTGAGAGCCATCTTCCAGCCAAGGTCGGGCTAGTGCGTCACTATTGTCGTGAACAATGCAGGCCATTACCATCAGCGCCAACGCGTGGACCGACGCCGGGCACGCCGTCAACCATCTCTACGACATCCTCTACATGATGGGCCGCGACGACATCCCCGTCGGCGTCGGCGGCGACGGCGCGATATCCGACGCCGGCGACGTACAGCGCAACGTCGGTGGCTACCTACCACTAATCGACCAGGTACCTACGTAATTATTATCTTATCTAGTAGCTTAGAGTAGATCCAAGAACCAGCGCCGGCCGCTAGCTAGCTCCAAAGTCCAAGCTACCATGCATTTTACTTACGACGTGCGCGCGCATTCAGGGCATGTCGACGGCCGGCGGCTGCCGGTACCGGCAGGCCATCCCGCTCTCGGGGCGGCTGGACGTCGACACGAACTTCGGGGTCCGGAAGGGCTTCCTCCCGCAGGGTTCCCGGGGGTACCGGCCGCTCCGGCAGCCCACGGCGCAGCGGGTGATGGCGGAGGCGCTGTCGGCCGGCCCGACCTCGGTGCTCCTGCTGGGCACGCACACCAACCTCGCGCTCCTCCTGATGTCGCGCCCGCACCTGAGGCGGAACGTGGAGCGCGTCTACGTCTCCGGCGGCGGCGTGAGGGTGGCGGGCAACCTGTTCACGGCCACCGCCGCCAACCCGGTCGCCGAGTTCAACGTCTTCGGCGACCCCTTCGCCGCCTACCAGGTGCTCCACTCGGGCGTCCCGATCACCATGATCCCTCTCGACGCGACCAACACGATCCCCGTAACGGAGGCGTTCTACTCCGAGTTCCTGCGGCGCCAGAGCACGTACGAGGCACAGTACTGTTTCCTGTCGCTGGACGGGGTTCTGGCGCAGCGGAGGAGGCGATCCGACAACCATGACCACACGGCAAGTCTGAGCTCTTCTTCTCCGTCCCACCTCTGACAGTCTGACGTACGCTTGCGTTGCAAGACGCTGCACGCTGCTGTTTCCATGAATGAATTTCTTACGCTGCTTCTTCGTCGTTCCTTTCTCCTGGTGCAGGGCTTCTACATGTGGGACCAATTTGCCGCCGGCGTGGCCCTCTCCAGCATGCGCCATGGCGAAATGGGCAGCAGCAATAATGAGTTTGCCGAGCTCGAGTACATGAACATCACCGTGGTAACATCCAACAAACCGTACGGTGTGCGTGACGGCTCAAACCCTTTTTTTGATGGACGAACTACTCCCAAGTTTGGACTGCAAGAGGGTGGAGTTCACAGTGGCCATGTTGAGACTGGGATCAGAGATCCCTTCTGTCTGGTGCCCAGAAGCAACAGAGGCAGATGCCAGGTAATATAATCAATGTACTGGATCGATGCAAAATACAGTATTATCTATGCATGACATGACAAACTCATGCCTGAAAACCTGCATTTCTCCTTAGGATGGGTACACTAAGGAACTGTCCGGTCCAGAAGCAGTTCAGGTGCTTGTCGCAACGAGCGCGAAGCCGAACACCAATAAGAATAGCCCACTGGATAAGGAATTTTCGGAGAGATTCCTAGAGGTAACTAAGAAGCATACTTCGCGCGTTTTTTGGCTGATGAAAATCACAAGTCACAATGTCCAAAGTCTAAGCTCACAAATGCCTCCAATATTTTTTTCAGGTTCTAAATCTCCCAAAAAACACTGGACGTTTCAACATAAGTACACAGTTTCCATATTACAGAGAGGTTCTCTACAAGCCGGATTTCATGAATGTAACTAGGGGCAAGCCAATCATTTTTGACATGGACATGAGCCCTGGAGATTTTGTGTCACTCATATACCTCCTGAAAGAACCTAGACATGAAATTGATCTGAAGGTGAGAGAAATATAAGTCCCAAACTACAAAATGCTGCAGCTAATAATGTGGTTCACTTTCTTTTGTACACTGAATGCCTGATGAACCTCACTCTACTAATCATTTTTAGGCTGTTTTGATCAATGGAAACGGCTGGGCTGATAGCGCTAGCATTGACATTGTTTATGATGTTCTACATATGATGGGCCGTGACGACATTCCAGTCGGTCTTGGCAATACTACTGCATTGGGCAGTCCAACCCTTGGTTGCAACAATTCTTATGCTATCCCTCTTGGAAGTGGTGGATTTGTAGATTCAGACACATTGTATGGACTGGCTCGGTCGTTGCCAAGAAGTCCTCGAAGGTAAACACTCTACTGAATGCCGCTTTATATGAATGGTAATGCTTGTCATAAAACATTTCACATCTGTTCATTTCATGATTAGGTTCACTTCTGAAAATTTATATCACCCCGAACGCCGGCAGCCACATGTTTTTGATGTTTGGCAGTCAGTTAGGAAGCAACTTGGTCCAGGTCAGAAGATCACGGTTCTTACCAGCGGACCTCTCACCAATCTAGCTAACATTTCACTATCTGACATGGACGCCAGCTCTGTCATAGAGGTCAGTTCTTTTTGCCCCTTAGTAGTACGAGACTTCGAAGGAAGTTCTGGCTTGTGACGAAACTGATATTTATTATTTATAATTCCCTGTATGCAGAGAGTTTATGTTGTCGGTGGACTCCTTAGAGATGGAAGTGATGAGAAGGGAAATGTGTTCACTGTTCCCTCGAACAGATATGCAGAGTTCAACATGTTTCTCGATCCACTGGCCGCAAAAACAGTACTAGAATCTAGTCTGAATATCACACTCATTCCTCTTACCGTGCAACGAAAGATTGCTTCATTTGAAGGTGTCCTTGGAGCTTTGAAGCAACACACCCAGCATACTCCCGAATCAAAGCTTGTCCATCGTTTGCTATTGCTGCTTCAGCAACTTCAGAGGAAACAGAAATTCTATCACCACATGGTAAGTGACCTCTATGGCAAAAGTGCATTAGTAACTTCAATTTGTTCCATAGCCTAATACTCCATCTGTTCCAAAATATATATTATTTTAGTCTGTTCTATGTCAATCTTCTCTTAACTTTAACTATGTTTGTAGAAAAATACATCAGCTGTGATATCAAATTAGTTTTATTAAATTCTTAATGAAATATGTCTTGATGATCCATTTATTTGGTCATGTCAACGGGCACGTTCTCGAGAAAAAAAAATCCATTTATTTGGTATTGCAAATGTGAATATATTTTTCTATAAACTTGGTCAAATTTAGAGAAGTTTAATTTTGGAAAAAAAACATACTTTTTTATTTAATTGGCCTATGTTGAACTTTTGACAGCTAACCTAGTCTTTGATCATTTTTATGATCTGTCTGTGTAAACTCTTTCATCTGTAGGACATATTTCTTGGAGAAGTTCTTGGCGCAGTTTACATGGTCCAAGGATCTGACTTGGAACCCTCTGTGAAAGTGAAGCCAATATGCATTGTTGCCAACACAACTGAAAGCACAAATGGGCAAATTTTGGTCAAGAAGAGCGCAAAGCCGGTGAATGTATTATTTAGTTTGAATACTTCAGCATATCACAACCATTTGGCAAATTCTTTGGCTAACGACAAGCAATCTGCTGTTGTTGGGAGCTTTGAAGAGCAAAAGGCAATTTGGAGCAGGCCACAAAAGCATTTAGGGGCGGACATAGCAAAGGATAGAAAATAAGTAATCTATTTGTACAATATTGCCGGAAAAGGATTAAAGAATAGATGCCAAAAAAAACCAAAACAGTTTACATCATATTTGACCATCTTAAAACTAAAGGAGATACTCAATACAACAGTTGTATGAAAGGGATTTAATAAGCAATAAAATTTATCTTAAGATGGATTTCACGTTGTCGGGTGCCATAAAAAGGGCCCCCCTAAGCAAGAACAGAAAAAATCGCTTAGACCCTGTAAAAACAAAGCTACGAGACAACCACCGAGGCTCGGCTGGGCCGCCCTGCCCACCTCGAACAATATCCGGGCTCACCCGAAGCGGGCTCGGCCCAAAATGAAACCGTAAGGCCTCGGACGAGGTACCGATTCTCCGCCTCGCCCGAGGCCCCGCCTGTAAGGCCTCAGACGAGGTACCGATTCTCCGCCTCGCTCGAGGCCCCGCACGTAAGGCCTCGGACGAGGTACCGATTCTCCACCTCGCTCGAGGCCCCGCACGTAAGGCCTCGGACGAGGTACCGATTCTCCGCCTCGCTCGAGGCCCCGCACGTAAGGCCTCGGACGAGGTATCGATTCTCCGCCTCGCTCGAGGCCCCGTGCGCAAGGCCTCGGACGAGGTACCGATTCTCCGACTCGCTCGACGCCGGCTCGGCAACAACCCTGTCGCCTCCGCCTTGACCGACTTCTCTGACAGGACGTCACGTCCAACCACTCCCGCGACGTCAGCCGAATGATGGCTCGATACAGCGGAGTGGCCGATGAGACGTGAGTCACATCGACGCCATGCCGTCCGGGACAGGATGGGGCGGGGGTTACCGGCCGCTGTGCTTGGCGCTGTGCCCACGACTGACACCCATGCTGCACTGTGCTGCCTAACCCCTGCTCCAAGGACAGCGCGGCGTGGAGAGTCATGTCCGGGTCCCTGTAGCCTCGGAATCGACGTACAAAGACCAACTGCTCCCTCCGAGCCTCAGCTATCCGCTTTGGGGTCCCTGTAGCCTCAGGACTCGCGCCCGCCAAGCCCCCCACAATGGTTCAGCCCCGGCACCGACTGGGCCTCGGCTCTCTACGTTGTCAACATACAGCGACCGGCACGTCGTCCGCAGTACGCACCATACCCTGCGCCAAGTCGTAAGAGCTCCCACGTCGCACAGGATCAGGCGTGACCGGTGCGTCGCTCCAGTGCACCGAGGACAAGGCCGCTCCACCGACCATGCCGCCTCTGCTCACACAACGCCACGTAGCAAACCCATGTACCGCCCCGTGCCTCCCTTCGACTATAAAAGGGAGTGACCGGGGCCGCTTCTAGGGGGATGGACTCACACAGACACAGAAGGACACACACGGTGCAAGCAACGCACAACGCTCTGTAACACACACGCTTCCTCATTACAAGAGATCAACATCCCAAGCAACCCACGCCACTCCACGCAGAGACCTAAGACTAGCTCCCTCTCTCGCCCAGATTGTAAGCCCCTACTACAAGCACCTCGGTGCAAGGAATACAAGATCGCTCTCTCAGACTGGATGTATGGCTCCTATTGCCTGAACCAGTATAAACCTTGTGTCTCTTTGCATCACCATCCGGGATTAGGGGCACGCAGTACACTTTTACTAGTCGATTGAGGACCTGTCGGGCCCAAAACACCGACAGTTGGCGCGCCAGGTAGGGGCTCTACCGCGTGTCAGCCTCGTCATCCCAACAAGTTCCGGATGGCAGACCCCGTGCGACCATTGCGTCACGACACGGTGATCTGGTTTGGGAGCCTAGAGTTCGTGTCTCTAGGACATGAGTACGATATGGTACTCCTCCCACCCAGAACCCCATCGACTGACGACGACATCGCGCACCAGCAGCCTAGGCGCAGGTGGTGCCCAGGCCACCGCTCTCATCACGCTCGCCAGGCGTGGCACGGACGAGACCACCCTGACCCCGCGCAAGCTCAGGGCGACGCGCCATGCTCCGCCGATATCCTATGCCCGGCTGTTGGCACAGAGTCCCTGGTTGGGGACCTGTCTAGCCTGAGCCTGGGCAAGGGAAAGACGCCGGTGGCGCGCGGCGATGCCCCGTCATCAAGCTCTGCCCCGCCACCTCCTGAGGAGTCGCCTCCGGCGGAGCGGAGCCCGACGACGACACCATCCCCGTACCCCTTCGGGTTGGGTAATGCTGCCGCCACCTATCAACATTTTTCCCTCGACCTCATCGCCACAACCCCGACCCACACCCACACTGACTCCTCGAAGGAGGACGAGGTGTGGACCAGAGCAGACTTCTCCGGGTTTCGTGACCCTGAAGCCATGCGCCGCTTCATGGCCACGAGCGACTACTGCTTCGGCTACTCCAACTCCGATGATGAAGGCACTTATGATCCCACTCATGAGTGCTTCAACGTCGAGATCGGGATGCCAAGCACGGGCGATGAGGATGAAGGGGCGGGCGATCGCTCCCCGCCCCATGAAGGGGCAGGCGGCGCCGCACCTCCACGCGCCGAGCCCCGGGCATCACAGAACGAGAACCTTGCCCCCAAGGAACTTCGACGCCTGGACCTAGAACAGCTCCGCGAGCTTCAGGCCAAGGTCGAACAAGACCGACTCCTTCTGTAGCAGCTCCGAGACACTCTCGAGCAGGAGCAGCGAGGTTGCAGTGATGGCAGAGCAACCCAGCGGAGGGCTCGCGACGTCAACTGCCGCATAAAAAACGAAGGGGGCGAGCAACCCCCTATCTTCAATTGCGCTAGCCAGAACGTCATGGCAGCGGCGATGCTACTCTGAACGATGCCCGAGCCCTCTACCTCGGAGGGGCGACGGGTCCACGGCGAGCTTCGAGACCTCCTCAAGACCGCCGCGATACAGTAGGCCAAAAGTTCCACCTCTCGACGGCGCGGAGGCGCCTCGGAACTACCCATGGCACCGCCTTGGTAGGATAGAGAGGCCTCGGTTCGTCCCGAGCCCGCTCGGGCACCAACAGCCAACAGGCCCCCCTCGGTGCACGACCGCCTCGGCGACCGACACGAGGCGCAAGGCGACCACGATGTGGTCAGCAGGCGATGGCGCCACGACAACGATGCACCCGCCCGAGGCTACCACCCACACCAAGGCGGTCGCTACGACAGTGAGGAGGTCCGTAGTCCTTCTCCTGGGCCACCTGGCCCTTGAGTCTTCAGCAAGGCCATCCGCGGCGCTCACTTCCTGGCCTGCTTTCAGCAACCGGCCAACCTCGCAAAGTACAGCGGCGAGACCAACCCCGAGCTGTGGCTGGCCGATTACCGCCTGGCTTGTCAGCTAGATAGCGCGGACGATGACCTGCTCATCATCCACAACCTCCCCTTGTTCCTATCAGACTCGGCATGAGCCTGACTCGAACACCTCCCTCCCTTGCAGATCCACAACTAGCGTGACTTGGCAAAGGTCTTCGTTGGGAATTTCTAGGGCACATACGTGCGCCTCGGGAACTCCTGGGACCTCAAGAGTTGTCGCCAGAGGCCGGACGAGTTTCTCTGAGACTTCATCTGATGCTTCTCCAAGCAATGCACCAAGTTGCCCCACGTCGGTGACTCGGAAATTGTCCAGGTGTTCCTCTCCGGCACCTCTTGTCGAGACCTGGTCCGAGAGTTAGGCCAGAACATACCGACCACGGTGGCCGCACTCCTCGACATCGCCACCAACTTCGCCTCGGGCGAAGAGGCTGTCGGGGCCATCTTCCCCAACAACGACGCCAAGGGGAAGCGGAGTGACGAGGCCCCTGGGGCCTTGGCCCCCCACCTCCCCAAGAAAAAGAAAAAGGGTTGCCAGGGGAAGCAGGAGGTCCTCGAGGCCGGTCTGGTCATGGCCATAGATCGCAAGAATCCCCAAGGCCCCGCCAGAGGCCCCGGGCTCTTCGACAATATGCTTAAGAAACCCTGCCCTTACCACCAGGGCCTAGTGAAGCACACCCTCGAAGAGTGCACCATGCTTCAGCATTACTATGCCAAGCTCGGGCTCCCCAATGACAATGCCAAGAAGAAGGGCGCCGGCGATAGGGACGACGAGAAGGATGGGTTCCCCGAGGTGCACAATGCCTTCATGATCTTTGGTGGGCCTTCAGCGTGCCTCATGGCGCGCCAGCGAAAGAAGGAGCACCGGGAGGTCTTCTCGGTCAAGATGGCCACTCCTCGGTACCTCGACTGGTCTTGGGAGGCGATCACCTTTGACCGGGACGACCACCCCGATTATGTCCCAAACCCCGGGCAGTACCCATTCGTCGTCGACCCGATCATCGACAACACCCGGATCACCAAGGTGTTGATGGACGGAGGTAGCGGCCTCAACATCCTCTATGCCAACACCCTGGAGCTCCTAGAGCTCAACCAGTTGCGGCTCTGAGGTGATGCCGTGCCTTTCCACCGCATTGTGCCAGGGAAACGCACGTGACCCCTCGGGCGCATCGACTTGCCTGTCTTCTTCGGCACTCCCTCCAACTACCGCAAGGAGATCCTCACCTTCGAGGTGGTTGGGTTCAAGGGGACCTATCATGCCATCCTGGGGTGGCCATGCTACGCCAAGTTCATGGCGGTCCCCAACTACACCTACCTTAAGCTCAAGATGCCGGGCCCCAACAACATCATCACTATCGAGTCCACGTACGAGCATGCATACGACTGCGATGTTGAATGCATTGAGTACGCTGAGGCTCTCGTGGAGGCCAAGACCCTCATCGTCAACCTCGACCGACTTGGTAGCGAGGCGCCTGACTCCAAGTGTCGTGCCAGGACTTTCAAGCCCACAGAGGCCGTCAAACTCGTCCCGGTCGACCCCACCTGCTCCAACGACCGGGCGTTGAGGATCAGCGCCACCCTCGACAGCAAATAGGAGGCCGTGCTCATTGACTTTCTCCACGCGAATGCCGATGTATTCACGTGGAGTCCCTCGGACATGCCAGGCATACCGAGGGAGGTCGTCGAGCACGCCTTGGACATCCGGGCTAGCTCTAGACCAGTGAAGCAGCGCCTGCGCCGATTCGATGAGGAAAAGCGCAGGGCCATCAGCGAGGAGGTGCAGAAGCTCTTGGCGGCCAAATTCATCAAGGAAGTGTCCCATCTAGAGTGGTTAGCTAATCCCGTATTAGTTAAGAAGAAAAATGGGAAGTGGAGGATGTGTGTAGACTACACCGGTTTGAATAAAGTATGCCCAAAAGTTCCATTCCCATTACCTCGAATTGACCAAATCATCGACTCCACTACGGGATGCGAAACCCTATCCTTCCTTGATGCGTATTCTGGTTACCATCAAATTAAGATGAAAGAATCCGACCAGCTCGCGACTTCTTTCATCACCCCATTCGGCATGTACTGCTATGTGACTATGCCATTCGGCCTCAGAAACGCAGGGGCCACGTACCAGCGGTGCATGACCCAGGTCTTTAGCAAGCACATCGGGCGGACCGTCGAGGCCTACGTGGACGACATCATGGTCAAGTCTAGGAAGGCCAGTGATCTCATCGACGACTTGGAGATAGCCTTCAAATGCCTTAGAGAGAAGGGCATCAAGCTCAACCCCGAGAAGTGTGTCTTCAAGGTCCCTCGAGGCATGCTCTTGGGATTCATAGTCTCAAAGCGCGACATCGAGGCCAACCCAGAGAAGGTCTTGGCCGTGACCAACATGGGACCAATCCAAGACCTCAAGGGAGTGTAGAGGGTGATGGGATGCCTTGCGGCCCTAAGCCGCTTCATCTCGCGCCTTGGCGAAAAAGGCTTGCCTCTGTACCGCCTCTTGAGGAAATCCGAACGCTTTTCTTGGATCCCTAAGGCCGAAGAAGCCCTCACCAAGCTCAAGGCACTACTCACCAATCCTCCCATCCTAGTGCCGCTGACCAAGGGCGAGGCCCTCTTACTCTACATCACCGCAACGACCCAAGTGGTCAGCGTGGCCGTAGTGGCCAAGAGGCAGGAAGAGGGGCACGCTCTACACGTCCAACGACCTGTTTACTTCATCAGCGAGGTGCTCTCCGAGACTAAGACATGCTACCCCCACATCTAGAAACTAATCTACGCCATAGTCTTGGCTAAACGCAAGCCGTGTCACTACTCTGAGTCCCACCCGGTGAGCGTGGTGTCGTATTTCCCTCTGGGAGAGATAATCAAGAACTAGGAGGCCTCGGGTAGGATAGCCAAGTGGGTCGTTGAACTCATGGGGGAAGCCCTGTCTTTTGCGCCTCGGAAAGCAATTAAATCCCAGGTCTTGGCCAATTTTGTGGCTGAATGGACCGACACCCAACTGCCACCTGCTCAGGTCCAGGCGGAATGCTGGACCATGTACTTTGACGGGTCCCTGATGAAGACCGGGGCAGGCGTGGGTCTACTCTTCATCTCACCCCTCGGAGTGCACATGCGCTACATGATTCGGCTCCACTTCACCGCCTCCAACAACGTAGCTGAGTACGAAGCCCTCATCAACAGCTTGCAGATCGCCATCGAACTTGGAGTACGGCGCCTCGACATATGGGGCGACTCACAGCTCGTCATCGATCAAGTGATGAAGGAGTCGAACTGCCATGACCCTAAAATGGAGGCATACCGTAAGTTGGTACGTCACCTAGAAGACAAGTTCGACGGTCTCAAACTCAAC
This sequence comes from Miscanthus floridulus, assembly GCF_019320115.1. Taxonomy (NCBI): domain Eukaryota; kingdom Viridiplantae; phylum Streptophyta; class Magnoliopsida; order Poales; family Poaceae; genus Miscanthus; species Miscanthus floridulus. The sequence continues at coordinate 82,262,574 of NC_089595.1, read as the reverse complement.
CACATTGTGTGAAAATTCAACGAGGCCGTCGATGAACTGGCAAAGATGGCGTCAGCACGGGCCCCGGTCCCCGAACATCTTCGCCAGAGACCTCCACAAGCCTTCCATTGACTACGCCTCGACGGCGGAAAAGGGCCCACCGATCGAGCCCACCGAAGGGCCCGAGGCCCCCTCTATCACCGAGACCCCTGCGGCCGAGCCCGAGGCCATGGAAATCAACGCGGAGCCTCCCGAGGTCGACCAGGGCACGGACTAGCGAGTCCCATTCCTTGATTGCCTCGTTCGAGGAGAGCTTCCTGCAGACAGGACCGAAGCCCGACGGCTTGCGAGACGAGCCAAAACTTACGTCCTCAGCGACGGCGAATTGTACAGGCGAAGCCCTACTTTGGGACTTGCACGTAGGGGACTGCGGGCACCATGCAGCGCCCCCGACGCTCGTCAAAAATGCCTTCCGCCAAGGGTTCTACTGGCCAACGGCGGTTGCTGACGCCACCAAACTAGTACGCTCCTACGAGGGATGCCAGTACTATGCGCGGCAGACGCACCTCCCGGCCCAAGCCCTCCAAACCATCCCCATTACATGGCCATTCGCCGTATGGGGGCTGGACATGGTTGGGCCTCTACAGAAGGCCCCCAGGGGCTATACCCATTTGCTGGTAGCAATCAACAAGTTCTCTAAGTGGATCGAGGCTCATCCGATCACTCGAATCAAATCCGAGCAAGCGGTGCTGTTCTTCACTGATATCATCCATAGGTTCAGGGTCCCAAACACCATCATCACTGACAATGGGACACAATTCACCGGCCACAAGTTCCTGACGTTCTGCGATGACCACCACATCCGTGTGGCCTGGTCGGCCGTAGGGCACCCTAGGACAAATGGCCAAGTAGAACGTGCCAACGGCATGATCCTACAAGGCCTCAAGCCAAGAATATACAACCGGTTGAAGAAATTTGGCAAGAAATGGCTTGTTGAACTCCCATCGGTCATCTGGAGCCTAAGGAACACTCCGAGTTGAGCCACGGGGTTCACACCGTTCTTACTGGTCTATGGAGCCGAGGCCATCCTCCCCACTGACTTGGAGTACGGTTCCCTGAGGCTTTAGGCCTACAACGAGCAGAGCAACCACACTGCCCGCGAGGATACCCTCGACCAACTGGAGGAAGCCCGAGACATTGCGCTGCTACACTCGGCCAAGTACCAGCAAGCCCTACGACGCTATCAAGCCCGACACATTCGAAGCCGAGACCTGAAGGTGGGCGACCTGGTGCTAAGACTGAGGCAGAGAAATAAGGGCCGCCACAAGCTGACCCCGCCATGGGAAGCGCCGTACATCGTCGCCCAAGTGCTAAAGCCCGGGACCTATAAGCTAGCCAACGAGAAGGGCAAAATCCTCACCACCGCTTGGAACATAGAACAGCTATGTCGTTTCTACCCTTAAATTTCCAAGCATTGTATACATTGTTTTGCGAAATACAATAAAGAAGCGTTCTTTAGTTATTCTAATTTTTCGAGAAACCCCCCGAGCCCATCGATGGGGGATCAGCGTTACGATAACGCTATAAGGGAGACTCGGCTCTGCCTCTGCAGAGGTGCCCACCACAGGGCTCGAACAAGACTCGGCTCTGCCTCTGCAGAACCGAGCCTCCCTTGGGGGCTAGAGGGGGGACCCCACCCCCCTAAGTCCTAGTCACCATTTTTAGTCATTTTTTGAAAAAATTTCTACGCCAAACTCTCTCGCATTCTCTGGCAAATCGATTGTAAAAAACCTAAGGACCAAAAGTCTATCTCAGGGCCAAAAGGCCGGTCGAGCCGCGAGATGGCCTACGCCTCTGGGCTACAGCAACTCCCTCACCACCTTTTGCCCAAGGGGCAACTTAGGCTTCGAGGAAGTTTTTGCAAGAGATATGTTCAAAGACGAGACAGAGGGCAGAGGCTCAAAAATACAATAAAAACGATTAAAAAGCATATACACATAAGTACTTTAAAAAGGCCTCGACGGCCACAAGCGTTATGGTACGATAATGTAAGTCCTAATCTATTTACATGGCCCCTTTGGCCCAGGTCAAAGCTTAGGGTCACCAACGTCGGCGGTCGGCGTAGGAGGAACCACCTCCTCTTCGAACAATTTGGCCAGCGCCGTGCCAGGGGCCTCAGCCGCCTCCACCAGCTTCATGACCTCCTCCTCGGCCTTCTCATCATCCTCAGCCATGATGTAACCGTCGCTGATGGCCTCGAGGTCGATGCCGGTGTAGTGCGAGGAGACGACAGCCAGGGCGCGCTTGACGCCCGTATGCAGCGCCCCCCGAAGCCGCTCGTGGACTCGGCCGCTCAACACGATCAAGCGACTACCGAGGGAGTTGCCCGACTCAACCCCTCCGACCTCTAGGACCTCACAGGCGGTATGAGCGGTGCTCTATAGCGCGTTGTGCTCCTAGATCTTGGCATCGAGCACTACCTACACTACGACGGAGGCCTCGGCCGCCCGAGTGACCTCCTTCTCCAACCCTACGCCAAGACAGACGGGATGGGGTCAAGCACAAAAGAAGAACAAACCAAACAGGGGCGCAAGCCTATGAGACTCACCCTTGGCTTTCTCCCTCTAGTTTTGGACCTCAACCCGAGAGGCCGCGGCCACCCTGGAAGCCTCCCTCTCCAGCTCTGCGTCACATCGGGGAATTAGGGGTCGAACACAAGGAGAACAAATAAAACAAGGGGCGCGGTTCAACAGGACTCACCCTCGGCCTTTTCCTTCCAGGCCAAGGCCTCGACCCAGGAGGCCTTAACCACCTTGAGGGCCTCCACCAGGGCTCCTTTCGTTAGCAGGTGCATGCCCTGCTCCACCCCCAGCTGCCCGGCGACAGCCTTGGCAGAGACCTCCAATTGTTCGGCCCAGGACCCGAAGGCGTCCCGCTCGCCGGCCACCCGGGTCAACTCCTCCTCCAGCTCCTTGATCCGCGCCGCCAAAGGGATGGCCTGCTCCCGAGCCGTGGCCACCTCAGCCTTCATATCAGCACAGCAAAGGCGGAGGTCCTCCACCTCCATGCTCTGCGTCGACATAAGCTTGTTGGCTTGAGCGAGCAAGTCCTTCTGTCACCGGAGCTGGTCCTAGACGTCCCTCTCCCGCTGGAGGAACATCGACTTCCTGAGGGACTGGGCCTCGAGCTCCTGGATAGGCAGAATAGAGGTCCAGTATTGTGAGAAAACTCAGAAAAAGACAACACAGCACCGGGAAAGAAAGCACGCACCTGGGCAACGTCGAGTAGATCGTTAGCCACGATGGATAGCGTTGTCCGCAGCGACTGCTCCGCTAGCTGACGGAATTGCTTGAAGGAGCCCCAATGCCCCCCCTTGGCCGCATCCTCAAGGGCAAACAGAGGCTCCCCCTTAGGGTCGTCCCGGCTCTGCCACAAGACACGCAGGCTATCCCATCCATGGGGCTCAGGTTGTACCTAGACGAGGGCCAAGCTCCCCTTGCCAGAGGTTGGAGCTGGCTACTCCGTGGTGCTGGCCGCCTCGGTGTCTGCCACCCCCTTCTCTTGGGAAGTATCGTCGGAGGAGATTGAATGAACCTCCACCTCTCGGGCGCTCTCCAGTGATAGCGGTAGGTCTTGGACCGGGGGCAGTACCAAAGCTCGCCCCACCTCCATCTCCGCATCCTGGGCCGCTGGCCCCGCCGCACCCACGCCGGCCTCCGCCACCTCGGCATCGATGGCCCCAGGAACTCCAGCCTCCACCACCTCGGCCTCAGTGCTCCTCGAAGCCCCAGCGTCCACCACCTCGCTTCAGAAGCCCTAGGAGCCCCGGCCTCCGCCACCTCAGCCTCGGAGGTCCTAGAGGCCTCGGCCTCGCCCTCGGTGGCCTCAGCAATTGAAGGTGCCTCGGCTTCATCTGGCTCGAGGGCCTCGGCCTCGCGGGGCATTGGCGCCTCCTCCCCCGCTTGCTTCGTGGCCGCCTCGGTAGCTTCTCCTTGGGCGACCGGCTCCTTCGGGTCGGCCCTGACCAACGCCGTGCCACGTTGTATGGCGGCCTGCGCCTCCACCACCCATCGGGCGGTGGAGCTGGTGCTCACCTTGAGCGCCTTACGTGGCGCCAAGGTGGGCGCTTCCGCCTGACGCTTCCAGCTGAAGACGAAACACTTGCTTGGTCAGCATACGACCAAAGAACGAGTGGAAGATGCGACAAACTCCACTGACAAAACACTTACCTCGAACGGGGACATAATAGCTTCTGCACTACACCCCTCGTCCTCTGCAATGGCAGTGGCGGCGGCGGTGGCATGACCCTTGTGTCCGCCGGTGCCGATCGGCCCTCACCGGACTCTGATGCCCCCTCAACCCTCTATGGAGGCTGTTGGGTCACCCCCGCCGTAGCCTGTTCCACCTCCGTCGTCGAGCCCACCGGGCTGACGGCGCGCTTCCCTAACGCCCGCGCCTTGGGCGTGTCGGCCTCGGCCCTGGGGCGGGCGATCGCCAACCCCGAGGCATCCTCTCCTCCTCCTAGAGACGCTGGGCCGCTCGTCGACGCCCCGGGCGCCGTCCCCCTGACGCCAGGGAGATGGTCTAGAAGACCCCGCCTCGCTCTTGTCGCCATCGCTTAAAGAATCCGTCGACGACGGTGATGGAGACAACTCCACTGGGAGACCGTCGTGCCTCTACTGCCGGTGACGTCTCTCCAGCTCGTCGCGCTCGAGGCTCTTCCTCTTACGCCTTGCCTCCTCGACGTCCTTTTGCTCCTTGTACGCCTCAACATGCTCCCTGTTCACCGCCCGTCGCTCTGCATCCTCGGGAATGGGCGGCGGGGAGGCTCGCACATCCCTCATCCCCTGTAGGAATGACAAACGTAAATAAGGGAATAGACTAAAAATGTAAGGAACGAGGAGGCCTCGGCGGCCGCAGCGGCGCGTGACTTAGTAGAGAGATGTACCCCCGTGACGGGCGCATTAGGAACAGGGTTAGCTCACTGCCTCTCTACCACTCCTCCATCGTCTCTCACCCAACACACAACCTCCTCATCGGAAAGGGTGACGGCGGACAACCGGATGTCGTCGATCGGCTCACTCGGTGTCATCTCGAACAGGCGTTGCCACCGAGCCATCAGCGGCAGCACCCTCCGGCGGTGGAACGCCGCCACGATCACGGTCGCCGTAAGGCCGCAGCTGCGCAGCCTCTCCAGCGCCTTTAGGAGCGGCTATAGCTTGGGCTGATCAACCACCGAGATGCCGTACCTCCACCTCTCTGGCTGGCTCTCCACAACCCGCTCGGTATAGGGGGGAAGCCCGCCGTCATCGTTGCGGAGGTAGAATTAGCTGTTGTACCAGCGGCGGTTGGACGACATAAGCTGGGCTGGGATGTAGAGGGGCTACCTGTCTTGGCGGACTTGGAGAGTGCAGCCATCGGCCCTCAATACCTTCCGCGTGCCCGTTGTGCCCGTCGGCTTGGTGTTGAGCCCCGCCCGAAAGAGGTGGAGCCACAGCTCCTAGTGGGGGGCGATGCCTAGGTACCCCTCATAGACAACAACGAAGATGGCCACCTGCGCGATGGAGTTGGGGTAGAAGTTGTGGAGCTCCACGCCATAGTAATGCGGGAGCGCCCACATGAACCAGTCCGCCGGTAGGCCGAGACCATGCTCGTAGAAGGCCACAAAGCTCATGATGTAGCCATCGCGTGGCCTCAGCTCTAGCTCGCCCCTGGAGCAATCCACTCCGGTCTGTTGGGGTCGGTAACCGGACGGAGGAGGCCATCGTCGACGAGCGACTGTAGCGTCGCCGTGGACACGTCAGACGAACCCCAAGGATCCACCTGGACGACAAGAGCGCCGCCGGCCATGGGTGCGGTGGAGAATGTGGCTACGGTGGTAAGGCGAGCCCTCGCTATCCCCCTCTTTCTCTCTCTCCTTTCCTCCCCCTTCTCCCTTCTTCTCCCCGGCGCTCTCTGTTCTTAGCAACCACTCGAGGGCAGAAAGAGCGAACGTAGGCAGGCAAGGTAAGGAGGGGCAAGATGAGGCTCGTCACGTATTTATGAGGGAGGGAAGGGGGAGAAATGGATGGGCGATGAAACCGGGGAAGTTTCCCACAGATCTAGCGTAGTTAATCTAGATCCGACTAAACCGCCCACGCGTCCACATCTTCCTTATTAATCGCACGCACAGTAACGTCCCATCCATAGACGTCACGTCACCTCCGACCACAGTGACGGCAGGCGCTGTTCCATCTCCCTGAGGAACCACCTCAAAAGGCGCACCTGTTGTCAGCCGATGGGAGGGGAATATCCCCCACTCGATTCTTTCAGACTAAGGAACTGGGCACCGAGCCCGTTACGGTTTAGGGGTTCGAAGGCTGGGCCCCCGAGGGTCTCGACAGCCGCCCCAGGACAAACAGAGTCAGGGATGACTATGGGCAAGCCCGCACATGGCCGAGGCCCAAGCAAGCAATTGCTTGGGATGCCCTAAGTCATGTCCGAGACCGGCAGGGAGGTCTCTAAATGGGATCCCACCGTAGGGAGGCACCGAGCCCTCGGGGCCAATCAAACGGCCCTAGGACCCACTAGAGAAGCCCTCTGGTACCCTTGGAGTGTGTCTCTGGACCGCTGGCCGACCCCTATCGAATGGGGCATGGGCCTCCACTCGGACCTACCCGATAACAGCTCACCAGAGGTGTCACTGCTCACGCCCACCGAGGGTAGCCTGGCATACTCCACCCCTCCTTCTGAATGAAAAGGATGCGCGAGGGCCACACAAAAAAGATAAGGAAACTCCTGATCTCCCTCTTGCTCTGCGTAGAGGCTCAGGGGCTCTTCCTACAAACAAGCTAAGACCCAGCAACCCGAACTCGCACTCAGGGGCTCGGCAAACATGATAAAAGGACCGAGCCCGTTACGGTCCATGGGTTCGAAGGCTGGGCCCCCGAGGGTCTCGACAGCCGCCCTAGGACAAATAGAGTTAAGGATGACTATGGGTGAGCCCGTACATGGTCGAGGCCCAAGCAAGCAATTGCTTGGGATGCCCTAAGTCGTGTCCGAGACCAGCAGGGAAGGTCTCTGAATGGGATCCCACCATAGGGAGGCACCGAGCCCCCGAGACCAATCGAACGGCCCTAGGACCCACTAGAGAAGCCCTTTGGTTCTTTTGGGGTGCATCTCTGGACCGCTAGCCGACCCCTATCGAATGGGGCACGGGCCTCCACTTGGACTTACCCGATAACAGCTCACTGGAGATGTCACTGCTCGCGCCCACCGAGGGTAGCCTGGCATACTCCACCCCTCCTTCTGAACAAAAAGGATGTGCAAGGGCCACACAATAAAAGACAGGGAAACTCCTGATCGCCCTCATGCTCTGAGCAGAGGCTGGGGGCTCTTCCTGCAACCAAGCCGAGGCCCTGTGACCCAAACTCGCACTCAGGGGCTTGGCAAACACAATAAAACCCCTCGCTCAACATGAGAAAAGCCCCTAGAGAAATGAATCTACTCCTCCAGGGCCTTAGGGGCTACACCGGTGGTGCGCTCGCGCGCACCCACCGAAGCCTCAAGTACGAAACACCATCCCGTCAGGAGCTGCCGCGAGCCAAATCTTGCCAAAACCTCAGGGAGAGTGCTCACACTCTCCCCAAGGCTCGGGGGCTACTGTCGGGTGCCATAAAAAGGGGACCCCTAAGCAAGAAGCAAAAAAATCACTTAGACCCTGTAAAAATCGAAGCTACGAGACAACCACCAGCAAAACCCCACCTTATCCAAGGCTCGGCTAGGCCACCCTGCCCACCTCAAACAATATTCGGGCTCACCCAAAGTGGGCTAAGCCCAAAATGAAACCGTAAGGCCCTTGGACGAGGTATCGATTCTCCTCCTCGCCCGAGGCCCCGCCCGTAAGGCCTCGAACGAGGTACCGATTCTCCGCCTCGCCCGAGGCCCTGCCCGTAAGGCCTCGGACGAGGTACCGATTCTCCGCCTCGCTCGAGGCCCCGCACATAAGGCCTCGGATGAGGTACCGATTCTCCACCTTGCTCGAGGCCCCCGCACGTAAGGCCTCAGACGAGGTACCGATTCTCCACCTCGCTTGAGGCCCCGTGCGCAAGGCCCCGGACGAGGTACCGATTCTCTGACTCGCTCGAGGCTGGCTCGGCAACAACCCCGTCGCCTCCGCCTTGACTGACTTCTCTGATAGGACGTCATGTCCAACCAACACGTCCAACCACTCCCGCGACGTCAGCCAAACGATGGCTCGATACAGCGGAGTGGCCGACGAGACGTGAGTCACATCGACGCCATGCCGTCTGGGATAGGATGGGGCGGGGGTTACCGACCGCTGTGCTCGGCGCTGTGCCCATGACTGACACCCATGCTGCACTGTGCTGCCTAACCCCTGCTCCAAGGACAGCGCAGCATGGAGAGTCATGTTCGGGTCCCTATAGCCTCAGAATCGATGTACAAAGACCAACTGCTCCCTCCGAGCCTTGGCTATCTGCTTTGGGGTCCCTGTAGCCTCAGGACTCACGCCCGCCGAGCCCCCCATAATGGTTCAGCCCCAGCACCGACTGGGCCTCGGCTCTCTATGTTGTCAACGTACAACGACCGGCACGTCGTCTGCAGTACGCACCATACCCTGCGCCAAGTCGCAAGAGCTCCCACGTCGCACAGGATCAGGCGTGACTGGCGCTTCGCCCCAGTGCACCGAGGACAAGGCCACTCCACTGACCATGCTGCCTCTGCTCACATAACGCCACATAGCAAACCCATGTACCGCCCCTGTGCCTCCCTTCGACTATAAAAGGGAGTGACCGGGGCCACTTCTATGGGGACGGACTCACACAGACACAGAAGGACACACACGGTGCAAGCAACGCACAACGCTCTATAACACACACACTTCCTCATTGCAAGAGATCAACATCCCAAGCAACCCACGCCACTCCACGCAGAGACCTGGGACTAGCTCCCTCTCTCGCCTAGCTTGTAAGCCCCTACTACAAGCACCTTGGTGCAAGGAATACAAGATCACTCTCTCAGACTGGATGTAGGGCACCTATTGCCTAAACCAGTATAAACCTTGTGTCTCTTTGCATCACCATCCAGGATTAGGGGCCTGCCGGGCCCAAAACACCGACACACGTACTCTAACTCCGCCTATGGTGGGGTGCCTTTGGTGCCCCACCATAGCAGGTCCCAAGCCCTGGTAAAAGAGGAGGGTTGTGTTAGGCACAGCGAGTCAATATAAAAACTTGGCCACTTTTATGGAGATGAAACCCAAAAGAATCCCATTGGGGAGTAACCCGCTTAGCGACGTGGCATGTCAGAACCCGGGTATGGTGTTAAATGAGCAAGGGCCGGGTCGTCACCCCCATATCGCGTCGTGTCGCGATCTGGGCACAGTGTCAAGTGAGCAAGGATTGGGTCGTCGCATCCTTAGTGGCGCGCTACATCGGCGCCCGAATGTGGTGCAAAATAAGAAAGGGTCTTCACACCTACCTCGGTAGGTGCGAAGAGTAAGGAAGCTAGTCGAGCCAACTAGGATCCACTTAGGTAGCTGGATGATAGACATAGTGGATCACCTAGACATAGATACTAGCGGGTACAACCTTACATACGGGATAAACCTTCCTAGAATATGATCTAGAGAGAGAGAAAAAAGGAGGTGAGATGTCACCGACCATCCGTGGGCTTGGAGTAAGAGCTCGACATAGCCATGGCAAAAGTGATGCGGTCCTAGTCGGTGGTGTCATGGTGCCGGTGTGGAGGTCAGTCGCAGTACAGTGGTGGTGCAGAGGCAGCGGTGAAGATGGTAGTGGAGCTTTCCGTCGCTGGCTGTGCTCCTCACTAGATCAGATTGGGTTTGTCGATGGGTGTGGTGGCTCACGGTGACCCTCGTATTGAGAGCCGTCAGCCCCCACTTCTCTTTATAGCGTAATGCGATGGGGGCCCACTGATCATGTAGGGTTGGGCGCCCCTGATTAGGGCGCGAGGTCAAGGCCCAACTCAGTCATTGGGTCGAGCTGGAGAGATCAACACTAACAATCTCCCCCTTGATCTTATCTTATTACTTAAACTTAACTTACTTTATATTTTTCATATTCCATCACAGATCAGTGCATAGAGCGTGTCTGATCATCACAGTCAGTGACATTAGATTAACAGCTATAATGCACCTATCTATTTTAAAATAGATTCTCAACTAAGCCCTTATTGTCCAGGAATCATAGGCTTTCCCTTAAACCCATGTCGGCTAAGTGTTCTCTGAACACGTTGGGTGGTAAGCCTTTTGTAAGCGGATTCGCGAGCATCTTCTGTACTTATGTGCTCAAGACTAATTATATGATCTCGGACTTTGTCTTTCACAACATAATACTTTATGTCAATGTGTTTGGCAGCACCACTTGACTTATTGTTGTGAGCATAACATACTGCTGGATTATTATCGCAGTATAACTTGAGTGGCTTATGTATGTCGTCTACCACTTTCAACCCGGGTATGAACTTCTTCAGCCAATTCACCTGCCCTGTGGCCTCATAACACGCTACAAACTCAGCATACATCGTAGACGATGTAGTGACAGGTTTGCTTGGAGATTTTCCACGATATAACTCCTCCTACAAGAGTAAATATATATCCTGATGTTGACTTTCTATCATCTCCCACATAATCTGAATCTGAATACCCCTCTATGTGTAGGGAATCAAATCTTCTGTACGTTAGCATGAGGCCTTTTGTACCTTGCAAGTAACGCAAAACTTTCTTTACTAGTCTCCAGTGTTCTATTCCTGGATTACTCTGATATCTGTCAAGTAACCCGGTAACAAACGCTAAGTCAGGGCAGTGTACGCACTTGAGCATACTGTAAACTTCCGACAGCTGAAGCATATGGAATCGCTTTCATTTTATCGATCTCATATTGGTTCCTGGGACAGCAGGTGAAGGCTTACAATTTTGCATACTGTATTTCTTTAGAACCTTTTCTAAGTATGCCTTTTGTGATAATTCTAAAACCCCCTTTCTTCTATCTCGGTGAATCTATATTCCCAGAACGAACGAAGCTTCACCGAGATCCTTCATATCAAAATTTGAGGATAAGAACTTCTTCGTTTCTAGTAGTAGATTAACATCACTACTAGCGAGTAAGATGTCATCCACATACAAGATTAGGAAATGTATTTCCCATTCTTGAACTTTGCATAAACACAATTGTCCTCTATATATTCTTGAAACCCAAACTTCCTTATTGTACTATCAAACTTTAAATACCACTGTCTTGATGCTTGTTTTAATCCGTAAATAGATTTCTTCAGGCGGCATCCCATACGTTCTTTTCCTTCCACAACAAAACCTTTTGGTTGTGCCATGTAAACAGTTTCCTCCAAATCCCTGTTTAGGAACGCCGTCTTTACATCCATCTGGTGTAATTCTAAATCATAATGTGCTACAAGCGCCATTGTAATTCTAAAAGAATCCTTATATGAGACTGGAGATAATGTCTCATTGTAATCTATGCCTTCTCTTTGCGTGAAGCCTTTCGCCACAAGTCACGCTTTAAATCTTTCTACATTCCCTTTGGAGTCATATTTAGTTTTGTAGACCCATTTATAGCCTACTGTCTTGGCTCCTTTTGGAATTGTTTCTAAGTCCCAAACATCGTTGGTATTCATTGATCTTATTTCATCTTGCATGGCTTCAAGCCACTTTGATGAGTGAGTGCTTCTCATGGCTTTTTCAAATGAGGTGGGATCACCCTCCTTTGAGATTCTTCACATTCATAGACTTCGTAGTCATCAGGAATGGCTGGTTTCCTGACTCTTTGAGACCTTCTAGGGGCCTCGTTAGTTGACGCTTGTTCTATATGAGGCTGTTGTTGCTCTTCCTCATGTGTGACAATAGGTTCTACAAGATCCTGAAGGATAGGTTCCTCATGTTCATTCATTGTTGTCATGGGAGAACTAACAATAGGTGATGTTACTACAGTGTCTTACACTATTGGTGCAGCAACAACAGGTAGTGTGAAGAATGGCTCCTAAACCATCGGAGTAGGCACATGTACTCGCTTCTCCTCTAGGTTAATTTCTCGTACTACCATGCTCCCCCTGACCATATCATCCTCCAAGAACACAACGTGTCTCATTTCTACAAACTTCGTATGTCTGTCAGGACAATAGAAGCGATAACCTTTTGACTTTTTTGGATAGCCAATGAAATGACAACTGACTGCCTTGGAGTCTAGCTTCCCTATGTTTGGGTTTAAAGACTTTAGCCTCAGCTGGACAGCCCCACACACGTAAATAGTTAAGTGAGGGTTCCTTTCCTGTCCACAACTCATATGGTGTTTTGGGCACCGACTTGCTTGGCACTCGATTAAGAATATGAATGGCGGTTTTTAACGCCTCCATCCATAAACTTATTAGTAGAGTAGATTAACTTATCATATTTGTCACCATATCCATTAAGGTATGGTTGTGTCTTTTAGCTACTCCATTATGTTGAGGCTCGCCCGGTGTAGAGTACTAGGCAACTATGCCATTTTCCTATAAGAACCTTGTAAAAAGTCCATAAACTTGGCCATATGGGGTGTGTCGACCGTAGTACTCCCCCCACGGTCGGATCTTACTATCTTAATCTTTAAATTGTGCTGATTTTCTACTTCAGCCTTAAATATCTTAAATTTATCCAATGCTTCTGATCTTTCCTTAATTGGATAAATATAGCCATAACGAGAATAATCATCTGTGAATGTTATAAATGAATCATAGCCATCCACACTCTTCATAGGAAAAGGACTATAGTTGTCTGTGTGAATTATTTCTAAAATTTCTATGCTTCATTTGACATCTTTCTTTATTTTCTTAACATACTTTCCTTTTATGCAATCAATGCATTATTCTAAATCTAAAAATTCTAATGAGCGGAAGAATTGATTTCTTAATCAATCACTCAATTTCCCCTCGAAATATGGCCTAAACGACAGTGCCATAATTTCGATGATACATCATGAACTTTCTTCCGCTTATTTTTTACATTTATAGACAAGGAGGCATTCTCATTCTCAGTGCTCACAACATTCACATTCTCAAAAAGTTATAACAAATAAAGCTTGTCTTGTTGGAAGGCAATACCAACACACTTATTATTAAACATAATCTAACATTTGTCATTACCAAAATGATAATCATATTCCATCATAGTCTTGACGTGAAACACTTATCAAATTTCTACACAAAGAGGGTACATAAAGGGCATCTGAAAGCTGAAGTACAAAACCATCATCTAATTCTAGAGAGAGATCTCCAATGGCTTCAACTTCAGCTTCAACTCCATTTGCCACTTTAATTCTTCTTTCTCCTCTTTGCTAGGGTCCTCATCGTATAGAATCCCTATAATGAATTTGCAACATGAATAGTTGCACCCTGAGTCAATCCACCAAGTAGATTTTGAAGAACTTAAATACAAGAACTCATCTATGAATGTAATAATGTCCTCACCTCTCTTCAAAAGGCTCTTCATGAAATCTGGACAGTCCTTCTGGTAATGTTCATGTTTTTTGCACCATTTGCATTGATCCTTGTCAACTTGGACATTGTTGTTCTTCTGATGGTGCTCATTCTGAGGGGCTTTCCCTTGAGGTTTGACATTTTTGTTAAAGTTCTTCTTTTTATAGTCCTTCACATGGTTAGCAGAGTCACCATGTGAGCTTTTAAGCCTCTCCTCTTTTTGCACACACATGGCAATGTAGCTTCTTAATGTCCCATTTATCGGGCTGCATGTTGTAATTAACAACAAAAGTTTTATACTCTTTAGGCAAAGAAGCAAAAATCAAATGAATCAGGAACTCATCTTTGAGCCCCAAATTCATTGGCTTGAGCTTGGATGTCTGTGTTGCTCATCTTCAATATGTGCTCTCTTATCCCTCCACCAGAGTATTTCTCATTGAATAATTTCTTGATCAGGGTGCTTGCATAAGCCTTTGAAGAGCTAGTAAACTGACTCTCCACTTTCTTGAGATACTCAGTGGCGGTGTTACAATCTAGGATTGATCCCCTTATTGCATCTAAAATAGTAGACTTAGCCACCATCAAGCACTTGCGGTTCGAAATGTCCCACTTCTTATGATCAAGATCGTATTTCATTCTCACTTCTGCATGATCTCACTGTCGAGCAGTGAAATCAGCATCAGTTTCATTCTCTGCCCTCACCGGGTCCACTGGCTCAGTAGGACACGGAGAGGTAAGTGCTAGGTCATTCTCGAACAGCGCAAGTGCCAACTCATACTTCTCTCGCCATACGCGATAGTTGCCCCCTTCAAGAGGCGGAATGTGCGAGATGAATGTCATAGGGTTGAGTCCTGAAAACATCATCAGAGAAAGTGAGAAAACATGACATAATAATTGCATGCCGTAATTTAACGTTGGTCAAAATTAAAACATACAATATGCTTCTACATTAATTCTACAACACCGTTGGGCAGAAATAGAACTAATGCATGGAAAAAATCATGAATAATAAAAAATTATAATATTGCTATTATCAACGTTGGTCAGAAAAATAACAATATCATAATTTACTGAATACTATAACTACTCTTCAAAATTAAATCCTCCTGTTGGTTCGAATTTAATTAGAAGATAATAAACATCAACTTTGCAGCGGAAACATGAAAAAAATAATCTTAAAATGATATTATCAGAAGCATTTCATTAATACTTATCTACTCTCTGAACAAATTTTCCTGTTGGTTCAAATTTGAGCAAAGATTGAAACATCTAAACTTAATAAAATTCTTCAAAAATGCTTCTAGAAAATAATAAAACTAAACTGACTCAAACTTTTCATTTTTTCCCGGCTAGAACTCGCGGCCTATGGCCCGCACGCACGTTGTGCGCTTCCGACGGCCCATGGCCCCACGCACAGCGGCAGCTCGTGGCCCAGCAAAATGCCCGCGCAACCCTGCGCTCCATGCTCGCAGCCGCACTGCCTGTGTGGCCTAGTGGCCTTCTCGCGCTGTGCACCCCGTGTCCTAGGCCGCAACCTAGTCTTGGGCCGAGAAAATTCTTCCCCGCTTGGGCCAAATATGGCTCGTGCAATCTGAGCCATTTAATCTCATCAGACGGCTGGAAGGAGATTTCAGAATAACAACCCCCCCGACCACCACACCCCAAAACCCTAGCTTCATTCCTCATTCTCACCTTCTCCTCTCTTTCACTAGCGGTGCCCAAAGGCGACGAAGCGGCAGCCACGCGTGGTAGCCAGAGGAAGGCGACGGCGCCACCATGGGGCATCTCTCCAGCGCGCGCGCTCGCCCGATGGTGAGCCGCGCCGCCGTCGAGCGGGCGTGGGGCGGTGCCCTGAACCCTAGCCCGTGCGTTGGCGAAACAGCATCGTGCAGTGGCTTGGCTTTTGCTTCCCGCGCGGTGCCATCCAGCGACCGGCGGTGGCGGCCAGCAGGTGAAAAAGGTAGGTCCCGCTGACCCTCTGTTCTTAACTCACTTCGGTTTAGGGTTAGGGTTTCAATCTAAGTTGACTCGAATCCTCTCCTTCTATTTTCTAGCCTGATCTAGATCTACACACTAGGTAAGGCTCCTCTGATAACAATGATAGACATAGTTGATCACCTAGACATAGATCTGCAGGTACAACCTTACATATGGGATAAAACTTCCTAGAACATGATCTATAGAGAGAGAAGAAGGGAGGTGAGATGTCACCGACCATCCGCGGGCTTCGAGGAAGAGCTCGACGTAGCCATGGCGAAAGTGATGCGGTTCGGGTCGGCGGTGTCGTGGTGCCGGTGTTGAGGTCAGTCGTAGTGTAGTGGTGGCGCAGAGGCGGCGGTGAAGACGGCAGTGGAGCTTCCTGTCGCTGGCTGCGCCCCTCACTACATTGGATTGGGTTTGTCGGTGGGTGTGGAGGCTCATGGTGAACCTCGTACTGAGAGCCGTCGGCCCCCCACTTCTCTTTATAGCGCAGTGCGACGGGGGCCCACCAACCATGTAGGGTTTGGCACCGACGATCATGACGTGAGGTCAAGGCCCAACTCAGCCGTTGGGCCGAGCTGGAGAGATCAACACTAACACTGGAATGTAGGTCCCTTACGGGTAAGTTAAGAGAGTTAGTGAACATAGCGGTTAGGAGGCATGTAAATATCTTATGCGTCCAAGATACAAAATGGAAGGGAGAAAAAGACGAAGTGTAACACCCTGAAAATTTGCATCCTTTTAAAATAGCCTAAATTGATTTGATTGTGTAACTGTGTGTGCATTCAAACTTTATAAGCGTGTTCGGCCGCTCAAGTTCCAGCTTGTTTCAACTTATTCTCTCTCACAGAACACTATTAAATCATCCGAAATAATCCGAAATCTACTGCGCAATAGATCAGCCGAACACGCCCATTTTGTTAAATTCAAATCTATCATAAGGTTAGGAACATGCTAATACATACATACTGCTACATATTTATTTTGTACTGTGTGGTTTTTGTCTCTCATCTCTCTGTATTCAAAATTCTTTTGAAGCTTTGGAAAATTCAGTTCAAGGGAAAATGAATGTGCCCCTCTTTGATCTTTTGGCCACCGGCTTGCTTCCAACGTTGGCCTGCCTTGCCTCCATTTGCTTAGATGCGTCAGTAAGCCCAGCTTAGCGCTCCATGCCACCGGCTCAGCTTCAACACCCACGACCCAACCAGATGGCCCAGTAGCCAAGTAGCAGGTGCGCCGTTCCTCTTCCTTTCCCTCTGTTTCCCTACCGCACCGGGCCCACATGCCAGCAACGTCATCTCCTTCCCCAAACGATGCTGGAGTCGGATTGCCTAAAGATTGAAATTTCACCGCCGGCTCTGATTCTCTCGGGATTTGATGCAACTTGTGCGAGCTGGCACCCTATAAAACCCGTAGAGCCCCCGCCGCGTCTGTTTTCCCAATCTTAGCACCACAGCTGCCGCGTCTAGAGCTCTCACACCGCCGCCATGAATCCTTGCTGCTGCTGCCGCGCGTCGACCTGCTCGTCCGTAGCTCCATTGCCGCCCTCAGCCCTGTGCCGAGCTTCGTAGCAAGGTGATGAAGCGAGGAGTGCATTCCTTTTTCCTTTTCTTGTTTTTGTTTACTAACAGCTTGCCACCGAACGTCTACAGGAACTCTCTGTTCGCCCCGTCGAGCTGCTCACCATCTCCGCCTTGCCTCCGACCGATTTGAAGCCCTTGGTGAGATCGACATGATATCCGCTCTGTTCCCGTGTTTTCCTCGTGTCGAATCATTGCCCGTAGGCTCTGGTTCCATGCTCGCCGACAAGAAGCTCGCTGCCGGCAATGGCTAGCAGCTATACTTGGCCATATGGCCCGAGGCCCGTTGGCTTGGCCCATGGCCTAATGTTTCGGCCCAGCCCAGGCATGGCACGTCCCGGTGGCTAGTAGGCCCAGGCTGGCCTAGCCCGACCCTTGGGCCGTGCCTGGGCCTTGCTTTCAGCATGTCATGCCGGCCCGGCCCGACCCAACACAGTGGGTAGCACGAGGGGCCCGACCTGGCCCGTTTGGCAACCGGCACGACGAATATATACACACCCCTCTCCCCGGCTCTCTCCATCCTAAACCCTAATCCTCATTTCCAAAGACTCCGCCGGCTGTCGCCTCGCTCGCTCGCCTAGCGCTAGAGAGGAGAAAGGGAGCGTTGCTGCCGCTCGCCTCCAACCATCACCGGGCACCGGTGAGCTTATCTCGACTCGTTTGAGGTTGCTTCCTTGCTGGATCTATGACTACGGCCATCGAAGGCGCATCGACGACTCCTCTCGCTTGTATGCTCCGTGCATCCTTCCTACTTCCTCCGTCTTCATCTTCCAGTCACCGCTCACCGGATCCGGTCCCATTTTGGCCATCTATAGCCTCTTCTTTCCCCTCTGACCATCTCTTCCCTGGCTCACTCCCTCCACCGTCCTTCTCTTCGTCAGATCCATCCCTCAAAACCTAGTCTCTCCATCCTCTTCTCGTAGATCTGTGGATCTTGGTCTTCAACGGTAACTTCGGTGCTCCGGTTGAGCAGGTAAGCCACACTCCTAACCCTAACCCTAACTTTGTGTAGCTTGTTCTAACTTCTATCGTTTTGCAGGCCATAGGCTTCTTGCTCAGTTGCGGTAGCCACCATTGAGGGACCGGAGTGCCCGCGATGGCCGATGGCGATGATCCCACTTCCACTAATTACGAGTTGAGGATGATGGGGGCTTTGAGGTGATGACGAAGACGACTTGGAGGATGGGCGTGCAGAGCTGTTCGGCACTACATCCACTCTGATTGAGCTTGGCGTAGATGAGCCGCCGGCGGCGGCGCCGTAGTCTAAGCACAGCGCTGCTCCTGGAGCTGCTCCTGAGCACGGTGCTGCTCCTAGCGCTGCACCGTCCGGCTCTAGCGCTAGCAACAAACGCACTAGGTCTGAGGTATGGGAGGATTTTGAGGAGTTGTTTGAGCTCCGCAATGGATCTCAAGTTAGAGTCAATGCTAAGTGCAATTACTGCAAAAAAAACTTTGACTGCTCGTTCTAGTGCTGGTACTGGTCATTTGATTAGGCATATCAAATCATGCAAACCGAGAAAGCTTGGCAGTAATGCCATGTCTCAGTCCCTGCTTAGGTTTAATCCTGATGGTTCTGTCCATCACTAGGAATACAACCCTAAGGTTGCTAGAACACAGTTGTGCAGGTTGATTGCTAGAGAGGATCTTCCAGTTTGTTTTGGTGAATCTGCTACTTTTGAGGAGTACATTAAACTTGCTCATAACCCTAGGTTTGTTCCTGTCTCTCAGCAAACCACCACCAGAGACTTTGTTAAGTACTTTAATGAACGTTGTAGCAAACTCCTTGAAACTTTGAAGTATGTTAGTTCTGTTGCTTTGACATCTGATATATGGTCTGGTAATGCTAAAGAAGACTACTTAAGTATTGTTGCTCACTATGTTAACTTTGACTGGCAATTAGAGAAGAGGATTTTGGGTCTAAGGTTGATTGATGTGTCACACAATCATGAGAACATTGCTAACCGTGTGCTTACTTGTATTGAATGAATATGGCTTAACTGATAAGGTTTTCTCCATTACATTAGACAATGCTTCTGCAAACACTAAAGCAATGTAGATTCTTGCTCCTACATTGTCTGGTTGTGTTGGTGAACTATTTTTGTATCAGCGTTGTGCTTGTCATATCATTAACTTAATTCTTAAAGCTAGGGCTAGAAGTCTTCAAGCCCATGCTGCATGCTTTTAGAACTATAATTTCATTTATGTATTCCTCTAATCTGCGCATTGCATCATACAAAAATTTCTGCATTGCTAAAGGTGTCCGCCCTCAGTAAGTTTGGCTTGGACATGGATGTTAGATGGAATGCAACCTATCTGATGCTAAAACATCTGATAGGACATAGGGCCCCTTTTCAGTGTGGATCACTACAAACCATCCTTTGGTTGATGGCCAGCCATTGTTGAGAGAGAATGACTGGAAAACTGCTGAAAAATTCTCCTATTCCTTGAACAGTTTTATGATTCTACTGTTGTGCTGTCTGGTGTTTATTATCCAACATCTCCACTAATTATGCATCATGTTCTTGAGATTGCTGGACATTTAAATACTACTTATGAAAGAGACTAGGGACCTAAGAAATGTTGTTGCCCCCATGAAAGAGAAGTTTGAGGACTACTAGGTCTACAATTCCAATGCTTTATTCCTTTGCTTTTATCTTGGATCCTAGAGCCAAGATAAGAGGATTCACCAATGTTCTCCAAATTATGTCTAACCTAACTGATGAGAACTATTCTGAATATTTAACCACTGTTAGGGCTAACCTATCTGATACTTTTGCTAAGTATGACAACAAGTTTGGTGCTGTGAGATTGCAAAGGGCCACAGTTCTAGGCCCTGCTTCAGGGAAGAGAAAGACTGCTTGGGGGAAATTTTTGGTGGCACTCCAGGTGGTGGACTTGGTGCTGGTGCCAGCCTAGCTGGTGGACTTGGTACTGGTGCCAGTCTAGCTGCTGCTGGACTTGGTGTTGGTGCTAGTCTACCTCCTAGACTTGGTGGTGGTGCATCTTCATCCACTAGGAGGCCATCAGCATGTGCTTTGCTGTAGGCAGCACACTCTGGTGCTAACCTAAATGCTTCTGAGTTGGCTGCATACCTTGACAGTGACACTATCAACCAATATGACGATGACTTCAATATCCTCAACTGGTGGCATGAGCACAAACTGTCATATCTTGTTCTTTCCATCTTAGCCAGAGATGTTTGACTGTGCCTGTTTCTACTATATCTTCAGAATCTGCATTTAGTCTAATTGGTAGGATCATCGAGGAACGGCGAATGGCGTCTAACTTTAGACATGGTGCAGATGCTGTCATTGGTGAAGGACTGGGATCAAGCAGATACAAAGACTCAACATACCATGGAGAATGTGGAGCTAGTGGAGGCATTTGAGAACTTGTATCTTGATGATGAGAATATGTAATGATGTGGCCTGTGGGCTTGTACTCTTTTCCTTTCCTTTCTGGATGACTGTAAGACTTAATGAACTTATGAACACTTATTAAAGCTATGAGCTGTACTCTTTTCCTTTCTAGGGTTTTCTCACGAGGTGTGAGTTTTTACCCAGAAAGGTTTTTAATGAGGCAGCCATTACACTAAGCAGCTAATATATCAGTTATTTATGTTTACATTCATGTTACTTGTGATATGTGAAAGTTGTTTACTTGTTGAAAGATAACCAAGAACTTGTTGAAAGATGTAACTGAGAACTTGTTGAAACCTGTTTACTTGTAATCTGTGAAAAAATCTGAGCTAAACATGTTTTTTTGAGTCGGGGGGTGTCGGGCCTTGGGCTGGCACGGGCACGCTGGGCTAGTCGGGCCTGGCACGGCACGACATGAGGCCTTTAGGGTCATGCTTGGGCCGTTAGTGCTGCTCGTGGGTCGGCACGGCATGGCCCGATGCACCTAACGGGCCTGTGCCGAGCACGGGCCCGTGCCGGGCTAGGCGGCCCGAATGGCCATCTATACTGGCAGACGTGTTGTCTCCTGTTCCGTCCGTACAATCACCTCTCTCTCCCTCTTATACTCTCTCATGGAATTTCAGCCTGTCCTAGATCGAGATCAACGGCCTAGATTAGAAGATACCCCTTTGCGGATATTTTGTTAAAGAGACCCCACCTTTTCTTATATTCATCCTTGTTGTCCTATTCAATAATTATCACTTTAAATCATATGCATGAGTCTACCTTGATAACCATAGGAATTTTCCTAGCAATTGAGATCTTGATTCCTTGTCACCTATGAGTTTATGCATTTGGTAGTATGATGGTAGTGCTCAAACAACAACCATGATCTTGTAACTTGACTAGTGGAATATGCAATAACACTAAAAGATGCTTTTTAGCAACAAGGAACAAGGGAGCTAGAGCATAGTTTTTGTGATGCTCTAGATTCCTCACCTTAAGGACTTATCTATAAGCGATCATCTAGGACTTACAGTACAACCGTGAGAGCTACATGGCTCTGGCTTTAGTTCAGTATGAAGACATTTTTCTAGCTTGTCAGTGGTTACCCGAAAGGGCATAAAAGGGGCTTGTCGAGCTGAGTATAGTGCGGCCTCTGTCCTTATGTGTATAGCCTACGCGAAATGTGCCATTCGAAAGTGGGGCTCTATATTCCCTTGCCAATTGGAAACCTAGCGGCTCTAACTTGTTAGATGAACTTCTAAAAGACTTCATAGTGTACCCTATCCACTCACCTTGGAAGTGTTATGGGAGTCATGACCCCAGGGAAATGGGAATCACAACTCACGGTGAAAGTGTACAATCTTTGCAGAGTGTAAAACTAGTATATCAACCATGCTCATGGTCACGAGCGGTCTTGGACCCTTATGGAATAGATGATCATTAATGATAATTATGTTTATGTTATTCATTATTCATGTTTACTTGATCATGTGTTTACTTGGGTTTATGTTAAACATGTTGCTACTCAATTGCTTAAAATTGTGACTTAATAAAAGCCAAATGCAGTTAAACCCGTGTCTACCTTTCGAGCCTCATGAACCCCATGTTATTCTTGTTGAGTACGAGATACACTTATGCTTGTTTATTTTTACTACTTGGATAAAAATCCTAGATGGATAACAGATGGCAATGGTTATGAAGATTTTCCTGAGGATTACTAGTCTTGCGATCAACCAGTCGACCGTCCCTGTGGCTATGGAGGCACCATGGAGTTATCTTTATTTATTTCCTACTTGCTAGACTTTGATATATTTATGTAATGGATTAAATACTCATGATGTAATAAAGCATTGTGCTTGGTATTCACCTTTAATTTGTCTCTATATGTGTATAATTGATTCCTGGGCACACATATAATATATATCTAGATTTGCCTTTAAATTTGGGTATGACACGAAGGAGGTGGACAATATCGGCTTCAAGCTCTGGTACATAGGGACAACTTTAAATAAAAATGGAGTAGGAGTTTTGATTGATAAGAGCCTCAAGGATGGTGTGGTAGAGGTGAGAAGGCAAGGGGATAGGATCATCTTAGTTAAACTTGTCATTAGTGATACGGTCTTAAATGTAATTAGTGCGTATGCCCTCCAAGTAGGCCATGATAAGAGTGCTAAGCGGCTTTTTCTAGGAAGACTTAGATTGATTGGTTAGAGCTGTCCCTATTAGTGAGAAGCTCTTTATAGGAGGTGATCTTAATGGCCATGTAGGTACATCAAGTGTAGGTTTCGAGGCTAGTTCATGAGGGTTTTGGATATGGTAGTAGGAACTAGGAGGGAGAGGAAGTCTTAGACTTCGCCATAGCTTTTGATCTGATGATAGCTAACACTTTCTTTCAGTAAGAGACAGTCCCATTTAGTGACCTTTAGTAGCAGCCAAGTACTCTATTCAAATCAACTTTGTCCTTACAAGTAGGGATAAACGAACATGCAGTGGCATGTAAGGTGATACCTGGAGAATGTGTGGTCGCTCAACACAAGCTGGTGGTGGCTGACTTCCACTTTCTGGTGCAAGCTTGTGGGAACAAAGAACCTAGGGTTGCTAGAACTGAAGTGGTGGAAATTAGAAGGGGAGGACATCAAAGGTCTTTAAGGAAAAGGTCATTGAAGAGGGCCCTTGGAAGGATGAAGGCGATGCAAACAACATGTGGGAGAAGATGGCAACATGCATTCGGAAAGGTTGCTTCAGAGGTGCTTGGAGTGACCAAAGGGAGCAGATGCGACTCAAAAGACACTTGGTGGTGGAATGAAGATGTGCAAAAGGCTATTAAGGAAAAGAAGGAGTGCTATAAGCGCTTGTATCATGACAGGTGTGCAGACAACATAAAGAAGTACAAGGTGCAAAGAAGACTGCAAAACGAGCGGTGAGTGAGGCAAAGGGGCAGGCCTATGAGGACCTTTACCAACATTTGCGTATGAAAGAAGGAGAGAATGATATTTATAGGATGGCTAGGGCTCGCTATATGAAGACAATGGACTTCAACCAAGTCAAGTGCATAAAGGATGAAAGAGAGTAGCTCTTGGTGAAAGAGGATGAGATCAGACATAGATGATAAGAGTATTTTGATAAATTGTTCAATGGTGAGAACGAGAACACCACCGTTCAGTTGGACGACTCGTTTGATGACACTAATAGACGCTTTGTGTGGAGGATTCAAGAATTGGAGGTCAGAGAAGCCTTGAAAAGGATGAAAGGGGGCAAAGCGATAGGGCCCTGATGGTATCCCAATCAAGGTGTGGAGATATCTCGGGGATATAGCTATAGTATGGCTAACCAAGATGTTCAACAATATCTTTCGATCGAACAATATGCCTGAGGAGTGGAGAAGAAGCATATTGGTACCAATCTATAACAACAAGGGAGATATCCAAAAGTTGTACTAATTATCGGGGAATTAAGTTGATGAGCCACACTATGAAGTTATGGGAGAGAGTCATCGAGCAACGCCTGTGAGGAACGACGCAGATATCAACAAACCAATTTGGTTTCAAGCCCGAATGGTCAACCACAGAAGCAATCTTCTTAATAAAATAAGTTATGGAGCGATTTAAAGAGCAGAAGAAGGACCTCCACATGGTTTTCATTGACTTAGAGAAGGCTTATGACAAGGTACCAAGAAATGTTATGTGGTGGGCTTTGGACAAACATAAAGTCCTATCAAAGTACGTAACCCTCATCAAGGACATGTACAACAATGTTGTTACTAGTGTTCGAACAAACGATGGTAACACAGATTACTTCCCGATTAAAATTGGACTTCATCAAGGGTCAGCTTTAAGCCCGTATCTCTTTGCCTTGGTAATGGATGAGGTTACTAGAAATATACAAGGGGATATCCCTTGGTGTATGTTGTTCGCTGATGATGTAGTGTTAGTGGACGAAAACCAAGCGGGATTAAATAGAAAACTAGAGTTATGGCGACAGACCCTTGAGTCTAAAGGTTTTAGATTGAGCAGAACTAAAACCGAATACATGAGATGCGAACTTTGGTGGAGCTACATAGGAGGAGGGAGATGTGAGTTTGGAAGGTCAAGTAGTGCCTAAGAAGGATACCTTTTTGGTATCTGGGATCAATGCTACAAGAGGGATGGAGATATTGATGCGGACGTTAGCCATAGAATCAAAGCAGGGTGGATCAAGTGGCGACAAGCTTCTGGCATTCTCTGTGACAAGAGGGTACCACAAAATCTAAAAGGCAAGTTTTATAGAACGGCGATTAGATCGGCTATGTTGTATGGAGCAGAATGTTGGCCTACAAAGATTCGATATGTTCAACAACTGAGTGTTGCAGAAATGCGTATGTTGCGATGGATTTGTGGTCACACAAGAATAGGACCGAGTTCGGAACGATGATATACGTGATAGCCTAGGGGTAGCACCAATTGAAGAAAAGCTTATCCAACATCGGTTGAGGATGGATTTGGCCATGTCCAAAGGAGACCTCTAGAGGCACCAGTGCATTATGGAGTCTAAGCCAAGCTAATAATATAAGTAGATGTAGAGGAAGACCGAAATTGACATGAGAGAAGATAATAAAAAGAGATTTGAAAGTTTGGGATATACCTAGAGATCTATGTTTGAATAGGAATGCTTGGAAAGCAGCTATTGAAGTGTCTGAACCTGTGACTTGGGACTCTTAGTGGGTTTCAACTCTAGTCTACCCCAACTTGCTTGGGACTGAAAGACTATGTTGTTGTTGTGTTGTATGGATTTCACGTACTCTGCTGGCTGTCAAACTTTTGTTCTTCACTTGTCTCGCATTTGTAGTCTATTAATTATGTTCAAGAAATATCAGACAAATAATGTATTTCCCTTTATTCCAATATTTCCTCCATTTGTATTAGAATATAAACTGTAGCTTCCAGACAAACCCAGGACTCTACATGGACATAAGGAACTATAAAACTATATACCAAGAATCCACAACAGACTACAGACTTCAAATAAAAAAAAAGTGATGAGTATCGTAATCACTATATCGGTAAAACTTGAATCGCTAGTAATCATGGGTAATGTTTCCATCCTTGAGGAGACTAGCGAATGTTGCGAGTTATTAGGCTCTCAAAAATGCTGTACAGGTCCTTGTTTTCAGGACCGAAGATTTCATCAGCCTTTCTTAAGGTATCCTGTAAGAGACATTCAACGAATACCAAAAGGGGATCAGAAAATTAGTTCATAAATCCCCAAACAGATGTTCATTCAGTGTTGATCCATTTATACCTCTCTGGTCTGCCTGTGTGCGTTCAGCTCCTTCACATTAGCCAGGAATGCACCAAACTGCTCATACGATAATCGATTTCTGCATGTACAACAGTTAAAGAGGGAAATCAATCACACACTTGGAAAAATGAACACAATTTTCTTTGTAACAATTAAGCATCAATGGAGTTGAATGGTTTCTTTCTAGATTTCTGGAAAACAAGATCCTCGAATCAACTAAGCCTACTGTGCAGCTATGTGCAGTTCTTGAAGGCACTACATGATAATAATTTCCGAAAGAAAAATAAGTACACCAAACTCCTTCTATTAACTCATCAAATATTACACTCACAAGGCTTGAGGTATATTTCCGAGAAAAAAATCTACTGCTAAACTGAATACTTGGAAAAGAGCACTTCTGCACATACCTGACCTGACGAAAGAACTCCTTTCCATCAACTCTTGTTCGTCCTAAAACAAATAACTCTCAATGAGAAAGAGTATATGGATAGCTTATTTATGATTTCGTGTTAAACACAGAAATCAAAGATCCGAACCTAGTAAGCAAACAAACAGTTCACTTTTGGGTCCAGTGGAACTGCAATATATTTTGATATTTACAAACAGATGGCAGTGAAATTGTAACATATCTTGACCAATTAAATGTAATATATGTTGATTGCTGAACAAAGCAGCATTAACATACAGTATAACTAGCTCTTGGGGTTATGAGCTAACCTGTTTGACTTGGAGCGTCAAATGGAGAGCTATGCTGACCAGAAAAGCCTGAGGACCTGTCATTAAACATATTCATCGACGTAATGGAGATTGAATGCCGCCTTGGCGGTGATACCGATGCAAAACGCCTTGGAGGTGAGCCTGGGGGAGTCATCCTTGGTGTGCTGTTGTACGATGGCAAAAATACATGTGGACGTCCAGGACGGGGTGGCATAGGTGCTGCAAGTACAAAAAGGTTCTGTGCGTAAAACATCATTCAACATATTTTTGTATTAGATAAGATTAAGTATATGAAACGGGAATGTACCATCTGGGTCAACTTGGTTATTTTCCTCCGAAACTGAACTTGCAGTTTCTGAAACCTGTGATGATTTGGAAGTTGGAAATGCAGAATTTTCATCTGACAAAAATCAAACAGTCAACATTACCCTAGGGAACTAGAATGAGACTTTTCCCTACAAGCCATTATAAAAGTTTCTAATTCCTTCTCTGCCACAGAAATTTTGGCTGCCCCTCCTCAGTCACTCGCGCAAAGTTTTCTGGTCCCGTGTGCCACTTCCGTGAGATTACAGCATGACGGCCGGTAACGGAGGGATACGATGACCCTTTTGCCCCTGTGTCCACTTAAGTCCCACGAAAGACACCACAGTCTGCCATTCCTCATTTCTCGTCTCTCTCAAAACCCTAGCCGAAGGAACCAAGGCGGCGGCGAGAAGAGGTGGCGGTGACCAAGCAGATCTGCACACGTGAGGAGGGGGTCTCATGGGGTAGGGATCAAGAGGTTGCCCCACTGGATCTAAGGCCATGTGCAGCAGGGACCTTGGTTGAGGGTGACCGCGAGATCCAACCATGGCGGCGGCGAGAAGAGGCGGCGGTGACCAAGCAGATCTGCACACGTGAGGAGGGGGTCTCATGGGGTAGGGATCAAGAGGTTGACCCACTGGATCCAAGGCCGCGTGCAGTAGGGGCCTTGGTTGAGGGTGACCGTGAGATCCAGGGAGTCGCCATGGTGGAGCCGGAGGTGCGCTCGGCGTGGATTTCAGACAGGTAAGCTGTTGTCTTCTTCTTCTCTTGTTGTCCTCCATTGTCATGCACTTAGCCTAATTGTAGGTGCTTAGTTTGTTGCCGTAGATCTGCCTTAATCGATGGGTGTTCGTATGTAGGATGGACCCCAAAACGAGCTATAGATTAGAAATAAGGATCGTTGCGACAAATTCTCGAAGCCGTTGGTTTAGCATAAGCATAGTTGTAGATGCTGACACAACAAATTTCAAGGATTTGGTCGAAGACATTGTGAATAAGTACCCTTGTGGTTATGGTGACATTGTTGACATGTTCTACTATTGTGGTGAAACCAAGTCCAACATCAAAGTCAGCAGTGACCATGATTTAGTTGCTATGTTTTCCAAAAATGCTAGTGCCAAGACCTGCTTGTCGACCTTTGCTTACCATCCTATGGGTACTGATACACCAGTCATTCCACTATGGCATGATTTAGCTAGAAATGCCTAACTCCTCTATGCAAGCCTGTAACCTAGCTGAGCCTACACCAGCACCAACCCAAACACAAGCTTCCACTCAAACACAAGCTTCCTCTCAAACGGCAACAACCACTGATGATGACAACTACCTAAACAATCCTGAGCCACAGAATGAGCACGTGGGTGTGGATGAGGAGGGCATGTACCTAGAATTAGAGCCACGGACCAAGGGTACTGATGCATTTGAGGAGGATGTACCAGTTTCTGACTCTGAATGGGAATCTGATTCTGATATGATGATGATGATGATGACTATGAGGAGGATGAGGCAGATGAAATGGTCAAAGATAAAGTTCCATTTAGTAATCCTAAAATAGTGTATGACAAAAATGACCCACCAATGACAGTAGGCAGCATCTATGAAAATATGTCTTGTTTTAAGTTGGCTTTGGCTACACATGCAATCAGAAATGAGTTTGAGTTTAACATAGAGAAGAGTGATCCAGGGAGGTACAGGGTCTACTGCAGTGCCAAAATTGATGGATGTAGGTGGAGGATTCTTGCATCTACAACTGCAGACAAGACAACAGTGAAGGTAACTCTTGCCATCTTTCTTTTTTTTGTTGATTTACTTATAATTGGTGTGACATATTTGCAGGTGAAGAAGAACCCATATCCTCATGAGTGTTGGAGCACAAGAAGAGGTGGTAAAGTGAAGTGTGCAACCAAGTTTTGGGTTTGTGAAAAGGTAAAGGACTGGGTATTTGAGGATCCCAGAGTGTCAGCTATGGAGCTACAGAAGAGGATCAAGGATAAGTTCAAGATGGTTGTGCCATACAAGAGAGTATATAATGGTAAGGAACTAGCTCACAGCCAATTATTTGGAGATTGGAAGTCCAATTTTGACAATCTGTATAGGTTCAAGTTGCAAATTGAGGAATCTTGTCTAGGTAGCTTTGTAGTTATTGATCATCATACCATTAATAACAAGATTAGGTTTAAAAGTACTGTTCTTTGTCCATGAAGCCATGCATTGATGGGTTTCTTCAAGGCTATAGGTCATACTTGTCAGTTGATAGTACATTTCTCACGGGCAAGTTTAGAGGTCAACTATGTGTAGCCTGTGCAGTAGATGGACGCAACTGGATGTATCCAGTTGCAGTTGGAGTCATAGATTCAGAAACAAATGAGAATTGTATATGGTTCATGGAGAGACTGAGAGATGCTATAGGTAGTCCACCAGGTCTGACCTTCTGTACTGATTGTGGTCAAGCAGTGATGGCCGGTGTGAGTGAGGTATTTCTTAATGCAGAGCACAGAGAGTGTATGTGGCATCTTGTTCAAAATTTTAAGAAAAAGGTTTCATGGACAGGTGTTTGATGATCATTTGTGGGCATCATCTTACAGTTGGAACTCATACCTTTTTGAGAAACACTGGTCAGCAATGGCAGCAGCTAAGCCAGCAGCTATGGTTTATCTACAGCAGAACCATAAGAAGCTATGGACCAGAAGTCAATTTGGAGTCACATGTAAGATAGACTATGTCACAAATAATTTAGCTGAGAGCTTCAACAACTGGATCAAAGGTGAAAAAGAACGGCATTTGGATGACTTGCTTGATACAATCAGACAGAAGTTATTAATCAAATGGAACCACAGAAGGAAGATTGCAAGGCAGATGCAGGGCAAGATACTTCCACATATTGTGGACAAGCTGAAGGAGCAAAGCAGGAACCTAGATATTGATGTCATAACTAGCGGCGATGGCATTGCAGAGTTGTGCGCAAGAGGAGGATCAAGCTTCAGATTTGTTGTGAATTTGGACCAAAGGACTTGCACTTGTAGGGCTTGGCAGGTTTCAGGCCTACCATGTAAGCATGCACTGGCCTACATCACTAGCATAAGAGGAGAGAAAATTGAAGACCATGTGGACAACTACTACTCGGTGTAGAAGTTCAGGTCAGCTTATGAGGGTATCATCCCTGCCATTCCTGATAAGTTCATGTGGCCCAAATCTGATCATGGCTTCTTCATGCATCCACCTCTTCTCAAATCAACTGCTGGTAGAAGGAGGCAGACAAGGTTCAGAGGAGGTGCTGATGGTGGCAACAAAGGCAATAAAGGACAGGCACCAGTGCCCTATTTGCCAGTGAATATGGGCATCACTAGGTACACTTGTAAAGATGGAGATCCTGCAGACATTGCAAGCAATGCTTGCTGATAGGTGAGATTCTTTGTTTCAGATTTTTGTGTTGGGTTGTATGTGACATACTTAGCAGCTATGACAGTTTGTATTTATCTATTGCAGGGGACCACCTAAAAGGAAGAAGAAAAAGGCAACCCCAGCCTCAACTGAAACAAGCACTGTTCCTGTTCCTACCAAAATGGTGTTCCCTGATTTGCCCCCTGGTACAACTGCCACAACTAAAGCACTACTGGAAATAAGAGGAAAACAACAGCAGCAGGTTCTAAGAAATCAAAGAGCTCATCCTCTGCCTCAGCAGCTTCAATCAGGTAGGCTCATGTTCTTGACATTTTCCTTATAATACAACTATGACATATACCAAACACTTGTAAATATACGACACTATAAATTTTGAAGGTTTGTATTCTCCATACCGTTTTTGCAACACCCTAGTTGTTCCCTGAAACCCCATTCAAGTTTTCAGTAAATCCTAAGCAATATATGTCAATGTGGTGTCATGTCATATGATTGTACCTGATCAAGGCTGCCATCAGCCACCTGCTGCGGCTGCGAGTCGTCACCGGAGCCCGTCCTCCCGCCGGCGTGCTTCGTCTGAACTACCTGCAGCCCCGTCTATGGGATGACTCAAAACTCCAGATATTTTGTAACTCATGTGGTCTGTCTATTGACATAACCTGCATTTTATAAGACCAAAACAGTGGTCTGTGCATGACCAAAACAATGGTATGGTCTATGTCATGACCAAAACAGTGGTCTGGTCTATGTCATGACTGTTTGTAAAATGCTGTTATGGTTTGTGAAATTTTCGTAACTAGTTTGTCAAATTTGTTGTTCTGGTTTCTCTTTTTGAATATGTGTAACTGGTTTATTAAATTTGTGGCGTCAAGGGCAAGTGCAAAATTCTGCTCCTGACGCCTGGACACAAGGGCAAAAAGGTCTTTCTATCCCTTCATTACTGGCCGTCATGCTGTAACCTCACGGAAGTGGCACACGGGACCAGAAAACTTTGCGCGAGGAACTGAGGAGGAGTAGCCAAAATTTCTATGGCAGAGAAGGAATTAGAAACTTTTATAATGGCTCGTAGGGAAAAATCTCAACTAGAATATGGTGGACCTCGCACAAGGACCACGAGAATAATGTAGTACCTGATGGTGCAGAGGAGAAATTTGAAGTTGCTGCAACTCTTGCCCCGGGAGCAGTATTCTATTGAAAAGTAATTTAAAAAGAAAAATCACTCTCAATTCAGCTACAAATACAAACAAGGGAAGAATTGAAATGCTAGTCATTTTCTAGGTTCTTGAGTTAAACAACTAGACACAGCCTGAATGCCAGACTTACATCACTGCTGTCGTCTTCCTGGAGGGACTGCACAAGTGTCTTTTTGAAAACTTCCAACTGCACAACAAAGTAGAATATAGGCAGTAAGGTACACAACTATGAAGTTTAAAATGGTATAGCAATCAAGGCTTATGTACAGCACCAATCAATGGTTGGACATGCTTACGAGAGACAAATGCTTGACATGTTAACATTTGTTCAGTTTGAAATTATGATGAGACTGCTACGTAATTGTTCCAAACTAGTAGTGCAACACACAGAAATCTGTCAAATTCTTCCCAAAGTGTTTTATTGGTACCTTGGCGACATCTCTGTTCAACTTCGTAACGGTGTTGGACAGCGCAGAGTTGTCCCGCAGCAGTGCCTCCTGTACGTCCATCGTCCACGATCAGAACATGAAGAAGCATTCGACTGTTAAGTAATTTCGGTTGCCCAAATTGCGCAGCATACATATCACGCAGCTACATTGCTGGAAATAGAGACGACGTTAGGCGCAAGCGTCGCGGGACCAGAGTCGCCGACAGGTGGGACCGACCGAAGCCACCATTCCCCGGAAAGCACAGCTCAGCCTCAGCCAGGCGGCGCAGCGCCCCAGAGGCGGCTAGTAAACTGACTAGCGATTACCTTTTCCTCCTCGGCGCGGCGGAGGCGGCCGGTGGCGATGGCGAGCAAGGCGTCGAGCTGCTCGACGCGCTCCCGGAGGTCCTCGGCCTCGGCGTCGCGCTCGGCGAGCTGCGAGCGCAGGAGCGCCGCCTCGGCCGCTCCGCGGCCGGTAGGCGACGGCGAGCGCGGCGTCGAGCTGCTCGACGCGCTCCCGGAGGTCCTCGGCCTCGGCGTCGCGCTCGGCGAGCTGCGAGCGCAGGCGCGCCGCCTCGGCCTCGAGGCAGGCCGAGGCGGTGCGAGAGCGCCATGGAGGTGATCCTGCGCGCCACGTCCAGCTGAGCGAACGGGTCCGATGGCAGCACGGACATCAGCTCAGCGGGCAGCCCAAAGTCCACCACGGTCGGCGCCGCCTCCCCGGCCGCCGCGTCGTCCTCCCCCACCATCGCGGCCGGAGGCGCCGCCTCCTCCCCTTCCTCTGCCATGTGTCCCCTCCTGCTCCGCGCCTCTTGGACTAGTGCTCTCCGCTCCTTTCCGTGCCGCGACCGTTATCTGCCCGCCCGCGGGGGGATTAGGCTGGTGGGGTGCGAGGTCTCTTTGTGCTTGTGGTGGCGCGCGAGGGCGCCTACCCAGGCTGCCCCGCGCCACGGGTTTGGGTGGAGGGTTTTGGTTGGAGGCTTGCGCGGTTGCTGCCCGCGTCGCTCTCGCTCTCGGTGGGCGCTGTGCATGTGCGGGGAGCCGGTGCGCCGTGCGCGTCTGGTCATCGGGAGGCGAAGGCGTTGGCGCGGCGCGGGCTGCCTCGGCCTCGGCTATGGGCTGCGGGCTGCGGCATAGGCCAAGGGCGCGCGATTCGCAATGAACGTGTGGATCGGGGTGCCGGCGAAATGGCGTTGGGTGGCTTATTCTGGGCGGTGATTCGACACGTTGGAGTACACGGGGTCCGGGACTCCTCGCGAGATGTGACCGGACCCCTCGCGAGATGTGAAGATTTCGAGCTAGGAAAGCGGGTTTGGAACTTCCGGTTGAAGGTTGCAGTGAAAACTACGGATGGTACTGTCTCTTGCAATTTTCACCAGTGGTACTGGGTATTTTAAGGCTTAGATCTAATGTAAAATCGCACAATAGATATTTTACTGGTACGGGGTATTTTAAGGCTTAGATCTAATGTAAAATTGCACAATAGTTCATATTTTGCTGGTACTGGGTATTTTAAAGCTTAGATCTAATGTAAAATTGCAAGCTTAAATCTACCGTTCTTGAGTAAATTAATTCATAGAGTAAGTCAAACTTTTTAAATTTGGCTGAATTAATAGAAAAGAGCATCAAGACTTATGACACCAAATTGGTATATAGATTAGATGCACCGTACATTATATTTTTATTATGATGTGCTCATTTGGTGGCATAAATGTTCCTACCTTTTTATAAATTCGGTCAAATATAAAAAGCTTCACTCAAAACAACCCTAGGAATTGAGATTTACTCAGGGATGGAGGGAGTATATTTTGTATGTTTGTACTTTTTTATAAATTCGGTCATAAGTTCAAGACAACCCTGGAATTGAAAATTACTGAAGGACAGAGGGAGCATTTTACATGAGGACGATTGTAGTTTGATGGAATATTGCTCCCCAAGAGAATATATAATAATGCGTACAATTACCTTCCATCCAATGCGACTGAGTGACTGACCACCAGGTAATACTCTATCCGTCCAAAAAAGAATGCAACTACGTGTTGCGTATTAGCAAAAGTAGATCACGTTTGATCAGATTTCTAGTAAATACTATTCGCATTTACAACTTCAAAATAATTTATTATAAAAATATATTTATAATTAATCTAATAATATTTATTTAATATCATAAATAGGGAAAAAATTTCCTACTCCCTCCTCCTAACCAGCCTTGCCCACGCGCCCAAATTAGTCTTAGCGGGTCAGACTCACGAACGAGTAAACCCGATAGACATGTATACAGTGTACCGCGCATGCCCATCCCGTATACATCGATATACCATTAAATGATTTTTTTAATCATTAATTATCCCTCCGTTGGAATTGCTAGCAAATTCATCCATACGCCGCCATATCTGCGTCGTTCCGCCATATCTGCTTCGTTCCAACCGACTAAGCATTTTTCCTCGTCTAGTTGATCGCCGCTCGTCCCTTGCGGTCTTGCCTTCGCTGCAGCGACCGAACGAGTGTACACGTTGAGAAGACACGGGCGGACGACACCACAACAGTGCGGCAGCGAAGGCAGCGCCGCTGGAGGCTGCCGGACGCCGGTCGCCGCCGGCAGACGCGGCGCCGCGCGAGGCGGTGTCGGCCGGGTCGCGAGGCAGCCATCGACGACCTGCTGAGATGGGGAGGCGAGCGGGAGAGAAGGAGGAGGTGGCAGACGCCGTCGAGATGGCTGCCGGCGGCGGCGATTTTTTTTAATTTTAATATTTTTTTAAACTAATTTTAAATCTAACACTGTCGGATTTTTTTAAACTAACACTTTTGGTCGCGCCTATTATTCTGGCGCGGCCAAATGCTTGTGCCGCGCCATGCATGACGGCGCGGCAGAGGACTGACGTGGCGGCGACCAGAAGCGCTGACTGCTGACGTGGCAGGGCTTTGCCGTGCCACCGATCTTGGCGCCCTGATCCGTGGCGCGGCAGAGCCGGGTATAACCCCGCGACCAGTCCCGCTACCCGAGCAGCAAGACCGCCTAGGCGTCGCTCCCGCGCCCGCCCGTCGCCAAGCACGCCGTCCGCCGCGCCACGAACGGCGGTAGCTCGGCCCTCCATTGCCGCCTCCCTCCCTTCCCTTCCATTCCCCGGCCACCTCCCTTCCTCCTCGTCCAAGTTCAAGGTAATGACGCACATTTTAATTTCGTTTGAATGGTGGATAAGATATTATGAATGGAAATTAAGGTTAGTAGGAAAATTATGTTTGAGAACTATGGTGAAGATATTAGTTTAATTTTGTCAATGTTAAGGTTAATTATTTAGTTAGAAGTATGTTTACCATGTATATTTTTGTTGCTATAATTGTTGTTTATAAAATTTTAGTTGCATTGCAAATGATTACATTTTATATTAATTTGTCTTATTTTGATTGATGTTTAATTTAAACTGTTTTATTAGATGGAAGACATGTTTCGGGAGCAGTTATGGCGAAAACGGGATCGTCCTAGAGAAATGTATCTCGACGAGTCTAGCAAAGATGCCCTCGTCCCTCCTGAACTCCCTGTCCCTAATTATGACTGTGGTCATCCGGCCGATGTGTTTCAATCAAGACATCCGGACACAGCGGTTTGTTTGTCGATGTTTGACCACCGATAGCCTGCCACGGGGGTACCCGGGGCAGTATGTTCAGGCTTCAGCGTATGCGGAACTTGATGGTTAGCGCAAGAGACAGTCGATTTATCCTGGTTCAGGCCCTCGATCGCAGATCGAATAACAACCCTACGTTCAGTCGGTGTTAGCCTTTGTGTTGGATTGATTATAAAGTATTGTGTCGTACAATTGCTCTGTTGAACTCCCGATCCAAGGTGCCATGCCCTCCTTTATATAGTCAGGAGGCCAGAATCTTAGTCGGTTTACAATGAAGGTTTCTAGTAGGATTACAGAGTAATACTACTACTAAGATTACAGGAGGAGAATCCTAATTGGACTAGGTCTTCTTCCTTCCTTGCGGGGTATCCTGTGGGTCCCGTACCGATAAGCCCCCGAGCACTTTATGGTTGAGTTCTGAAAGCCTCGTCTTGTTCCTTCAAGTCTTGTTGAGCAGGAACAAGCGTCGTCCGAGTGCTTTCTTGAGCGAAACCGTGTAGCGCTTTATGAGATCTTTGTGTGGTGTGTACTTTTTTGTACTTTTTTGGAGAAAAAGTACTTCTATTTGGATGTAGCCTCCGAGCCTCTTGCTGTTCGGCACAAGGAGCTTGAGGGTCTTTTCTAGAAATCTTCCTGATTCTTCGTTGAAAGGCTCCCCGACTTCCTTGTTGAAAAGGAGCTCTGATGCTGTGTTCGGGTTCTTTTTGTCTTGTGGTCCTGACGCCGTCTGTCTTGAAGAAACATTCTGAGTGGTGTGCGCTTTTTTTTGGAGAAAAAAGTGCACTCACTGAGTGTAGCCCCCGAGCCTCTTGCTATTTGGAACAAAAAGTTGGAGGGTCTTGAATCTGAGTTGTTTGATAGAACCGTATACCTCTTCTTTTGCAGCCCCCGGGCATATATCCGGGTTGTTCTGTTCAGGAAGAACTCGGAAGCAGGGTTTTGGCATATTCTCTGGTAGTCTGCTGTTGTCAGATATAGTTGTATGGTGGTTGTTGAGTGTGAATGTTTTTTGTTCACGGGTTGTACTGTGTCGGTATATTCTTCTGAATATGCCCGTCTTCAAGTACTGGTCCCTATCGCCTGAGTCTTCCATTATTGAGTCCTGTCTTTTCACTGTGTCCTTTGTTAGGCTTATTTTTTTGGTACTCCTAGTCCATGTGCACCGCTCCTTTGATCTATAAATACCCTCCCGGAGTGCTTGCTTTCATCCATTGAACATTCTGTTTGAAACCTTTGTGATCACTAATATGGTAGTTTGTGAAGTAAAGCAGCCCTCGGGCGTGTTTCGTAGTTCCTATGCGTCTTGTCGTAGTTGGAGGAAGTCTTGTGATAGGGATTAGAGGTTGGCTAATCCCGCGGCAGCAATGTACCAGGATGTACGTGGTGGTAGTTGGAGGAAGTCTTATGATGTGGACTTCGTTCCTTCATCTGGCAGTTTTGGGTTGATCCTCGTCGCCTATCTTGAGACTGTCTGGTGCAGATCAACACCATATCCAGCATCACATCGGTCTTGGGTAGACAGATGCCTGCCGGCCATCTCTGCTCCATGTTGTCCTGTCGTGCTGCTGATTTCCACCTTGGAAGCACTGCGTCCGTCCTTTGAAGAAAACAGTGCAGCCGATGGCGGTTTGTCCTTCCGAGTAGCAATTTGGGACACGTAGTCGTTCCAGAACCCAGCCATGTCCGTGTTCTTCTTTGTTACTTTGCTTTTCGTGGTACCGAGTACGTTTGGGTCTTGTAAGATTTATAATCTTCTATTTTTGAAGTCGCTTGTAATGGAAAGAATCTTTGTCTTCTGAGTTGTTATTTACTTTTCTGCTGTAGTTCCGGTCGCTCATGATATTCCCGAGTTCTTTTCGTAAGAACTGAGTTCTTATGTTCCTTGTGAAGTTGCCTTTCTTTTCTTCTTTGTTGACGGGTTGTTCTTGCAGTTATCTGATAACTCCGCAGTATCGCTGGATGGATAAGTCTGAAATCTACCCATTGAATTGTACCATTGTGTGGATTTGTGCCCTCTGTCATTTTAGCTGTGTCGGTAAATGGACCGTTGCGTTCTCACACGGTGCTTTAACGGGCCTGGTGGGCCGTTTTTAACGCTGTAAAATCTATTTAAAGACCCTTCGTCTTCTTTTTCTTTACTGCCTTCAAACCCTAGCTCTCAGTCATCCGCCGTCGCCATTGCCGCCGCCGTCTTTAGCGCCGCTGTCAAGGCTTTCTCTTCCCCTAGTCGTTTTTTTCCTTCGTTAGTATATGGGTAAGAAGAAAACTGCAAGCAAGTCCCAATCTTCCTTTGTGGACGAGGAATCTTCACTCTCCGTGATTGAAAATTAGGAGTTTGTTGCCATGAGGGCTGCCCAGAAGTCTTGGCCGGCTCCGACGACCACCGAGGAGCAGCTCCATGAGCTTGTCAACGACGGTTTGATCTAGAGCAAGGCCATTGCTGAATGGAGAGTAATGGAGATGGGGATCCCGATCTTCCGTCAGGTGAGGGTAACTATCGTTGTGGCGGAGAATGACACACCGATCCGGCTTCAGATCGAAAGATCGAACCCTGTAATCTTAGCACCATAGCTCCTCTAGTTATCAACCAAGTCACGAACCAGGTTAACCTCACCAAGAAGACTAATCCCTGCCTGCGCAACGAAGAACACAAACAAGAACAAGAAAGAACGCAACCAAATTGCAGATGAAAGATTAATCTCACGAGTTGGGGTCTCACAAACCGAAGAACGGCAAAACTGTTTCTTGATAGAATAATCTAAGCAAAACCCAAACCCTAATGGAGGGGCGGTAGCTATTTATGAAGACTCTAGGGTTGTGCAAGACCCCTGGACGCGCCCCTAATGGGCCCAAACTCGATACATGGTCCAACAGACCAAAAGACGGTGTTGCAGCACCCTGACAGATTCTGGACGCTGACTTGTTTCGACGATTCCTGTTGATTCTGAATAGCTTTTGATGTGAAACCACTTGGATTGGCTTCCTTATCAAATTAGCTTTCCATCCATATGTGGATCATTGAAAACGGAGTCCGGATGCGTCCTGGGCAACCAATTTAAGGCAGACTGGTCCTGGAGGCCGAGGCAGACTCAAATTCGTGTTGGACTGGGCCTTCGGCTTGTATTGGACGTCCTTGCTGGTCATCATCACCTCCTCCACGTGCTCTTAGTCCCTCTTGACCCTCTCCAATGTTCCTAAGCAAGATAACATCATTAGGTAGTAGTCTATTCTCAAAAGTATGAAAAGGATCGCTTAAGAACGAGCTCACCTGTAAATTGAGTTGACGCATTCGAGCCCGGGTTATTGGACCTTGCATGACAGTTGGAGGATCAGCTGGTACATCCAAAGGAGTGATGTCCTCATCATCCTCCCCCTCTTGAATTGGAGTCGTCCTCGACTCAAGCTCATCTTCTTCTCCCAAATAAGGTTTTAAATCTGCAATGTTAAATGTGGGACTAACCCCGAACTCGGGTGGCAACTCAAGTTTATATGCATTATCATTTATTTTCTCAATAATCTTATAAGGACCAGCTGCTCTTGGCATTAATTTAGACTTACGTAGCTCAGGAAATCTATCTTTTCTTAAATGTAACCAAACCAAATCACCCGGTTCAAGTTTAATCTCTTTTCTACCTTTACTACCAGCAATTCTATACTTTTTATTCATGCTTTCAATATTTGCTTTAGTTGTTTCATGCAACTTATGAATAAAATCAGCACGCTCTCTAGCATCACTATATATTCTCTCAGTGGTAGGTAAAGGCAAAAGATCAATAGGAGCACAGGGGTTAAAACCATACACTAACTGAAAAGGACTTACCTTGGTGGTGGAATGTTCCGCCCTGTTATATGCAAACTCTACATGCGGCAAACACTCTTCCCACATCTTTAAATTGCGCTTCAAAATAGCTCTCAACATGGTAGACAATGTTCGATTCACAACCTCAGTTTGCCCATCAGTTTAGGGATGACATGTTGTAGAAAACAGCAACTTGGTCCCTAATTTATTCCACAACGTGCGCCAAAAATAACTCAAGAATTTTGCATCACGATCTGAAACAATAGTAGAAGGCATACCATGCAAGCGAACAATTTCTTGAAAGAAAAGGTCAGCAATATGAACAGCATCGTCGCTCTTATGACAAGGAATAAAATGTGCCATCTTAGATAAACGATCAACCACCACAAAAATACTATCCCTCCCCCTCTTAGTCCTTGGTAATCCCAACACAAAATCCATAGATATATCTGCCCAAGGAGTAGAAGGAACATGAAGAGGCATATACAAACCATGTGGGTTCAATCGCAAGTTGAGACAGCAATGTATATCTTCTAGACAAAGCATCAGCAATCACATTATCCTTCCCTTTCTTGTGTTTGATAATATAAGGAAAAGACTCAATAAATTCAACCCATTTAGCATGCCTACGATTCAGATTATTTTGAGAGCGAAGATACTTAAGCGATTCATGATCAGAATGAATAACAAATTCTTTAGGCCACACATAATGACGCCACGTCTCTAAAGAACGGACAAGTGCATACAATTCTTTATCATACGTGGAATAATTAAGAACATGACCATGTAATTTTTCACTAAAGTAAGCAATAGGTTTACCATCTTGCATCAAAACACCACCAATGCCAACTCCACTAGCATCACATTCTAGCTCAAAAGTCTTACCAAAATGTGGAAGTTGCAGCAATGGTGCATGTGTAAGCTTGTCCTTCAAAGTGTCAAAGGACTCCTCATGTGCCTCTCCCCAATGAAACACCACTCCTTTCTTCGTCAACTCATGCAATGGAGCAGCAATGGTGCTGAAATCTTTGACGAAGCGGCGGTAGAATCCTGCAAGACCAAGAAAACTCCTCACCTGTGTGACGGTTTGGGGAACCGACCAGCTCTTTATGGCTTCAATTTTCATCTCGTCCACCTCAATTCCCTGTGGAGTTACAACATAGCTAAGAAAAGAAACTCGATCCGTGCAAAAGATGCACTTCTTAAGGTTACCAAATAAACGTGCATCACGTAAGGCATTAAAAACAGCACGTAAGTGATCCATATGTTCATCAAAAGACTTGCTGTAAATCAATATATCATTAAAGTAAACTACCACAAAATGACCAATAAAAACTCTTAAAACCTCATTCATTAAGCGCATGAAAGTGCTAGGTGCATTTGTCAAACCAAAAGGCATAACTAACCACTTATACAACCCGAATTTGGTTTTAAATGCAGTTTTCCATTCATCTCCAAGTTTCATTCTAATCTGGTGGTAGCCTCTTCGCAAGTCAATCTTAGTGAAAATTATAGAACCACATAACTCATCAAGCATATCGTCTAGCCTAGGAATAGGATGACGATACTGAATTGTAATATTATTGATGGCTCTACAATCAACACACATACGCCAACTTCCATTTTTCTTAGGAACCAAAAGTACAGGAATGACACAAGGACTAAGGCTTTCACGTACATACCCACGGTCCAAAAGGTCTTGGACTTGCCGCTGAATTTCCTTAGTCTCCTCAGGATTGGTTCGATATGCAGCTCGGTTGGGCAAGGTCGCTCCCGGAATCAAATCGATTTGATGCTCTATCCCTCTCATAGGTGGCAGCCCCAGGGGTATCTCAGCTGGAAAAATGTCCTCATACTCCTGCAAAAGGTTAGTGATAGCAGGAGGTATCGAGCTAACAATATCATCAAGTGAAAACATAGCTCGTTTGCATACCAAAGCATAGCAAATATCATCATCAGAAATTTCAGCAAAGTCACATTTTGTTGCAAGCATAACACCACCCTTCAATTTAATCCCCTCAGCCTTAGAAATAGATGTAGACTTATCCTTTTTAGGTGGGAAAATAGAATTAGCAACTTGCTGATTTTCAGATTGAACATCATTCAAACTAGCAGCGTGTTCCCTATCAGCTTGCACAATTTGAGCAGGGGTCAAAGGTACCAAAGTAATTTTCTTTCCTTTATGCACAAAAGTGTATTTATTACTTCTACCATGGTGTGTAGCATCATTATCATATTCCCAAGGACGACCCAATAAAAGTGAACAAGCTTGCATAGGTACCACATCACAATCAACAGAATCAGCATAAGAACCAATGGAAAATGAAATTCTGCAAGTTTGTGTTACCTTTGCTTTACCAGAATCATTTAGCCACTGAATATGATATGGACGTGGGTGTGGGCGTGTGGTCAAGCTAAGCTTCTTGACCAAATCAGAACTCACCAAATTGTTGCAGCTACCTCCATCAATAATAACACATGCTCGACGGTCGCTAATGACGAAGAAAATCTGGAACAAGTTATGGCGTTATAGCTTCTCAGGTTGCTGGACTTGTGAGCTGAGCACCCGCTGTACAATAATGCTCCTATAGGACGCCGTGGCCTCGTCACCAAGGACTTCGCCGTCCTCCTCATCTGCATCTTGGTCTTCTTCATCCTCAATGTCAGAGGTGCTGATGTAACCATCTTCTGTAGCAATATATGCCCGCTGACTTGGGTAGTCCTTCTGCACATGGCCAACGCCATGGCAGCGGTGGCACTGAATACCCGAAGTACGTCCCGTCGATGCAACGGATGAGGAACTCTTGGTAGGCACCTGCAAAGAATTTTTACCTGAATCTGAAGGTCGTGCGGGAGGTGTCTTAGGTGTAGCGGAAACTCCAGAGGCTGTTGGTCACTTGCTCGCTGGTGGAGGCGTCTGAAAAGTGGTTGGCTTGGTCAGCCCCGAAGATGGTGCCGAGCATGGCGTGTATGTGCTGGTGCTGACCTTGCTCTTGCCCTGCTGTTCACGCCCCTGCAATTCCTTTTCTGCAAGCATAGCAAACTGAAACAACTGGTTGACAGTGTTAAATTCTTTATAATCAACAATGTCCTGAATGTCACGCCTCAAACCAGAATAAAAATGACAAATGGCATCTTTGTTTCCCTCTACAACACTACAACGCATCAATCCCTTTTGGAGCTCACCATAGTAATCCTGTACAGATTTATCTCCTTGTTCTAAACGCATCAATTTCTTACGCAAGTCTCTATGATAAGAAGGAGGAACAAAACGATCACGCATAGCTACCTTAAGTTCTTCCCATGTACCAGGTAAAGCATCTTGTGCAGCTAGCCCATTCCACCAAATAATGGCAAAATCCTTAAACTCACTAGTAGCTTGTCTAACTCTATGCTGCTCAGGTACAAGGTGGGCACTAAACTTTTGTTCTACCATCATCTCCCAATCAAGATATCCCTCAGCATCATAATGATCCGAAAAAGATGGTATTGTGAACTTAATCTTAGCATAAGGATCATCGGGCACACGGTGATTATTACCTTGACGGTGGTGGTGGTGGTGGTGGACACCACCCATACCTATCGTGTTGCGGCGAAGACGTTGCCATAATCTCTCTTGTCGGATAGCTGCTCGACCTATGTTTCCAGCGGCATCATGCACCTTGTCTTGACCATCGGTGTTGCTACCGAAAACGTCGTTGTTGCCCGCCACAAAGGTTTCCAACTCAGTAACCTTGTCGGTTAGCGTGGAAATTTGCTTGTCTAATCTCTCCATGCTATTGCCAATGTTGAGTTCAATGAGTGCATCAGTGACGACCTTCATCCTTTTTTGGGCATCCTCTATAACAGCTTGTAGTTGCTCTTGGCTGACACACTCGCTGAAACCCTTAGGATTGTTATCTGCAGTCTGTTCACCTCCTGCCATTGAAAACACAAAAACAGGAACAAACAGGTGAAAGTTATCCCTACCAAATGACTACGTGGTTGTAGTGGTGTCACTTTTCACAGCAAGTGGAAGCGTCTTACCAAGCTCTTACCAAGTTCTTACCAACGCAAGCAGTGGGCGGTACAACCGGTAGCTGGTTCGTGATACCTATGAGGTAGTGGTACCGAGATTGCAAGGCCCTTTGTCTGTATTGATCTGAAGAATTTGTGGAGCTTGGAAGACAAACAAAGAGTAATATGTATATCTGGCACATAAGTCAGTAATAGAAAGTAATACTGAATTATAGTCTAAAGTACTTGTTCTCGTTGCTGGTCTAAAGTGTTGCAAGTACCAGGTTGTGACAAAGTATGGTGGATAGCAAGGTGATAGGTATGAGAAAAACAAGTATGGTGGATGGAAACAACAACACAAACAAGGAACCAGATAGCACACGCAAACACAGCTCACTTTGGGCTTCTCTATGTGCTCCTCTAGATATTGTTCCTCTTTTGTCCCTCTCTTTTTTTCTATTTTTTG
The DNA here is from genome assembly GCF_019320115.1 of Miscanthus floridulus. NCBI lineage: Eukaryota > Viridiplantae > Streptophyta > Magnoliopsida > Poales > Poaceae > Miscanthus > Miscanthus floridulus. The sequence continues at coordinate 82,218,946 of NC_089595.1, read as the reverse complement.
GGCTGTTGTTGTTTTTTTGGGAAATTTCGACTTTTTTATTTTATTTTTTTGATATTTTTCCTTTACTTAGGAGCACAAAAGAAGTAACAACAGAAAATATGAGCTCAAACAAGTGTAAGACGTGGCCTGTGGAATTTTCAGAAAACTGGATAAAAATCGACAAAAACCTTGTGACCACGAAACGAGGATCTTGTGACCACTTTTTGGCCAATCTAAAAATTCAGAACCCTAATACAATGGGGGATGGACGGATCCGAAATTTTTTTCTAATCGATTTGCATATATGGAACGTCGAAAATGGAGTTCGTATGCAAAAACTGGACCAGTTTTAAGAATTGGCTCTGAATTAGAGGACAAAACGGGAACAATATGTGCAAAATTGGTCACAACAGCCAAGATTTGATGGAAACGTTGGGGGAAAACACATGAACTAGACTCTAACACGACCTAACCAGCAATAAGACCTCGACTAGGAGACAAACTCAACATGACGGACTCTAAAACTGAAATATGCAAAGGCTATGGCGCGGAAGGTTCTAGGATAGGAAAAACGAGTATGGCACTGGACTATGGGACGAATACGAAACACTCAAACTAGGGAATAAAAGTGAACCTGATGGTATACCTTAGCTCTGATTACCACTTAATGGAGACGGGGATCCCGATCTTCCGTCAGGTGAGGGTAACTATCATTGTGGCGGAGAATGACACACCGATCCGGCTTCAGATCGAAAGATCGAACCCTGCAATCTTAGCACCACAGCTCCTCTGGTTATCAACCAGGTCATGGACCAGGTTGACCTCGCCAAGAAGGCTAATCCCTGCCTGCGCAACGAAGAACACAAACAAGAACAAGAAAGAACGCAACCAAATTGCAGATGAAAGATTAATCTCACGAGTTGGAGTCTCACAAACCGAAGAATGGCGAAACTGTTTCTTGACAGAATAATCTAAGCAAAACCCAAACCCTAATGGAGGAGCGGCAGCTGTTTATGAACACTTTAGGGTCGTGCAAGACCCCTGGACGCGCCCCTAATGGGCCCAAACTCGATACATGATCTAACGGACCAAAAGACGGTGTCGCAGCACCCTAGCAGATTCTGAATGCTGACTTGTTTCGACGATTCCCGTTGATTCCAAATAGCTTTTGATGTGAAACCACTTGGATTGGCTTCCTTATCAAATTAGCTTTCCATCCATATGTGGATCATCGAAAACGGAGTCCGGATGCGTCCTAGGCGACCAATTTAAGGCAGACTGGTCCTGGAGGCTGAGGCAGACTCGAATTCGTGTTGGACTGGGCCTCCGGCTTATATTGGACGTCCTTGCTGGTCATCATCACCTCCTCCATGTCCTCTTAGTCCCTCTTGACCCTCTCCAATGTTCCTAAGCAAGATAACATCATTAGGTAGTAGTCTATTCTCAAAAGTATGAAAAGGATCGCTTAAGAATGAGCTCACCTGTAAATTGAGTTGACGCATTCGAGCCCGGGTCATTGGACCTTGCATGACAGTTGGAGGATCAGCTGGTACATCCAAAGGAGTGATGTCCTCATCAGAGAGTTCCAGGCGAGCATCGGGTCCCTGCCCTAGGTCCTGATGAGATTGTCCTTTTTGTCTCTTTCATTCGTGTTGGACTCTGCCTTCCTGCCTCTGCTTTTCTTCATCAGTTTCTCAGCTATTTTGGGATTTGTTTGGACCATCTTGCTCCTAATGCAGTCCTTCACCTTTCTATCTTTGTTCATCTTTGCGAGGCTTTCCTTGGAATTCCCCCTTCTCTTTCTCTATTTTGTTACTTCTTTCGTCTGAAACCCCAACCCCGCCGTGAAGAAACCAGCGTTCTTGGTGGTTGTGGGATTCAATTTTACCAGGGTCTTAAGAGCAAGTTCTTTAACTATGACCTGGTTGATTCTATAAGAGATTGACATGCCAACTGGTTTTATGCCACCAATCTGATCCCTTCTCTAGCTGTCCACTCTGGATCTGGTCCCGTGGTTAACGACCGCTGGGATAAGAATCCTGTTTCGTCTGCTGAGGTTCAGGCAATCCAGCCATTCCTTGATAGGATTAGTATGCTGAAACAGCAGGGTTTAACTGGCTTCGGCATTGTTTTGAGTTTTCTTTGTCACCGAGTTCAGCCTTTGAAGGAGCGAGAGCACCTTGGCTTCGAGTACTCGGGGGCTGAGGATCCTTCACGCATGGTCCCAGCTCTTGAGCTTACCGATGAGGAGGTACTCGAGCGTCTCCAGAAGATGCTGAAAGGAGCAAGTGTTGTCCCGCCTACTGTCTCTGAGTTCTCTGCCAACAACCCGCCTCCAGCTGTAAGTTGTTTTCTCCTCGTTCGGGTACTTTATGTATTCTTGCTGTATCTTTCTTTGTTTGACTTTTCCTTGTCTTGTTGTCTTATTCTTTTTCGTAGGAATTTGGGCGCAACTTTGTTGACCCGATCCCTTCTCTTGCTGTTCCCCCTGTCATGGCGAAAACTGGGAAGGAACTCGCCGTAGCTTCTACAACCAGTAAGTCCCCAATCTCCACAGCGTTTCCTAGAGTTTCTTCTAGATTTGTTGATGTATATGAAGAATATGTTCCTTGTCTAGTCCCCCATGGTCCTCGTAGTGTCTTGAAGAGGGGGCGAACGGATGGGTCTTCATCTAGCCTACCTGCTTCCAAGAAGTCCCGCAAGCCAAGTACTCCTCCAGGTACTCCAGTTGTAGCTAGCATGCTCTTAGGTGAGCATATTTATACTCTTTGTCCCTTTGTTTTCTTGTTTTTGTCTTGAACCGAGTGCTTTTATTCTTTTTTCAGCGGGTGCCTTGGTGGCCTTGGTCGAGACCGAGGGGGAAGATGATGATGAAGTACCCCTTATCATGCGGCGGTGAGTTGTTTTCATATTCCCCTTCCATTGAATTTCTCCTCTTTGTCCTGACTCTTAGTCTTGATCTTTTTGAAGTAACCGAACGTTGGGTATGAGTTCTTCTGAGGCTCCCACACCGGCTTCTTCTGAAGCTCCGGTGTTGAGTTCTTTGGTAGCCTTGGTGCCGAGCTCCTCCGCACCTCCGGTGCTGAGTTCTCCTACAGCTCCAGCCCTGGCTTCTTCCGGGGCTCCAGTATCGGCTATACCGCTTCTATCGCTAAGTGGCGGGGACGTTTTTGCCACCGTGGTCCCCCCTGCGAGGTCTTCGTTTGGCTTTGTGAGGAAGAAGGTGGCCGGGTGAGTAGATTCTGGCTTCATCCTTTTGCTTATGTTCTCCTTTTTCCTGGTTCTCATCGGTGATTTCTTTTATCAATTTTTAGTCCTTCGTCTTTTCTCGCTTCTTCGTCGACTTCTTCTCAGCCCTCCACCGTGCCACCGAGTACTGAGCCTCAGGACTCGCAGTGTACTATTGGTGAAGTGGCTGTGGGGGCTACAAAGCTCTCTGGCGATGGCGCCGCTGCAGACTTGGCCGCCCCGGAGGTGACCGTGGCCATTGCGTCGGGTCCTTCTGAGGGATTGGCCTCGGCTTCCCGGGAGGTCACTCTGGTCATTCCTTCTTCACCTCGGCCGGGCTCTCCTTCTCCTTCTCTTGCCTTCGGCGGTCCTCCTTTTGCCGATGATGTGGTGCAGCAGTTTGATGCCACTCATTGGCTATCGGAATTAACTGCTGCCAGGGGAGACTTGTCATCCCTTGCAACTTCTTTTGGAGAAAAGCTCTAGGTAAGCTTTTTCATCGTTCCTACTTTGGATGTTTTGCTTTTCTTTGGTCCTTATTCTTCGTTCTTCTTTGTATCTTTTTGCTCAGTCCTTCTCTCATGACCACACCGGCTTCTTTTTCTCGTCTGAAAAAGAGAAAAAGTTGTCTTCACAAGTGAGCACCCTGAAAGCTAATCTTGATCCCCTCTGGGCTGAGCTAGAGGCTGAGCATCAAACGCATCAGGACAAAGAAAAATCTCTTCGTGCCCGGGCTGTTGAAATCGAGAAGCAGAGGGATGCCGCTCTTTAGGAGGCCCGAAAGAACTCGATGGCCATGAAGGACGTGGAGGCTATGAAGAGGAGTGCAACGGTATTGAGAGTTATTTTTGTTTCTTTTTGTAATGAAACTTTTCCTTTCCACTGACTTGTTGTCTGCTGCTTCGTCCAGCTCTCCGGGTTGAAAAGCAGAAACTCTTGGAGGGCGTTGAAGAAATGAAAACTCTTGTTTGTACAAGTCATAACAAGGCTAAGGAGGTAATTACTCGTGCCGAAGAGGAACTTGCGCTTGCTAAGTTGATTAGGCGTGCAGCTGATAGAGATCTTGTGCAGGCCTAGAAAACCATTGAAGACTTGTCTGGCAGGTTGGCGACGGCTACTGAAAACTGGAAGGCTTTGTGGAAATCCTTTTCGTTCAGTAGCCGACGTTCTTTCGAACTCCAGCAGATGACGGGCAATCTTGGGCTCAGTTGATTCCTCGAATTCTGACTTGTTTCCAAGAGTTTGTGAAGAGGTGCGCTCAACTATGTACCAAGAATGTTCTGGCCCAAGTCTGGGTTCTTGCTCCAGCGGTTACTTTGTCCAAGATAGCAGAGGAATCTGATAGTCAAGAATACATCGATGCTGTTGAGAGGATGGAGCCTGAAGTTGAAGATTTAGCTAGTAGGATAGTAGATAATCTTAATATCGTCCTCCCTTCTCCTGATGATGAGGCTTAATGTATTTGACTTTTATGCCCGTGCCTTGTAATATGACATTATACTTCTTTTTTGAATGAAAGTCCTTTTTTTTGATGTCTTCTTTGCCTGAATGCCCTGCTAATTCCTCGGACGAGTACTTTTCTGTTTAAGTAAACAACTCGTGTTGACGACCTTTCTTGATATGTCGAGTTGTAAACAACTCGTTATATGTAGATCTTTGTGTTCTTGGTTATCTCCAGTGTAGCCCCCGAGCCTCTTGGTATTTGGTACAAGTAGCTGGAGGGTCTTGCTTTTGATATTGCTCTGGTCTTATGCCTAGGCTTAGTTTTAGTCTTTTTGATTTTATTTCGGGTGTTAGCTTGTTAGCTACCCTCATCGGCGGGCTCAAGTGTCTTTTCAACTATTTTGCTCTCGGCCAGGATGCTCAGGCGTCTTTTCAGCCATTTTGCATTTTATTTCGGGTGTTAGCTTGTTAGCTACCCTCATCGGCTGGCTCAAGTGTTTTTTCAACTATTTTGCTCTCGGCCGGGATGCTCAGGCGTATTTTCAGCCATTTTGCATTTTATTTCGGGTGTTAGCTTATTAGCTACCCTCATCAGTGGGCTCAAGTGTCTTTTCAACTATTTTGCTCTCGGGCGGGATGCTCAGGCGTCTTTTCAGTCATTTTGTATTTTATTTCGGGTGTTAGCTTGTTAGCTACCATAGTCGGTGGGCTCAAGCGTTTTTTCAGCTATTTTGCTCTCGGGCGGGATGCTCAGGCATCTTTTAGCCATTTTGCATTTTATTTTGGGTGTCAGCTTGTTAGCTACCCTCATTGGCGGGCTCAAGCATTTTTTCAGCTATTTTGCTCTCGACCGGGATGCTCAGGCGTATTTTTAGCCATTTTGCTTTTAAGAGACAACTCGGATAGAGCCATGACATATATGTTTGTCGAGAAATAATCATCTTTATTGATCATGAATATTGGTGTGTTACAATGGTACACTGCGGTATCTTTGTTGATCATGAACGTTGATCTCTTGTGTCTTGTATACATATTCTCTCTTGAGTTGTTTTTATGCATAGAATCTTCGTAGCTGACTGATGTGCCATGTATTGTTGACTTCTTTTCCATCTTCAGTTATGAACTTGTATGTGCCTGGTCCGATGACTTTTGCGACGATAAAAGGACCTTCCCATGGACTGAGTAGTTTGTGGCGTTCGTCGGTTTTTTGTATCCTTCTTAGTGCTAAGTCTCCGACTTGTAATGATCGAGCTAAGTATTCTTGTTGTAGTGGCGCCTTAGTCCTTGGAGGTATTTCACTGATTGCAGGGTAGCGTTTACTCTGACTTCTTCTATGCTGTCGAGTTCTAATCTTCGGGTGTGTTCAGCTTCTCCTTCGTCGTACTGTTCTATCCTTGGTGAGGTCCAGATCAGGTCTGCGGTTAGTACGGCTTCTGATCCGTATACCTGGAAGAAAGGTGAGTATCCGGTGGCTCTGCTTATTTGAGTTCGTAGTCCCCATACAATTTTGGGTAATTCTTTGATCCATAGTCTACTAGTTCTTCATACAGTCTTGGTTTTAATCCGGCTAGTATGAGTCCATTGGCCCTTTCTACCTATCCGTTGGCTTCTGGATGTGCGACTGATGCATAATCTATACTGAAACCACAATCCTGTGCCCAACTTTTGAATTCTATAGCTGTAAAGGGAGAACCCAAATCTGTGATGATTCGATTGGGCATGCCGAAGCGGTGCATAATATCTTGGATGAACTCGACCGCTTTGGCTGCGCTGTATTTTGCGAGTGGTTTGTATTCGATCCACTTGGTGAACTTGTCGATTGCTACAAAGATGTACTCGAAACCGCCCTTTGCTTTTTTGAGAGGTCCCACTTGATCCAGCCCCCAGCAGGAGAAAGGCCAAGCGGGTGGAATGCAGATGAGGTTGTGGGTTGGCACATGAGCTTGTCTTGAGAACATCTGACAACTTTTGCATCTTCTAACGAGTTCTTCCGCATCTTTTAAAGCGGTTGGCCAGTAGAAACTAGTGCAGAATGCTTTGCCGACTAGTGTTCTTGAAGCGGTGTGATTTCCGCAGCAGCCTGAGTGTATTTCGTCTAGGATTTGTTTGCCTTCTTCAAATGAGACGCATTTTAGGAGTATTCCTGATGATGCTGCTCTTCTGTATAGCTTGTCTCCTACTAGGACGTAATTCTTGCTTCTACGGACGACTTGTGTGGCTTGCTGTTTTTCTGCTGGCAACTTATTCTCTTTGATGTAATCAATAAAAACCTGTGTCCATGATGTGTTGATCACCAGAATCTGGTTGCCTTTTGCTGTGAGTTCTGTGGTTGTCTCACCGGGTTGTTTGATAGAAGGAGCTGATAACTCCTCTATGAATACGCCGGGTGGGACTTCTGCCCTGTCGGATCCAAGCTTGGCAAGAACATCTGCTGTAATGTTGGAGTCCCGCAGGACATGTAGAATTTCTAGTCCTTGGAAGTGTTTTTCGAGTTTTCGGATTTTGGCACAGTAGGCACCCATGTTCTCTTTGGTGCAATCCCAATCTTTGTTGACTTGGTTGATGACTACTGCTGAATCGCCGTATACGAGTAGTCGCTTGATTTCGAGTGTAATAGCCACTCTTAGCCCGTGTATGAGAGCTTCATATTCTGCTTCGTTGTTGGTGGCTTGCCATAATATCTGAAGGACATACTTTAGTTGTCTTCCGTCTGGTGAAATTAGGAGGACGCCTGCACCTGCTCCGCCTAGCTTAAGTGATCCATCAAAGTACATCTTCCAATGATCAAGGATGGCGCTTGATACGGGTTGTTGAATTTCTGTCCATTCGGCAACAAAATCAACAAGGGCTTGAGATTTAATTGCTTTCCGCGGGGTGAAATCGATGTTGAGAGCACCGAGTTCAACCGCCCACTTGGATATGCGTCCTGTTGCGTCTTTGTTGCGTAAGATGTCTCCTAGTGGGAAATCTATCACCACGGTAATCTTGTGGCTCTAAAAATAGTGACGAAGCTTGCGTGAAGTGATCAGTAGGGCGTAGAGTAGTTTTTGTACATGCGGATACCGGATTTTTTATTCTGATAGCACTTCGCTGATATAGTATACTGGGCATTGTACTTTATATACGCGCCCTTCTTCTTCTCTTTCCACTACTATTACCATGTTGACTACAGTAGTAGTTGCTGCAATGTATAGCATCATGTCTTCGTCTTTCTTTGGAGGTGTGAGGACTAGTGAGGAGGTGAGGTATGCTTTAAGTTTCTTGAAAGCTTCATTGGCTTCTTCTGTCCACTCGAACTTGTCTGTCTTCTTTAGTAGTTTAAAGAAAGGCAACCCTTTTTCGCCGAGTCTTGATATGAAACGGTTGAGTGCCGCCATGCAGCCTGTTAGTTTTTGTACTTCTTTGATGTTTCGAGGAGGTCCCATCTCTGTTATTGCTCAAATTTGCTTGGTGCTTGCTTCGATTCCGCGATGACTGACCAAGAATCTGAGTAGTTGTCCTGAGGGAACTCCGAATACACACTTGTTTGGGTTCAATTTCCACCTCCACCTCTTCAGGTTCTTGAAGGTTTGTTTTAAGTCTTCAATCAGTGTATCCGGGTTCTTTGTTTTTACAACCACGTCGTCCACGTATGCTTCTACGTTTTCGCCGATCTGATCACCGAGGCATGTTTGGATGGCTCTTTGGTAAGTGGCTCCAGCATTCTTGAGTCCAAACGACATTGTCTTGTAGCAGTAGGCGCCGAACGGGGTGATGAAAGATGTCTTGCTTTGGTCTTTTTCTTTTAATGCTGATCTGGTGATACCTAGAATAGCAATCAGAGAAAAGATAATAGGGACAGATCCTGCTGTTGAATCAACTATCTGATCAATGCGTGGTAGCCCAAACGGATCTTTTGGGCAGTGTTTGTTGAGATCTGTGTAGTCAACACACATGCGCCACTCGTCTGTGTTCTTTTTCTGTACCAGAACTAGATTTGCTAGCCAATCTAGATGGAGAATTTCCCTGATGAATCTAGCTGCCATTAGTTTTGTAATTTCTTTTTTAATTGCTGCCTTCTTGTCGGGAGAGAATCGTCATAGTCGTTGCTTTATAGGCTTGGAGCCTTCATTGATCTCAATTCCGTGCTCAGCCAACTCTCTTGGGACCCCTAGCATGTCGGCCGGCTTCCAAGCGAAAATGTCCTTGTTGTCCCGAAGAAAGTTGGTGAGCGCGAGTTCCTATTTTGCCGATAGGTGGGCACTGATTGTTGCTATTTTTGTAGGATCACCGGTGCCCAGGTCGATTTGCTTCACGTTGGCTTCTTTTGGTGGTGCTAGGATGCTTCGTCTCTTAGCTGATATCTCTAGTTCTTCTTGGCTTGTTTCTGCGGCGATAGTGGCTATTTCTTTTCTTCCATCGTTTGCCTGTGCCTTTGCTGCAATTTGGATTGCCTGTACATCGCAGTCAAATGCGCGCTTTAAATCGCTCCGAAGAGAAAGAACTCCGTTAGGCCCTGGCATTTTAAGCAATAGGTACGGATAATGCGGTATTGCCATGAATTTTGCTAGTGCTGGGCGCCCAAGAATTGCATGATATGAGGAATCGAAATCTACGACTTCAAATTTGATGAACTCTGTGCGGTAATTTGAGGGAGTCCCAAAGGTAACCGGTAGAGTGATTTGTCCAAGTGGCATCGCTGCCTTGCCGGGTACTATGCCATAAAAAGGTGTGCTTGTTGGTGTGATCATCCCGGCGAGTTGTAGTCCCATCTTCCTTAGAGTTTCTGAAAAGATGGTGTTGAGTCCTGCTCCTCCGTCAATTAGTACTTTTGTGACAGTCATGCCGGCAATGGTCGGATCTAGAACCAATGGGTAATGGCCTGCGTTTCCTACGCTGGTCCACTGGTCTTCTCTTGTGAATTGGATTGGGTACTTTGACCAGTTGAGATATCTTGGTGTAGCGGGTTCTGCGGCCATAATTGTTCGTAGCGCTAACTTTTCTTGATGTTTGCTTCTGGAGTCTGGAATCCTAGCAAAGATTACTGCTACTGTCCATCTAGATTTTTGGAATCCCTTGTCATCATGGTTGTCTCCTTCTTTTTTCTGATTGTCTTCTTTATTGTTTCCCTTGCTATCTTTTCTAGTGTACCTTTCGTTGAATGTGTAGCAATTTCCAATGGTGTGCCTCCCGTTGGGGTGCAAAGGGCAACGCATGTTCTCGATGTCGTCATATCTTCTGGGCTTGGTAAATTTCTTTGATTTGTCAGCCATCGCTACCGTGTTGTTTGGACCTCACTTTCTCTCCTAATGTCTATTGTTTCGAGGATTTTGCCTGTCGGGGTTGTCTCTGTTGTTCCTTTCCGGGAATCTTTCTTTTGTTTTTTCTTCTGCAGTAATCATCTTTTCTACTGTTCTTCTGAATTCTTCATTATTTCTTGGGTTTTCTTTGCAGAAGTCTTGGAATTGCCACCTAGCCACGATTCCATGAGAGAAAGCTTCGATTACTTCTCGTTGTGTGATGTCATGTACTTGAGCTCGTAGTTCGCCAAATCATCGATAGTAATTTCTGAGACTTTCACCTCCTTTCTGCTTGAGTCCTTTTAATTCTGCGTGGGTGATTGGATGTGTAATGATTCCCGCAAAATTTTCACAGAAAGCTCTTTGTAAGTCTTCCCAATTTCTGATTGATCTAGGATTTAATTTGTCAAACCACTAAAGCGGCATGGTTTCTAGGGCCATGGGAAAGAACAAGGTTTTGATGTCATCGTCTCCTCCGGCTAATTCAATCGATTGAGAGTAGATCCTGAGCCATTGCTTTGGTTTGGTCTTGCCATCGTATTTGGAGTGGTTGGATGGTTTGAACTTATGAGGTAGTCAAATCAAAGCAAGTCTGTTTGCAAAATAGGGAAATCTATCATGCGTTCTAGCTTCTGTATATTCTGACTCTGCGCCCCCTTCTTGCCAACTGTCGTCTTGGCGAGAGTAGCTTTGTGTGGCTATCCGAGTAGGTGCTCTGCTTCTTTCCTTTCTTGGTTGCTCTACTCGGTTATTTTGACTGTGATTTCTTTGGCTTCCTCCGTTGTGACTTCCACTTGGTCCTAGTCTATCGAAAGCAGACTTCCTTTGATTTTGATCTTCCTGTTCATGAGATGTTGCCTTTCCATCATTTGTTTTAAAGACTATTGATCAGAGGAAATCTTAGAGCTATTCTTGTTTTTCATTGGGATGTGAGGTCAGCCCTGAGTTCTTCTAGTGCTTCCCGGATCTTGTCGTAGGGAGTATTCGCTGCTCGTCCTTCTTTGATTTCTCGTTCTGATTTTCTTCTATTGTACTCTGCCAGGTCTGATTCGTATTTGATCCATGTGTCTCTCCGCTGTTTCGCACGGCAGTTGTCGTCCTTGTTTCAATTTGTTCTTTCTTTCTCTTGCTTGCCTCTGGCTCTTAGTCTCACCATCGTATCCCTGGATGAATGGTGATATATTGGACTCGGATTCATCTGAAGATCTTACGTCGGGTGCTTCTAGGGGGATCAATGGTGATCGAGGACGGCGAATCATGAGTACTTCTCTAGCGTGAGTTGTTCTATCATCGTCGTTGATTTCTGTACTGGCAGAGCTGTTGATGACCTCAGTAGAGGTCTCAAAGCCATAGATGGAATCTCCTTCTTGGTAAGGTAGAATTGCTGTTGTCGTGTCATCGATTAGTTGGGCGTCGTCATTTTTAGGAACGGTATCTGGCCAGTGAATGATGCAGTCTTGAGATGTTATGGTTAAAATGAGACCCTCCTAGGTTCCCTTCAGTGGCATTCTAAGCATGGGACAAATGAATCCTTCGTGCCATGACTGATAGGATGTTGCCATGTTGTGGAGTCCGAACGGAAGAAGACCCGACTTCTTTGAAGTATTCTGGGCGTATTCCGAGTAGTATTCTTGACAGGTTGACGTCATGTCCTAGAGCTTTGTCAGAAAAGAACTCGGTCTTCCGAAAGAACTCGGATAAGGCTTTGCTTCGAAAGTGGAACTTGAGTTTGAATTGGATACGTGATCTTGCGAGAACTGAGTCGGATTGAGCTATGTGAATCTTCTAGAAAACTGATCTGTCGTTATCGTTGAAATAGAATGATCCTAATGATGACCTGATTCTTCAAGGAGACGACCTTGGAGCTTGCCGTCGTCGCCTGCCTTGCAGATCCATGAACCGAAGATGAAGATCGATCCCTTTGGGAAGGTCATGTTGTCGAGGTCCATCAAGCTCTCGGATGCAAAGTCGCCGAAAGCCCCTACCTGGCGCGCCAGCTATCGATGTTTGACCACCGATAGCCTACCACGGGGTACCCTGAGGCAGTATGTTCGGGCTTCAGCGTATGCGGAACTTGATGGTTAACGCAAGAGACAGTCGATTTATCCTGGTTCAGGCCCTCGATCGCAGATCGAGTAACAACCCTATGTCCAGTCGGTGTTAGCCTTTGTGTTGGATTGATTATGAAGTATTATGTCATACAATTGCTCTGTTGAACTCCCGATCCAAGGTGCCCTGCCCTCCTTTATATAGTCAGGAGGCCAGAATCCTAGTCGGTTTACAATGAGGGTTCCTAGTAGGATTACAGAGTAATACTAATACTAAGATTATAGGAGGAGAATCCTAATTGGACTAGGTCTTCTTCCTTCCTTACGGGGTATCCTGTGGGTCCCGTACCGACATTGTTGCTTCTACATGTGCTGTCGTTTTAATATAAGTAATTGTTTACACTATCTTTTTCTTCTTCATTTGTATTACTAGATTACTAATATTTTGTTGAATTTTTGTTGTGTAGGACCATGAGAGGTGCTTTTTCTTTTAGTAGATCGACGGTGCAGATAAGTTTAACCCCAGGTACCTCTTTTTCGTCGATTGGTGGAGAGGGCGACATCCATGAGAGCATTTTGAGCGGTGGGTTCCACCTTCCCCTAACCCCCCTCCATTGATGGCTAAGGAGAAGCACTTAGCCGCAGTTAGACGACTCGAGGAACCTCCTCTGTGCCATTGCGGAGACCGAGCCACGATAAACCCTGACAATACGTTAGAGTTTGTGTGTCCAAACAAGCATGAAGTAAGTGCAAAGTGTATTTGTTGAAATGTTGAGCTATTGCGGCTAAGGAGTTTGTGTGTCATGTACTAATGTCACGTTATTTAGGTGTATTCAATGGCGAAGTGTCATTTCAAGGAGTGGTTGTATGGTCCTAAGAACAAATGGCCCGAAGAACCTCCAAAAGCAAAACAAAAGAAGAAAGAAAGGTTAATTTACAAAGCACAACCAGTCAAGTGCGAATGTGGTGTTAAATCTAACTACGGTTTAGTCCCTTTAGAGCTTGGAATAGGCCATTATTGTGGCCATATGATTGACTATAATGAGGTTGGTTATTTTTGTGGTAACCATGAAATCATATTTTGTTTATTTTGCTAAGGCATATATGATATAATATATCGTTTGAATAGAGCACAAGGAAATGCAGGTGGGAATATTATGATGGTCAAGCTAAGTTCTTGGATGAACTGAATGAGAAGTATGTAATTGCACGGAAGAGGGGATATGGACCTGACTACGTCAACCTTTTCGTTAAACATCACAAAGACAAGATGTGTGAGTTTGCTAGACAACACGGTATTTATAACCCGATCGACGTTGGGCTTGTCTGATGAGGACATCACTACTTCATTGCATACAAGCCAAGTAGAGGAGGAGGTCCAGCATGGGCGTCCAGTTCATCTTTTTTGTAGTGGAAGCCGAGTCCAACTCAAGTTCGAGTCCGGTTCGGGCTCTAGGACTAGTCTGCCTTAAACTGGTCACCCAGGACGCATCCGGACTCCGTTTTCAACAATCCACATATGGATGGAAAGCTAATTGGGTAAGGAAACAAACCCAATTAGTTTCACGTAAAAAGGCCTTCGTAATCAACGGGAATAGTCGAAACAAGTCAGCATCCAGAATCTGTCAGGGTGCTGCAACACCGTCTTTTGGTCCGTTGGATCGTGTATCGTGTTTGGGCCGATTAGGGGCCGCGTCTAGGGGGGTGATGCCCAAGACTCTATAAATACCAGCCGTCGCTTTTCTTAGGGTTTGGGTTTTGTTTAGTTCTTCATTTCCTCGAGAAACAAACATCGTTTTGCTTCAACTGTCGCCACCAAGGCCGCTTGCTGTGAACTAGGGCCAAAGGTTCTTGATCTTGTTCGCCTGTGGCGATTAGTCCTTTCGAATAAAGACTTGAACTCCATCTTATTTTCATAAGCCTCATATTTATTTGCAATTTTAGATTACGTTCATCCTGTTCTTGCCTGTGTTCTCAATTCGCTTGTAGGAAAGCCTTCTCGGCGAGGTCAATCGCGTTCGCGTGGTTGATAACCAACGGAGCAGTGGTGTAACGGTTGCGGGGGTCTGAATCAGTCTTGGTTCGAAGCCTAGATCGTGAACGTCGAGTCTCCACCAATCGATGCTATCATACCTTTTGGAAGATCAGGCCCAGTCTACATCAAGTGGTATCAGAGACCTTGTTGTCGTTAGGTATACCTTTGTTTTCCCCCTTTAGATTATTACTGTTTTTGCATTACCTACTGTCCACAAAAAGCTAAAAAATATACATCGTCACATATTCCCTATCCTATAGCCTCATTGTGCCGTGCAAGTTTGTCTCTGATTTGCGTTGTTGAGTTTGTGCCCTAGGTCAAGTTCTTGTTGCTGGTTTTAGATCGTTTTTTAAGTCCAGTTTGTGTTTTTCCCTTTGTTTTTCATCATAATCCGTGAACACCTTCAAGTATTGCTGTGATTCCTTTGTATTCATCAAACCCTAGTCCACGCCATCTTATTTGTTACACTTGTCTTCACTGTTTTCATCAAATCCTTGCTGTCGTGACCAATTTTGCGCACATTGTTCCCGTTTTGTCCTCTAATTCGGAGTCTGTTCTTAAAACTGGTCTAGTTTTCGCATACGAACTCCGTTTTTGATGTTCCATATATGCAAATCAATCAGAAAAATTTTTTTGGATCCGTCCATCCCCCGCTCTGTCGGGATTCGAAAATTTTAGATTGGTCAAAAAGTGGTCACAAGATCCTCTTTTCATGGTCACAAGGTCTTTGTCGATTTCGAGCACGTCTTCTGGAAATTCCACAGGCCACGTCTTTCACTTGTTTAAGCTCAAATTTTCTATGGTTACTTCTTTTGTGCTCCTAAGTGAAGAAAAAATATCAAAAAAATAAAAAGAAAAAGTCAAAGAATCCCAAAAAAACAACGACAGCCCAAAAATAGAGAAAAAAGACAGGGGTAAAAGTGGAACAATATCTAGAGGAGCACATAGAGAGCGCCATTTGAGCTGTATTTGTGTGTGCTGATTTCTACCTTATTCCTAATCATATTCTTGTTGTCCACATCACTTGATACATCTGGTACTTGGAACGTGAGTAGGCCAGCAACTAAGACAAATACTTGGGATACTTATTCAGCTTTGCTATTCAGTTGCGAATTTTGTTATTTCTTGCTACTATATTATGCCTATCCAAGCTCCACTTTTTTCTAACCAAGTACAAGTTTGCCTTGCAACTGTTACACTCAAGCTACAATGGTATCACAGTCACCGACCAATTGTACCGCCTGTTGCTTTGGTAAGAACACTTGTAAGACCGTGGTAAGACGCTTGAGAGTTGAGTGCCTTATTTTTCCTTGTCCACAACCTAAGTAGTTGGTAGGGATAATACTATTTGTGTTGTCTTTTTCTTTCTACTAACCATGTTAGGAAAAGCCGGAGGCAGCGGCCAAGGAAACGAGGACGCACCTATGGATTTCAATGACTGTGTTTCTAAGAATGAGCTCCGTGCCGTTCTTGATGACAAGTTCAATGAGATCCTTCAACAAATCACCAATTTGGCCAAGAGGATTGAAGATATTGAACAACGACATCCGGAACCACGTCCTGAAGATGATGATGATGATCTCTCTAAGGAGGACGATGGCGACGCGGAGGCTGAAGCCGAAGCTCAACGACATGCTGAGGATGCATGTAACCGTAATCGGTTGAACTTTAATCGACCCGGTATGGGAGGCAACAACTAAGGTAATAATGATCCTTTCTCTAAAACCAAGTTTAAGATACCTCCTTTTTCTAGTTCTGCTGATCCTGAAGCATATTTAGATTGGGAGATGGCTGTAGATCAAAAATTTAGCTCCCATCAAGTACCTGAAGAATATAGAGTTAGACTTGCTACTAGTGAGTTTACTAGTTTTGCTCTTTTCTGGTGGAATGATATTTGCAATAATGCTAATGCTAATGCTAATGCTCAAATACCTCAAACCTGGACTGTACTTAAACGACGAATGAAATCAAGATTTGTTCCTCCATACTATCAGCGTGATCTGCAATTAAAACTACAACGTTTAAATCAAGGTAGTAAAACTGTTGAGGAATATTATCAGGAGCTTTTAATTGGTCTAGCATGTAGTAACATACAAGAGGATGATATGGATAAGTGTTCTAGATTTTTTGGAGGTTTACGTCGTGAAATACAGGATGTTCTTGATTATAAAGAATGGACTATATTTTCCCAATTATATCATTATGCTATTAAAGCTGAAAGAGAAGTACAGGGACGACAACCTAGGCGATCCACGACTCCATCCGCGACTCCATCCATTCCTTCACGTCCAACCGAGGTGAGTAAATTTTCTAATGTGCAGACACCACCAGCGCCTGTAAAGAAGAATTCTCCTATCACACCTTCTTTCAGTGGATCTGCTACACCTTCCTCTAGCAGCTCTTCTAAAGTTGTGTGCCACCGCTGCAAGGGCATGGGACATATTGCTAAAGAATGCCCCAGCAAACGTGCATATATTGCTACTGATGATGGTGGGTATGCTAGTGCTAGTGATGAAGAGAATGAATTTGCACTTGCAACTGATCTTTATGCAGATAAATTTGCGGATAGTGCTGAAGATCCTGATGAGGTAATTGATAGTGTGGCATGCACTAAAGACTACAAATCAATCCTTGTTCAGCGTGTTTTGAGTACACAAGTTGAGCCAGTAGACAAGCTACAACACCATAATTTGTTTCAAATGTTCCTCATTATCAATAATTTCCATGTTCGTGCTATAATTGATGGAGGGAGCAGCAATAATTTAGTAAGTTCTGAGCTTGTCAAGACTCTTGGTTTATCTACACGTGCTCTTCCACATTCATACCATGTTCAGTGGTTCAACAATAGTGGTAAGGCAAAGGTAACACAATTTGCTCGTGTGCAATTTTCTATCGGGTCATACCATGATTATGCTGATTTTGATGTCGTGCCTATGCAAGCTTGTTCACTTTTGTTAGGCCGCCCTTGGCAATATGATAATAATGTTGTACATCATGGTAGGCAAAATAGATATACTTTTATGTTTAAAGGAAAGACCATTGCTTTACTTCCTTTATCACTTGCTGAAATTATGCAATATGAAAAGGAACTTGCTGAAAAAAAAGAAAGGCCATGATAAAGTCTTTAGCAAACCAACAAATGAACCATCAAGTAACATGAAAGAAGTTTTATTTGCTCTTAAATCTGTTCTTGTTGATCATGATGAACCATGTTATGCTCTAACTTGTACATCACCGATATGTCCACTTGGTCCTACTCCTAGTGCTATGCCTCTTGTTGGTACTAACCTTTTATAGGAGAAGGAGGATGAATTCCCAACAGGGAAGCCACCATGGCAGCCGCCTTTGCGAAGGATGGGGCTCCAAGATGAACATCTTCTTCCAAAACCATCGTTGCTGTCATCCAATGGAGGAGACGATCTACTTCAGTCGAGGACAACTTCAATTCAAGAAAGGGAGGATGATGAGGACATCACTACTTCATCGCATACAAGCCAAGTAGAGGAGGAGGTCCAGCATGGGCGTCCAATTCATCTTTTTCGTGGTGGAAGCCGAGTCCAACTCAAGTTCGAGTCCGGTTCGGGCTCTAGGACCAGTCTGCCTTAAACTGGTCACCCAAGACGCATCCGAACTCTGTTTTCGATGATCCACATATGGATGGAAAGCTAATTGGATAAGGAAACCAACCCAATTGGTTTCATGTCAAAAGGCCTTCGTAATCAACGGAAATCGTCGAAACAAGTCAGCGTCCAGAATCTGTCAGGGTGCTGCGACACCGTCTTTTGGTCCGTTGGACCGTGTATCGTGTTTGGGCCCATTAGGGGCCGCATCCAGGGGGGTGACGCCCAAGACTCTATAAATACCAGCCATCGCTTTCCTTAGGGTTTGGGTTTTGTTTAGTTCTTGATTTCCTCGTGAAACAGACATCGTTTTGCTACAACTGTCGCCGCCAAGGCCGCTTGCTGTGAACCAGGGCCCCAGTTCTTGATCTTGTTCGCCTATGGCGATTAGTACTTTCGAATAAAGACTTGAACTCCATCTTATTTTCATAAGCCTCATATTTATTTGCAATTTCAGATTGTGTTCATCCCGTTCTTGCTTGTGTTCTCGATTCGCTTGCAGGAAAGCCTTCTCGGTGAGGTCAATCGCGTTCGCGTGGTTGATAACCAACGGAGCAGTGGTGTAATGGTTGCGGGGGTCCGAATCAGTCTTGGTTCGAAGCCTAGATCGTGAACGTCGAGTCTCCACCAATCGACACTATCATACCTTTCAGAAGATTGGGCCTAGTCTACATCATTGTCAAATGGGGATTAGAGAGACGGGTGGCATTAGAGGAGGAGAGGGCAATGAAGGAGGCAAGGGAGGAGACAAGAGTACAAATGCAGGTCTTGAACGAGCATGTTGTTTCATTATGTGCCAGTGAGTGCTTAAAAGCCTTTTTTCGTTGCCTGATTTTAAATGTAATATAATCACGTTGCTAACTGATTGCATTTTATACATAAAGGGATTGGATGCAGCGAGGACCATGCTGCAGAGGTGGCCCATGCAATGTACGAGGAAAAGAAGCTAGATGAGCACAGAAAACGAGCTGGTCGCACCGTTGAATCATCGATTGTGTTGTCTGATGAGGGGGACGAGGATGAGGACGACATTGCCAAACTCAGTGAGCTCATCGCTCTAGCAGAGGTGGACTTGCAGGCGGATGAGGCTAAAGACGACACTGATAGACTGAGCGAGCTCATCGCTCTAGCAGAGGCGGGCTTGTAGACGGAGGAGGCTGAGGACGACACTGTCAGACTGAGCGAGCTCATCGCTCTAGCAGAGGTGGGCTTACAGGCGGAGGAGGATGACGACGCGTTCTTCAGTCAGGCCGCAGAGGCCGCAGATGAAGCGGAGGCCGCTTACTGCAGGCGAAAGGCAGATCAGGGCAATGCAGATGACCCTAGCCACAGCAACAGGGTTGTGGTTGAGGATTGGTACTTGGACGACGAGTTGCTTACTCAGTATGTTTCTGACTGAGGGTTTTTTATTATGCCATCTATTAGTTCCATGCTTTATTAATGATCAATGTAGCTATGTAGTAGAAATTCTATTGTGTTGTCTTATATTCCATTTGAACTACTGATGTACTGTACCCATGTATCATGTACTCGAATTACCCATGATCGATCTTAAGTGATCACATCTATTTGTATCATGCGTTCAAAATTTCTAAAATGAATGTAATCATTTACCGCGCCATAGCCTAGGTTCTGATGCTCCATAGGCATGGTTGTGTCGCGCCAGAGCCCACGACGCGTCTATGCCGCGCCATAGTACATGGTGCGTTAGTGACGCGCCATAGACCACGGCACAGCAGTGACGCGGACAGACAACGGCCAGCTACAATTGAGTTGTTGTCGGTGCTGTACAAAACTACAAGTGTTGTACAAAACAAACATGAAGCAAATAAATGGATGACAAGTTGCCACACAACATTTTGATTGGTTTATGAGTCTACAAGTTTTCGACGATAATATTCGTTCGACATAAGTTCGACGTAATGAACTAAGTCCCACGAATGTAAGGATCCCTTAAACGCCTCTTGGAAACCTCGTCGTCCGGTAGAAGAAGGGGGTTGTCGTACTCCACATCAAGAAGGGGGTACAGCTGGTGCGGCGTGGGAGGGGTCATCCTGTTACAAAATGATAAACAAAGGGTTAGAGTATTCAAATTAACAATTTTCAGATTAACATTATGTAGCATTGCAAAATTTGAACTACTTGTTATGCAATACGAACACAATATAAAATCACCTGCTGTCTTCTATGCCGGCTAGCCTTGTGGCCAGATTGTTTGCAAACGGAGCAAAGATTCCTGCCACAGGTCTCGTTGAAGTCTCCCCCGCCGTACATGTCTTCACCGTACCCTCTCATAGCGTCCATGTTCCCCTTCAGTCGCTTCTTCTTCCTCATACCCTTCCCTACCTTCATTAGATCTGGATGCGGCACGTAGTCATAACCATTATAAGGTGGCCACTGTGTTGGGTCAAGATATGGCTCGAAGCTCATCTCCCAAATACTAACGGTGTTCGAACAGAGATACAAGGGTGATATATATGGCAGATCCTCATAGTTATAACCGTGAACGCTGCAGGCCATGATCATATGAGAGCATAGGGCATGCATGATCTGAGGGACGTTGCAACTGCACTCTACCTTTTCAAGATCAACTCTGTAGTTTCATCCACCATAACGTTCATCGCCCAAGCTCGTGCCACCCTTGCCCCATACACTAAAGATATGGTGGCGAGGTCTATATGGCTCGGCGGTGTGCTGCTTGGCCAATTCCTCGACCTCCTTCAAATGTTTAGCTCCGGCCTTTCAAAAATGCCCCTACTTAGCTATATTTCTCTACGCAAGTTCCCACCTCTTCACAAAATATTCGTTGCACTTATGAAAGGAGAACTCAACAATTTCAGACATAGGCAACGATCGAACTTTGGTGAATACACGGTTGAAGGACTCCGAGGAGTTAGTGGTCATGATGCCATACCTGAAACCCCCCTCGTCATATGCTAACACCCGCTGAGCCTTCTATTCCATCTGGGCCTCTAACCAGGCCTTTCCCGCCGCATTTACTATCTTGTCTAGTTCTCTCTTTGTCTCCTTGAACTGGTGCTCTGTACGCACACAACATAGAGCCTTTACCTTGTCACATACCTCCTACTTCCGCTGACGTCACCAGAAATTAGCAGCAAAGTGTCTCATGCACCATCTATGTACTAGAGGCGGGAACCCATCTATATGCTCAGCTGTAGTATTAAGAATCCCTACGTGACGGTCGGAGATCAAACATATAGTGCGAGTTGGACCAAGCACTTGCACATGTAGAAGCCGCATGAACCATGACCACGATTCATTGTTCTCTCCCTCTGCCAAAGCAAAAGCCATAGGTACTATCTGATCCTCAGGATCAACAGCAGCAGCCATCATCAAGGTGCCCCTGTACTTTCCTGTCAGGAAAGTGCCATCAACAAGTACGACTGGCTGACAAAACTGGAATGCATGTTCCGTTTGCGTGAACGACCAGAACACATGATAGAGGACATGCCTTAATGGGTCTCGGAAAAACATCCCTCCGGTGTCCACAAACCATTTCAAGCCAGGGTTGTAATAATGCATTGCACATAAGATGCGGGGCACCCTGTTGTACGTTTCCTCCCAAGTACCCCATCGAATCGCTAGAGCAATTTGCTTAGCACGCCAAGCCTTTCCATACGTCACATTGTACCTAACGAATCCAGATATGGACTATTGTAAAGAAGACACCGAGATGTCGTTATTGTCATCAACGAGCCCCAATATACGACGAGCAAGGTAACGTACAGTGAGCTCCTGATGATTTTCCTTCCCCCTATTGTCTAGGCAAATGTGGGGTTCAACAACTTTAGTTATCCTCCACTTGCCATCACTCTGTCTCCTTCGTGCATTTAACCTTCACAGACAACCGTTTTTGCATATCAAGTGGTACATCAACTCCTGATCCAAATGAGTGACGGTGTACGATCTATGGTGGTACACAACATAGTCCTGAAGGAAGAGTTTCATCTCTGACATTGTGATGAATATCATCCCCTTCCTAAGGGTTTCTTTCTCATGGTTATACAATGAATTCCTACACAGCTAGAGACCGATATCACAAACTGCCATATCCGTCATGCTGACATCCCTATAGTTCAGAACGCCCCTGAAAGGTACGTTTTTGGACCTTAGTTGCTCAAGCTCAGTCACTGTGTAAGGTGGTGGTGGAACATACTGCTGCACTTTGCTAATTCTGGCCCATGAATCATAGGGGGTATCATCTACAGCCAAATCTGTGACTAGTCTACCCTAAGCATGGACACCTTGCAAACCCTCAGTTGGTACTGGTAATAGCATAGTATGAACCGGTACTGGCATAGCATCAGCCGGTATTGCCATAGCATCTGTACCTCCTTGGTCATCATCAGAATCGTCTGAATCACTGCTAAGTACATCACCGATCCTGTCCTCCTCTTCCCGTTCAAACTCATTCACATCGAAGTCATTGCTTATATAACCTACTGTAGTTGAATGAAACTACTCCTGCGTCAACTGACCGTCCAAATCCATGTTATCCTGAGTTGCTTCCCCTTCGACCCTAAATTCTTGTTCATTGCCTCCAAAACCATCAATGAACAGGCCGTCCTGAACACCATGCATCATGTATCCATTCTCCACCACCACCTCAGCCATGGACACATTGGAACCTTGGAGAACCCTAGTGTAGCGGGACTAGTGAGTAGGGGCGCGCAAGGGTATGAGGACATAGTGTGCCCTAGTCTTTCCAGTATCAAACCTCCCCTTCAGTGTGAAATCACCGTCAAACTTTGTATTCAAACGGACACAAATGTCGTTGAAGCTAGGAGGTTCATCAAACCATTCCAATTCTTCTTCCATATCCTCAAACATACCATCTTCTCTCCTAACACTTTCTCCGTACAAAACTCTAACACAACAATCCATCTGCAAAAGCATTTCAAGAAACTTCATCCAGTCGTCGAAAGCATTTCGTCCACTATAACTATACTAACTAATCAAATATTAACATCTATACAAGGCTAACTACAACAACTAATTAGACTAAATCTAATGTACAACTAGAGTCAATAACTGTACTAACTAAACTACCTAACTTTACTATATATACTGACTTATTATATTACGTATACTAACTAAACTAACTAACTTTACTAACTATACTTTAATAATTTTACTAACTTTATTAACCGTGTTAACTATATTAGTGGAGTACCTCGCTGCAGCGCGCAAGATCGGGCCAGGAGGCGCGGGCATAGGCCTAGACGGGCAGCCGCCGTGCGTGACCGGAGGTTCTGGCCGAAGGGGGAGGTGCGCCGGCGAGCGGGCGCGGCGGCCGCACTGGGCGGCCGGCGGCCTAGCCGCCTGGCTGGTGCGTGCAGGCGGGCGGACACGGCTGGCTTGCTGGCGCGGGCGGGCTGGCTTGCGTGGGCGGACGCAGCCGCGGCGAACGGCGTGCTCGGCGGCCAGGCTGCCTTGGTGCGCTGCTCGGGGAATGGCGACTGCTCGGGCACGCGGGCCGCGACGGAGATTATACCCGGCTCTGCCGCGCCACGGATCAGGGCGCGGCAGAGCCCTGCCACGTCAGCGGTCAGCGCTTCTGGTCGTCGCCACGTCAGCCCTCTGCCGCGCCACCATGCATGGCGCGGCACAGGCATTTGGCCGCGCCAGAGAAATAGACGCGGCCAAAAATGTTAGTTTTAAAAAAAATCGACAGTGTTAGATTTAAAATTAGTTTCGAAAAAATGTTAAAATTAAAAAAAAATCACGGCGGCGAAGCCAGGGCGCAGCCCTAGCGTGCGAGGCGGGCATTCGTCGGCGCCGCGAATTGCGCTACCTGCCGCTGTGGCTCGTGGCCTTCGTCTCCAGGTCTCTACCAGCGGTGATCTGGGGCGACCTCCCCTCACCAGTCATCTACCAGCGGTGATCTATTTTTTTCATCTAAATCATCATTTGAATATGCATGTATGGTTTGGTTCGTTCCAGCTGACCAAGTGATCGTTCTCATCTAGTTCGCCATCACTCGTCCTGTTGCCAGCGAGCAGGCACAGGTGCACCACATGGCGGCAGTGCGGCACCGGAGCAGCACGGAGGTAGCTGGGCACTGCTGCGGCCAGCCTATGGCTTTGGATTGCGCAGAAACAGGTTGGCCGCCGGCTTGGTTGCACGCTCGTTGCCTGCCTTACTGCAGTGTCCGCGGGCGCGGCTACATGCGACGGTGGCGGCGGCTTCACGTAGCTCTGGTAGGCGGCCATGGCGTGCCTGCTTGGCCTAATTGAAGATCCTGATATCGGCGTTTATTCACCGGTGTATTCAATGTCCTGAGTATATGGATATACTGTTTCAAGTACAAAAGCATGCAAATATACTCATTTTTCTAATTGAAGTATGCACCCATATTTTATTCATGCAAATATGTATGTACTAATACTCTGCCAAAACGAAGTATATGGATATACTCTTCAAGTACAAAAGTACGCAAATATACTAATTTTTCTAATTAAAGTATGCACCCATACTTTATTCATGCAAAGTACTTTGTGTTAATGTGTGTATGCACTAATACTCTGTCAAAAAGTTGTACACAAGGGTAACAACTTTTCTCCTGGAAAAAATGACGATGGAAATACACTATAGATAAACACTAAAACAATCCTCTAAGTATATGGATATACTCCTGGAGATTGTCATATATGCACGCATATATACTTGGTCCATCGGTATAAGGACATATACTCAATAAAAAGTATGAACGCATACTACCGTGTATATATATATGGACATACTCCCTAGCATGTGTCCACACATACTATACTTGTCTTAGGGTATATGGACATACTCTAATTTTAAAAGTACGAACGCATACGACCGTATATACATATACTTGCCAAGAATGGTTTACACTATCTCTGTATATAATAAACAACATTTTTTTATGTGGCATGAAGCCATCACCTGAAATCTAGGAGATATGCTCCCGTGCATGTATGCAGTTCTAAAAATGTGCGACTGTAGGAAGTGGGAGGCTGTAGCGCCCTGAGTAATGGATTCGGTGGTTGCTTTTAAACCCGATTAGAAGAGGGAGTAATTTACTCCTGCAGAAAACGCATCCATCGTAAATATTGATATTTTTTTATCTATAATTAATCGACCAGGATACTGTGCTAGAATTACATTATTTGCTATTCGGAGGGAGTAACAATGAAAGTGGTGACTCTTCGTTTCAAAAAAAGGTCGTGACTCTTTTTTTAAAAAAAAGGTGACCGGGACGGATATAGGTAAGCACCGAAGCATGTAGTGTCCACCAGATTAGGAACTTTGCTGGCTCCATCCAACTGCCACACTCTGACACAGGCGCCCAACACATGCAAATAAGCATAACATCGTGAATGCAATTTTCTTTACTGAATGTTATATAAAGTTATCACATTAAACGTCACTAGATTTTTTCCTTTTTCCCAATAAAACAGAAAGTATATGTACAAATAAACATGGAACATTCACAGACCCTGGCAGAGGCGGTCAACAAATATGGCTGCCAAGGTATGGGATTCAGAACCACCCAAATGTCCCAGAAGTATGGCACAAAACAAATGGGTCTTACAGTATATGTACAAACCAACACTAAGGAAGTGGTGTTGCGGCAGGCAATAGCAACTTCTCGACAACACCAACTCCTTCCAAATTTCAACGTGGAACCGCAGATTAGTTAATTGCCTGGAGGAATCTTGGCCTCACATTTTGAGAACTAGGCGCAAGGTTTACCTTGAAAAATATGTACCATGGCAGATGATCAATTCCGCACAGCTTTATTCAATGAAAGCCTACTAGAATTTCACCATCGTCTACATACTATTGCACACTGAATGTTTTGAGCACTTTTTTTTCCATTGTATCTCAATCTCAAGTAAGGCAGTATAGTAAGTTCAATCCTGCAACATGATTAAGGGGCAGAAATCAGAAGATGAATATCAGTAGACAGATGGAGACCTATAACTTAAAAGAATAGATGGCTAGAACCTTCTTCACTGAAGGCAAAAACTCCTCCAAGCAAGTCATCATTATCCCCATCTTCCTCGGGCTTCTCTCTCTCGCAGTGGCTGCTGCTGCTGTCAGCATCAGTAACAGCTTCAGTTAACTCACGGCAGTCATCGAGTTCTGATATTTTACAATAGCCCTCTTGGAAATACTGGGTAAACTCCACTGATCTGTGAGAATCAGATGCCTCCTGCTGTCCAGAATCGACAGTGGTGAGACACCCATTTGGTATGTCAGTGCTTGCAACATTGCTGAGCACAGAATTATTGGTTGTTTCAGGCTTGCATGATGGGATTATTTGCAGGAGACAGCATTCCGTCAACAGGCCCATCCAAGAGAGAATAGCTGCTCAATGATCTGATAGATGCATTTGTTTCAGGTGGCGTGGATATATAGCCATTGCTCTCATTCTCTGCTTTGCCAGCCAAAATTGCAGCATTAGGAGATTCAATAGAATTGCACTTGCCCACTTGCTGAAGATTAACAGCTGAGCCAGGTCCAGAGAATGTTTGCCTAGCTAGACTATTTGTGTTAGCTGTTTTCCTCATATCTACAAAAGAAAGATTTTCCGATCAACAATGATATAATACAACAATGACGAATACATTGATATTTTATGCTTACCAGCGTAAAACCCAGACAAAGGAGCCACCGGCTTGGTTTCATATTCACCATTATCCTTTACAGAGCTATACTGTGCATCATCGATGTGGAACAAGGCATTCTGAAAGCCTCCATTTGCAATATTCCTACATCATTGCATAATCCCACATGATACATTCAATGTATCTAGAAAAGCCAAAACGTCTTATAATTTCGAATGGAGGGAGTACTTTATTTTTAAGAAAAATTTCCCTGGGTTTTGCCTTTTTTACGTTCCTGAGCTCTAGAAAAGATTTCACTGAAAATTGTTTCACTGCCTCATCTGAGTTTTGTAATATAAGTATTTAATAATATTTAATATCTGTTTTGTTGCACAAATTAATTCACAACTTGATTTCATTCAGAGCTGCATAAACATCCAGAAAACATCTATTTCATTATTGAGGACTCTTTTTTGACTTCTTGCATTCATTTGCCACTAAAGAGCTCATTTCTGGCAAAAATATTTGTACTCTCTCCGTTCCAAATTATGTCATTTTGGCTTTTCTAGAAACATAGCTTTTGCTATGAATCTAGACATAGCATATATCTAGGTGCATAGCAAAAGCTATGTACCTACTTATAATTTGGAATAGAGAGAGTAGTCCAGAAATGAAAGGTAGTCACTGCTTGCTAAGAATATATATTCGTTCAGAAACACAAAGCATTTTCAAGGACAGTTACCTACAATGCTTTAACTTGAAAGAAACACCAATCAAGACTTAAGTCTTATCGTTTTTCACGAAATATGCGAGAAATAAACATTTGCACCAGATACCATCTAATTAATAAACTCAAAAATTTCCATGAAAATAAACTTACATATACACAACAGAAAATCAGGACCTCTCAGTTTTAACGAGGTTAAATCTCTACAATACTATAAGCAGTTATTGCTAAGTGTAAAACAATATGTTAAAATTGAACTAGCAAAACTCAGGTATAATCATTTATAACAAGCTACAGTTTAAGGTGTCGCAGATCACCATGTGCATTTGATATTATTGATGTTGACATTACACGCTGTTGTTCATAGGTATTGAGCAAGATATCACCTAATGCTATCTTTATTGAGCAAGATATCACCTAATTCTATCTTTTAATATTGTAATGCTATCTTCAAATGTTGTGAACACAATGGAAATAAATAATTGATATCCTAGACTTAACAATGCATTGCAGAACTGATAGTGAGAACGGATAGTGAGAACTAATAGTGGCAATTAAGTGCATCATACCAGCTTTTGAGTCTTGGCATACAACAAAATAGAAAAAAAAATACAGCTGAATTACAGGGGAAAAGGTAATTTTGAATGTTCTAAACCCATATCACAATTCACCATAAAATAACAAATTTAAAGAACACCTATGAAATTTCAATATTGATAAACAATAGAAAAAAATATGTTTGCTGCTAATAACTCATCTATACAACATTAATTTAACAACTGACCAAAAATCAGATGTTTGCTGCTAATAACTCATCTATACAACATTAAGAATCCAAGAGTAGTAGTTTCATTGACATTACCTATCACTAGAATGTCGCTCAGAATATTGGAACTGCTTGAATACAGGGAGCAATTCCCTTCTCCTGATCTCAACCTCGTGAAGAGGTAACTTCTCAATCTCAATTTCTCCACCACCACTGCTAACTGATTCAACTGAGTCTGCAGCAGGATGGTCCATCACATAGAAGCAAATCTGCAAAAACATGATTGATTGTCACTCTCAATCTTTCATGATTTACCACATCGTTTAAAGACATTGCAGCAAACCTTAGATTTCTGCCAGATGGGAATCCGCCATGAGTTTATCTGTACTTCTGCATTAGATAGATACCAGCTTGACCTTTCTCGGACTCTCATAATCTCTTTCCCAGAGATACCATCATTTGATGCAGTGGAATCCGAATGCTCGCTATCTTCACAGTCGGAAGCATCCATAGCCATCATACTGCTTCTTTGGTTATACAATGCAATGTTTGCAATGTTTTCATCTCTTTCAGGCCAGTTTGTCCTACGGCACACATCCCACCATTGAATTGGTTCAGCAGTAACATGCATCTCATCATCTTGGAGTTGCTTGTTAGGACCTGAACCAACTCTTGGGCTGCTACCAGAGGACTCAGAACCTGAAGAAGGTAAAAGTTCATGTTGAATAACATGACCAGATGGCGAATACACCAGTAGATGCTCTAAAGCGTTAGCCTTAGACGGAACTGGCAAAGAACCCTGGTAGATGGAATTATGGAAAACAGCAGTTACTGCACCAGATGGTACAGATAGTTTTCCACTTGCAGAAGCAGCCACATTGCTGACAGTATTTAGCCAACCAGAAGTGTTATTCTTTATCCTACTAACTACCGAATTTGTCACAGTTGAGGGAACTTGATGAATCTGTTGGTCCATAAGAAAGGACGGCTTTGACCACCATGGCCTTGACTGACATGGGGCAAGAGGTGGCCCATCACTGTGAGAATTCTGTGGCTGCAGACTGGCATCACCACCAAATGGGGACAATGTAAAAATATGGCAGGTACCTCGAGATGAAACAATAGATATCCATTGGCTAAAATGACTAAATGAGATGTCTTGTATGACCTGCACGCAAATGCAAGGTAATTAACAAAATGAATAAAATCATAAAACATTCTGAGAAAGACTTTTCAATTGCTTAGTAAACATACAGCTGATGTCATGCCGCGATACAGTTTATAAAGATGAACATGAGATGCTGTCCAATCATAGCGTGTTGCCCCTGAGCCATTAGCAATGCAGGTTGGCATGATCCTGAAAACATTTATGTTATGGCCATGAACAGAGGTTGTCACCAAAAGTGTTCCACTAGGGTCGAAACAAAGAGCAGATATCGGACTTGTGTGAGCCCTAAACTGTGAGACAACAGCTTTGGAAGTGAAATCCTTGATGACTACCTGCAAGTGTCCAACGAACTTTCATTACTTCGCATAGAAGATTTTAACTTTCCATGCACTTAATTTGACAATGAACGAAAAAAAACAAGGCTTACTGAGGCTTTAACTAACCATTCCTGCATTGTCAGCTTCCAGTGGATGCACACTGGAAGGAATTTTACCGGATCTCCTGCCTGGGCTTGATGACAAAGGGGAGTTAGAACCATCTGGCAGAAGTTCCTGGCAGTACTTTGAAAATGTTTTATATCCCATGTCAATAATACCAGAAGCTAGTTGCTTGCTAGACTCCATTGCATATCTAGCAACTAAACTTCCACTGCTAGGAGAAGTAGATGGGCTCACTCCTGGCGAAGGTGTGAGATTCTGTGGACTTAGACGGCCTGTGTTTGACAATAAAGGAGTATTTGTGGCATAGGCTAACCATCTGGGGCCAACAGCCATCGGCCCATACCCAATATTTACCCCAGGTGCACCTTGCAAAGGATATGACAAGACGCTGAGCTTGTTCTCAAGAGTAACAGCGTCGAAGCAGTAGATCTGAAATGTAGTAAAATAAGTATTTTAAAGTTCTATCTAAGAACATCATTTTTGTCAACTCCAGTTTGCAGTACAAAATATAAATAAATGTGCAAAGAGAAACTTACTTGTGCTGCAAGTGCTACAGCAACAATCCTTGGACTGCAGCGAACTAAATATACAGCAGACCGGAATCGAAGAACATGTACATAGGTGTGAGACTTCAAAGAGTAGAAACGGACAACCGTAGGGGTAGAAATGCAATTTCCAGCTTGAGGCTCACTGTTTGTGTCTCTGATAAGAGCACTTAAGCGACCACCTTGAACCGCACCCAGGCCATTTGTCTCATCACCAGCAACAACTAGAAGCATGGGATGTGACGCTCTGAATCCTTCAATGCCTTCAGAGCCAACTGGAGTGGGTTGCATTTGTAAAAATGTAACTGGGCCATCACGTTTTGAGACCAATTCACAAACATTTGTAGCATCCTCAACATCGAGCACCTGAAACCCATTTGAATAACCAACGAGCAGGACATGCTTGAATGATGATGGATGAAGCTCTAGTTTATCGAATCCAGCCCATAAGACCTGTTTATAGATGGATCATCAAGATTGAATTCTTGTATAAATTAGCAGAAACATACAGTGGCAAACATTTTTCCAATCAAAATTGTTAATAGCAAAACTGAATTGAGCCAAGCATTAACTAAACTTGGAGAAACAGAAATTTTGTTATCCAGGCAAAATTTAAGAACACCGAAGAAAAATCCAAAGCAAAAAGCTGTTGCCAACAATAACAAGGCACCCATTAGCCATGTGCAATATGAGCACAGAATAATTCTACTGAACTACTACAAAAATGACTCTGATGTTCACCTAAACAGCCATTTAGCCCGTTTAAACAATATTTAGATGCCACACAGTGGCTAGTCGTGACCATTTAATCAGACACTTATCCTGTTTAAATGGCCATTTAGACCATTTAAATTGTCATTTAGCACAAATAAACAGCTAAAACATAGGTGACCAACTCCTTATTGTTTAGCGTTTGGGAGAACGCTGACCTAATCTGTCCTCTCCAACCTTTTCACTTCGGAGAAGCTGTACATTCCAGTATTTTACTACCTTCCAACTAGTTAAACTGAATTCATGGCCAACTCACTTAAAGCTCCATTAATTGCCACTGGAATTTCGAAACTACAAGAACATAAGCTCTACCGTCGTCGGATTACTCACACCCTCCTACTGCAAAATGACATTATTGAGTACACGATTGCAAGGGTAACAATCCACATATTCTAGTATTTTCTAACCTTTCCTATACAGCTGTAACATGGCTAATGGTCAACTCACTTGAAGGGCGAGTAATTGCTACTGGAACAAAGGACGTGCGTGCAGGCACTACTCAAACCTACTACTGCAGAATGCTCCTATAATTGAGTATACAAAATTGCAAGCACAGCACTAAAGTTAGCAAACCCCAGCGCCCACAGTCATCTGCCCTAGCAGCGTAATAAAAAAGGAAAAAAAAATATTTGAAGAAGTGGAGGCGGGGGCGGGGTAGTGGACCTGGTCCTTCTCGTCCTCTGCCTGGGAGGAGATGGCGGCGGCGACGGAGGCCCCGGCTGAGCGAACGGTGGACGCGACGGAGCCGGCGTTGGAGGTCACCGTCTTGAGGCAGGACGATATGATCCGCAGCGAGCTCGGCAGCAGCCCATTCCTTCCCCCCTTCCCCCGCTTCATCCCTCCCCGCCGCTCCCTCCCCTCCTCCCCCTGCCCCTGCCCCAGCCCGGACACCAGCACGAGCACCCGCTCCGACTCCAACTTCCCCGCCGCCACCGCTCCTACATCCCCCGCCCCGCGACCCCGCAGCTGCCCATCCACGATCGCCGCCTCCGGCGCCGGCGAAACCCAATACCATCCGAGTGCCGCCCCCCGCTCCCGCCGATCCCCGCCGCTGCCGCCGCCGCGATCCGCGCACTCAGCTTGCCACCATATCCCTCCTCCCCTCGCGCACCTCGTCAACCTCGCCCTCGCCCTCGCCCTCGCCGCTCGTCGTCCCCTTCCTTCCCCTCCGACGCCGACCAGAACCGAAACCAACAACTCCCTGGCTTCACCCTTTTCCCTTCTCTCTCTCTCCTCGCTGTTGCTTTCGTGTGCCTCTCCCTCCCTCCCCCCTTAAATAATCCCAAGAAATCCCACCCGGTTTGCCTCTCCCCACCTGGCTTCGCGTCCCCGGAACAAAGTCTCTGCCACACTGGGCCCACTGCCTATCCGCGAGTGCACGAGGCTTTCCTCGGGTGCCCGTGGCGTGGGCAACGGGGAGGGGAGCTTGCACGCAAGGGGAAGACTAAATTACTCAGCCGGTTCTTAAAATATTGGTCCAATTTTATCTAGTTCATAAACTACGAAATCGTATTTTTAGTTCCCTAATGTATTTAAGTGATCTCATTTAGATAAAAAATAGACATGAGGAGGGTTAAAAGCTGATGTGGTTGTCCACGTGGACATGATTTAACTCAGTCACTGCCACCGTCGGTCAACAAGCGATCTGGACCATGGATTTTGGATCGGGCGGGGTAGGAGGAGTCGTCCTCCCCTATAGTTGCGCAAGGGTGCTCTCCGGCGGCGTCCTTGTCGGAGTCGAGGCGGGACGGAGCTCCGGCGAGCGATGGAGCGGGAAGAGGAGGCCACAACAAAGTCGTCTGCCACGTTCTCGATGGCGGGGAGGCAGCGGGGAAGGAAACCAAGGCAGTGGGACGGACGGTGGCAGTCTCGCAGGCGGGCCGCAGCCGCGCTTTTCGTCGCCATGGACGGCGGCGGTTCCAGCGCCAGGCCTCCTGCTCCTGCGCCCCCTCCATCTCGCGGCGGGGGTTCGTCTTCGCGGGCTTCGACCTCAATGGTGACGACGACGACTACTACGACGACGTCGCCTTCCACTCCTCGTCATCCTCCTCCTCCTCCAAGGTCAGCGGTCCGGGGGCACCCTACTACTGCGCGGGGGGCCCGCGGCCGTCCGCGCGCGCGAGGCTGAGGGCGCTGTGGCGCCGCATCATGCAGGAGAAAGAAGCGGATCCTGCTCTGCTCCACCGGCTGTGTGCCCAACATAACGGCGCTGATGTCCAAGGGGGGTGCAAGGCATTCGCGTCGCTGGTGTCCAAGTCCCCCGACGCGCTCTCCGCGTTCCAGTTGGCAGTGGGCGACGGCATGACGACGTTCTGCCCGATGGACGACGCCGTGCGCGGGTTCATGCCCAGCTACCGGAACCTCAGCGCGGACGGCAAGGCGTCGCTGCTGCTGTTCCACGCGGTGCCCGTCTACTACACGCTGCCGGCGCCCGACGACCTGGCCCAGGTGCGCTCCACCGTGTACGACAGGGACCCCGTCGCCATCTACGCCGTGGACGCGGTGCTGGAGCCTGTCGAGCTGTTCGACCCCGTGGCGGACGCTCCCGCGCTGGCGCCTGCGCCAGTGGCGGTGGGGGTGGGGGTGGATTCGGGCGCTGGAGCGAGAGAGAGGTCACAGTGAGGGGCAAGACGGCATGACAGAGCAGCAGCAGCAGGAGGTGGCGTGGTGGCGCGATATAGCGGCAGCAGGTGGCAGGCGCATGGTCGAGCCGCCACCGCTCTCTCATGGTTGCCTGCCCCGACGCGATGGCAAGGCCCATGGCTCGCACGCTCGCCCCGTGTGCCAACGGCGGCACACGCGCTCGCCTGCCCCAAATAGGAAGGCGCGGCCCGCGGCCCCCACGCTCACCTGGTGAGCTCGCATGTCGGCGGCAGCTGGAGTTGGAAGATGAGCTGACACATGGGCCCACCCTAGTGGTGACTGGGCTAGAAGATCCTAGCCGCGCACGCCACGGCTCAGGGTTTTGTGCTTAAACCATGTCCACGTGGACGACCACGTCAGCTTCTAACCCTCCTCGTGTCTATTTTAGATCTTGATGAGATCACTTAAATACATTAAGTAGTTAAACGTGTGATTTCGTAGTTTGGGAACTCTGATGAAATCCACTCAATATTTTAGGGACCGGCCGTGCAGTTTACTCGAACGGCAATATGTGCGGATAGATCGCTTGCCAAGCGGGTTTCCTCCGCCGCTGCGACCTACGCTGTTTATCCGCTCATTCCTTGCGAAAATGAGCTTCGGAGAGGAAGTTTTTGCTGGATTTGCACACACCCGGTGAAGTTCGGTGCCCTCTCGGCCCGGGCTTGCCTTCGAAGCTCCGCGCGACTGCCGAGAAAACTGCGCGGCGCACGGGGGTCGCCGCACCAAAGACGCGCTATTGTTTGGCCTCGGGCCCTCGGGAGATACGGTACGGGAGGTTGTTTTGCTGATTGGCACGTTTGGTCGTGGTTTAGTTGGGTACCCGGGTAATGGGAGGCACCAGGATTCTGGCCTTGGGACGATGCCCGACGGGATGCCGTGCCGGGCACGGACTTGCTTGGGGAGCTTTGTATACTTTGGATTCAGATTCGTTGCGTTGGTGAGGTTCGGATGCAACGACCGGGGGGCAAGGAGAATGGATAACTTGTGCAAAGTGAACCCACAAAATGATTAGGGCTACCGGCTACGAAATTATTTAACATCAAATACATGAGCACGATATTACAATACCTATGAGTTTGTTTAACTTAACAACAACATAAACAACTCTCAAGCACACTAGAAAATACAACTCGAAATAACAATGAGTTTGTATAACTTAAACTATTACAATATTTATCGAATAAGATATCAACTTCGGATTGAGATTATGCCTAATCTCAAACTATGTCTCCAGAAGCAAAGTCTAGCGGCATGTCATCTTGAACATTAAGTGCATTGTTGTTCATTCATTCTTTTGGAGCTTGATTAGAACAACCTACTTCTAGAATGGCCTCAGAAGCAAGATTGAAGTGTGCCTCATATCTTATTTCTCCTACTGACTTAGCATCTTTTATAGACTTTTGGTAAGAGCAACAAGATGCTTAGGAGTACGACAATTCTTGGCAAAATACGAAAAATCAGCACATCTACGACACTTGTTGTCATTTTTGGGTTTTGCATTCTCCTTCTTCCTCTTGTGTGAATTAGGCCTTTGCCTCTTGTTATGTTTGCGTTTACTAGATTTGTTCTTTGGAAAAGATCCATTGAACTTATTCCTATCATTATTCTGTACATTGTGAACCTTAGGAAGAGGCGCCAAACCAATAGGGTGCTTACGATGATTCCTCATATAAAGTTCATCATGTTTTTCTGCATGAGACAATGTACGAATAAGTTGGGAATAAATCTGGTAATTATGAGTCCGGTATTGCTGTTGCAATACTCTATCAGACAGAAGCATAGTAGATAATGTTTCTCTATCTTATCTGCATCCATGGGCTCTTTCTCATAAAACTTCAACTTAGAGCAAATTCTATGAACAACATAATTATAGGCTGCCATAGATTTAAAATCTTAGAGACGTAAATGATTTCATTCATGATTGGTCTTAGGCCAAATGAGTTCTTTTGTTGTTCATATCGCTTTTTAAGAGTGACACATAATTCACGATGATTTTCAGTGATAAGGTATTCATATTTGAGATCCTTATGAATATAAAACGGTAATAAAGCCAAAGCATCGTATGTTTACTTATCTTGCATGACAACCCCACCTGAATGGTAGCCAAAAGTCTACAAGAATCAAGTGCAATCTTGATATCAGGAGCCTAGAACAAAGCGAGTTCCTCGAACTCTTTAGTAGCCATAGTCTTACATGGACAACCATGGGTTAATTAATTTACCTTGTGGTAAATTAAAATCAACATGGTAATGTTGTAATACTTAATGCAATATTTAAAATTTACATCTCATCATAGTTTTGGAGTATTGTAGGTAATCACAAAATTGTGTAGACCTTATAATAAAATTGTCATAAGCTTTGATATACACAAAGTAGATAATCTCTATGTCAAAGACAAAGAGTAGATCTTAGTGGTGGGCAAAGGATTTGCTACCTAAGCATGGCAAGATAATTAAAAAATGTAAACACAACCAATACTTAGGTCTCTACCATCTCATGTAATATCAAAATGAATGGTGAAAAAATAGTAATCATCACTAAAATATAGACCATTTTCTAGTATCAAAACCATTATTTTTGGTAAGACACAGTGTACGTAATCATCAAGTTTTAGATAAACATGATGTAGACCTCTCGGTAATGGATGATTTCATCACAGGTATAGGCACTGTCTCTAGGCAGGTTAATTTAAAATAAATTAGCAACAAATGCCTTAGTCTCCATTACCTTGTGTTGATTAACCAAAACAATCAAGATGTATTATATATTACACATTAATCCTATAGTAATTAATAGCATTTAAAATTCAGAGGATAACATTGTTAAAATGCATTTAAATAAAACTTGCTAATTGAACATGTATGTGGTGCAAATAGGGGGTTTGGGTGCACCAACAATCCAACATACCACACAATCTATAATCAAATCACAAACGTATTGAACTGTATTTTAATTAACACATATGTACAATAGCATGAAAACAATGGATACTGAACATCTAGTAATTATACGTAATACCGATGTACTTGCAGAGATTAAAATCTAGCTAAAACACAAGCTAAATTAATTGTACTATCGTTTAAACGAAAATTAGCAAAGAAATTTATTTCTGCCATGCCAAACGGGGGATTTTTTTGCCATGGCAACCATCACAGGCCCAACAGCCGCATGCGGGCAACCCGGCTTGACTAGCAGGCCACAACCTAGGCCTGGGCTTTCAATTCGGCCCATGCGGGTGCTGCAACTGGTATGTATAAAGGGTAGTGATTAGGGTTTCAGGAACCGGAACCGCCCGCCTAGTGACCTCCTGGGTGCTGTCGGTGCCTTCTATTATGTTGCTAGCCGCCGATGCCCTGCTAGCCATCGGCCACCACCTCTCCAGCCTTTAACGTCGATCGCTACCAGCAGCTCCATGGCTAGCCAGGTGCAACACAAGGGCTAGCCAGGGCCACCAATGCCAGTTGCCGCTAGTGTAAGGCTGGTCGGGATAGGTCGCACACTCTAGGGCGAGGCCGCCAGTGCCACAGTCACCACCAGTGTAAGGCCGACCGGGATAGGTCGCACACTCTAGGGCGAGGCCACCACCGGGCTGCCTATGCCTATCCGGCTATTGTGATGAGGTGGGTTCGAATCAAACTCAAAATGGATTCAAAACTCTATTTGAAAATGGCTTTGGAAATTTAGAAAAGAAAAGAAAAAGGAAAAACACTCCCTCTCTCCCTTTTGGCCCGCAGGCCCAGCTCCCTCATTCGGCTTGCTGAAAGGTCCCTAGTTTGGTTTTGGTAATTAAGTGACAACCTAGGTGAACTAATGTGTTTAAATGTGAGATACATAGGAGATTAGTTCACAGGTACACTTGTGTGAGCAACTCATGCCATGACAGTGAAGATGGCTTGGATTTGTTGCAAGGCTCACGCATGTGATGAATGAGCTCATTGCATATGAGACATGGCATTGAGTCATGTGACTAAGGTGGAGAAGATCAAGACAAGACTTGGCTTAATGGACCCGTTACAAGCGTGAAGGGCAAGTTGGAGGCTTTGGAGCGATGGACCACGTGGCAGTGAAGCTTGAGCAAGACTTGACACCGATGGATGAAGGCAACGGTGAAAAGCAAGTGAGGTCAAGATAGATGAACCAACAAGGTCACATGATGATATGAAGTGGATCATATCATTTGTGATTGGTTGGTGCATGTGTTGCATCAACACTGGAGGAGAGATGGAATGGAATATGCAAAGCAAAGGTATATTTGTAGGTCATTTTATTTCACCGGTCATAAGTGTGTAGAGAAGTTTATGACCGGGTTTAAGATAGATGGCCGTACTATAAAAAGGAGCAAACTTATTTGCATATCGGTCATCTAGTGCCACTCGAGCGATCTAACTTTGTATCGTTGCTAGGATCGAGTGACGTGGTGAAATGAGTGCTAATCTTTTGAAAAATGTTTGTGAAAATGCTAACACACATGCACAAGTTGTTGTACAATTGGTGGTGTTGGCACACATGCACAAGGGTGAAGTGATCGCGCTTGAAAAGAGAAGAAACAGGTGCATTGGACCTTGGCTCAGGAGGCATCGGACTCTGCCTGGTTGGGTCCAACGGCTAACCCTAGCGCGCAAGTAGAGAGGAGGCAGCGTTGGACTCTATGAATCTAGGGCGTCAGACTGGCCGATGTCACTGTTCCTCGGGTCCAACGATGTCTTGTTGACGAGGGATTTTTTTGTGGATGC
Organism: Miscanthus floridulus; assembly: GCF_019320115.1. Classification (NCBI taxonomy): domain Eukaryota; kingdom Viridiplantae; phylum Streptophyta; class Magnoliopsida; order Poales; family Poaceae; genus Miscanthus; species Miscanthus floridulus. The sequence goes on along the minus strand of NC_089595.1, from coordinate 82,180,921 downwards.
GACACGTGGAGGCGTCGGACTCTCTCTGAGTCAGATTCGGGTCCGACGTGTTTTACTCTCTCTGGTGCTTTCTGGACCATGTCAGACTCACCCTATGCTAGGTCCGATGGTGTGTCCGGTCCTTGGGTCCGACGGTAATGATCAACACGCGACTGAGGGCTGTTGGGCGGCAATGGTCAATTTGATTTGAATGGGACACATGGCAGTGTAGGAGTGGCCACAACAGGGCGTCGGACCCTACGTCGGACGGTCCGACGGCCCCGCGCAGCTGAGTTCGAAGGTCACTTATGTGACCTAACTGCTTTATTTGCTTGGGGGCTATATAACCAAGCTCTAGCTAGCCTTAGGCTAGTTGCTGAGCACCCTTAAGCCTTGGTGGCTTGTGTAGGTGTGCTTGGGAGCCCTCTAACTCACATGTGTTTGATAGTGATCATCCGATTGAGTGTGAGTGCGATTCTAGTGTGATTGCATTGTGAGAGTGCATCGAGTGGCACTAGGTGATCGAGTTGCAAGCTGGTGGTGCTTATTACTCTTGGAGGTTGCCACCTCCTAGATGGCTTGGTGGTGGTCTCCATCGAAGCACACAAAGAAGATTGTGAGGTGCTCCGGAGAAGTGATTGTGAGGGGTGTTATGCTTGCCCCACGAGAGTTGCGAAGAACAGCTCTAGTTGAGCATGTCATTGAGCTACTCTCACTTGGTCCGTGGGGTTCTTGCGGTGCCCAACATGTGGGCTTGGTGTGGTGCCAATTAGCTGCCGAACCACCAAGTGAACGATCGACACAATGGGGACTAGCGTGTTGGCAAGAACATGAACCTCAGGATAAAAATCAATGTGTCATCCTTGTCTTCCCATTGGTTTTCATCCCCGTTACACAAGCTTGTACTTACTTTTCATATATTGTGCTTGTGTAGTTGCTCTTATAATTAGTTAGCTTGTGTAGCTTGCTAGTTACCTTCTTGCTTGTGTAGCATAGAAGTAGCTCTCTTGCATAACTAATTTGGCTTGAGTAGCCTTGTTAGTTGCATTGCTTAGTTTGTGTAGCTAAGTAATTTACGCTCTCTAATTTGCCTTGTGTAGCCTTGTTATTGAGCATTGCTAGTGAGTTTAGAGGCTTTGTGCTTTTGCATCACTAGTTGTGTAGGAGCTCCCCCGGTTGCTTGAAGTACTAGTTGCATAGGTTTGTGTGACCTTGCAAGCTAGAATTGTTAGGTGAGCTCTAGATAGCCCAGCACCTTTGTTGTCTATTTAGGATCTTTGTAAGGTGCTTGGAACTTAGATAGAGGGATATAGTCTTGGCTAGACCGATAGTATTAATTTCACATTTATTTCGGTTAGCCGGCATAATTATTTTTAGAAAGGACTATTCACCCCCCTCTAGTCCATGTTCTCGACCCTACACGTGGTATCAGAGCTAGGTCTCTCATTTGTGGTCTTCACCGACCCGAGAGGATGGTGGCTTATGGGCTAGATGTTGAGTGTCCATACATGTTTGATGGCACACACTTTGCACGGTGGAAAAATTGGATGACATGCAATTTTAAGTTTATTTCTCCTCAAATATGGTGGATCGTAGATGTGGGCTGTTCTCATGCGTTGGATGAAAAGAATGCAACTCAAGCGCAAAATAAATGGCTACATCTCGATTGCCAAGCTACTAACATCTTTTATCAAATCTTTGAATGACAAGATATTTGGGAGATCATGTACATGAAGATCGCCCATAATATTTGGTCGTACCTCAATTTGATATATGGGAGGGTCTCCAATGATGATGATGATGAGCCCAAAGAGGAGGCAAATGAGGATGTTGAGCATAGCCACAATTCGGTGATTATGGAAGATTTGCTCCACCTCATGGTCAAGTGATGATGATGATGAAAGATCTATTACAAGCTCACTTGACAAGGTTGATGATGATGCCACAAGTAATGCAAATGATGATGCTACTCCATGCACACTTGATGATGATGATGATGGATCATACTCGGATGACATTGCTACAACAAGCTCATCTACTACATCACATTGCTTCATGTCACAAGGTGACACCAAGGTATCTAATGCAAATATGATTGATTTTGATTCATATGAGGAGCTTCTAGATAGATTTGATAGCATGATCAAAGCTTTAGAAAAAGAGATGGCTAAAACTGAGAAATTGAAAAATAAAAACTCTTTTCTAAAAAAACATGTGAACAACAAAAGTATCCACTTTATGATACTACTTGTTCACATGAGGAGCTAAAATTGGCTCATGAGGAACTTAGTGTTGCTCATAATAACTTGGTACAAGATCATGCTTTTCTCACTAATAAGCTTTCCAATGAAGAAATTAAAACTAGTGAGAGCTCATCACATGGGTCAAATGATGAATCACACATTGTTGCTAACCCTTGTAATGTAGGCAATAAGCATGTATCCACCTCTTGTGATGATTTATTAGCTATGCCATGTTCTTCACATTTAGATGCTTGTTCTACTTCTATGTCTTGTGAGACTAACCTTTTGAAGGAGAACAATGAGCTCAATGAACAAGTGAAGAAATCTAGCAACAAGTTAGAGAGGTGCTACAACTCTCAAGTGACCTTTGAGCATATGTTGAAGACTCAAAGAAACTTTGGTGACAAGAGTGGCGTCGGCTTCAAGACTAGCAAAGTCAATCATCAAGAAAGCCACAATGACATGAGTGGCATTGGCTTCAACAAGAGCAAGATCAAAGGCAAAAGATGGGGCAAGAGAAGATATGAAAGAGAGATGAAGAATCAAGAACAAGAGAAGCTCTCTCATTTCATGTGCTTCAAATGTCATGAGGTGGGACATCTTACAAATGGTTACTCCAATGAAGAAAAGCTCAAGTTGAAGAAGGAAGAAGAGAGGCTTAAGCATGTCAGGTGCTTCAAGTGTCGCACATGGGGTCATCTCACCTCTATGTGCCCAACCAAGTAATTGATAGAGCAACATGTGAATTCTCAACCAAAGTCACAAGTTGAGCAAAAAGAGAAGCCCCAAGTGCACGACAAGATCAACCATGAAGATGGTAATTTGGGGAAGAAGAAGAAGAAGACAAGAAGAGGTGGAAGAGCAAATGCAAGGTGTCAGGGTTATAACCTTCGGGTGTCTCAAGGCATCAATTAGTTAGCAGGCCAAGCGACCCATGATATGTTAGCTAGCAAGAACTCGAACGACTGAGGCCCAGCTGATCCAAGAAAACTAGGCCAAGTGCTAGGGTGGGAGCCAGCCATGACCCCTTCATCTTATCTACACAGCGTACAAGAAACACACGACCTCTCGGGAGGTCACAACCAAAGCCAAATGCCCGCATGAGGTCGGGAAATCAAGACCCTCGCAAAGGCAGGACTAGTACATCGTCGATGAGACCACTCGGGCCCGCATGGGTTACGAACCCTAAAACACGACCACCTATTGCATTGAACGCACCAACCCATGAGGGGTTGAGCAATGAAGCTCAAATAGGCCATGACTACGAACATGTGCTCAAATGCACATGCTTCTCAGCGTTTTCACGATCACTTCATGATCACAAAAATGCTCGGGGGCTACTATCGGGGTTATAACCCCAAGGTGTCTCAAGGCATCGATTAGTTAGCAGGCCGAGTGGCCCACGATACGTCAGCTAGCAAGAGCTCGAACGACTAAAGCCCACTGATCTAAGAAAACTAGGCCAAGCGCTAGGGTGGGGGCTAGCCATGACCCCTTCATCAGACTTAGCTGCACAACGTAGGAGAAACACATGACCTCTCCACTATCTTGACCCCTAGGAAGAATGAGGAGAGGTCGAGCGCAGCCAGGCATGCCTGCTCTGACAAGGAAAGGCATGCCACTCTGACCCCGCAAGGACTGAGGGACAGCGGTCACCTCGGTCCAGTCAGACGCCATCCCTGTGCCACACAACTCAGACAAGACAACACCGCCCAAGGCAGTGACGACTGGTACGATAACCATCGGCCAAATATGGCCCGACAAGACGCATGTACAATTCCACCCACTACGAGATGAGATCCACCACGAAGGCCTAGACTTGGAGGCCATCCGGACTGGTGGAAGCCATGACCCTAACAATTAGGGTCATGGCCCTCAACTCCTCCAGCCAACAAGGTGATCGATGACCTAGGGGTGGCTACCAACCCCTATACGACGCCCCAAGAAACCAGGAGGCAATGACGATGACCATGGTGGAGACCACGTCGCACAGGACAGCTAGTGAACCTCCACCATGCCTATAGTGCCACCATGGCCGGCACAGTAGCACCACGCCACACCATGCCATGACGTGGCCATTGGACCATGACGATAACCATGCCCGGATGTGCTGCAAGCCGAGTTAGCTAGGACCTCCCTCAGGCTCAGACCCTTCAGTCGGGAGAACCTCCTTCTCTGTATATGCCCTGGCCCTGAACTCTATATAAGGACACTCAGGACACCATCTTCAGATATCCTCTACCATTTTACTCTTTTCCATCATAGTAGGGCTCCTAGAGCTTCCCTTTAGATAGTCCATCTGTTAGCTCTAGCTCTCCAACCTCTTCCGCCATTCTTGCACCCCCCATTATAAGAACTTCAGAGTATTCAAGCGAGGAACACATAGTCGATCATCTCTGAAACTGGACGTAGGGCTCCGACCTGAACTAGTATAAATCCTTGTGTCTTTTGGATGCTACCATCGTCTTTCTAGAGCAGTACGGCAATCGTATAAATTTACTTGTCTGGTTTATAAAACACTAACAGTTGGCGCGCCAGGTAGGGGACAGTCGCGCACTCTCGATTGTTGAGCAGGAAACAATGGCTCCTCACATTGTTGGTGGACTCACTATCGGAATGGCCCATGGTGCCCACATCCATCGTGAAAACTACGAGTTCACTTGCATCAAAGGGCCAACACCTGTGTCTTCCTATGGCCACGGCCCAAACCTCCACCACGGAGATCTGGGTCCCATGGCCCGCGGTGGACACACTCTTAGAACTGCCCTCGGCGGTAGCATCCTAGAGTTCACCTATGTAGAGGGGCCAATACCCTCTCTCATCACCAGTCATGGCCAAGTCCTCTGCCTAGGAGGCTAGAGGTCTATGGCTCATGACGAACTCACCTAGGGAATGGCCTCAACCGGCCACATCCTTTTGGGGAACCATGAGGTTATCCATACTAATGGGTCAGCACCCATCACCAGCTTCTACCCTATCCAGGTCAACTGCATGGGAAACCTAGGTCTGGCAGTAGAACCATGCCCCGAACAGCGTTTCCGCTACCAGCGGGACATCGTGTGTCAGGGCTCACATGAACGACAAAATTACCCACCGCCACACGGCGACGTTGTTAGTGGTCAGGTGGTTGCTCGGTGCCACGCCTCGAAAGGCCAAGCCGAGAACCAGAGCCTAGCCCTGGTTGATGGACAAACCACCCATCATGCCTCAGCGAACTATCAGCTATCACTTGGAGGCGCGTGCATCGGAGGAACCGGACTCCCTAAGCGCACCGCATGCCGCGTTGAGCGGATGAAAGCTCTAGTTTGGTTTTGGTTAATTGATGAAACCCTAAGTGCTAACCTAGTTTATCTAAGTGTTTATGAGATAGGTAGCACTAATCCAAGTGATGAAGCAAAGACAAAGATCATGACAATGGTGATAGCATGGTAATGATCAAATGCTTAAACTTGGAAAAGAAGAAAGAGAAAAACAAAAGGCTCAAGGCAAAGGTATATTTGATAGGAGCCATTTTGTTTTAGTGATCAAGACACTTAGTGAGTGTGATCACATTTAGGATAGATAGCCGTATTATTAAGAGGAGTGAAACTCGTATCGAAATGCGGTTATCAAAGTGCCACTAGATGCTCTAATTCATTACATATGCATTTAGGATCTAGTGGAGTGCTAACACCCTTGAAAATATTTATGAAAATATGCTAACACATGTGCATAAGGTGATACTTTGTGGTTGGCACATTTGAAAAAGGGTGAAGAAGTTAGAGGTGAAATGGAGCTGGTCGCAATGATGCTGGCGTCGGTCTACGGACTAGACGCTGGGTCACTCAGCGACCGGACGCTGAAAGGCTGCATCCGGTCGAGCTGTCAAACGGCACAGTGGTTAGGGTTAAGCACCGGATGCTAGGCTGTGTTCGATCAAGCCTGACCGGACGTGTCCAGTCGGCAAAAATAGGATTTGGACCCTTACTGGAAACGACCGGACGCTGAGAGTCCAGCGTCCGGTCAGCTCTGTCGGAGCGTCCGATCAATATTTTGACCGTTGAGATCAAACGTTCATAGTTTAACGCAGGTGACACGTGGCCACCATCGGACGACCAGACGCTAAGGACCAGCGTCCGGTCAGTTCGGCCAGAGCGTCCGGTCAGCCCGATCAGTGCCCAGTGAAGGGGTACAATGGCTCTATTTTGTGGGGGCTTCTATTTAAGCCCCATGGTCAGCTCAAGCTCACGTTCTTGCACATTTTCATTGACATAGCAACCTTGTGAGCTTAACCAAACACCTCCCACTCATCTCCATCATTGATTCATCATCATTGTGAGATTGGGAGAGAATCCAAGTGCATTGCTTGAGTGATTGCATCTAGAGGCACTTGGCATTCGTGTTGCGCTGCGGATTTCGCTTGTTTCTCTTGGTGGTTGCCACCACCTAGACGGTTGGAGCAGCGGTGGAGGATTGGCATGAGTTGGTGATTGTTCGTGGCCATCTCCGGTGATTGTGAGAGGAGTTGTACCTTCCTCGGTGGAGTGCCGAAAGGTAACTCTAATATATTGCTCGTGTCATTGAGTTACCTCACTTGTGGGTAGGTTCTTGCGGTGTCCAATCGTGTGGACGAGGTTTGTGAAACACCTCTTAGCCGCCGAACCACCAAGTGTTGGTCGACACAACGGGGACGTAGCGTGTTGGCAAGCACATGAACCTCGGGAGAAAATTGATTGTCTCTTGTCTTTGGCATTCTCCCGGTGATTGGCTATATATTTATCTTGTGATTGGTTCATCCCCTACATGGCGGTATAATCACCCTACTCACTTATTTACATTCTTGCAAACTAGTTGATACAAGCTCTTTAGTGTAATTAGAATTGAGAGCTTGCTTTATTATTTACATTCATCTAGTTGAGCTCTTTAGAGTAGCAAGATTGAGAGCTCTTAGTGAGTAGTTACTTAGCAAGCTTGTGTGCCTAAGTAATCATTGCAACTAGAATTGTTGGATAGGTGGCTTGCAACCCTTGTAGAGCTAGAGCAAGTTTGCATTACGCTATTTGTCATACTAAACAAATTGCTCTAGTTGATTTGTAGATTTTTAAATAGGCTATTCACCCCCCCTCTAGCCATATTAGGACCTTTCAAGTGGTATCGGAGCCGTGATCACCATTTGATTGAAGGCTTAACAACCTCGGTGTCAAATTATGGCTCAAGTTGTGTTCAACCATGTGGGGGGCAAACCACCGTTCTTTGATGGCACAAGCTATGACTATTGGAAAAGAAAGATGAAAATGTATCTTGGTTCAATCAATGTTCAAGTATGGGAAGTGGCCGAAAATGATTATGCCATCATTGATCCCGACAATCCCACCAACCAAGATAGAACCAACAAGCAATGCAATACAATGGCTCTCAACACCATATACAATGCCATTGATTCCAAGGTGTTTGAGCAAGTCAAGGATTGTGAGAGAGCTAATGAGGTGTGGACAAGATTGGAGGAAACATATGAGGGCACACCAGCGGTGAAGAGTGCCAAGTTGTATATTCTTAAGGACAAATTGACAAACTTCAAGATGAAGGATGATGAGAGCATTCCAGAGATGTTCCATCGGTTACAAGTAATTGTCAATGACTTGAAGGCATTGGGAGAGAAGATCAAGGATGATGACGTCTCTCATTGATTCTTGATGTGCCTACCTCCAAGATTTGAGATGTTGAGATTGCTCATCATAAGTGGAGGATTGAAGGACATTACCCCCAACCAAGTACTAGGTGATGTCATGACCCAAGAGACATACCGTGTGGAAAGGGAGGGGGATGACAAGGATGACAAGAAGGAAGAAGAAGACAACGAGAAGAAAAGCATAGCATTCAAGGCTAGCTCATCATCATACAAGAACAAGGACAAGTCTAAGAAAGAGTCAAGTGATGATGATGATCTTAGTGACATTGATGATGAAGCCATGGCTCTATTTGTGCGCAAGATGGGCAAATTCATGAAGAAGAAGGGCTATGGTGTAAGAAAGAGAAGAGATCACACCAAGAGCAAGGAGTATGTGAGAAGATGCTACAATTGCAAGAGCCCTGACCATGTTGTAGCAAATTGTCCTTACAATAGTGACAATGATGAGGATGAGAAGAAGCACAACAAGGATAAGAAAGATAAGAAGGAGAAGAAGGAAAAGAAGATGACCTTCCAAAAGAAGAAGAAAGGTGGAGGCTATGTGGTCACATGAGATAGTGATGGCTCTTCGGATGATGATAGCTCTAGTGATGATGACAAGAAACATCTCAAGAGAGCATTAGCAAGTATCGCCATCAACAAGAAGCTCTCCATCTTCGACACTCCATCGACATGCCTCATGGCAAAGCCTACCAAGGTAAAATATGATGAGAGTGATGATGAATGTGAAATTGATTCTTGTAGGAGTGATGATGATGAGGAGGAGTACACCAAGGAGGAGCTCTTGGACATGTGTGAGCAAGTGCATGCTTGCAATGAGATGAAGAGAAAGGAGTGCAAAGAATTGCATAAGAAATTAAAATCGCTTGAGCAATCCTTTGATGAGCTCAATGCAACTCATGAGAGGCTAATGGAAGCCCATGAGAAGCTTGGCAAAACTCACTCTAAGCTTGAAAAAGCTCACTCCTCTCTCATTGAGCAAGTCAAGAAGGAGGAAGCCAAGAAGGAGCAAGTGATTATATCTTGTGATGTGGGACTAACATGTGATCTTATTGATGAATCTTCTTTTATGCCCACTATAGTTGCTCCCACTAACACTTCTTGTAGCACTATCACTTCCACTCCACTTATAAATGATGCATCACTTATGGTGGAAAATGAGAACCTCAAGAAGGAGGTGAATGAGCTCACTCGTGCCTTAGGCAATGCCTATGGTGGAGAAGCCCACTTGCTAAAGTGCTTGGGTAGCCAAAGATTTTCTCTCAACAAAGAGGGATTAGGTTATACCCCCAAGAAGGGCAAGGCGGCCTTTGTCACTCCCAAAGCTAGCTTTATGAAGGGCAATGGTCGGTTTTGCAATAGATGCAAGCAAGTTGGGCATGTAGAGCAACATTGCAAGTTGAACAAGAACAAGCTACCTAATGTATCCTCAATTAAATTTGATTCTTGTTACATGCTTTTTAAGGGTGCAAATGGTGTGAAGGCTAAGTTCATTGGTACACCAATTGTTGGCCCAAAGAAGAAGGCCATTTGGGTACCAAAGACCTTGGTGACTAACCTACAAGGACCCAAGCAAGTTTGGGTACCTAAAAAGAATTGATCTTCTTTTTGCAGGTAAATTATAAAGCCAGAGGAAGGCATTGGGTGCTTGATAGTGGGTGCACACAACACATGACCGATGATTCAAGAATGTTCAATTCAATCAATGAAAACAAGAGCAATGGGTTTGATAGTATCACATTTGGTGACAATGGCAAAGGCAAGGTCAAAGGGCTTGGTAAGATTGCAATATCCAATGATTTGAGCATTTCCAATGTGCTATTAGTAGATAGCTTGAACTTCAACCTATTGTCGGTAGCTCAATTATGTGATCTTGGTTTCAAGTGCATATTTGGTGTGGATGATGTAGAGATCATAAGTGTAGATGGCTCTAACTTGATATTCAAAGGATTTAGATATGAGAATCTATACTTAGTTGATTTCAATGCTAGTGAAGTTCAATTGACAACATGTTTGATCACTAAGTCTAGCATGGGTTGGTTATGGCATAAAAGGCTTGGTCATGTTGGAATGAAACAATTAAACAAGTTAATCAAGCATGACCTAGTTAGAGGTTTGAAAGATGTCACATTTGAAAAGGATAAGCTATATAGTGCATGTCAAGCCGGAAAACAAGTTGGTAACACACATCCTAAAAAGAGCATGATGAGCACATCTAAGGCATTTGAGTTGATGCACATGGACTTGTTTGGACCAACCACTAGCATTGGTGGAAACAAATATGGATTTGTGATTGTGGATGATTTCACTAGATACACATGGGTATTCTTTCTTGTTGACAAGAGTGATGTGTTTGCAACATTCAAATCATTTGTCAAAGGCATTCACAATGAGTTTGAAACAACAATCAAGAAAGTTAGAAGTGACAATGCTAGTGAATTCAAGAACACTAGAATTGATGAGTTATGTGATGAATTTGGAATTAGACATCAATTCTCGGCCAAGTATACTCCTCAATCAAATGGGCTAGTTGAAAGAAAGAATAGAACCTTGATTGATATGGCAAGATCAATGTTGAGTGAGTACAATGTGAGTCATTCATTTTGGGCCGAAGCAATCAACATGGCTTGCTATTATAGCAACCGACTCTATTGTCACCCCATGATGGAGAAGACACCCTATGAACTATTGAATGGAAGAAAGCCAAACATTGCATACTTTTGGGTCTTTGGATGCAAATGCTACATATTGAAGAAAGGCACTAGATTGAGCAAGTTTGAGAAGAAATGTGATGAAGGCTTCTTGCTTGGATACTCCACTACTAGCAAGGCTTATAGAGTTTGGAATTTGGCTAGTGGTACTCTTGAGGAGGTTCATGATGTGGAATTTGATGAAACAAATGGTTCCCAAGAGGAAGATGAGAATCTAGATGATGTAAAAGGCACTCAATTGATCAAGGCAATGAGAAACATGGACATTGGTGAGATAAGGCCTAGAGACGTGATTGATGTTGAAGATGACAAGAATCAAGTGCTCTCTAACTCAAATGTGCAAGCTAGTGGTTCTCATGATCAAGGTCAAGCAAGAACTAGTGATGACAATGTGCAAGATCAACAAGTGGCTAGTTCATCATCTCAACCAAGTGATCAATCAAATGCTAGCAATCAAGTACAAGTGCTTCAACCAACCAATGTTGCAAGAGATCATCCATTGGACACTATCATTGGTGATATTTCAAGAGGTGTGCAAACTAGATCAAGATTGGCGTCATTTTGTGAGCATTTCTCATTTGTGTCATCCATTGAACCTAAGAAGATAGATGAAGCTTTGATGGATGTTGATTGGGTAAATGCCATGCATGAAGAGCTAAACAACTTCTCAAGAAACCAAGTATGGGAGTTAGTTGAGAGGCCTAAGGATTATAATGTGATTGGAACTAAGTGGGTCTTTCGGAACAAGCAAGATCAAGATGGGATAGTAATAAGGAACAGAGCAAGATTAGTGGCTCAAGGTTACACTCAAGTTGAAGGTCTTGACTTTGGAGAAACATATGCCCCGGTTGCAAGATTGGAAGTAATTAGAATCTTGTTAGCCTATACTTGTGCCCACAACATCAAGTTGTACCAAATAGATGTAAAGAGTGCATTTCTCAATGGGTACATCAATGAGCTTGTGTATGTTGAGCAACCTCCCGGTTTTGAAGATGACAAGAAACTCAACCATGTTTACAAATTGAGAAAGGCTTTGTATGGATTGAAACAAGCACCTAGAGCATGGTATGAGAGATTGAGGGATTTCCTACTCTCTAAGGGATTCAAGATGGGAAAGGTTGACACCACTCTCTTCACCAAGAAGCTTGGAAATGACTTGTTTGTGATGCAAATATATGTTGATGATATCATATTTGGATCAACAAATCAAGAATTTTGTGAGGAGTTTGGAAAGATGATGGCAAATGAGTTTGAGATGTCTATGATTGGAGAGCTTAGTTACTTCCTTGGTCTTCAAATCAAGCAAATGAAGAATGGCACATTTGTGAGTCAAGGCAAGTATATAAAGGACATGCTCAAGAAGTTTGAAATGGATGAGAGCAAAGCTATTAGTACACCAATGGGTTCAAGTGGAAGCTTGGATATTGATGCTAGTGGCAATATGGTGGATCAAAAGATGTATCGGTCTATGATTGGAAGCTTACTCTATGTGACCGCATCAAGGGCAGATGTGATGTTTAGTGTATGCATGTGTGCTAGATTTCAAGCCTCACCAAGAGAAAGTCATTTGAAGGCAACTAAGAGAATATTGAGGTATTTGAAGCATACACAAAATATTGGATTGTGGTATTCCAAAGGAGCAAGATTTGAGTTGATTGGATATTCGGACTCCGATTATGCGGGATGCAAAGTTGAGAGAAAGAGCACATCGGGCACATGTCAACTATTGGGAAGATCACTTGTGTCTTGGTCATCAAAGAAGCAAAATAGTGTAGCACTTTCAACCACCGAAGCGGAGTACATTTCGGCCGGTAGTTGTTGTGCTCAATTACTTTGGATGAAGGCTACTTTAAGTGACTTTGGAATCAAGTTCAAGCAAGTGCCATTGCTATGTGATAATGAGAGTGCCGTCAAGCTCACCAACAACCCGGTTCAACACTCAAGAACAAAGCATATTGATGTCCGCCATCATTTCATAAGAGATCACCAACAAAAAGGGGACATTTGCATAGAGAGTGTGGGCACCGAAGATCAACTTACCGACATATTCACCAAGCCACTTGATGAGAAGAGGTTTTGCAAGCTAAGGAATGAATTGAACATACTTGACTTCTCCAATATGTGTTGATCCATGCTTGTGTGGTGTATGCTAATTGTAGATTTGAATGATGAAATGAAAATCTAGCATGCATAGGTCATCTAATGATTTCATTCCCATACATTTACAAGTGGTATCTAGCTATCAAGTGGTTTCTAGTCAAAGTAACTAGACCTATGTTCATTCTATTAAAACTAGACCCTTGCTTGTAATATTGATCTCATGGGGTATTCTAGTTTTTGTGGATATCTAGTTACTAATGGTGCTAAGGATGGTATATTGGTACACTCTGATTGGTATCACGCTTCAAAAGGGGAGCAATTGCTACCATATGGAGTTCATGAAACTTGTCCATATCCTTTATACATGGTAAATACGCTTGGGCAAGCAACATGGATTCAAATGAACTTTAATTCATATGTTTGTATAAGGGTTGTCATCAATTACCAAAAAGGGGAGATTGAAAGCTCTAGTTTGGTTTTGGTTAATTGATGAAACCCTAAGTGCTAACCTAGTTTATCTAAGTGTTTATGAGATAGGTAGCACTAACCCAAGTGATGAAGCAAAGACAAAGATCATGACAATGGTGATAGCATGGTAATGATCAAATGCTTAAACTTGGAAAAGAAGAAAGAGAAAAACAAAAGGCTCGAGGCAAAGGTATATTTGATAGGAGCCATTTTGTTTCAGTGATCAAGACACTTAGTGAGTGTGATCACATTTAGGATAGATAGTCATACTATTAAGAGGAGTGAAACTCGTATCGAAATGCGGTTATCAAAGTGCCACCAGATGCTCTAATTCATTGCATATGCATTTAGGATCTAGTGGAGTGCTAACACCCTTGAAAATATTTGTGAAAATATGCTAACACATGTGCATAAGGTGATACTTTGTGGTTGGCACATTTGAAAAAGGGTGAAGAAGTTAGAGGTGAAATGGAGCTAGTCGCAATGATGCTGGCGTCGGTCTACTGACCGGACGCTGGGTCACTCAGCGACCGGATGCTGAAAGGCTGCATCCGGTCAAGCTATCAGACGGCACAGTGGTTAGGGTTAAGCACCGGACGCTGGGCTGTGTCCGATCAAGCCTGACCGGACACGTCCGGTCGGCAAAAATAGGATTTGGACCCTTACTAGAAATGACCGGACGCTGAGAGTCCAGCGTCCGGTCAGCTCTGTCGGAGCGTCCGGTCAATATTTCGACTGTTGAGATCAAACGTTCATAGTTTAACGTAGGTGACATGTGGCCACCATCGGGCGACCGGACACTGAGGACCAGCGTCCGGTTAGTTCGGCCGGAGCGTCCGGTCAGCCCGATCAGTGCCCAGTGAAGGGGTACAACAGCTCTATTTCGTGGGGTCTTCTATTTAAGCCCCATGGCCAACTCAAGCTCACGTTCTTGCACATTTTCATTGACATAGCAACCTTGTGAGCTTAACCAAACACCTCCCACTCATCTCCATCATTGATTCATCATCATTGTGAGATTGGGAGAGAATCCAAGTGCATTGCTTGAGTGATTGCATCTAGAGGCACTTGGCATTCGTGTTGCGCTGCGGATTTCGCTTGTTTCTCTTGGTGGTTGCCACCACCTAGACGGTTGGAGCAGCGGTGGAGGATTGGCACGAGTTGGTGATTGTTCGTGGCCATCTCCGGTGATTATGAGGGGAGTTGTACCTTCCCCGGCGGAGTGCCAAAAGGTAACTCTAATATATTGCTCGTGTCATTGAGTTACCTCACTTGTGGGTAGGTTCTTGCGGTGTCCAATCGTGTGGACGAGGTTTGTGAAACACCTCTTAGCCGCTGAACCACCAAGTGTTGGTCGACACAACGAGGACGTAGCGTGTTGGCAAGCACGTGAACCTCAGGAGAAAATTGATTGTCTCTTGTCTTTGGCATTCTCCCGGTGATTGGCTATATATTCATCTTGTGATTGGTTCATCCCCTACACGGCGGTATAATCACCCTACTCACTTATTTACATTCTTGCAAACTAGTTGATACAAGCTCTTTAGTGTAATTAGAATTGAGAGCTTGCTTTATTATTTACATTCATCTAGTTGAGCTCTTTAGAGTAGCAAGATTGAGAGCTCTTAGTGAGTAGTTACTTAGCAAGCTTGTGTGCCTAAGTAATCATTGCAACTAGAATTGTTGGATAGGTGGCTTGCAACCCTTGTAGAGCTAGAGCAAGTTTGCATTACGCTATTTGTCATACTAAACAAATTGCTCTAGTTGATTTGTAGATTTTTAAATAGGCTATTCACCTCCCTCTAGCCATATTAGGACCTTTCAGCGGACCAAACCGCATGGCATTCAGATCCCACTTCCATAGCGACAGGTCGAGCTAGCCCCTCGATGGGAGCAGCAACCGCACCCAGAGGCGGGGATGCGATGACCATGACATCATCGCGCCATGAAGGCTCAAACATTAGAACACACGAGCCCTCTCGGCCAAAAGCCACACCGACTTGAACCCAAACAAGTCACCCTTGGGGGCTCATAGGCCAACTAAGGATGTCGAATCAGGAAAGGTCAACCCAAAGCCAGCCGAAGGAACAATCCGCGCTGGTTGTAGCCATCCCAAGCACTGAAGAAGCGTCCTCATTAGCTCGTGGCCTAGGGATCACAATGTCTCCGTCACAAGCAGACGCCCAGGGGCTCACCGCACCCTGAGCAACAGCAACCAGTCCCACGATAGCTTCTAATACATCGGCCAGTCATATCCACCTTAGCCTTAGCCTTTCTGCCTAAACACATCCACATACACATACAAGTCCATCGATAGTCAAAGAAACCTTGCACCGACCCATAGAGCAAACCAGATAGCGCGATGCCCATAGATTTCATCCTCGTAATACTTAACTCCCAAGTGAGTCGATCTAACTCAAGCTCGTAGCTGGGCATGGCTCATTCGTGGGGACTACATACATAGTTACCTACATGTGATCTAGGGCATAGCACTACTTGTCATTGTCCTAGTGATCGATTCATCATCGAGTTCTTTTCGATTGTGCATCAAGCCATGATGAACCGGTAAACCGATTCCAAATTCCCCACTCGCACCAAAAAAGGTCGCCTAGGCCAAGCCTCATGGACCAACTCCTAGGCAAGGATAGGCACCCACACATGGGTTTGAAAGGAAATGCAGAACTTGTTCACTCTAAGCAGAAAGGAAGAAAAAGGAAAAGAAAGCTCTGGCACTCGCTCGCTCTGTCCTTGCATCACACAGGATCTATGGCTCTCCCCTGATGTCTTGCCTCATGATCAGGTCACACAACTTTTAACCCCATGGGCCAATCCCTAGGCTAAAATGCGTACCCGCATGCATAGGATCAAGGGGGATCACGTACATTCCTAACCTGAACTAGAAGAGAAGCGAGGAAATGGCAAAATGACAAAGCAAATACGCCGATCGAACACCATACATACACAAAATCCATAACATAATCACCGCGGTGAAGACACCCGTATAACATAGGATCCTTACACAAGGATCATCACGCGCTAGAAGCCTAGAATTGATGTAGTATGCAAGCGACTAGCACTTCACTCCTGCTCCATGAGCAATGACACCACCCACCGCAAAGTTATCGCCAAATGACCTCCCCGACAACCTAGGGTAACATTAAGGTCGACGCCTCCATAGCACGGGCGCCTCAAGACCACAATATGCCTCTAGTTCACACGCAACAGAGGACCACATGAAGTCAAACTACCAGAACCAAACCAGGGCAAGGCTATGCACCCATATGAAAGCAAGAAAAGGAGAACGCTCGTGCAATCAGAAGGAAAATGAAGAAGGGCGCGATGCTGCCAAATCTACCTTACAGATATCTAGGTCAAGAAAATGGAGTCATGCTGAGCCAGATTCCATGGGTCGATCCCTAGGCAGGGCTATGCAGCTACGGCATTCAAACGACTAGACCAATGATGGTCATGATAAGACGGCGACATGCAAGAGAACCAAAATCATGGAACACGGGCCCAAAATAACTATTTTTACTTAATATTATAAAAGACCCCGAGAACACCTCAGGGCTCTTAGTCACCGTCATGGAGGATCTCCTCCACATTCACGGTGGTGATAGCGGCGTCTGTGGCAGCGGTGAAATCATTGACCAACTCAGCCCGCTCTTCCGGCCAGACATGCCCTGGGAACCCAAGTGCCACCCGATGGAGGTTCACCCCGATCTGCAGCTACAAGGTGGCAAGGGCGATGCTGGCCCATTGCCGTATCCCTGCCACCACCGCCCGCTCATGACCCTCTACTACGATGAACCTCCAGAGGTGAGCCGCCTCTTCTTCATGGCAAGAAGCCGCTAGCCACTCCTCTAATGCTGGCAATGAGATGACACGTAGATTAGAGGCTGTGGACATCCATTCGGACATCAAGATAAGGGAAACCCTTACCTGCAATGCAGGCTTGGGCATTGGTGGTCACCACCTATGCAGCGGCGAACTCACCCTCTGAGGTGACAAGAACAACCTTGGCGCCGTCGAGGTCGAGCTCTAGCCGCCTCGCCTCATAGGCAGCCAGAAAAAACCGCCGATGACCTTCATCCGCCTCGCAGATGAGATGATGAAACTCTCAGCGGTCGCCCAGAGACGATGAAGTTGAACTTGACCCCACCACCGATGGGGCCTCGGTCGGGGCAATGCCAGTGGCGCCTCCCGAAGCAGCATGGGAGATAGCCGTGAGGAGTGCTCATGGTCAACTCAGGTTAGCATCAAACTTAAAACATCATTTAAACACTCACCCCTATTCGTGCAACAAAACTCAGAGACACGGCGGTGGACCACTAGCATCTAGCACATCTTCCTGTGGATAGTCACCATGATCCATCGTGTCAACCGGGAAAGGAAGCCACGAGCGCATGAAGGCAAGAGGGAAGAAGCGATAAGGCAAGCATCAAAGAACGAGACGAATCCCCCTGCCGTGCTAGATCTCCTGATTTATA
This sequence comes from Miscanthus floridulus, assembly GCF_019320115.1. Taxonomy (NCBI): domain Eukaryota; kingdom Viridiplantae; phylum Streptophyta; class Magnoliopsida; order Poales; family Poaceae; genus Miscanthus; species Miscanthus floridulus. Next base: position 82,163,262 of record NC_089595.1, on the reverse strand, counting down.
GCCATAGGAACTAGCCATAATGGATACCTCAGGCGCATGCATATTCACTTTCACTTACTAACCACCTTGGAAATCACATAGAGCAGGTGAAGCAAATGGAGGGAAGGCGGAGCGACAGTCACCCAAGCAGCGGCATGAACCAAGTAAGCTGCACACATCCCCACTCTTTCCATATCATTTTGACTTGTGTGCCCATGTTTCACGGTGCATGACTGCTTGTGAGTGGGTGCCATTATGCCACGATATGACCATAGAGGTCGATCACCCCTAAGATCATGCGCAGAACGACCCACCGTGACTGTCGGCGAAATATGGTCGGCAGTCTACCTAGGGGTATGCCCAAGGTAGTAGATTATCGGCAGACAGATGCGCAAGCTACAAACAAGATGGTGACGCAAGACAGACACGAGGTTTTATCCAGGTTTGGCCGCCGTGAAGGCGTAATACCTACTTCCTGCGTCTGATTGTATTGCTGTATGTCGATGAGATCTATTCGAGAGGGGTTCCCTGCCTGCCTTATATAGTCTGGGGAGCAGGGTTACAGATCTGGAAACTAATCCTAACTAGTTACAATTGTCATAGGTGGCCAGATAAGGATTCCTATTCTAACTGACTAGGATCTTGCTTGATCTCCAAGTCTGCCTTGATTCCTTGCGCGGGACTCCGAGCAGATTGGCCAGGCCACGTGTCGTCTTCTAGTGGGCCAGACCCCCTGGTCCGGGCTGGCCCAATCCTAGCCGTAAGGGTATAGGGGTTAATACCCCCACAGCTAGTCCCTGAGCACCATGTATTATGCTGCGACACGTCGTTCGATCTCCTTCGGCTAATGCAGTCCGTCTTCATGTCATCTCCAACTGGTTGAAACATTGACCAAGCGAATGTGCCAGTATTCTGGTCAGAACAGAGAGCAGTAGACCACGATTATAGCTGAAGATTCCGGTTGTCCAAAGAATGCATGGTGCTCTAAAGAAAAAAGAAAAAGATTTCTTTCCTGATCAAAGTGTGCCCACTTGTATTTCTGAAAAGAAATGTAAGTGACCCCTGTACATGAATAGTTATGGCCAACGGTCAGAGTGTAGGGGTCAATAAAATAAGCACATTCACCGCAAGGTGAAGTGTGCCCACTTAGTCCCTGAGCCTGGTAGTAGGTGACGTAGGCACGTGGTGCCACGGTCTAAAAAGAATTCCTAGTTAAGTTGAGAATCCAATCGTCGTACAAGCGATACAAGCTGCACCGGCAGGTGCATCATACCGATGTAGTCCCCGAGCTTGCTAGAAGGCGAGGTATTAGCCTTGTAGCAAGGTCTAAGTGAGAAAAGATATCCCAACTGTATGCGAGTCGCCAGTCGTACGTAGTCGAGACGCGAAGGCCCTGAGCTGTGATCGAAGAGTGGTCGAGGCAGTCCCTGAGCATAGGTCGAGGAGCGAGCAATGAAGTCCCCGAGCTATGGTCAGAGAGTGGTCGAGGTAGTCCCTGAGCATAGGTCGAGGAGCGAGCAACAAAATCCCCGTGCGTAGCTTGAAATTACTGCAATATAAATATGTAGAATGGTAGTACATGATGTAAAAATAAATGAACTCTGAGAAAAATCAGCAATGGTGATGAAATGGCGTATGACGCTCAGTAGTCATTTGCAAATGAGCATGATGTGATAAAGCAGTTGGTGCTTTGTAAACATCAGTATTAATGTGAAGTTTGTGTTTATACTTAATATAAACTGCCCGACCAGTTAGTGTGTAGCTGAGTCTCTAGCCCTAGCTAGCCCGTTAACCATAACGCGGGGCGTGGAGCCCATGCACATGTAGGAAGAACAAAGCATCGCTAAGGAGCCGCTGCCAACCACCCATAACGCAGAGGGCAGATGCTCGTGCACATGTAGGGAGGAGCCGGAGACAGGGCCATTTCTGGAGACATCGAGCGTCAACATGACTGGTTGAGGATTTGCATTAAGTATAGCTGTATGTTATATTTAAGATTGTATACATGGACAAATGTTATTTGAAGAATAATCATGACGAGAATGTTGTGGAGAAATGTCGTAATGAAAATTATATTAAATATAAATATTAGAAGTGTACTTATCTTTGGATAGAAATCTGGTCGATGGCGATAAAGTTGTCCGGTCCTCATGCTTTTCGGCTTGTTGTGACGGTGGTCGCGGTTGTCATAGCGTCATTCTTCGTGGCGATCATCATTGCGACGTGGTCTGGTGGTCGAGGTGGTCGGAGCTCGACGGAGCTGCTCGGGACGTGGTCGACGTGGTCCGTGGTCGATGTGGTCGGAGCTCGGCGGAGCCGCTCGAGACGTGGTCAGAGCTCGGCGGAGCCGCTCGAGACGTGGTCGACGTGGTCCATGGTTGATGTGGTCGGAGCTTGGTGGAGCTGCTCGGGACGTGGTCGATGTGGTCCATGGTCGACGTGGCTGCTGTTGATGTAAAAAGTGGATCTGCAAACATAAAGGGCTAATACCCAAATCGATATCCAAAGCGTGCTAGTCGATTTGACCTGTTAATCGACAAGGATAAAGATACGAGCACTTTGGTCCTGACAACAGCGATACGCCCGGAAGTCACGGCCAAGAGGTACTCACGCGGAACTCGAGAATCGCCGAAGGTTGCACTGAAGCGATGCAACTCGCCGAATCAATGAGAACTCGTAAAAAGAAAAAATATGCAAATTGACGAAGTCGCCGAAAAGTAAGTAGATGCAAATAGGAGTAAAAATTGGTTTTGATATTGATTGATATCTTTTACATTGCCCTTCAATCTATATTTATACCCTGATCTAAAGAGACATAACCAAACATAACTAGGACACCAAATCCATACCTAAGGAAATACGTGACTCTTACATGAATCATACTCTAATGAATACAGAAAAGGAAATCAACTCCTATCTATTTCCCTGTCCGCCTCAATTACAATGGAAATCTCACCAACCTCCTTTCCATCGGCATACTCCCTGTTTCATCGGCAGTAGTCTTCAAGCCTCCCTTCATCGGCATCGACAATAACACCTCCAACCTCATCGGCAACGCCCGAGTCTAAATCAACCTTTCCATCGACCACCACCAGCCATCGGCAACCATCTTTACAAGCTGGCTTTCATCGGCTATCAGGGTATACAGTAACTTTCCTCTTGCCGATTAGTCCACACCGATCATTTTGACACGTGCAAAAAACGGTGTCAACACATGCCCCCCAATTTCAGAGTATAAAACCATTAATGCTCCAAAATTTACTCCAGATAATGTTTGCCTTTGCCCGATTACCATAACTCATTCTCCAAGCCAAAACCTGATCTATTATCAAATCCAATCAAATCTAATCCTGATTCACGCACCTCAGTAAATATCGCACAATCGCCAACCACTCTTGCCTTGATTATGGTTAAGATACCGAAACAATAATCCATCGGCAAGATCCTAACATGATAATGCTGTCATTTTCAGAATTAAAATATCCTGTACCGATATCTCTTCCAAGTCATGATTACTTGCCATCAACTCATCTGTACAATCCCCTGATTATCGTGCGAACAATTACCATATCCATCTGAACCCCTTTGACCTACATGCGCTCGGTATAGAGATAAGTCCAAAATACCCCTACTCCAAGCGGCTTATAAATAGATTCCTCCAGAACGCTCGTCTTCTACCCTCAGACTCCAATCTTTGACATTTTCTCTTTCCGGCGGCGATCCCGATGAACAACTGCGCGACCTCAACCAACAAGAACTCTTCTCCAGCATTAACCTCAAGTCTTCAGCTCGTGCCCCCATCTTCCTCAAGATAATGGCAATCAACTTCGACGTCCCTGCGGTTCGCTCCACTTCCATTACCTTTTACTTTGATTCCCCTAGTTTTTGCAAATTCATACATTTGGTGATTTTTCTTTTTCTTTTGTTTTCCGGATCCTTTAAACTTAGGAACTGCGCAACAAATTAGTTATTCCAACCGATCAGCCACATGTCCAATGCCTAGGACCAATGGGCAACCCAGATCCAACTGATCTGATTAATGCAGAAGTCAATAGAATCCCCTTTAGAGCCCAAAATTTCTCTCTGAATTTATGGAAAGATACATTCTGTTCCTGGCCCAAAACCACCAAAGGGTGGAAAGATTGGTACTTGAGGGTTAATAGATCGATGCAAGTATACTGGGCAGAACGGAAGCTAGACCAATGCATTAGGCTATCTATTGCCAATATGTAGAAGAATGAATCAATGATGATTGCAGCTGCTTACTTCTGGTCAGACACAACAAACACTTTTATGTTTGGACATGGCCCAGCTACTCCCACACTTGCCGATGTATACATGCTCACTGGTTTGGATATTTCAACTTCCGATGAAGGCTCTATTTATGGCAGAAAATCTGAATATAGGGTGAATACCCGCAACATCGGCGGTTGGATAGGATACATCCAAGAATGCCAGAAGACTGGGACAATTAATCAGAGGGAACATGCCACATTCTTGAATATGTGGTTAGAAAAATTTATCTTCTGTGGTCGATCAGTAGGACCAACTAACGCTTTCCTCCCCGCTGCTGAACTCCTGGCCAATGGTGTAAGATTCCCTCTTGGCCGATACCTTCTGAGCTCCACTTATCATCTTCTTCATCAAGTGTCTCAGAAACTTCTGCTTGGTGAACCCATCGGCAACTTAGGAGACCCGTGGTGGTTCATCAACATGTGGCTGAATACCCATATGCACAAACGGTTGCAATGGGACTTCTTTGCCCAACAATTCCCACGAGAAATTGCTGAAGACCATGTGCTTGGGGACGAGGAATCGGCAACACGCTCACCTCTCAATTTTGGTGAAGCCATAATTGTCCTCCCTGGAACAGAAGCCAATGAAGACCAGATCGGCAGATTCTTTCAAAGCTTCTACAATGGTCTTTCTCGTGATCATAGGGCCTGGGTGCCTTATATTGACGAAGAAAACAGATTTCCCCTTCTTTTCAACTTTGCCGATGACACTCTGAATCAAGATAACGAGCTCATGATGGCTATCATTACTCCCAGGGCCAACTATGAGCAAAAGTGGGAAACCCTTCGATCTTCGGCCTGTTTCCCTGATATCACCGATCGGCTACAACGCCCCCACCTTAGCCGCTTTGACTCACCAGAAGATCCGTACCAAGACCATCACCTCCAAGTCCAAATTGGCTACAGCCAGGGCCACTCCATCGGCTGCTGCTACAACCCTGGTCAAGGCATTCAAGGTAACAACCTTGTTTATTTCTACTTATGCCGATCACAACTATATTAACATTAATCATCAGGGGGTAAGAGCCGCTGCTGGATCATCATTGGCAATTCCTCCGATATCAAGCACCACTTCTTCTGACAAACCTTCAGAGGTATCCCCTTGATTTCACATTTTATCTGTTAAATATCATACCTTACACTTGTTTTGCAGCAACAAATGGGTACATCGGCAAGCGTACTAGATGTTCAAGCTCCACAACCAACAAGTGCCGATGCCCCCTAGCCAACCATTGCTGAGGCCCAAGCAAAGCGCAAAGCCTTAACAGATGCCGAGGCACAGCCAAAATGACAGAAGTCCATGCCGATCCCCCCATCTGCCCCAACGTCTGCAAGCCGGCCAGAATGAATCGATGCAACTGAGCGAGCAGTTAATCCTCCTGTACAGGACATACCATCGGTCATCATACCCCAAGGGCCAACCACCGATGAGGCCACAGAGGATATTCCATCGGCAAGTTCAGCCAATCCTCCACACGACATACTCCAGGCTGCTTCCTCCAGCCAAGCATAGGAAATTGCCTTGAAACAGGTAAGCCAATTGACCTAGTCGATTTATAATATTCATACTTATCCTCAACTGACCTCTTTTTCTTTTCCTCAGGAACAAGACTCCCCAAACAGCCTATTTTCCTTTGCCATTGACGTTTCTGACGATGATGGAGAGGAAACAAGTTCTTCCCTTGCACTGGGCACAATATCGGTAGAAGTTAAGTCCAAGTTGGAAGCTCTCCTGAACTTGCTACAGCAGGATACCGCCCAACTGGTAGATGACTCAGACCCCGCAAAGGCAATTTTCAAAACAATCCGTGGCCAGGTCCCTACCAATGTTGAAGAAGTACTCTTCCCAGCAGCCCATTTAGAAAGCCGCCAACTACAATATCAACGGGCTGCTCAATGTATTGCCGATAGAGCAGCTCAGGCTCAACTCAAAGAAGAGATGCTACAACTGAAACAAATTGCCGATGAGAAGCACAAGGGCATCGGCAACTTGCAGACTTCGGGTGCTGAACTTAAACAGAAAATCTTGGATCTATCGGCAAAGAAGATGGCTCTATTGGCTGAATTGAAAGAAGTCGATGCAGCCTTAACTCATGCTCAACAAGAAGAAAGCCAACTACCCAATGCCATCAAAGCCCTTCAGCAAGAAAGAGACATCCAGGCTCGCAAAGCTTTGGCCATGAAGAAAAAACTCAAGCCTATGGAGGGTGCTGCCGATGACGACATCAAAGAAATGGAGGAAGCCGACCAGATTCGCCTGCGTGCGATATTAGCTATCCAATCCTTGTTGAACCTGTAATCTTGTTTATTGTATCGGCACTTTATGAGACGTTGACATCCTTGCATAATTCTAGCCGATAGGACTGTTATCGGCACTTATACTTTTATGCATCCATCCAGATACTAGGGTAATATTTCTTTAAATATTTTCCATTTAATGCTCTGGGAAACACAACCCCTTCGAGGGTTTCTAGAATATATGCGTTACCAGGAACAGACTGATTTATCCAATATGGACCTTCCCAATTAGGAGACCACTTTCCAAACTTTGAACTTTTAGTCCCAATCGGTAAAATCAATTTCTAGACCAGATCTCCATCGGCAAACTCCTTTACCTTCACCTTCTTGTCATACCATCTGGCTACTCTTTTCTTGTTTTCTTCGATGCTAACTAAAGCCCTTAACCGATGACCCGTCACATCTTCCAACTCATCCTTCATAAGAATATCATAATCATCGACTGTCAGCTGATCTTGAGAACGTATTCGCCTAGATCCAGTTTTAATTTCCCAAAGCAATACTGCGTTGTGTCCATATACTAACTGATAAGGCGTCACTTTGGTTGCACCATGATATGACATCCGATATGACCACAAGGCTTCATTTAATACTGTATGCCACCTCTTAGGATTTTCTTCAATTTTGCGCTTAATGAGTTTGATAACCCCTTTGTTAGAAGCCTCAGCCTGACCATTAGCTTGAGCATAATATGGAGAAGAATTTAAAATTTTAATTCCCATACCTACAGCAAACTCATCAAATTCTCCTGATGTAAACATAGTGCCCTGATCGATAGTGATAGTCTGAGGAATACCAAATCGGTAAACAATATGCTCTTTCACAAAATCAATCATATTAGCTGATGTCACCTTTTTTAAAGGAATTGCCTCAACCCATTTTGTGAAATAATCGGTAGCAACCAGAATAAATTTATGTCCTTTGCTCGATGGCGGATAAATCTGACCAATGAGATCGATAGCCCATCCTCGGAACGGCCAAGGTTTGATTATAGGGTTCATAACCGATGCAGGCGCTCTTTGAATATTACCAAACTTTTGACACCCCTGACATCCTTTAAATATTTAAAACAATCTTCAAGAATAGTCGGCCAATAGTATCCATTCCTTCTGATCATCCACTTCATCTTGAAAGCCGATTGATGCGCCCCACACACTCCTTCATGAATTTCACCCATCAAACTTTTCAATTCATCACTGCTAACACATCTGAGTAAAACTCCATCTATAGTTCGATAATATAATTCACCATCGAGAAGCACATACTTGGTAGCTTGGAACCTTATACGTCTTTCAACCTTTTTATATGGATCCTTTAAATAATCAACAATCTCCTCTCTCCAGTCATCGGTATCGACTGCCGATGTTAGCACTTCCTGAATAGTCTGATGCCCTAAAGCATGCTGAGCTAGTCGATTAGCCTCCTCATTATGCAATTAAGAAATATGTTCAAGACGAAAACCTCTAAATCCTTCAGCATCATATCGGTTTTGGTCAAGTCTTGATTTCCCTTACCAAGTTTCTGATACATCACATAAGGCATAATATTAATCGTAGCCCCTCCATCGATAAGTATCTTAGATACAGGCTGCCCATCAACTCTGCCTTTCACAAACAAAGCCTTAAGATGCTGTCTCTCATCATCAGCAGGTTTCTCAAAAACAGCCATCATTAGATCTAGTGTCAGCTGAGCTACTTGATCAAAGAGAACAACTTCTTCCTCATTATCAGATAGTGCCAAAAATTCCATCGGCAACATGAACACCATATTAACATCTGCCAATGGACCCTTATTTTTGTGTTTTACCTGCCACTGCTGATGACCGGACCTCTCATTAGAGGAATCTTCCTCTCGGTATAAATCCTCCTGATGCTCACGTTGCATCCTCCTTTTCTGTGTCTTTGTCAGACCCTCCGGGCACCATCGAGGAAACTTGGTTTTCCAAACTGGCTGATAACAGGTCCTAGTTGATTCTACACGGCGTATATTAGGGTCCATGTAGAATATTTCCTCATCGGGAACTCTTGCGTTTGCCATCTCCTCAAGCTCCTCTTGATTCCTTGGAAAATATCCAGCGCGTTTACCAAGCCTCTCATGTGCACTTAGTCTGCCCCCCAGCCGATCATGCACTGATGCTCTGCCTCTGATCGGCTCATTGATAGATAAACCCTGATTACCAGGTTGAAACCTCCTTTCTGACCGATTGACCCCGTAATAACCATTACACTCAGGGCAATTTTCAACAATTGGCAATTTAATACCTTCTTCCCAGCAATGGATGAAAAATGGGCACCTCCAATGATCTTTATGCCGATGCCATTCTTCCCAATGTCTCTCTTCTTGCTGTTGTCGATATCGGTCATTTCGCTGACGCCAACTCTCCTGCTGCCTTCGATGAGTAATCACAATGCCAGGTCAAGGAGGATTTTTGGAACTACTGCTTTCCCCCAGTAAGCCTTTACTTTTCGCATCATCGGTAGTTATCCGATGTTGGGGATCTACTGACGCGTTTTTCTCAGCAGCCTCTGACGTCAATACCTTAGTCTTCCCTTTGGCCTCCAACATGTTTGCTGGAAAAGGGTGTTGATCAACTTTCATGGGCTTCTGGGCCTTGGAAGTACCAAACTTAATTCTCCCAGATTCAATAGCCGATTGTAACTGTTGCCTGAACACCTTGCACTCATTTGTACTGTGTGAAGTTGCATTGTGCCATTTGCAGTACAAGATCTTCTTCAACTCTTCTGCCGATGGGATCACATGATTAGGTGACAGCTTAATTTGGCCCTCTTGAAGCAGAAGATCAAATATTTTGTCGGCCTTGGTGATATCAAAGGTAAACTTTTCTAGCTCTTTTTGACCAAAGGGACAAGATATCGGCTTTTTATTCTTAACCCACTCAGCTAAGCCGATAACTGGTTCTTCATCAGAATCAGAATCTCCTACTTCTTCAACAAATGATACCTTTTTACTCCAATTCTTTTTAGGTTCAAAAACCCTAGTATCTTGATTAGAGATCCTTTGCACAAGATGACTGAGGCTTTCAAACTCCTGAGAAGCATATCTGTCTTTAAGATGTGGTAATAACCCTTGGAAAGCCAGATTGGCAAGCTGCCGATCATCCAGCACCAGACTGTAGCACTTATTTTTTACATCTCGTAGCCTTTGCACAAAGCTTTCTACCGATTCATCATTGCGCTGTCTCAATTTTACTAAATCGGTAAGCTTCTTTTCATGGATTCCAGCAAAGAAATACTTATGAAATTGTTTTTCTAGATCAGCCCAGGTAATAATAGAATTTGGTGGTAATGAAATGAACCACATAAATGCTGATCCAGATAGAGATGATGAAAATAATCGAACTCTTAATTCATCTCTGCTAGCCGCCTCTCCACATTGAATAATGAAGCAATTGACGTGCTCCATTATTGATGTGTCATCTTGCCTGGAGAATTTAGTGAAATCTGGTATCTTGTACCGATTTGGGAGAGGAATTAGATCATATGCAGGAGGATATGGAGTCCGATAAGAATAAGTATTGACCTTGGGCTTTATCCCAAACTGATCCTTCATAATTTCTGCTATCCTATCGGCCCAAAAAGCATCAGCCTCCTGATGACAAACTGGCTGAATTTCTACAGGAGGTGCCTGCTGATATCCCTCCACATATCTTTGTGGCCCATGACCTCCAGCAATCGGCATATTTGCCGTTACTTGTGGTCCATTAACCTGTTGGAAAGGATTCATCGACTGAGCTGCTGATGCTTGATTCTGGAAACCAGCTTGCATATGACCTTGTTGAATCCCTACAACCTGTTGATTTTGCTAAACTGTATGTTGAACAGGTAACTGTCCTGACCAACTATTACTAGAACTCATCGGTATAAAACTTGCCGATGGCTGGTAATTTGCTGATATTGTTGGATAATTATAACCAGCTTGAGGCATGAACTAAACTCCAGTTTGACTCATAACAGGAGTTTTCTGCTGCATCGGCAGTAAGCTTGCCGATGGATTTGAACTGGGTGTTTGAACCAAAGGCACCTGGAAACCTCCTGGAGTTGGTTGCACAGTAGTTGCTATGGCATATTGAGGCACTTGGGCCATCGGCGAAACAGCCGATGGTATAGGAACTTTTCCTACTGCATCAAACACTTGAGGTAACCCAGGATTGAAAGTAGATGACTCCGGAGGCATACCATATCCCCACCAATTAGTAGGAATCTGGCTATTCTGAGACACAGGGCCTGACATAGCTGATGCCAATAGATCTGTATTAAGCTGAACTCATCCTCCTGGTAGTACCTGATCTGATTGTATCGGTGTAGATTGAATATTAGGTAAGCCTGCCGATACTGGAGGGGAAGTAACTTCTGTACCCACAACGGCCGAAGGAGCCGATGGAGTATTAACAGATACCGGCTCTGGTTGATGATAGGCAGGCCCAACGTAATGCAGTGACGCTTGTCCATCTTTGAGAGTTTGAACCACAGCATTATGAACGGTATTGGACAGCACATTGGAATGATTAATCAAAGCATGATTTACTGTAGAATTAACCATCTCTTGAAGTTTACCAGGATTGGAGTCAAAGGTAACCTGCCGAGGCAACGGCAAATCTTGCTTCTGGATGACTTGTCCACTCTTGTTCAGGCTAAATGATTTCAGACAAAGCTGCCTGTATTCTTCTACAGCCTTTTCCATAGCCTGCCTCTGCTCTTCCTTAAGATCTTCTTCTGATACCGCGATAATGTTCCCTGAATCAATCTCGGAATTGAACATATTGATCGGATTGATTGGTCCCACCGAGCATGCCAAAAGATGTGTTGATGCAAAAAGTGGATCTGCAAACACAAAGGGCTAATACCCGAATTGATATCCAAAGCGTGCCAGTCGATTTGACCTGTTAATCGACAAGGATGAAGATACGAGCACTTTGGTCCTAACAACAGCGATACGCCCGGAAGTCATGGCCAAGAGGTACTCACGCGGAACTCGAGAATCGCCGAAGGTCGCACTGAAGTGATGCAACTCGCCGAATCAATGAGAACTCGTAAAAAGAAAAAAATATGCAAATTGACGAAGTCGCCGAAAAGTAAGTAGATGCAAATAGGAGTAAAAATTGGTTTTGATATTGATTGATATCTTTTACATTGCCCTTCAATCTATATTTATACCCTAATCTAAAGAGACATAACCAAACATAACTAGGACACCAAATCCATACCTAAGGAAATACGTGACTCTTACATGAATCATACTCTAATGAATACAGAAAAGGAAATCAACTCCTATCTATTTCCCTATCCACCTCAATTACAATGGAAATCTCACCGACCTCCTTTCCATCGGCATACTCCCTGTTTCATCGGCAGTAGTCTTCAAGCCTCCCTTCATCGGCATCGACAATAACACCTCCAACCTCATCGGCAACGCCCGAGTCTAAATCAACCTTTCCATCAACCACCACCAGCCATCGGCAACCATCTTTACAAGCTGGCTTTCATCGGCTATCAGGGTATACAGTAACTTTCCTCTTGCCGATTAGTCCACTCCGATCATTTTGACACGTGCAAAAAACGGTGTCAACAGCTGCTTGATCAGTTTGGTGGTCGGAGGGCATGTACCTAGTTCCATCGCATGGGGAGGCAAAAGCCCTCGGGCATGTCCAGCCGAGGTCGGGCACAGTCGGAGATCTTCCTTGCTTGTGTGAAGGTTACGGAGTAGCCTGATGGCGGTTTAGTAGATTGTATGTGGTCTTCATATTTGGAGTCGGAGAAGCACACGGAGCCCTTCCAGGTTGTCGCTGTACATTGTGTATGAATACATACATAACACGAACACCCATAGTTGGCCCACTTGCTTGTACTCCATCTTCTTGCATGGCTGCTTAACGTCATCTTCATCATGCATGTAATGGCAAGCCATCATGCAAATCTGGTGTCATAGCTCCATGTGGATGCCGCGTGGAGACCAAAAAAACCAGACGCTTGAGTCAAAACGGGACCATCTACGCCACCGGGCCGGATCGAGATCGATCCGATCGACTCTTGTGATATGTCATGGATGTTAGGCTGCTACTTGTCTTAGTGCACCATTACTTCTTGATACTCCTCAATCCGAACCATGTTGACGAAGTTGCGTGGCTTTGGCCGAGGTCGATGTATAAAACACAGATCTGAGCAGCGTTGTATGCATAGTTGGAAGCAGTGTTTCACAGGCTGTAGGGCTGAGCCTGGTAATTCTCCATTAGGGCTTCACACTCGGAGGGCCAGAGACCCATTGTAGGGGCTGGTCGGCGATGAACGGAGCGCCCTTCAGGAGTAGACGTGACCACGAGATCCATACCGAGTCATGCAGGATGACTGGCCCGAGCTGGTCGGGTAGATCTATTGTGGGTAGTGGTTACCTGCTCGGTAGGTTGATTTTGAATCAAATCACCAGAGCTAGGGCTTCAGCAAGCTTGGTGCCGACCCAATCGATGGAGTCGAGTAGGTCGGTGTTGTCGATCTACCTCCCTTTGTAGCGAGGAAGCGAACGACGGGTGGTCGGCATGGCTGAAGACGATGCTGGTGTAGCCAGAGCCAGATCCAACGTGGTCGGAGCCGTAGCCGATGCTGGTGAAGCAGTGGTCGATGCAGATTGGATCTGCGCCTCCCCCGTGGTCATGGCGATGAAGTTGTCGGAGCCAGTGGTCCAGGTGATCTGGCCGATGGTGAACGTGAGGCCGTTCGGTGTAGCCATGGAACCGGGGATGATGACCATCCTGTTTGTCTAGAGAGCAGTACGCACACCCCCTACCTAGTACGCCACTATCGACAAAATATGGTCGGTAGTCTACCTAGGGGTATGCCCAAGGTAGTAGATTATCGGCAGACAGATGCGCAAGCTACAAATAAGATGGTGACATAAGACAGACACGAGGTTTTATCTAGGTCCGACCGCCGTGAAGGCGTAATACCTACGTCTTGTGTCTGATTGTATTGCTATATGTCAATGAGATCTGTTCGAGAGGGGTTCCCTGTCCGCCTTATATAGTCTGGGGAGCAGGGTTATTAATGGAGACAGGGATCCCGATCTTCCGTCAGGTGATGGTAACTATCGTTGTGGCGGAGAGTGACACACCGATCCGGCTTCAGATCGAAAGATCGAACCCTGCAATCTTAGCACCACAGCTCCTCTGGTTATCAACTGAGTCACGGACCAGGTTGACCTCGCCAAGAAGGCTAATCCCTGCCTGCGCAACGAAGAACACAAGCAAGAACAAGAAAGAACGCAACCAAATTGCAGATGAATGATTAAACTCACGAAGTTGGGGTCTCATAAACCGATAAACGGCGAAACTGTTCTTAACAGATTAATCTAAGCAAAACCCAAACCCTAATGGAGGGGCGGCAGCTATTTATGAAGACTCTAGGGTCGTGCAAGACCCCTGGACGCGCCCCTAATGGGCCCAAACTCGATACATGGTCCAACGGACCAAAAGACGGTGTCGCAGCACCCTGATAGATTCTGGACGCTGACTTGTTTCGACGATTCCTGTTGATTCCGAATAGCTTTTGACGTGAAACTACTTGGATTGGCTTCTTTATCAAATTAGCTTTCCATCCATATGTGGATCATCGAAAACGGAGTCGTGATGAGTCCTGGGCGACCAGTTTAAGGCAGACTGGTCCTGGAGGCCGAGGCAGACTCGAATTCGTGTTGGATTGGGCCTCTGGCTTGTGTTGGACGTCCTTGCTGGTCATCATCTCCTCCTCCACGTCCTCTTAGTCCCTCTTGACCCTCTCCAATGTTCCTAAGCAAGATAACATCATTAGGTAGTAGTCTATTCTCAAAAGTATGAAAAAGATCGCTTAAGAACGAGCTCACCTGTAAATTGAGTTGACGCATTCGAGCCCGGGTCATTGGACCTTGCATGACGGTTGGAGGATCAGCTGGTACATCCAAAGGAGTGATGTCCTCATCAGTTATAGATCTAGAAACTAATCTTAACTAGTTACAATTGCCATAGGTGGCCGGATAAGGATTCCTCTTCTAACCGACCAGGATCTTGCTTGATCTCCAAGTCTGCCTTGATTCCTTGCGCCGGACTCTGAGCAGATTGGCCGAGCCGCACGTCGTCTTCTAGTGGGCCAGACCCCCTGGTCCGGGCCGGCCCAATCCTAGCCGTAAGGGTATAGGGGTTAATACCCCCACAGTGACCATGACCCCGCGTCATGCTTAGGAAACCCACTCTTGGGCCAGTCCTTCAAAGGGCTCGAGGCCACAAAAGGGATAGGGGCAGGGAGGAGATGGGCCCCTATGGCTCTAATCAGTTGTGCGGAGCCACATGACCATCTCTATCTGTGTTCGAGTCATCCGCTTTGAAGTCTATCGGGTTGACCCCCTCTTGGGGAGGCATCTTGCCCCTGGCCACTGTAGAGGCGGTTGGGGATCGATGGGATTGACGACCAACGATTTATGGGACATCTCTCAATGAGGCACAACCGAACACCATGTCGATTGGGGAGAATATTGGGTCCCACTCGAATTACCCATCGACCCCGACAAGGTGCACCGCTCCGACCGCATGGTTACGGTGGACATGCCTCTCCCCGTGTGGGGTGAAACCAACCCCTCCTTTACCAAGGCAGCATGACCTCTTAAGGTTGACAAGGATGATAGGGAAAATGAATTTGGGTCCCCCGTGATCTGGAAAGAAGTCAAGGCTATGCCCCGACTAACTCCTCCCTACGTCCTAGGTCTTAGACCTAAGGCTAGCTCCAGAGACTCATAAACCGTTAGAGGTCCACGACTTCTCTAAGAGAGATCGATGAAGCAAATGGCTAGGGTGACACACAACGTGGAGCCCAAAGCATGATTACGACTTAGTCACATGGAAGAAACCAAAGGTCCAAGACCTATGAGCCAATGCATGTTCGCAAAAACCTCATGACCACATGCATAGAGGTCGAGGAAGCATTTCCTCGCATTATCAACATGAGAAGGACCTACCAACGACCTTAGGCTGAACTCGCAAATCCATCCCCCTTGATTTAGAGGCTCACTACCTCCACAAGGGAAGCATTAGCATTGAGGAAAGGGATCTCTCACCTCAGTATCCGTAAGTACGAGAGTGACCGTGCCGCTCGAAAAAACAAAGAAGTACAGAGGATACGGTGCCTCCTCGCTGGTGGCACCACAAAAGGCCATAAGGCGGATGCTACAAAAGCAAGGAAGGTGGGGTCAAGGCTTGCCCCACCATCCCTCTTACAAGCATCATGCTTCTGTGGCCAAAGCATGGGAAAAGAAGGATGATGGCTCCGATAGCTCTAGTAGGCCCCTACATGCACTAGGAGACTTCCAAGAAGCACTCCTAGAAAGCATGGAGCCCACTAAGCCAACAGGAGCCATTCGCATCCTCACGATGGAAAAAGGAGACCGACCGATGATCGAAGTGCACCCGTGTCATGACTGTGCCTTGCTCAGCATAGGCAGTATGATAAGGCTATGCTACTTCATCCTCGTCCCATTGCATGAATAGCATGAGGCAAGAATCAAGTGACCTCCCTCAAAGGTCACGACACACCACCAATGTGCAGGACTCAGAAGGAGGATGGAGACATCCCCCACCATCCGCTTCGAGCATCTAAACCAACATGGTCCGGAGCAAGAAGCGGTAGTAGGATGGAGGTAGTGACGACTAGTACGATAACCACCAGCCAAATACAACCCGACAAGACGCATGTATGATTCCACCCACTATGAGATGGGATCCATGATGAAGACCTTGACTTGGAGGCCATCCAGACCGGTGGAAGCCATGACCCTAATGATTGGGGTCGTGGCCCTCAGCTCCTCCTGCCAACAAGGTGATCGACGACCTAGGGGCAACTACCAACCCCTGTACGATGCCCTAGGAAACTAAAAGGCAATGACGAAGACCATGGCAGAGACCACATCACACAGGACAAATGGCGAACCTCCACCATGCCTACAGTGCCGCCATGACTGGCACAGTAGCACCATGTCACACCATGTCTCGACGTGGCCATAGGACCATGACGACAGCCACGCCCAGACATGCACCACAAGACGGTGAGCTTGCAAGCTAAGGTAGCTAGGACCTCCCTTAGGCTCACGACCCTTCGGTCGACAGAACCTCCTTCTCTGTATACACCCTAGCCCCGAACATTATATAAGGATATCCAGGGCACCATCTTCAGACATCCTCTACCATTTTACTCATTTCCATCATAGTAGGGCTCCTAGAGCTTCCCTTCAGACAGTCCATGTCTTAGCTCTCGCACTCCAACCTCTTCAACCATTATTGCACCCCCTATTGTAAGAACTTCAGAGCATTCAAGCGAGGAACACACACTCGATCATCTCTGAGACTAAACGTATGGCTCTAGCCTGAACCAGTATAAATCCTCGTGTCTTTTGGATGCTACCATCATCTTCCTAGAGCAGTGCGGCAATCAAAACTAGATCATGATGCCAAGATAGTGAGCAAGAATCAAAATGAGAAGAAAGATTATGCTCACATCAAGTTCTTCAAGTGTGAAGATATGGGACATGCCTCAAGGTGTACTACCAAGCTTGAGAAGAATGCTCAAGCAACTCATGAGAGGCAAGGCAATGGGAAGCACCACATGAGCAAGGAAGAGAAGGCTCAATCATAGAGAAAGTGCTACTCATGCCAGGAAAGAGGACACATGGCTAATTCATGTCCCCTAGGTAATAATTCTAAGCCCATTTCAATTGATGATAATATTGTGCTTAGAATGGATAATAATGGTACCTCATTGGTAGCTATTGCAAAAAATCCCACTACTCAAACTAAGGCTATGCCTAAGTATGTTGCACCTAACTTGAGAGGACCTAAACTAGTTTGGGCACCATCAAAAAGTGCATGATCATTTATAGGTACCATTGGCATTGGAGACTTAACTCAATTGGTTTTATATTGTTCATCATATAATTGAGTCAAGTTGAAGCCATTGTATACATTCAATCCAATGCCAAGTCAAAATTGAGTGAAGTCCAAATGCAACAACATACAAGTACTATAATTCAAGTTGTGGTGATTTATTGGATATATTTGATGGCATACAAATATTTGAGTTGAAGCTTGCTATGGATGATCATGGGCTAACCAAGGTATATTTTTAGTTGATCTTATTCATTTGGGTGCATATAAGATGATTTAATTAGATATATATGCATATGTTGCTTGCTATAAGATGATTGAATGGATTAAATGCTTAGAAATCAAATTTGAGTTGGTCTGATTGGATAAGTTCATAATATGACCTTTAGTAAGTGGATTGAATGGATATGTCTTATGAGAGTATTCAAACAAGTCTTTCAAGTTTGTTTCAATTCGATGAACAATAGCTCAATGTATAGAAATCTGTTATTTATTGAAAATCTGAGCTAGCTGAGATCAAGTTTGAGTTTGAATGATCAAATATATTTGGATTGGCTTTAAATTTGGTGCATGCTCTAGACTTATGGTATTAAGTGTTGTATATATTTTATGAGAATTGGATAAGAGATGCTCTGGTTTTGGAGTGAATCTTGTCAGCTATAGTGCAGCAGTTTTCAACATGTAGCAGTGGTGGAAGAATTAAAATCTGGTAGCAATCTAGAAGTCAAATGAAGCCCAAATTTTTACAGCTGCTATATGACTTAGTAAATCACATCTCCACCAAATTTAGTGGTATTTGGATCTGTATATTTGGAGTTATGGACTAATCTTGGAAGGGTACAGAATCTACCAGAAAAGTGATACTTATTGGATGGATCAAGAGTCCCTTTGATTGATTGGTCCTCAAGTTGGAATCATGTTTATAAGTGTTTGAGGTACCTAATTTTGGTTTTGGATTGATATAGATGCATGACAAGCAAAGAGTATAAGGCCATTTGATTGTGGAGTGTATTTGGCACACATTTGGTACTCAAATTGGAAGATCAAAGCCAAACTCAAGATGAAGATGGAGTTTAAGTTCTTGTGACAATTGAAAATCATCTTGATAGAAAGAAAATGACTTAAACAAGTAAAAATAAAAGGACTTAAAGAAAGATTCAAGGTTATTCATCAAGTTAATTCCATTCTATGGATCAATCAAACAAAGCTTTTTCAATTAGGTGTCAACAATGGTTCTTTGGAGAGAGGTCACTTCTCCCTAGTGTAGGGACTTACCGCCTTTTGTAGGTATAAACCGACCATGGGGCTTGGAAGGCTAAAATAGAAGTAGTGATCTAAGGAACATTTGAGATGCTTAGTTAAAGGAATCAAAAGGGTTGATCTAGCAAGCAAGCAACACCCAAAAGAGAGCAAATCATTAAAATTCAAGTTGTTTCTCACACGTGGTATATCTAGATTATCACTTAGTCACAAGTTATTCCTACAAGTGGTATCTAGAACATGAAATGGTGGTTCCACAAGTGATCCTCAACTTTAAGTGAGCATCAAGTGAAGAAAGTTCCCTCACTAACAAAAGCTCAAGTTTATCAAATGGATGACCCATGCTATGACATAGGGGGAGGTACCCCACCGATTGGTATCAAGGTCAAAGATCCTACATGAGTGATCTCAAGGGCTACAAGTGGTGTCATTCCAACATATGGTGGTGTCCATAAAAAATGCAAGATTCAAGTGTCAACCATCTACCCCAATACAATCCTTTGTATCAACAAGAAGCACACCTTTTATGGAAATTGATGACAAAGGGGGAGAAGTTGGAACAAAGATATATAAATGCATCATGGAAGAGAAGTAGAAGGTGGACATGGATAAAGAGGGAGCAACATTCAAGAATGGAGAAGGATCAAAATTCTTGGACAAGAGAAGCACACAAGTAGGGGGAGCAAGCTCATGAACTTGATCGGTTGCATTTGATATGTGCATATTTATGTGCTTGCTTGCATTGCATAAGTGGTGGACATGGATAAAGAGGGAACAACATTGAAGAATGGAGAAGGATCAAAATTCTTGGACAAGAGAAGCACACAAGTAGGGAGAGCAAGCTTATGAACTTGATCGGTTGCATTTGATATGTGCATATTCATGTGCTTGCTTGCATTGTATAAGTTTTAAATTTGATATACATGCTTGTGTGGTGTATGCTAGTTATAAAACTTGATTGATGAAACGAAAACTAGCATGCATAGGATGATAGCTAGACACTTGGTATGTTTTTCAAGCAATACTAGTACCTTGCTTCTAATGTTGATCTAACGGGGTATCTAGTATTTTTTTCCAAGTGGCATCTAGCTAACCATGGTGCTAAGGATGAACTTAAAGGTGCAACTCCGATTGGTATCACACTTCAAAGGTTTATTCTTTATACCTTAGCGTCATTTGGTAGTAATTACTCTCCCACAATTTCAATCTATACATATGTGCAAGCTTTAAAGCAAACACACTAGCACATATGTAGGGGGAGCTAATACTAATAATTTGGGTTTGCGGTACTTGTCCAAAATTATTTACACATGGTAAAATTACTTGGACAAGCAACTCAAATCCCTTTGAGCTTAATTTCCATATCTTTGTAGAGTTGTCATCAATTACCAAAAAGGGGGAGATTGAAAGGTCCCTAGTTTGGTTTTGGTAACTGAGTGACAACCTAGGTAGACTAATGTGTTTAAATGTGAGATACACAAGAGATTAGTCCACAGGTACACTTGTGTGAGAAACTCATGCCATGATAGTGAAGATGGCTTGGGTTTGTTGTAAGGCTCACACATGTGATGAAGGAGCTCATTGTATATGAGACATGACATTGAGCCATGTGACTAAGGTGGAGAAGATCAAGAAAAGACTTGGCTTGATGGGCTGGTTGCAAGCGTTAAGGGCAAGTTGGAGGCTTTTGGAGCGATGGACCACGTGACGATGAAGCTTGAGCAAGACTTGGCACCGATGGATGAAGACAATGGTGAAAAGCAAGTGAGGTCAAGATCGATAAACCAACAAGGTGACATGATGATATGAAGTGGATCATATCATTTGTGATTGGTTGGTGCATGTGTTACATCAACACCGGAGGAGAGATGGAATGGAATGCGCTAGGCAAAGGTATATTTGTAGGGCATTTCATTTTACCGGTCATAGGTGTGTAGAGAAGTTTATGACTGCATTTTGGATAGATGTTCGTACTATCAAGAGAGGTAAACTTGTTTGCATATCGGTAAGGCCACTCGAGTGATCTAACTTTGCATCATTGCTAGGATCGAGTGGCGTGGTGATAAGAGTGCTAATCCTTTGAAAAATGTTTGTGAAAATGCTAACACACATGCACAAGTTATTGTACACTTGGTGGTGTTGGCACACATGCGCAAGCGTGAAGTATCGTGCTTGAAAAGAGAAGAGACAGGGGCGTCGGACCCTAGCTCAGGAGGCACCAGACTCTACCTGGCTGGGTCCAACGGCTAAACCTAGTGGGCGAGCAGAGAGGAGGCAGCATCGGACTCTAAATCTAGGGCATCAGACTGGCCAGTGTCACTGTTCCTCAGGTTCGATGATATCCGACTGACGATGGATTTTTTCGCGGACACGACACGTGGAGGAGTCCGATGGTGTGTGTTAGACTTGGGTTTGATGTGTTTTACCCTCTCTAGTGCTTACTGGACCGCATTGAACTCACCAAGTGCTAGGTCCGATGATGCGTCTGGTCCTTGGGTCCGACGATAATGATCAACATGTGACTAAGGTCCATTGGGCGGCAATGGTCGGTTTGATTTGAATGGGACTCATGGCAGCGCAGGAGTGGCCATGATAGGGCATTGGACCCTACGTCGGATGGTCCGACAGCCCCACGTAGCTGAGTTTGACGGTCACTTATGTGACCTAATGGCTCCATTTGCTTAGGGGCTATATAACCAAGCACTAGCCAGCCTTGGGCTTGATGCTGAGCACCCTTAAGCATTGGTGGCTTGTGTAGGTGTGCTTGGGAGCCCTCGTACTCACATACGCTTGATAGTGATCATCCGAGTGAGTGCGAGTGCAATTCTAGTGCGATTACATTGTGAGAGTGCATCGAGTGGCACTAGGTGATCGAGTTGCAAGCCGATGGTGCCTGTTACTCTTGGAGGTTTGTCACACCCCAAAATTTCTGATTTTGGGTTGTGCATAGAAAACACTAAATACAATGAATTATTTTAATATTTGGATAAAATTTCTCAAGTTTAGTTTGAGCCAGCGCAAATTTAGTTATAGGAAAAATGTGAATTTTCAAAGTTTTCTAATTTTGACAAGCATTTGGATAATGTGATGTTTGCTTGTTGCTTCTTTGTGTGTTGAGAGAGCAAAGTCTTTAAAATGCGTTAGTAGGTTGATTTTCCTTCTCAGGCATGCTTTTAACTTTTTCTACAATGAAATTCTTTGTTTCTCAGCTCAAGTTTTCGTTGGGAGCTTCCTAAAATATTTTATTTGTAACGCAAATCACTCCTTTTAGTTCCTCGTCCGTCAATCAATCTCTACAAACTTCTTGGGATTTTTTCTAGCTTTTTCTGGAACTTGTTCCAACTTGTTTATAAGCATAATTTAATTTTTAGATGCTCCAAATTATCTTATCATGGGCTCCTAATACTTTATTAGGGTTCCTTATGTTCCATAATGTCTCTAGGAATTTTCCCCGAATTTTCAGAGCTTTCTAAGTATTTTTCGTGGCTTAAATAGTAATTCTAGAATTTTTTGGAATTATTTTAGCCACGAAATTAATAAATTCCAAAAATAATAAACCTCTCATTTTTTCCAACGCTCAAAGCCCATGTGCAATAATCATAATAAATCCTTAAGGCCCATGCATTTATTTACTAATGAGCTTTAATGATTATTTAGGCCCATTAGTAAATGTGGAGGGTGCAACATCAATTAGTACCATATTGCTAGTTGATGTAGATGTGGAGAGTTTTTCTCCCTATAAATATGTACCAACCCCTTGGGCAAAGCGCACCAAAACTACCGTAATGAGAGCCCCTAGTTTGAGAAATCCCTCGTGTAATAAATTAGATTTTTCTCCTCCTCTCGCCGTCGCCATCGCCGCTGCGCTGCCTAGCCCGACCATCCTCTCCTTCGTACAACAAGTCGAGCCCACCCCTGCGCAGCTACTATTGCCATGGCCGTGCGGTGGCTGTATGGGAGGCCAAAGGATGAAGACAAGCTAATTACAAAATTACCACAAGTTCGTAATATCGTCGTCGTATATTCGTTTTAAGTCCGTTTCGAGTCGTTCCAATTGCGTTAGATTCGTATCGATGTGATCTACATGCTAGTGTCGTCCTTTTTCATGTCAAGTGACTTTTATATATATGCTTAAATATTAATTTGATTAAGGGTCAAAAATAAAAAAAAAAATTGTCTGAACCCTACTAAAAATAGAAAAAAACTTATAAAATCAAAAACATTCTGAGTTTACTTATTACTCCTAAAGTCTTAATAAGACTCATGCAACTATATTTATATACAATGCTCTTTTGCAAATAAGTTTTAACATGACTAGTTGCTAACATAAATATGTTTCTAAATTATAATATGTTTATTCTAAACACACGTATTAAATTTGATTAGATGTTCTCACTTGACAGTTTGTATTTGCAAGTTAAAGTTGAATTGGCACAAATGATATCAAAATATTTGTAAATAAAATATGATTAGCTTCAACTCAGTTTTTAAGTATAAATATGATTTGTTTAATCTAAATTAATGCTACTCACATAGTTTTTCCTAATTAACATAAATCAAGCTTATAGTCTTCTCTTTTCTTTTATAATATAAAACCCAATAGTCGTTTCTTTACAACCGTAGTTCTAATTAGCGTGCTTTTTGTGTCTGTGTGTTCGTAGCGACATCTAGAACATCTTTAAAACCTTTTTATTTGTTGTTTATTATGTTTGGTGTACTGTTCTAGTTTAGATCTATTGTTTGATTTGTGTATGATTACATGGATGCTTGTGTGGTGCTTTATGATCTTGTCCAGTTGGTGAGCTTTACATGTTGATCAAGAAGGAGTTTCTTTGAAGTTTTGGACTTGAAGAAGGATCTAAGTTTAAGGCAAGTATAGCATGGGATCTTTCTTGTTATCCTATACACCTTTAATCATTTAATCCATACTACATGTGTCTACACTGACTGCCACTAAGTATGTCCCTGTACTCTATACCTTGTACCTTGATACCTATGGGGTATTGCATTGGGTAGTGTGATGCTATTGCTCAACTTCAACCATGATCTTGTAACTTGACTAATGGTATATGCAATAAACACTAAAAGATGTTTTTAGCAATATGGAACAAGGGGGCTAGAGCATTAGGCTATTTTTATGGTGCTCTAGATTCCTCTCCCTAAGGACTTATCTAT
This sequence comes from Miscanthus floridulus, assembly GCF_019320115.1. Taxonomy (NCBI): domain Eukaryota; kingdom Viridiplantae; phylum Streptophyta; class Magnoliopsida; order Poales; family Poaceae; genus Miscanthus; species Miscanthus floridulus. The sequence continues at coordinate 82,139,343 of NC_089595.1, read as the reverse complement.
AAGTGATCATCCGAGACTTACAGTATAGTTGTGAGGACTACATGGCTCTGGCTTTAGCTCAGTATGAGGACCTTTTCTAGCTTGTTAGTGGTTACCTTTATTGGCATAAGAATGGCTTGATGAATCGGGTATAGTGTGGCCTTTGTCCCCTTGTGTATAGGTTGCACGTCATTGTGCCATCGGGAAGGGGGCTCTACATCTGTTTGCCGAGTGAATCTAATGGCTCTAACTTGTTAGATGAACCTTTAAAAGGCTTCATAGTGAACCATGCCAACCTTTCTTGGAAGTGGGTCAAGAGATTAGCTACCTCAGGCGAAAGGGTAAATCATGACTCACAGTGAAAGTGTACAACCTCTGCAGAGTGTAAAACTGGTATATCAGCCGGGCTCATGGTCATGAGCGGCCTTGGAACATTTATGGAATAGATGATGAACACTGATGATAAAGATGCATACTAATGATTACTGTTTATGCTATTCATTATTCATGTTTACCTGATCATGTGTTTATATGGGCTTGTGATAAACTTGTTGCTACTCCTTTGCTAAAATTATGACAATTAAAAGCTAATTGGAGTTAAACCAGTGTTAGCCTTTTGAGCCTCATAAACCTCATGTTATATTTGCTGAGTACGACATGTACTTACGCTTGCTTCATTTTTTAAAATATTTGGATAAAAATCAAGGATGGGTACCAGATTGCTAGAATTTAGAGAAATTAGGCTTGTGATCAACCAGTCAGTTGTCCCTATGGAATTGGAGTCTTCACCCGAAGATCGGAGTTGTCTTTCCAATGTTTGCTATCTAAGGTTATATTCTTTATACTAAGTACGTTATATATTGAGCATTGTCTATTGATATTACCCTTATTTGTAGCTATATGTGAGATTTGACTTCCTGGGCTCATATATGGTGTGTATCTGGTTTTGTTCTTAGAACCGGATGCTACAAAGTAGTATTAGAGCAATGCTGACTGTAGGACGCAAGCCTAGTAGAAACTGGTCGTTCTAAGGTTTAGAATTTGCTACAAAACTACTTTTTCATCTCTTGACTAGTTGAATTGATTATTTCTTATCCTTGTCCTATTTTCTTCTCTCCTTGATAGCTTCCTTTGAGCTATTGCTTCTTATCTCCTTGATTTTTATTTCTTTGGTTTACTAAAGTTTTCTGATCTCACCTTATTCAAATTTACGATGGCCTTTCATCATAATCCACTCCTTAGGATGCCCGCCATTGCTACAGAAGCACGTGTAGTTTCGATGTTGTGATGCATGCTTGTCTTGTTTGGTGTGTTGCTTGTTTGTCATCCCTATCTTTGTGATCCAAAGGAAGACCCTGAAGACTACACCAACATGAGGATCTTCATATGGAATATTCAGAGTTTAGCAAAACTCTTGTTAAGTGGGGTAGCATCCTCTATAAAGCATTGTTGACCTTTCTCTTCCTTGCTATCCTGTGCAACTCTCAAATCCACTTTATCATGCAAGTTCATTCCTTCATCTTATTAATCCCGAATCAAGGAAGTGTGGAGGCGTGAAGATCTTTATCTTTCTCCCTAGTCTCTGTAACAGAACCGACCAATTATATGAAATTAAGTAAGAAAATCATCCACCAGAGCAGACGATTTAGCAAACTTAAGCCCGTATAACCCGGTAGTCCGTGAAATCACGAAGGATTTCAAACCAACTTCCATTCCAGCCAAGATCGTAATAAGTTTAGCGGTCACCATCACATATTACATAAAAGTTCGCAATCTCAGATACATCAGAGTTTCAACATAGTTATTACAAAACAAGTTCGAATAAAAGTAGCGGAAGTCATTTGTCAAACCACACACACACTCACACGAAGTTCAAATATAGTGCCAGGGAATGATCATCTCCAACAAAAGCATCAGACGAGATGTAAGGAATGACCATGCCCATGGTCCTAAGCATCACCCATCGCAGGATAAAGGCAGTTGATACAGTAGCCGTAATACATCTGCCCATCTGCAACAAGTGGGAATAAAACCCTGAGTACGAGAAGGTACTCAGCTAGACTTACCCGACATAACCAAAAATAAGTGACACCAAGGATTATGAAGAGCTTTATAGTAGGGTAGCCGACTCATTTGCAAAAAGAAGCATTTTTAGCATTTCAAGACCCTTTTTAAAGCATTATTGTCAAGTTAATTGTTATTAACATGTCAACTAGATTTGCACCTATACTAGAGCAAACATGTGATTAAGCAGATAATGATAACCAATGATCATTAAAAAATTTCCATACTGTCATATTCACTATAACTGTCCAAGTGTTCCATAAACATTTACTACGATGAAGTAACTCAAGTCAAGTGCTCACTGTCCAGGAGCGATGGCGATTCGAATCGATTCCTAACCAGCTGGTGATTTATTCCTTACACAAACCTCACTCACCCGCTAAAGTGAGATATTGATCACCGAGTCAACTATCCAGGAATCTCGAGTTTGCTAAGAACCACATGTACCCGGGGGCCGACTGACTGCACTTTGGTCTTATCATCTCGCCCCCGTGTCCTACCACACCTGCTCTGACACAATGCATTGCGGGCAATCTACTCGGCCCGAATAATCTCCCAGCTTCGTGGTCGGAAGGTACTTTATCCGGCTAGCTAAATGTAAGGCATGCGTTCAACATGACTCGAGGTCCAACAACGGTCGGTCCTTAATCGACACAGACGAAAAGCACTACAGTCCAAAACTCTGCAAGTCTCCGTCCGGTCTCAATTTCATTTAACACTTAGTTATACCATGACTTCATAGTCATCCAAGCAGATCCAGGTAACCACCTATAGCTCGTAGGTGACAGGAAATCACCCGACTTCTACCGGTCTAAGCCAGCTAAGCATTGACTCGACTGCGGATACCAGAGTAACAAGGATATAGTATAACAAAGGTAAACAAGGTATAATGCATCAATGGTTGCAAACAACTCCTGAACGTAATGCATCAATTAAAGTAAAGCATTGAATTAATAATTGCAAACTGGGAGAAAATGCTCTGGGGCTTGCCTCTCTCAAAGGAGCTCGGGCGGTGATCGGGGCACTCCGAAAGTTCCTCAACGTCCTCCTCGTCGGCTTCGGGCACTTCCTGCGGCTGCACCTCGAGCTGCTCCTCAGACTCCTTGGGTATGACGACTGGGTTCTCGGTTTGCGATCCTGTATGATGCAATGTGCGTAAGCGCGTATGCAAACAGTGCATCGAATGAGATGAATACAATGGATATGTTTGAATGCAAGGTAGTTAACATCATCCAAGAGCATATACTACAAGCACATGTCATCTACTGCATTCTCTTCTACTACTAATATGTTAAGTCAACACATCTTATTAAATGCTTCAAAGATACACCAAAGCTTCACTAATTTCTTAATCACACATAAAGCAACACTTAATTAAACCCTAATTAATAATAGGTTTGAATAGCAACCTCTATTTTTCTTGCTTAGAAAAATCTTAGAAAATTACCATAGCACATTACTACCCTAAGTAGTCTACTATCAGATTTTCATGGTATTTGAATGAGTGGATTAGCCTACACAAAAATAACAAGCTATGGCATGATTATGAACATAAAAATACTTTGTACTGTGAAAAGTGTCAAATAATAGAGTTAGTATTTTTCCTATGTTCTTCATAGCATACAATGACTGTACAAAAATTATCACATGCATGTTTTATACAAAGTTTGCTCTCTAGCTAAAATAACAAAAATCAGCCATTAAAGGTACTCGAACTACACCTCAAAATTTTCCCACAGCACATGCATGAAACATATTTTTCCTAGGAAGTACATTACATAAGAAGATTAACAAACTTGGAATCATATTTTTCTGAAGCATATAGATTTTTCTACACATTTTTCAAGTTATCAGCAATATACATGATTAAATAAAGTTCTACAGAAAAGTATCTCAAAAATGACATGCAATAATTTTCCCAAGTAGATCTGATGATAAGGAACCTAGAAAAATTTATTTCAACAGTTTTGGAGCAAATTTGAGTACCCAAACATTTTCCAAACCATTTCTATTTTCAAATAATAAAGAAAAATTGAAAACAATTCATCCTATCGCTACTGGGCCGGCCTGCTGGAATCAATCGGCCCACTGCCACATTTGGCCTGCGTGGCCCGAGCGAAGGGAAGGGGGAGGCGGCCCGGCAGGGCGTCGGCCCATGGCCTCTCGGCCTGGCTCGGCCGAGGCGAAGGCCACGCCGGCGCCGTGGCGCCGCGGCGGCGCGGCTCGGCCAACGAGGCCGGCGGCCATTGCCGGCCGTGCCAGGGCAAGCTAGAGGGAGCATGCGGTTCGCGAGAGGCTGGCGAAGGCAGGAAGGTAGCTAGGTAGGGTGGAGAAGAGCAGGAAGGGCGACTTCCATGGCGGCCGAGCACGGCGGCGCCATGGCCGACGGTGGCGAGGCGCTAGAAGGCACTACCTGAGCTCGATCGGTCGGCACAAGCGTGAGCACCATGTGCCGGAGAGCGAGGCGGAACTGTTGGCGCACGATTACTGGCCGAGGTGGAGAAGGCGCGGTGAATTTGGCCGGCAGGTGCGGTGGCACGGCGAGGGGGGAGAGTGGGGGAGCTTGGCGCTTGCGGAGAGGAGAGGCAGCGCGGGAGAGAGCAAACGAGCGCACTGGCTTCAGCAGAAGTAGGCGGGCGCATGGGCGTGGGTGCAGGCCGGTTGCGACGCGCGGCGGCATCGACGGCGCATGGCCGCCATGCGGCGAGCGAGCTCTGCCGCGGTCAGGACGCGACACGGCGCGTCAACGGGCGGGCGAGCGCGGAGGCAGGCCAGGCGCGGCGCTGGGCTAGGCTGGGCTGGCGAGGCACGCGACGTTGGCGTGGGAGGCTCTCGGCTGCAGGCCAGGCCGGCTTCGGCCGTGGGCCAAAAACGAGGCGGCGGCCCGCGAATGAGAAAAGCCCTTTTTTCCATTTATATTTTCAAGAAAATTTTAAATGCCAGCTTTCAAATATCATTTTGAGCAAGAAAATGACATCTTTTGAAAATGTACCAAAAATGAAAGTTGATTAGAATTTAATTCTCTACAACTTTGCTTTTATGACCAAAGTCCAATTCTATCTAGATTTTGAATTATAAAATCAAAGTCAATGTTTAACTCAAAACCCTAATTTTTGGGGAATTATTTTTGAAGCAAAATTTTGAATTAATTTGAATACAAACCTTGCTCCAAAAATTGAACTAAATAATCCTAGATGATTTACAATAGTAGCCAAATATGTTTTACTAGCCTAGCAAACAAAATCAGGGCAAAACAACTCTAACAAATGTATGCAACATTCAGGTTTCACAACATGTTTCATATGTTTCGAAGCAGTGTTTCAGTTGTTATTTACATGATTAGGCATGTATGATTTGGATGCTTGATGATGCATGATATGTATGATTTGCAGTGCCTAAATGCTGGCATAACACCGGGGTGTTATAGCCCTCCCCCTTATAAAAATCTCGTCCCAAGATTTGGGTTACGAACCATTTGTTATAAAAATCTTCATAAGCTTTTTGTAGATACTCTCCCATTTCCCAAGTTGCATCTCCCTCATCATGATGATCCCACTGTATCTTGTATGTTTTTACCACACTATTCCGAGTAGCACATTCTTTAGTGTCTAATACCTGGACTGGTTGCTCACGATACACCAAATTTGATTTGAGTTGGATACCTCGAGGTTCTATTCTTTCCTCTGGAACACGCAAACATTTCTTGAGATGTGATACATGGAAAACTGGGAAAACGGTACTCATTGTCTCAGGTAAATCTAACTTGTAGGCTACCGGACCTCTTCGTTCCAGAATCTTATATGGTCCTACGAATCTCGCGGCAAGCTTTCTTCGGACTCCAAACCTTTTCTTCTTCATTGGCGTGACTTTCAGATAAACATAGTCACCAACTTCAAACACAAGGGGTCTCCTTCTTCTGTCTGCATAACTTTTCTATCGTGATTGGGCCGCTTTCATATTCTGCTGAATAATATGAACTTTCTTCTCAGCTTCTTCTACAAAGTCAATGCCATAATACCTTCTATCACCAGGCTCGACCCAATTCAATGGTGTTCTACATTTTCTGCCATATAAAGCTTCGAATGGGGCCATCTTGATGCTTTCTTGATAACTATTATTATAAGAAAACTCAGCTAACGGTAATCATGACTCCCATGATCCCTTAGAAGACAATACATAGGCTCTTAACATATCCTCCAAAACAGCATTCACTCGTTCAGTCTGACCATCTGTCTGAGGGTGATAAGCGGTACTGCGAATCGAACTAGTTCCTAAGCCTTTGTGTAAATGTTCCCAAAAGTGAGCCGTGAACTGTGAGCCTCTATCAGATACTATGGTCTTTGGTATACCATGCAACCTCACAATTTCTGCGATATACTTCTCGGCATATTGAGGTGGTCGATATTCTGTTTTGATAGGCAAGAAATGAGCGGTCTTGGTAAGACGGTCCACAATTACCCAAATCGAATCATGTCCTTTTTGAGTAGTGGGCAAACCTGAGATAAAATCCATACTTATATCGTCCCACTTCCAACTAGGGACTGATAAGGGTTGCAACATACCGACAGGTTTCATATGAATAGCTTTCACTCAACAACATGTGTCACATCTGACAACATAAGCTGTAATTTCTTTCTTCATTTTGGTCCACCAATAACGAGATCTTAGTTCTTGATACATCTTACTACTTCCGGGATGGATAGATAGCTTAGAAAGGTGAGCTTCATCCATGAGTTTATTCCTAAGCTCTCGATCCTTGAAAACCACAAGACGGTCGTCAAACCACAACACGCCCTGTTCATCCACTTTAAAGTGCTGAGATGACTTTTCTTTTATTTTCTCTTTGATGTGGAATATTCCCTTGTCGGTTTTCTGGCCTTCTATTATCTTACTCTCCAAAGAGCAACTAATCTAAATACTATGTAACACAGCAGGATGCATTAGATCAAACCCATCTTCAAGTAATGGCTGCACATTCAAGTAATGTGACTTTCTGCTCAAAGCATCTGCCACTACATTGGCTTTTCTAGGATGATATTGCACATTCAAGTTGTAATCCTTGATCAATTCCAACCATCTACGCTGTCTCATATTCAGCTCTGGTTGTGTAAAGATGTACTTAAGACTCTTGTGATCCGTGAAAATATTGCACACATTACCAAGTAGATAATGTCTCCAAATTTTTAGGGCATGCATAACTGCAGCAAGTTCAAGATCATGTGTCAGATAGTTGACCTCGTGCTTCCTCAATTGACATGAGGCATAGGCAATGACTCTCCTTTCTTGCATAAGAACACAGCCTAATCCAGTTTTCGATGCGTCGCAAAACACATCAAATGGTTTCTCGATATCTGGTTGTGCTAGAACAGGAGCAGTGGTCAACAGTTTCCGCAAAGTGTGGAAAGCTGCTTCACACTCCTCTGTCCACACAAACTTATGATCCTTCTATAGGAGACTTGTCATCGGTTTGGCAATCTTTGAAAAGTCTGGTATAAAGCGACGGTAATAACCCGCTAGTCCTAAGAAACTTCTAATCTCAGGAACTGTGGTCGGTGCTTTCCAATTCATAACTTCTTTCACCTTACTTGGATCGACTGAAACTCCATTCTCTGATAGAATGTGACCAAGGAAAGGAACTTCCTTCAACCAGAATTCACATTTGCTAAACTTAGCATATAGTTGATGATCCCTAAGTCTGGTCAAGATAGTTCTCAGATGCTCTTCATGATCTTTCTCGTTCTCGGAGTACACCAGAATGTCATCGATGAACACCACCACAAACTTATCCAATTCTAGCATGAAAACTGTATTCATCAAAAACATAAAGTATGCAGGAGCATTTGTCAAGCCAAAGGACATGACAAGATACTCATACAACCCATATCTGGTGGAAAATGCAGTCTTCGGTATGTCCTGTGGCCTAATCTTGATCTGATGATAACCGGATCTCAAATCTATTTTTGAGAACACTTTGACCTTAGCTAACTGGTCAAACAGAACATCAATATGAGGCAAGGGATACTTATTCTTTATGGTTACAGCGTTGAGTGGCCTGTAATCTACGCACATTCTCAACATGCCCTCTTTCTTCTTCTTCACAAATAAGGCGGGACATCCCCATTCAGACTTGCTTGGCCGAATAAACCCCTTTTTTGATAAATCTTCTAATTGCTTCTTTAGCTCAGCTAGTTCATCTGGAGGCATCCGATAGGGTCTCCTTGAAATCGGAGCTGTTCCGGGGATTAACTCAATTCCAAACTCAATCTCCCTATCCGGCAGAAGACTAGGTAGCTCATCCGAGAATACATCCAGAAACTCACACACTACCGGAATCTGATGAATAGGAATGACTGCCGTAGCACATGTAACACTTATAAGGTCTGTTCTTCGAGGCAATAGTACTTGGAAAGTACCCTCACCCAGGGGATCCTTAAGGGTAAGTACTCGACTTCCAGTATTTATGACTGTTCCCCAATCCTTCATCCAATTTATCCCTATAATGACATCCAAAACTAATCCAGGCATACCTATCAAGTTCACTCGGAACTTCCTGCTACCTAATTCAAGGGTTGCCCCTCAAACCATCCGGTTGGTCAAAACATCAGCCTCTGCTGAACTTATACGGTAACCATAACCCAATTCTATGCATAGTTGTTCATGTTTCTGTGCAAATGCTTGACTCATAAAAGAATGTGATGATCCAGAATCAAATAGAACAACTGCAGGGTTTTTGTTGACAGGAAACTTACCAGCAGTGATGGGCTCTCCCTCAGGAATTTCATCCACGGTCGTACTATGCACTCTAGCATTATAAGTCTGCTGCTTCTTCTTGGGCGGGTGAAAGGTCCTTGTTTGGTTTTGATAATTGAGTGACAACTTAGGTGGACTAGTTGTGTTTATGTGAGATACATAGGTGATTAGTCCACATGTACATGTGTGTGAGCAACATATGCCATGAAGGTAAAAATGGCTTGGAGATGTTGCAAAGCTCACACATGTGATGATAAAGGAGCTTATTGCACATGAGACATGACATTGAGTCATGTGATCAAGGTGGAGAAGATCAAGACAAGACTTGGCTTGATAGACCGGTTGCAAGCGTGAAGGGCAAGTCGAAGGCTTTGGAGTGATGGACCGCGTGGCGGTGAAGCTTGAGCAAGACTTGGCGCCGATGGACGATGGCAACGGTGAAGAGCAAGTAGAGTCAAGATCGATGAACCAATATGATCATATGATGATATGAAGTGGATCATATCATTGTTGATCGTGTTGGTGCATGTGTTGCATCGACATTGAAGGAGATGGAATGGAATGCGCAAGGCAAAGGTATAACCTAGGGCATTTCATTTCACCGATCATAGGTGTGTAGAGAAGTTTATGACTAGGTTTAGGATAGATGGCCATACTATCAAGAGGGGCAAACTTGTTTGCATATCGGTCATCTAGTGCCACTCGAGTGATCTAACTTTGCATTGTCGCTAGGATCGAGTGGCGTGGCAAGTTGAGTGGCTAACATCCTTTGGGAAATGATTGTGAAAATGCTAACACACTTACACATGGTGGTGTACACTTGGTGGTGTTGGCACATTTACAAAGGAGGTGGTGTTTGCAGGGTTGAGATGGGCGGGATTCGGCGCTTTTGGGAAAATGGAATGCCTATTTTCTATTGCGCCAGATGCAAATTCTTGGTGGTTAGCACATTGGAGCAAGGGTGAAGAAGTTAGAAGTGAAAACGAGTTGGTCACGAAGATGCTGGCGTCGGTCAACTGACCGGACGCTGGATCTGAATGCACCGGACGCTAGCAGGCTACGTCCGGTCAGGCTGACATACGATGACGCAGAAGCTGGAGTGTGACCAGACGTTGGCTGCGTCCGATCGCGTTCGACCAGACGCATCCGGTCATGCTCGAGAGCTTACTGGAAACGACCGGACGCTGAGGGTCCAGCGTCCGGTCAGTTGAAAGCTGCTGCGTCCGGTCAAGTCAAGTGACCGTTGGAACCGGGACACGTGGCCATCTGCGGGCGACCGGACGCTGAGGTCCAGCGTCTGGTCAACACGACCGGAGCGTCCGGTCGGCCCGACCGTTGCCCAGTGAAGGGGTAATGGCTAGTTTTGCCCTTGGGGCTATAAATAGAAGTGGCCTTCGGCCATGGCTGGTGCTGAGCACCTCAAGGGACTTAGTGTCCATGCTTGTGAGTGCTTGGGAGCCCTCCATCACACATATACTTGATAGTGATCATTCGATTGAGTGAGTGAGCGATTCTAGTGCGATTGCATCATGAGGTTGCATCGAGTGGCACTAGGTGATCGAGTTGCAAGCCGGTGGTGCTTGTTACTCTTGGAGGTTGCCACCTCCTAGACAGCTTGGTGGTGGTCTCTGTCGAAGCGCGCAAGAAGCTTGTGCGGCGCTCCGGAGAAGTGCTTGTGAGGGGCATTGTGCTCGCCCTGCGGGAGCCGCAAAGAGCAACTCCAGTAAAGCGTGTCATTGAGCTACCCTCACTCAAGGGGTAGGTTCTTGCGGTGCCTGACGTGCGGGCTTAGCGGGTGATGCTAATTAGCTGCCGAACCACCAAGTGAGCGGTCGACACAACAGGGACTAGCGTGTTGGCAAACACGTGAACCTCGGGAGAAAAATCATCGTGTCAACCTTGTTCTTCCCGTTGGTTTGCATCCCCATTACACAAGCTTGCAATTACTTTTATACATATTAAGCTTGTGTAGTTGCTCTTGTAATTAGATAGCTTGTGTAGCTTGCTAATTACCTTCTTGCTTGTGTAGCATAGAAGTAGTTCCCTTGCATGGCTAATTTGGTTTTAGTAACCTTGTTAGTCACATTGCTTAGTTTGTGTAGCTAAGTATTTGCGCTCTCTAATTAGGCATTGGTTGCCTTGTTATTGAGCATTGCTAGTGAGCTTAGTTAGCTTTGTGCTTTTGCTTACTAGCATGTGTAGGAGCTCCCTTGTTGCTTAAAGTACTAGTGGCATAGGTTTGTGTAACCTTGCTCCTAGAATTGGTTAGGTGAGCTCTAGCTAGCCCGGCACCTTTGTTGCATATTTGTTATCTTTGCAAGGTGCTAGTAAACATATATAGTGGGGTATAGTCTTGGCTAGACCGATAGTTTTAATTCCGCATTTGTATCGGTTAGCCGACGTAATTAAGTTTTAGAAAAGACTATTCACCCCCCCTCTAGTCGCCATCTCAACCCTTCAGCGGGTACGGACAAAACCTCGAGAAATGGCTGGGTTGATCACAGTTATAGCAGGGTCCCCTCACTGTCCCGGCAGATCCCATAGCTCCCTTGGAACTGCCTTGTACCACAGTTGCGGCTGCTTTGTTGGGCTATACTGCCATCTTGTAAGGCTTCTGGGGTCCACGGAAATTCTGACTTCTTTGCTGAGGTGGCCTGAACCTAGCGCCAGGTGCCGATGGGCGATATGGAGGATGACCTCCCATAGGTGCTCTAGCTTGGGATGGACCACCTTCAAGGGCTCTCTTGCGTGTCTTGGCTGCGGTGCTGGCGTTGTTATTCTTCTCCTGCTTCAGACAGTCGCTGATGAAGTCATTGAATCTGACGCGGTTATTGGTACCAACATGCTTCATCATCTTTGGATTGAGTCCCCTCTTGAAACTGGCTATCCTCTTAGCATCTGTGTCAACCATGTCAGGAGCATAGCGACACAAGTTGTTGAAGGCATGCAGATATTGCGTCACGGTCTTGGTGTCCTAATTTAACGCCAAGAATTCTCCCAACTTCATCTCGGTCAGCCCGGGTGGAATATAGACTCCACGGAAGGCCTCAGCAAACTCTCTCCACGAAATCTGAGCATTTGGAGGGAAGGTGGTGCGATGGTGCTTCCACCACATTCCCGCCGGTCCTTGCAACTGAAGTGCAGCATACTCCGTTTTCAACACCTCAGTCAACCTCAACACACGGAATTTATCTTCCATCGTGTTGATCCATTCCTCAGCATCGAGTGGCTCTGTTGCTTCCTTGAATACTAGCAGCCTAGTGTCCATAAAATCTTTGAAGCTGCTATATTGGTTCACCGCAAGGCCACCACCCTGATTATTTCCACGTTGAACGTTGTTGGCGATGGTACGCAGAAAATCCTCCATGTTCTTCTGGGATTGTTCCGCGTTGCGCTGACTCCTGAGCAACTGTGCGAGGAACATCTCGGGGGTAAACGAGGGAGGAGGTGGCAAATGCGGTTCATGGGGAGGCTCATTGTTGTTGCCGTGGTTTCCACCACCACCACCGGTCCCCGCACCGTTAGCACCGGTCTCAGCGGCCTCGTACGTGGTTCGGTGAGTGTTTGTCATCTGCATATTTTAGCAACAAGTAATGATTGAGTGAGGCTATAATAATTGTGAGTGAAGGAAAAATTATGCCGTACTGAATTTACTGGAGAGAATAAATTCATACAATAAAACAGAGGCACAACAATCGCATCCCAATTAAAACAACATCACTTAATCAAATTACTTCAACGACAAACATCGCGTCCATACAACCAAATTGTCAGCATACATACACTGGACTTTTATGTGTTCAGATATCGCATTCGAAACCAAGTTCCAACCACATGCCAAGTCTCATACGTTCGAAGCAACATACAATAGGTTACATGCCAACAAAAGAAAGGTCATCGCGATAGGACCTAGATACTAGCGCAAGGCAACTAGCCTACTCCTCGGGGCCATCGTCGGGATCGGAGACATCACCATCGCCCCTAGGTGAAACTACAGGCTCGTCCTCGTTGTTGTTGTCGATGTCCATGCCAGCGGCGTCTGGTGGAGCATATGGGCCAACCCCATTGTAGAGCACGTGAAACTCCTCGTGCAGGTTGCCGTTGTATTCCTCTAGCTCATTGACCCTCTGCAACAGAAGGTCCCTCTCGTCCCAGGCTTCATTCCTTTCCTGAACCAACTATCCTATCATGCGGTCTGCATTGTAGTTGGCTTGAGTCAACGTATGCACCCGTTGCATAGCTCTATCACCTCTCTCAACCGCCTGGTCTCGCTGTAAGTTCATATCAGCCAACTACTCCTGCAAGCTAGCTATAGCACGTGCCTGTCTCTTCTTCTGCTTTCTCCCCTTGAGCTTATCCTGACCACGCAAGCCAGTCAAAGTCCAGTAGGTACTCTCGAGACCCTCATATGCTCTGATGGCGGCGAACATAGCGCTCATTGCTTGGTTGTCGCTAGCCTGTCCTTCAGCTGGACCTCTGACCAATGCACTTCCCTGAGGCTGAACCCAAATGGCATCACGAGGATCATCCCTAGGAAAGGTGCCAGCTAGAGCTGCTGCAAGCTCACTGGGAAATCTGCTCATAATATCCCTGATGACATGGAAGGCTGCTCCTTCTGCACCCTCAGCAGGAGTGCGACCCTCAAACTCAAAATGCCAACCATCCCAATCTGGAGCATCATCGAGAGCAGGAACTGTGATCTCCACCACTGCAAGTCCATCCTCTGCTAACTGGCTCTCATTCCAAGAGTACACCGATTCTTGACCCTCTGGGTACCCCACATCATGGAGCACTCTCCAAAGCAAAGTCGGCATGCCAAACTCGCTCAAGAAGGTGTCCGTGGTGCGGTGCTCCCTTAGGGCCAACGGACGTCGAGGTGCTCTACCTCCGGTGGACTTACGGGCGGTCTGCTTCATGCGGGCCATCTGTAGCAAAAATTCTTTTATTACCCCGGGGAAAACATATTTTTGGTGATACAACTTTTATCAAAAGGAGATAATCAATTTATAAGGGGAGGAATGCATGACATGAATGAAATGCACAAGTAATATGATGTATGTACGTGCCGTACGTTCTCACAAACTTATGAAATGAATAATTTCTAACGACGAATTCGGTGGCATACTAACAATCTCTCAAATACGTAACTAATACGTTCTATACGATAGCGTTGTTATGTACCTGTAGAAGATTCATTTCAGCCCAATTCCCAATGAATGCATAAAAGCAGTAAATTTTATCTACACGTTCTACACGAATCCCCAGATACGTGTACAATAGTAGTAACTACCCGAACCATCGTCCTATTGACGGCATCGCCTCAACAGACGGAAGACCCATACATGAGATACCTTTGTAAAACATGCGTAGAACATGTAATTACTCCAGCATCATATAAGCATTCACCCTAGATCGGCGGTGTATCCGATCATGCTCTCACAACTCACACTTACCGGGGCGTAGAGGCAATTGATCCATACACTACCACTCAAACAAGTGGCACTCATACAATAGCACGCCGTATGAGCGACAAAAGAGAAATATGATGCAAGAACCCCAAGTCAGTACTTAATTAAGCCACCTAAAGTCCTTAACTGGGCATAAAGGATATGACCACTGGCACACTTTATAGTTTGGAAATCACGTTTTTCAAATGCCTTTTTGTTTTAAATACACTTGTGAACAGTAACACTGCTAAACCATGCTCTGATACCAGCTGTAACAGAACCGACCAATTATACGAAATTAAGTAAGAAAATCATCCACCAGAGCAGACGATTTAGCAAACTTAAGCCCGTATAACCCGGTAGTCCGTGAAATCACGAAGGATTTCAAACCAACTTCCATTCCAGCCAAGATCGTAATAAGTTTAGCGGTCACCATCACATATTACATAAAAGTTCGCAATCTCAGATACATCAGAGTTTCAACATAGTTATTACAAAACAAGTTTCGAATAAAAGTAGCGGAAGTCATTTGTCAAACCACACACACACTCACACGAAGTTCAAATATAGTGCCAGCGAATGATCATCTCCAACAAAAGCATCAGACGAGACGTAAGGAATGACCATGCCCATGGTCCTAAGCATCACCCATCGTAGGATAAAGGCAGTTGATACAGTAGCCGTAATACATCTGCCCATCTGCAACAAGTGGGAATAAAACCCTGAGTACGAGAAGGTACTCAGCTAGACTTACCCGACATAACCGAAAATAAGTGACACCAAGGATTATGAAGGGCTTTATAGTAGGGTAGCCGACTCATTTGCAAAAAGAAGCATTTTTAGCATTTCAAGACCCTTTTTAAAGCATTATTGTCAAGTTAATTGTTATTAACCTGTCGACTAGATTTGCACCTATACTAGAGCAAACATGTGATTAAGCAGATAATGATAACCAATGATCATTAAACAACTTCCATACTGTCATATTCACTATAACTGTCCAAGTGTTCCATAAACATTTACTACGATGAAGTAACTCAAGTCAAGTGCTCACTGTCTAGGAGCGATGGCGATTCGAATCGATTCCTAACCAGCTGGTGATTTATTCCTTACACAAACCTCACTCACCCGCTAAAGTGAGATATTGATCACCGAGTCAACTATCCAGGAATCTCGAGTTTGCCAGGAACCACATGTACTCGGGGGCCGACCGACTGCACTTTGGTCTTATCATCTCGCCCCCGTGTCCTACCACACCTGCTCCGGCACAGTGCGTTGCGGGCAATCTACTCGGCCCTGAATAATCTCCCAGCTTCGCGGTCGGAAGGTACTTTATCCGGCCAGCTAAATGTAAGGCATGCGTTCAACATGACTCGAGGCCCAACAACAGTCGGTCCTTAATCGACACAGACGGAAAGCACTACAGTCCAAAACTCTACAAGTCTCCGTCCGGTCTCAATTTCATTTAACACTTAGTTATACCATGACTTCATAGTCATCCAAGCAGATCCAGGTACCACCTATAGCTCGCAGGTGACAGGAAATCACCCGACTTCTACCGGTCTAAGCCAGCTAAGCATTGACTCGACTGCGGATACCAGTGTAACAAGGCATATAGTATAACAAAGGTAAACAAGGTATAATGCAGCAACGGTTGCAAACAACTCCTGAACGTAATGCATCAATTAAAGTAAAGCATTGAATTAATAATTGCAAACTGGGAGAAAATGCTCTGGGGCTTGCCTCTCTCGAAGGAGCTCGGGCGGTGATCAGGGCACTCCGGAAGTTCCTCAATGTCCTCCTCATCGGCTTTGGGCACTTCCTGCGGCTACACCTCGAGCTGCTCCTCGGGCTCCTCGAGTATGATGACTGGGTTCTCGGTTTGCGATCCTGTATGATGCAATGTGCATAAGCACGTATGCAAACGGTGCATCGAATGAGATGAATACAATGGATATGTTTGAATGCAAGGTAGTTAACATCATCCAAGAGCATATACTACAAGCACATGTCATCTACTGCATTCTCTTCTACTACTAATATGTTAAGTCAACACATCTTATTAAATGCTTCAAAGATACACCAAAGCTTCACTAATTTCTTAATCACACATAAAGCAACACTTAATTAAACCCTAATTAATAATAGGTTTGAATAGCAACCTCTATTTTTCTTGCTTAGAAAAATCTTAGAAAATTACCATAGCACATTACTACCCTAAGTAGTCTACTATCAGATTTTCATGGTATTTGAATGAGTGGATTAGCCTACACAAAAATAACAAGCTATGGCATAATTATGAACATAAAAATACTTTGTACTGTGAAAAGTGTCAAATAACAGAGTTAGTATTTTTCCTATGTTCTTCATAGCATACAATGACTGTACAAAAATTATCACATGCATGTTTTATACAAAGTTTGCTCTCTAGCTAAAATAACAAAAATCAGCCATTAAAGGTACTCGAACTACACCTCAAAATTTTCCCACAGCACATGCATGAAACATATTTTTCCTAGGAAGTACATTACATAAGAAGATTAACAAACTTGGAATCATATTTTTCTGAAGCCTATAGATTTTTCTACACATTTTTCAAGTTATCAACAATATACATGATTAAATAAAGTTCTACAGAAAAGTATCTCAAAAATGACATGCAATAATTTTCCCAAGTAGATCTGATGATAAGGAACCTAGAAAAATTTATTTCAACAGTTTTGGAGCAAATTTGAGTACCCAAACATTTTCCAAACCATTTCTATTTTCAAATAATAAAGAAAAATTGAAAACAATTCATCCTATCGCTACTGGGCCGGCCTGCTGGAATCAATCGGCCCACTGCCACATTTGGCCTGCGTGGCCCGAGCGAAGGGAAGGGGGAGGCGGCCCGGCAGGGCGTCGGCCCATGGCCTCTCGGCCTGGCTCGGCCGAGGCGAAGGCCACGCCGGCGCCGTGACGCCGCGGCGGCGCGGCTCGGCCAACGAGGCCGGCGGCCATTGCCGGCCGTGCCAGGGCAAGCTAGAGGGAGCATGCGGTTCGCGAGAGGCTGGCGATGGTAGGAAGGTAGCTAGGCAGGGTGGAGAAGAGCAGGAAGGGCGACTTCCACGGTGGCCGAGCACGGCGGCGCCATGGCCGACGGTGGCGAGGCGCTAGAAGGCACTACCTGAGCTCGATCGGTCGGCACAAGCACGAGCACCACGTGCCGGAGAGCGAGGCGGAACTGCTGGCATGCGATTGCTGGCCGAGGTGGAGAAGGCGTGGTGAATTTGGCCGGCGGGTGCGGTGGCGCGGCGAGGGGGGAGAGTGGGGGAGCTTGGCGCTTGCGGAGAGGAGAGGCAGCACGGGAGAGAGCAAGTGAGTGCACTGGCTTCAGCAGAAGTAGGCGGGCACGTGGGCATGGGCGCAGGCTGGCTGTGACGCGTGGCGGCATCGACGGCGCATGGCCGCCATGCGGCGGACGAGCTCTGCCGCGGTCGAGACGTGACGCGGCGCGTCAGCGGGCGGGCGAGCATGGAGGCAGGCAGGCGCGACGCTGGGCTGGGCTGGGCTGGCAAGGCGTGCGGCGCTGGCGCGGGAGGCTCGTGGCGACAGGCCAGGCCGGCTTCGACCGTGGGCCGGAAACGAGGCGGCGGCCCACGAATGAGAAAAGCCCCTTTTTCCATTTATATTTTCAAGAAAATTTTAAATGCCAGCTTTCAAATATCATTTTAAGCAAGAAAATGACATCTTTTGAAAATGTACCAAAAATGAAAGTTGATTAGAATTTAATTCTCTACAACTTTGCTTTTATGACCAAAGTCCAATTCTATCTAGATTTTGAATTATAAAATCAAAGTCAATGTTTAACTCAAAACCCTAATTTTTGGGGAATTATTTTTGAAGCAAAATTTTGAATTAATTTGAATACAAACCTTGCTCCAAAAATTGAACTAAATAATCCTAGATGATTTACAATAGTAGCCAAACATGTTTTACTAGCCTAGCAAACAAAATCAGGGCAAAACAACTCTAAGAAATGTATGCAACATTCAGGTTTCACAACATGTTTCATATGTTTCGAAGTAGTGTTTCAGTTGTTATTTACATGATTAGGCATGTATGATTTGGATGCTTGATGATGCATGATATGTATGATTTGCAGTGCCTAAATGCTAGCATAACACCGGGGTGTTACAGTCTCTCTGAATCTCCGGACGAGATTCCTATTAAGTGGGTAGTTTGTCACACCCGAAAATTTCTGATTTTGGGTTATGCATAGAAAACACTAAATACAATGAATTATTTTAATATTTGGATAAAAATTCCCAAGTTTAGTTTGACCTAGCACAAATTTAGTTATAGGAAAAATGTGAATTTTCAAAGTTTTCTAATTTTGACGGACATTTGGATAATGTGATGTTTGCTTGTTGCTTGTTTGTGTGTTGAGAGAGCAAAGTCTTTAAAATGCATTAGTAGGTTGATTTTCCTTCTTCAGTACACTTTTAACTTTTTCTACAATGAAATTCTTTGTTTCTCGGCTCAAGTTTTCGTTGGGAGCTTCCTAAAATCTTTTCTTTGTAACGCAAATCACTCCTTTTAGTTCCTCGTCCATCAATCAATCTCTACAAACTTCTCGATAATTTTTTAGCTTTTTCTAGAACTTGTTCCTACTTGTTTGTGAGCATAATTTAATTTTTAGATGCTCCAAATTATCTTATCATGGGCTCCAAATACTTTATTTGGGTTCCTCATGTTCCATAATGTCTCTAGAAATTTTCCCTGAATTTTTAGAGCTTTCGGAGTATTTTTCGCGGCTTAAATAATAATTCTAGAATTTTCTAGAATTATTTTATCCACGAAATTAATTAATTCCAAAAATAATAAATCTCTCATTTTTCCAACGCTCAAAGCCCATGTGCAATAATCCTAATAAATCCTTAAGGCCCATGCATTTATTTACTAATGGGCTTTATTGATTATTTTGGCCCATTAGTAAATGTGGAGGGTGCAACAACAATTAGTACCATATTGCTAGTTGATCTAGATGTGGAGAGTTTTTCTCCCTATAAATATGTACCAACCCCTTGGGCAAAGCACACCAAAACTACCGTAAAGGAAGCCCCTAGTTTGAGAAATCCCTCGTGTAGTAAATTAGATTTTTCTCCTCCTTCTCTCGCCGTCGCCGTCGCCGCCACGCTGCCCAGCCCGGCCATCCTCTCCTTCATACAACAAGTTGAGCCTATCCATGCGCAGCTACTGTTGCCATGGCCGTGTGGTGGCTGTATGGGAGGCCAAAGGATGAAGATGAGGTAATTACAAAATTACCACAAGCTCGTAATATCGTCGTCGTATATTCGTTTTAAGTTCGTTTCGAGTCGTTCCAATTGCGTTAGATTCATATCGATGTGATCTACATGCTAGTGTCGTCGTTTTTTCTTATCAAGTGACTTTTATATATATGCTTAAATATTAATTTGATTAATATGCATGCAACTAGTTTTTATAAATAAAAGCAACATATTTATATGCATTGCTCTTTTGCAAATAAGTTTTAACATGACTAGTTGCTAACATAAATATGTTTCTAAATTATAATATGTTTATTCTAAACACACGTATCAAATTTGATTAGATGTTCTAACTTGATAGTTTGTATTTGCAAGTTAAAGTTGAATTGGCATAAATGATATCAAAATATTTATAAATAAAATATGATTAGCTTCAACTCAGTTTTTAAGTATAAATATGATTTGTTTAATATAAATTAATGCTACTCACATAGTTTTTCCTAATTAACATAAATCAAGTTTATAGTTTTCTCTTTTCTTTTATAATATAAAACCCTATAGCCGTTTCTTTACAACCGTAGTTCTGATTAGCGTGCTTTTTGTGTCTGTGTGTTTATAGCGACATCTAGAACATCTTTAAAACCTTTTTATTTGTTGTTTATTATGTTTGATATACTATTCTAATTTAGATCTATTTCTTGATTTGTGTATGATTGCATGGATGCTTGTGTGGTGCTTTATGATCTTGTCCAGTCGGTGAGCTTTACGTGTTGATCAAGAAGGAGTTTCTTTGAAGTTTTGGACTTGAAGAATGATCTAAGTTTAAGGCAAGTATAGCATGTGATCTTTCTTGTTGTCCTATACACCTTTAATCATTTAATCCATATTGCATATGTCTACCTTGACTGCCACTAAGGATGTCTGCTGTTTGTACATAATGGTATCTAGGTACTTCTAGGATAGCCGATGGCCCAAGTAGGGAGGACATAAACTTTACCGCGGTTCATCTCATATGCAAGCCGTATTTTGTCCTCCCCAACAAGGAAAATCAAATTCTATTCTGGATGAACTACAATCACTATGTAGGCCGCATCACAAACCTCGGTACCATATTCAATATTCTTCTTTCCAAATAGCTCCATCGTGGTTGTTGGCAGTCACTAACGATCAAATCCGACCGCCAATTAATGTCCAAAATGGGAGAAATGAACAATCTTTTAACACATATGCCTTTACTATTTACCTAGTTCCACTTGTATTATAGAAAACATGTTTTGTAGGACTCATATTCGAATACTAGTGGAAAACCAAGCAAAAGGCACAAAGTAGAAAGCATAAAGCAGAAATACGCAAAGAGAATAAATGGAAAAGCCCACCTACTAGCCAAACTTAGGCCGAGCGCCACCATGGGACGGGGTCTAGGCCTAGCCAAGAGCCCATAGGAGCAAGGCGGTGGTGAGCGAGGCCAGCCAGGGTGTGGCCACACCCTGGGTGTGCCCACACCCCCCACCGCCTCTCGGGCCCATGCTCCTCCGGCGGTTGCATGCCTCCATGCATAGGCGGTTTTGGCCGGTTTCCTAATTTATTAGCGCCAAACCGACCACACTCCACTATATAAGAAGAGGAGGTGCTCACCATTCAAGACACACCTCATTTGGAGCCAAGCACCTCACACCACATCTTGTACTCTTTTAGTTCTTAGTAGTTGTCTTTGGAGCTTGCAAGAGCTAATTGGAGAGCTTGTCTCCTTGGAAGAAAAGAGAGAAGAACTTGGTATGAATACAAAGAGAATTTCTTCCATAGTCATGCTCTCATATCATTTATATAGTTATGCTATAGAACTAGAGTATAGTTGTCTTGTTATAATCATGATATATGAACTAGCATATATTTTGCGTGTTATGATCTTAACTTGTTCAACTTTATGCTTAATCATTCATATGATGGTATGAGTAGAAGTAGAGCTAGGGTTGAGGTGATGGTTCATCGTTCCTTCGGGTTTGCCCATATTCTTACTTGTTAATCCATAGGGTCAGAGTCCTAGGGGGATATGGGTAGTTTCTTTATACACGGGCGTGGTGCTCGAGTACACAGGAACCTTAGGATATGACGGTATCCCATGGTTGAGGGGTAGGAGGCAGGTGGTGATAACCCTGTCCATCCCTTGTAATCTGCCATGTCTGAATATTGTGCAAGAGTCTTAAAGTCTCTTTGGCTTGTAGGCAGACTAGTGCCCGGAGATCTCCCCATCTATCTCACACTTAGTTCTAACTCTAGTCATGTAACTTGTATGATCATTAACTGTTCTTTGCACGGCTATATTAGAACATGCCAGCTCCGCTTAAGAACATTCTTTTATTCTTTGTTTTCCTTTTATCCTTGAGGTTGGCCTAGATGTGTGTCCACTATCCTTGATATATCATTTTTTCCCTGCCATGAACTATGGTCCACTATGCAAGTATATAATCATGTTTATATCTATGCTAGACTCTTATACCTTGCCCTCCTTTGGGAAAATATAAATAACAATACCCTGAATACTTCCTGGTGAAATGCTACAATGATAGATCCGTGCGCTTGCGGATATTCTCTATAATCGTTAAGACTATCGTAGTTGGTGTTTCTTGGTGGCATTGCTAAGATTAACTCAATCTTAGTAATGTTGTTAAGAAATACCAACAGACATTTCTGGCGCTGTTGCCGGTGATGGAATTAAAACCTCCTCACTTGGTGATTGCGCTAAGGAATGCCAACAGTGGTCACCTTATGCTTCAATGTCCATTTACTAGTACCATAGTCTTTAAGGATCCAGATTGAAAGCTCATACCTATTCAAAGTATTAGCAGTACATAAACACAACTGACCCTGAGCTTCATGGATGGAGATTGCATCATCAGTTGGCCAATGAATTTTCCTCCATGTCTTTCCCTCCATATCAACAGCAACTATCTGGGTGAACTCCAGCATGTGCATAAAACCATTAACAAACACACATTTCCCTTATGTGGATACTACAATACCCTCACCCATTCATATTCTTTAAAGATCCATGCTTCAGTTTTAGATGAGTAGATGTTGACACCTAAGGAGTCATCATCATTAATCCCATATTAAAACACATGGAAGTGCGAGGAGACTGTCGGATCAAACCCTAAGCAAGCTAAACCACAAGAATGGTTGCTACCCAGCAGTAGCAACCATTTCTTAGTCACTAGATTGCAGACAACATAGTGAAACCTAGAGTACCAGCAGAGGATGAGGCCCCTAGGAGCAATCTAAGATCTTGACATCCTAAATGGGGAAGGGCAAGAAGGACAAGGAGGGGTATTCACCATTGATGCTGGTGAAGCTGTATTTGCATTTCCAGCTACGGTAGAAGAATCCAGCGAGAATCGGGGGCAACTTGCTACTACACTCTGACCCTTCACAGCCACATTGTAACCCCCATCACAGTCCAATTTCGGTCTCAGTAGTAAGCTGACGATAATGAATAGTCATAGCCATCACCGTTGGTATCTAAGACCAACTGGGGTACACACTATACCGCCATATTGGCTTATCATTCATCCGTGATAAGGTCCTTACTTCCATCACATTGGAGCACAACTCGCCTATGTGGATATGCAATAACATCACCGCATGGGTTATGATCCGTCCATGATCAGATCCTTATTCCATCACATTGGAGCATGACCCGCATGTGTCGAGGTGAACATCACTGTTGCTTCAGCATATGAAATGTCTGGTCAAAGATCATGATCACCGTCACGTTGCAGTCGATCTGCCTGTGATGATCCTTTTGTTGGTGTCAGGTTACTAAGCAATGCGGCGGTGATACACTATTGACCCCTACCACATCAGACGAAAAGCAGTGATGATGGCCTTCTGCTTCACCAATGGTGAGTGGTACGATGGTGATGACAAAACAACCAACGACCCTTATATCTAATGGTGATAGAATTGCATTTGGTTTTAACAATGTATTTACTAATTCAGATGGGCCTTAATAACTTACTGAACACACACCATACAGAATAATCATTACACATCATTCACCATGTCCACAATGAAGAGTACTTGTTATAATAATAATGCTTGACACTAACATAACAACTTTGTCAACTGATGAATTAGCACAAGCGGTACATAGATAGCATAATAAATGTTTTGCTCCCTATAGACTTACATAACAAAGGCGAGGTATATGTGCTCTACTCCTTTAGATTAGCACTCCTTGATCAGCTTGACAGCCAATGCACCATGGAACCCCTCTTCTTAATAGCCATTGTAGGAAAATCGTTCAAAAGCACTAATGCTCCAAAACCTGCACAATGTAAAGCTTTACTGCTCTGAACAAAATTGGACTATATATATAGACTCAAAACAACTCTCTACCTGAACAAAGACATGTCCTAACAATAAAATACAACATATGTACCTATACTACTCTATTAATGACTCAATGAATAAGGGAACATAAGGCAGAGAGTGAGGTCCGTTCAAATAAATACTCTAGGTACTTCTAGGATAGCGGACGACCCGGGTAGGGAGGACATGAACTTTTCTATGGCTCAGGTCATATGCCATCAGGGTTCTATCCTCCCCAACAAGGAAAATTAAATTCCATTCTAGGTGAACTGCAATCACTTTGTAGTACGCATTGGCAGCCTCGGAACCGAGCCAAATATTGTTCAGTCCAAATAGCTGTAGCGTATTCACTGTATGCTTCAATGTCCAATTACTAGTACCATAGTCTTCAAGGATCTAGATTGAAAGGTCAAACCTATTGAAAATATCAGCAATACATAGACACAACTGACCCTAATCTCCATGGATGGACATTGCAAGATCTGGTGGCCTAAGAATTTTCCTCTATGTCTTTCCCTCCATATCAACAGCAACTATCTAGGACACCTCCAGCTTGTGCATAAAACCATTAAGAAACACAGTTCTTGAAAATTTGCATACTAGAATATCATCTCCCCATTCAAATTCTTCACACATCCATGCTCTAGTTTTGGATGAGTAGGTGTTAACAACTAACACCCTAGGTGACCTTACCCGTAGTTCTACCACATGAAAGTGCGAGGAGATTGTGGGATCGAACCCCAAGCGAGCTGAACCATAACAAAGGTTGCTATGTGTGACAGAACCGCCCAATTTATACAAGATCAAGTATGGCTGTCCCCATTTAGCACATTGACGCGCACATACTTTCACTTATATAAACCCGATAGTCCACTAAGTGTCACGAAGGACCTCGGTAAATCAACATCACAACCAAGATCGCGTGATTAAGCAAATACCCATCACATACACAGAGTTGCAGCAGAAATAATATTACAAGTTTGGGTTTCCAAACCGGTTAAGGGAAACAACATAGCTTTCAATGATTACATTAATATAAGTTCCAAATACATTGCTGGCATAAGTGACATCCTCTGACAAAAGCATATAGATGAGAAATAAATATAGAGTCATCAAACCCACCAGTGGTTAGCCACCATCTTCCTCAGGCCAAAAATTTCACCTGCAACATGGTGGGATAAACCCTGAGTACTCGAATGTACTCAGCTAGACTTACCCGTCATAAACCATAAATAAAGTGACACCAAGGATTATGCAAGGCTTTATAAGTGGAGCTAGCTTGACAACATTTTGCATAAAAAGCCACTAATTCAGCTATACATTTTATAATTCAGTCATTAAGTTAATTACAGCTATTCATCTCTAGATTAGTAACAAACCTATGCCAAACATGTGGTATATCATTTAGTAGCATAACAATAGTAACCATAGCAGGTATAATAATTACATGTTCATCATAACCACCATTCCATAATACAGTTACTACAATGTTGGTACTAGCCAAGTTTCTCACTGTCCGGGAGAGACAGCGATTCGAATCGATTTCAACTAGCTAGGAATTTATTCTTAAAACAAACCCAGGCAGACCAGATCAACGGTCACCTTAGGACATCTTTGGTACAACTCAGATCCACATTTCATAGGTTTGCCCAGCCGCACAATCAGGGACAACCAGCTGCCAGGACATTCAGGCCTAGCCTACCCTTGGGATCATGTCTGGCTCCCCACACATCCTTTCTACCATCTAGAGTGCGCACTTTTATAGAATAAGGCCCGACCTGAGTTGAGCTACTCAACTTCGTGGTCGAAACGAGTTATCTAGCTAGCTAAGTGAGAGGCATGTGTTCAATCTTGTCAGAAGTGCCCAACAACGGTATGGTCCTTAATTGGCACAGACAGATTCACATGAGTCAACCTACACATAGACTCCACCTGGCCTCCATTTATATTACCCCATGGTTCTTTTCCATGATAGCAAATATAGCCAACCGTGCTTTGGTATCCACCTATATCTCGTAGGTGATAGGAAATCATCTAACTTCTACCGGTCTAAGCATGGGTAAGCATGTATTTGATCCTAGACCTACACAGGGTTAAAGGTATATGTATCTAGACAAGGTAGTTCTATGCATCAAGTGTTTCCAATTCAACTCTTATAACCTAATGCATCAAACATAAAAGGACTCAAGTGAAGTTTTGTAAAACATAGGAGACTTAGAATGCTCTGGGGCTTGCCTGGGATCCAAAACTAGGTCAGTGTTTGTTAGATGACACTTGCTTAGTGAGCATCTCCCATCTTAGCACTTGCTTAGTCCTTCCGTCTTCTGGATGTATTCACCAAACTCCATCTTCGGGTTTGGCTCCAACATCACGTCCTTTACATGGTGCATCTAGTGTACCTAGATGAGATGAAAAATGCAGATGTATGAATGCATAGAAAACATCTCATGATGCATTGCAATAGGCATGCAAAGGCAAGGACAAGGTAACATCACATTGACTTAAGCACTAGAGAGCAAGTCATTTAACTAATTATTGCACAAGCCTATCTTGGTAAGGTAGCAAGAAAATAACACCAAGCATTCACCAATGAGGCACTCAAATTAATCTACTTTAAGGAATCATCTAGCACAAGCTAATCCTAGTAATCATACAATCAAGATCAAGCATAAGCAATCAACTCCAAGTATATGCACAAAATCTGGACAACAACATAACAGCCACTCAATTTAACCATAACTAGAGTTATAAGCCTCCAACAAGGGTGATCCTAGACTTTCTGGATAGCTAATGAGATTATCTAAAACTTTGTTAATATCATCTAAGAATGACTTCACAGCTAAAAGGGTTAAACAACACAATGAAGACATCTCTATCCAGATTTGGACAGAACCTGCCATTCCACTTTGAATAGCAATAACTATAGTTCTAGACCATCAAAAGTAGTGATCTCATACATTTTAGAAATCTTAGGAAAAGCACTACAACTCTCCTAATATCACTAATACATGATTCCATGTTTAAATGAGCCAAACAATACAATCATTCAGATCTGTCCAGAGGACATGCAAAAACCTGACAACAAACTTCTAAAATCTATAACTCCTAAATCATAAGGCCTAAAATCATGAAATTTTAGGAAAAACAATATAAGGAAATTATCTACAACTTTTGTATTCACTATATTTATAGAAAATATCATTTGATCTACGAAGTTATCATCACAACAGAAAATGCACCTGCAGCCATTTTAGAATGTAACAAATTGATGTTTCACTTGTTTTGCTAACAAAGAGGACACATGATCCATTCAAGAACTTCAACCACCACTAGCATACTTAGCAACACTTTATTTAACACCAATCACTCAAAGCATCACCAAATACAATTACCATTATGCTTTTATTAATCCTTTCTCCTAATAAATATATATATAAATTTTAGTGATGTATGAGAACAACTAGTTTGGGGCTGAGATTTTTATGAGTGGTAGATGTTATCAATACATGGATACTACATGAATTTCACATGCTCAGGTTTTATAATTTAATTACTATGAAAAAAGACAAATTGCTATTGCAAGAAAACATGTAAAAGCAAGATAAATCCAAAGATAATCATTTTCTATAAACACATAGCCATATTATGGTTTCTTAGGTCACAATATCACCATGCAAGGGTAAAGGAACCACATTTCACATTTTTGCATATATAAATTATTTATAAACCATTTAAAACCGTTTATCAAGCATTGATCAAGTTAAATTCATAACTCAGCCATAAATACACCACAAATTATGGAATTTTAAACATAGATCACACATGCCATAAGTATACTAGCATAAAAGTTTTAGGTCATTTGGAGTAGTACAACAGTAGATATGATGATAGCAAGCAAAATAAGCTAGAATTAACCATTAATCATGATTAAATCAAAACATCATAAAAATAGTGATCAAACAACATGTATAATATTTTTCATAGCCAGCACATGCCAAAATAAGACTCACAAAGCTAGAATCACATTTTTAGGACATTCCTACCTCGAGATATGCATCTAACAAACTTAAAAGGATTTCTAAAGGCACTTTATAAGAATAAATAAAAACATCAGAAACTTTCTACTAACATATATCATATTATGACTTCTAATGTGTATACCTACTCACAAGGATTCCAAAAAGTCCTCATTTGCTATTTTACGATTTTTCTACGATTTATTATGATTTTCCAAACTTTTCAGCCATAAAAGAAAAACAAACTTGCACCGAGGACCCCAAACGTCCATGAAAATAAATTCCAGCGAAACTGTCCTTCTAGGCACTATTCATATGAGTCATAGACTTTGCACTTAGCCCCCTGTACTTGTTTCTATTGTTGCGCGAGGTCATTCGCCTTCTCTTCTTCACGGGACAGAGCAGGGGACGGCCGACCTTGGCCAGTAGGGGTCGGACAATGGCGTGGAGGGGCAGCGCGAGCACCAATGTGCTCGCCCGCACCCGTGGGTGGTCGCGGAGCGACGGGAGGCAACTAGTAGCATCCCAGCCATGGTAGTCGAGTGCGGTAGTAGGAGCTGCTCCGACGGCATGGCGAGCCGACGATGGAGGGAGGCGCGACGACGCACTTGAGGGACTAGGAGAAGACAGTGAACATGGAGATGCTCTTGGTTGGACACAAAGTGGCGTGGAGGTGAGGGAGATGCGAGCGGCTTGGAGCTTTGCTCCAGCATCCATGGCGTCCGCGTGCTCTGCACGCTCGTGCATGGCACCGAGGGCAAGGGAGAGCACGGAGGGAGTGGAGAGAGTGAGGGTGGTTTGATACGGCATCATGAACAGATTTGTTCATAGCTTCCATGAAGAAATGTCTATCTTAGCTTCATCTACTATCTGTCTACCCATGCAATAGAACTCTTGGTAGCAGATATTTCTGAACAATTGTATTGTCATGTGTCTTGGTGTAGGACAACAAACACTTGTTCTAAAATTCTTCTATAGCTTTGCTGATGATATCTTTATCTTTATCAGGTAGGTCTTCATAAGGTACCATAAGGATGTCATTGTTCTTGTAAGCCATCATGACGATTGTGGGGTCCCACTAGGCATGCCAGAATGTGTGTCGGTACGAAAATGCGTCGACACATAAGCAAGCTGGAAGGGTCTGCTCGATGGAGCTAGAGATCCACCTGGTTTCAACGTAGGGATAATCAATCCTGTGTATTCCTCTCGAGACATGCCAGTCAATTTGACCCTACAATTAATAAGGAGAGAAAGTTTATCAGTAATTTAAGGTGAAACATGTCGGTCTATGCCCAGACAGTTCCAAGTACGCCACTTCGGGAGCAGCCATACGGGAAGAACGGTTAAATAGCTGATACGCATAGAAATCGGCTGTTACAGACTGTAAAGCTCGTGGGTAGCAATTCATTTTATGTTGATAGGTACAGTACATGTATATGTAAATGAGATCATCAGCTATGTGGATATTACCCATATAAATCATTGAGCCGATGAATCTAACGAGAAAAGATATAACATGCGAACAAATCGACTATCTAATATAAATGGATCTACAAACACTCTAAATCTAATATGTTATCATCAACAGTGAGGTTCAGCCTGGATCGATGGTAGCTATGATGATAATAACAAACTAAAACCGAAGAATCCATAAAACCATCTACACTTTGAGAGGCTTTCTGAAAGACATGCTATACATGAAGGCTCGGATAAATCAGCTAAAATAGCCGATTCAAGTGAAGAGAACTACAACATGTGAACAATCGACTATTTTACATGAACAAGCCTATGGACTCCTCAGACTCAACCTGCTATCTCTAATAGTGGGGTTCGACCGAATCGAAGTAGCCATGAAAAAGACAACAAATCAAACCTTTAAAGTACATAGATCTATTCACACTTAACAGAATTATGTAAACATGCTGTAGGCGTTAACGCGCAAGCGATCGGCTATTTAGCCAATGTAGGCATAGCAAACAGTTAAGGTCATGCCTAATCAAGAACAGATCTACTAACTAGCATCCTCCAATCTATAGTGCTATTAGTGGGGATCGATCAGATCGTTACAGCCATAATAGTGAACCATAGACCAGATTTAACTAACCAGCAAATCTCTCCAAGATCATACATGCCTTAACTGTGTACTATGCGCGACCAAGATAGAAATAGAACAGCCGATAAGACATAATCCGTTGTTCATTGTAAGAAGTATTGTGTTGTGACAAAGCAAACGATGGACCCAAAGGATATGAGGCTGATCTAAATCAAACTCGACCGGGCAGATTGATGTTGCTGCAAACTAATGACGATAAGAACATCAATAAGATCGGTAACTTAATAAATTTACCAAAGATTGCCACTCTTAGGTAGAGCCAATAACTTGACCTTAATCTAATTCGAGCAGTGGAGGTCGATCGGATCGATGTAGTCGTACTTGAACTAGACAAGAGTTGATAACTAGCTTATACCAGAGTCGCAGTGGAGGTCAATTAGATCGATGCAGCCGTACGAATAGAAGTATAAGCCACGACGAGAATTTACAGACAAGCCAGAGGTCGGCCAGACCAATGCAGCCCTGCTCGCTGAAGAACTCGCCGAGATCTACTCTATTCCTACTCCTAAGGGGTGGCCAGAGCCGAAAAATTAAGTAACTTGTATTTGATTGATTGTGTGTCCTTTTACAATAGTCGGGGTTCAATATTTATATATTTATACCCGGAGCCTAAACATGAATCCTACTCGAGCACAACTCATTACAATCTTTGGCATAAGAGAAAACATTCCTAATTTAAGATAACTTGGACCCTAATCTTTCCCTTTTTGTAGAGTCCAACATGTTTTTTCCTGACGCCGACCGTAGTTTTTATCATTATCTACTGGCGTTATCTGAAGAGAGCTGATTTTAGTAACTACATTCGAATTAGCTGATACCGACCTTTATACAATCGATTCCTTGATGACACGATCTTAGGAGCATTCGTGTTCCTACAATTCTTCTTCCCAAATTTTGGATGTAAACACCAGCGGGCCGGGATGGTGAATCGGTAGTACAAGAAATGCAGCATGGAAACCTAGGGATACCAAAGTGCATTGAATACCCCTTGGCTTGTCCCAAATAAGTGAACCCCCTTAATCGCAAAACTTCCACTAACACCTAGATCGAGCAGCCCCCACTACGCCTAGATGTCCTGTAGTACCCAATCTTGAAGGCCTTCTCCTAATGCCGCTGCTGCCACTAGAGGAGTTGGAGAAGTAGCGCCATGGCAATGAAAAATATATAGATGGTTGGCTCAAAAGCTTTGTCTGTATATATTTGTATCTATGGAGGAAGGAGTGTGTGAATTGCCAAGAAGCGCATCCAACCCTAGCTTAAATAGGCCAACCGTGAAGATGGAGAAGCGGAGAGGAGCAGTTAATACACATCAAGGAAGACAAGCCATACTTCGTAGGAAAGTAATGGTGATGCAACTATGTTGTGGGTAGTTGGGAAATGGGGACATAACTCACATCGAATTTACTACCACCGGTACACCAAACAGTACGTGTAGGGCCGACAGCCATAACGCCTATCCTAGTCGGCTTGGCTTTTCATACGATAGTGAAAATACCATTGCCGCATTTATTGTTAACCTATGGGTGGTAGAAGTTTCAACTATCGGTTTCCTTCCTTAGGAGGCCTCGCTATCGGTCCACCCGACGGTGGAAGTATAACACCATCACTTCTATCGCTACGGCAGTGAAAGTGGCGACAGTGATAAATCAATCTGTAGTAGTGTGTAGCCTTGTTATTGAGCATTGCTAGTGAGTTTAGGGGCTTTGTGCACTTTGCATCACTAGTTGTGTAGGAGCACCCCTGGTTGCTTGAAGTACTAGTTGCATACGTTTGTGTGACCTTGAAAGCTAGAATTACTAGGTGAGCTTTAGCTAGCCTAGCACCTTTGTTGCCTATTTAGGATCTTTGTGTAACACCCTAAAAATCATTTTCAGAAATAATCTTGCTTCTTTTATTTAATTTATCATGAATTATTTAGGCCAAGTAATAATTTTTATGAATATTAAAATCAAATATAAGGCTTTAGAAACATTTTTGCATGCGTGCCACACCTTCGCCCCTATAAAACTGAGCCCCTGCACCATACTGCGCATGCATAACCCTAGTAAGCCGCCACCCTTGCCTCTTCTCGAGCCAGCAGCTACGAAACCCTAACCGCCGCTGCCAAGCTTCGACCCGCCGTTCTGCCGCTCGTTTTCGCAGCCACGCTGCTTCAATGACCGATGAGTCACCTGCCTTGCTTCGGATGCCGGTAAGGAAGTCGCTGGTACCGGCCGCACCCTATCTCTCGCTCTCTATTCTGTGTTCGGCTTTACCAAAGTCACGTCGCCTGATTCGCTCAATTGAGCCCTACGCCGTCGTTGCTTGCTTGTTGCCACACGCAAACCCTCAATCAAACCTGTCGTCGCCTGTTCTCCCTTCCCATGCACTTGTTTTGGTAGATAACGACTGAAATTGCCATCTGGGCAAATGTCGACGCAGTTCCGACCATGGCGCCGCTGCCTGGAGCATGCTCCGGCAACCCTTACCGGTTCGGTCCACCATGGACCCATGGACCTCGCCCGCATCACGAGTCCACTGCTTGGGCACGAACCCTGGCCAACCGGAGCCCACCACATGGTGTTCAATGCGTTAGCGTGGAGCCATGGACCCACTCTGCCATTTTTCATAAACCCCCCTACAGATCCACGTTATCAAACCTGTGGTCCTCGGCCACATTCAAAATCTGATTTCTATTTATTTTTGTTTGAAAATCAAGTTTCCAGTATTCCAAAAAATGCCACTAATCTTGTTTTACCCATAAACTCTTCATTTTAACTCCGTTTAAGCCCGTTCAAGTTGCATTAGATTCATAACGTCATAATCTACGCATTAGTTATAATGTTTACCATGTCACTAGTGCTGGAATTTCGTAATTTAAATCTTAACTTGAATAATGATTATACAACTGGAATTATAAATAAAATATAATTAATTCTACTTTAGTTTTCTAATTCAAATAACTTAACTCAATTTCGATATTTCTCTAAAGTATCTTATACATGCTTTATATAATTATTAAAATAAATCAAGACAATAGTTTTTTTTCTCATATAAAGTAAATCTTTCGGCAAAAGTTGTCTTATTCACTGTAGCTCCGATTAGAGTGCTCTTTCATGTCTGTATGCCCGTAGCAATGCATAGATTAGTTTTCAAACCTTTTTATTGATTGGTGTACTATTCTAATTTAGTCATATTTATATGCTATGCATGTATATTTGGATGCTTGTGTGGTGCGTTATGACCTTGTCCAGTTGGTGAGCTATACGTGGTGAACCAGAATCAATCCTTTGAAGCTTGGACTAGAAGAAGGATCTTAGTTTAAGGCAAATATAGCTTGAGATCATCCTTGTTGTTCTATTCACTTTAATAACAATTTAATCATATGCATGTGTCTACCTTGATACCCACAAGAATTTTCCTAGCTATTTGATATCCTGATTCCTTGTCACCTTAGGAATTATTTGCATATGGGTAGCTGATACTAGTGCTCAATTAATTATGATCATGAACTATAACTTGATTAATAGAATATGCAACGAGAAATAAAAGATGCTTTCTAGCAACATAAATTAAAGGGAGAGAGCTTTTAGCTTTATACATGATGCTCTTATTCTTCCTAAGGACTTATCTACAAGTGATCATCTGGGACTTATAGTACAACCATGAGTGCTATATGGCTCTAGATTTAGTCAAGTATTTACGTGTGCCTGAAGAACAGTTGCCCACAGAGCAACTTGATATCAAGGAAGATCTCACATATACCGAGTATCCTATCAAGATCTTGGAAGTACCGGAAAGAATCTCTCAGAGTAAGATCATCAGAATGTGTAAGGTTCAGTGGAACAGACACTCTGAGGATGAGGTAACATGGGAAAGAGAGGAAGATCTAAAATCAGAGAATCCCCATCTTTTTCAGTCTTCCAAATCTTGAGGGTGAGATTCATCTTAAGGGGGTAGGTTTGTATCACCCTAAAAATCATTTTCAGAAATAATATATAATGTTGCCTCTTTTATTTAATTTATCATGCATTATTTAGGCCAAGTAATAATTTTTATGAATATTAAAATCAAATATAAGGCTTTAGAAACATTTTTGTTGCATTCATGCTGGTGCATAATTTTTGTTTGAGTGCAGCGCTAGTGTTGGGTGGCTTGAATTCAAACTTTGTTTGAAATTGAGCAAGTTTGCAAAAATAGAAAATAGAAAAGGCTTTTGTTTTTTCTCCTTCCCTCCCTTCCGGCCTAGAGCCAGCATCGGCCTAGCCTCCCTTCCCCTTCCTTTTTCCTTCCCCGGGCATGTCGCCAGCCCAAGGCCTAGGCCACGGCGTGCTCACTAGCGCCCCGCTACGCCCGTCGTTGGTCCCCTCGGCCTGCTAGGCCGCGCCAGCATCCCAGCCCGCCAGCACACCACTGTCGCTGCTACCCCAGCCCTGCTCGACAGTGCACCCGCACCCGCTGCCGCTTTGGCCCCACCCGTGTGCAGCCCACACCCCTTCCCCTACCTCCAGCCGAACAGCGTTGCCACCTGTTTTTCCTCACCGGTAACCACCACTGCGGTAATGGCTTTGATGGCCACTTAGCTGCCTCCACTGGCCCTAGTGGCGCACCCACAACACCCCACCGCCTCTCCCCCATGTTTGCCGTCACCCCCACTTGCCCCTACTATGTTCGCCGTGTCACCTACTATGTTCGTCGTCGCCCCCGTTTGCCCCTGGTGCAGTTCACGTTGCGAACCGAGGCCGGGAGCGCCGTTCCGACCGCTCTCCGGTGAGCTCTAGGCCACCCCCATGGCACGCCACCATGGAGACCCACTGCCCCAGTGGCCAACTCCTCCCCAACCGCCCTGCGCCATTGATCTGATCGTGGATGGCCGAGATTAGAAGATACCCCTTTGGGGTATAACCAATCCACGGTGAACTGGTGGACCAAGCCCATGGCGCGGTCCACAGCCATGTCCGCACCCTCGCCCAATCCGCACCCGCCGCATGGCGCCACGTCAGCACAACTGCAGCAGCCATCGTCATCTCCCACCACTTTTGCAAAAGAGACCTTGGGTTTTCTGAGAATCAACACACCATCCATGCTAGTGCAAAACCCTTAGATTTAGGCCTTGCTTCTAGCGGTTTAAACCCTGTGTTCTCTGGTTTTTGAACCCACAGTCTAGAGCCTCTGTTTGTATAGAAACCCCTCTGTTTTAGGTTTAATCACATTTTAGGCCTCGGTTTTAGTGTATAGGTCCTTAGAAAAGTATTTGTTTACAGAAATGCCACTAAAAATGGTTTTGTTCATAACTTTCTCATTCCAGGTCCGATTAGAGTGATCTACATGTTCATGTGTTAATAGAAATGAGTAGAATAGTTTTATAGGTGTTTCTCTATATGTTTCTATTACATGGTGTAATGTTCTAATAGAAATATATCTTTCTTGCATGTGATGATTGTCTGGATATCTTGCTTGGTGATGGTTATGCATATAGAGGGCGAGGTGTTCGAGGATCAGGAGTTTGAGGAGCAGTACCAGGATCAAGCTTGTGAGCAAGGCAAGTATAGCCTATGGTTTCCTTGTTACCCAACAACTTTAATCACTTTTGTACATATACATGTGTCTAATTTGATATACCCTAAGGACATGCCTAGAAACACTTGATCTATATTCCTTATTACCTATGGGAGGTTTGCATAATAGAAGGATAAGTTGCTACGCTCAACAAAGGCTTAACTATAATTTTGGCTAATGGATTTATGGAATAATGGTTAAAAGTTGCTTTTTAGCAACTTAAAGGGGGCTGGAGTATGGGTCTTTTATGCTCTAGTTGCTCTCCATAAGGACTATCACTTAAAGCGGCACCCCAGGACATCCGTACATCCTTGAGGATCAAAGTGGGCACGATCTTAGTTGTATAGCTAGTTTTCTCTAGCTTGTTAGTAGTTACAGAAAGGCACAAGAGGGGGGCCTAGGTTGTAGAATGGCTTCTTGCCTGTCAAGATGTGAACTAGGCTGCGGTCAGGGTGTGCCAGTCTTGAAGGGGGCCACCATTCACCTAGCTGCTGAAACCTTGTGGCTACTAACTTGTTAGGGTAATTAGTGAAAAGCTTCATAGTGAGACCCTGCCTACTCACCTTGGAAGTGTTACGGGGTCGACGGGCCCTGGGCAAATGGGGATCACGACTCAAGGTGAAAGTGTACACACTCTGCAGAGTTTGATCAAACTGATATATCAGCCGTGCTCACGGACACGAGTGGCCTAGATCCTTTTTGTATAGCCAAATATGTGGTTGGATGGGAGATATCTTTAATATTGATGTTTATAATTACTCTTCACATGGGAAAGGGTTTTGTCACATGGCAATGATGTGAAAGACATCTTCATGAGATGTAATAAAGTTATAATCGTTGTTCGTGGTATAATATCACATCAATTTGTATGTATATGTGGTTTGGGACTAACTGGGCCCACATATATTCACTCCACAGTTTTATTTATAAAACTGGTTGTTACACTTTGTAAGGTGCTTGAAACTTAGATAGAGGGGTGTAATCTTGGCTAGACCAATAGTATTCATTTCACATTTATTTCGGTTAGCCAGCGTAATTATTTTTAGAAAGGACTATTCACCCCCCTCTAGTCTGCCATCTCGATCCTACACCTGCTCTAGCCCACCTCGCCATCCTAGCCTCTGATCCTCTCTCCCTCCCTTTTCTGCATGCCCAAGCCACTGGAGCCCAGCTCCCTTCCCCTCTTCCATGGCTCGCACCAATAGGCTGGCCTAGAAAGCCATGTGGTCGCCCGCTTCCCTCTAGCTGGTAGACGTCTAGGACCTACCTCTCTCTCTCACCGACACCTAGGCCCACAGATCATTTGTCCTCATCTCCTTCCTTGTGACTACGCTAGACTCAGCTAGGGAAGGAAATCCCCCACTGTCACCTGAATCCTCGAGATTTTTTGCATGCGTGCCACACCTTCGCCCCTATAAAACTGAGCCCCTACACCGTACCGTGCCTACATAACCCTAGTAAGTCGCCGCCATTGCCTCTTCTCGAGCCAGCAGCGGCAAAACCCTAATCGCCGCTGCCAAGCTTCAACCCACCGTTTTGCTGCTCGTTTTTGCAGCCGCGCTACTTCAACGACCCGATGAGTCACCTGCCTTGCTTCGGATGCCGGTAAGGAAGTCGTTGGTACCAGCCGCACCCTATCTCTCACTCTCTATTCTGTGTTTGGCTTTACCGAAGTGGCGTTGCCTGATTCGCTCAATTGAGCCCCGCGCCGTCATTGCTCGCTTGTTGCCGCACGCAAACCCTCAATCAAACCCGTCATCGCCTGTTCTCCCTTCCCATGCGCTTGTTTTGGTAGATAACGGCTGAAATTGCAGTCTGGGCAAATGTCGGCGCAATTCCGACCATGGCGCCGCCGCCTAGAGCATGCTCCAGCCACCCTTACCGGTTCGGTCCACCGTGGACCCATGGACCTTGCCCGCATCATGAGTCCACCGCTTGGGCACGAACCCTGGCCAACCGTAGCCCGCCATGTGGTGTTCAACGCGTCAGCATAGAGCCATGGACCCGCTCTGCCATTTTTCATAAACCCCTCTACAGATCCGCGTTATCAAACCCGTGGTCCTCGGCCATATTCAAAATCTGATTTCTATTTATTTTTGTTTGAAAATCAAGTTTCCAGTATTCCTAAAAATGCCACTGATCTTGTTTTACCCATAAACTCTTCGTTTTAACTCCATTTAAGCCCGTTCAAGTTGCATTAGATTCATAACGTCATAATCTACGCGTTAGTTATAATGTTTACCATGTCACTAGCGCTGGAATTTCATGATTTAAATCTTAACTTGAATAATGATTATA
This sequence comes from Miscanthus floridulus, assembly GCF_019320115.1. Lineage (NCBI taxonomy): Eukaryota > Viridiplantae > Streptophyta > Magnoliopsida > Poales > Poaceae > Miscanthus > Miscanthus floridulus. The sequence continues at coordinate 82,101,500 of NC_089595.1, read as the reverse complement.
CAACTAGAATTATAAATAAAATATAATTAATTCTACTTTAGTTTTCTAATTCAAATAACTTAACTCAATTTTGATATTTCTCTAAAGTATCTTATACATGCTTTATATAATTATTAAAATAAATGAAGACTATAGTTTTCTTTTTCTCATATAAAGTAAATCTTTCGGCAAAAGTTGTCTTGTTAACTGTAGCTCCGATTAGAGTGCTCTTTCACATATGTATGCTCCTTGCAATGCATAGATTACTTTTCAAACCTTTTTATTGATTGGTGTACTATTCTAATTTAGTCATATTTATATGCTATGCATGTATATTTGGATGCTTGTGTGGTGCGTTATGATCTTGTCCAGTCGGTGAGCTATACGTGGTGAACCTGTTGACACCGTTTTTTGCACGTGTCAAAATGATCGGAGTGGACTAATCGGCAAGAGGAAAGTTAATGTATACCCTGATAGCCGATGAAAGACAGCTTGTAAAGATGGTTGCCGATGGCTGGTGGTGGTCGATGGAAAGGTTGATTTAGACTCGGGCGTTGCCGATGAGGTTGGAGGTGTTATTATCGATGCCGATGAAGGGAGGCTTGAAGACTACTACCGATGAAACAGGGAGTATGCCGATGGAAAGGAGGTCGGTGAGATTTCCATTGTAATTGAGGCGGACAGGGAAATAGATAGGAGTTGATTTCCTTTTCTGTATTCATTAGAGTATGATTCATGTAAGAGTCACGTATTTCCTTAGGTATGGATTTGGTGTCCTAGTTATGTTTGGTTATGTCTCTTTAGATCAGGGTATAAATATAGATTGAAGGGCAATGTAAAAGATATCAATCAATATCAAAACCAATTTTTACTCCTATTTGCATCTACTTACTTTTCGGCGACTTCGTCAATTTGCATATTTTTTCTTTTTACGAGTTCCCATTGATTCGGCGAGTTGCATCGCTTCAGTGCGACCTTCGGCAATTCTCGAGTTCCGCATGAGTACCTCTTGGCCGTGACTTCTGGGCGTATCACTGTTGTCAGGACCAAAGTGCTCGTATCTTCATCCTTGTCGATTAACAGGTCAAATCGACTGGCACGCTTTGGATATCGATTCGGGTATTAGCCCTTTGTGTTTGCAGATCCACTTTTTGCATCAACACATCTTTTGGCACGCTCGGTGGGACCAATCAATCTGATCAATATGTTCAATTCCGAGATCGATTCAGGGAACATTATCGCGGTATCAGAAGAAGATCTTAAGGAAGAGCAGAGGCAGGCTATGGAAAAGGCTATAGAAGAATACAGACAGCTTTGTCTAAAATCGTTTAGCCTGAACAAGAGTGGACAAGTCATCCAGAAGCAAGATTTGCCGTTGCCTCGGCAGGTTACCTTTGACTCCAATCCTGGTAAACTTCAAGAGATGGTTAATTCTGCAGTAAATCATGCTTTGATTAATCATTCCAATGTGCTGTCCAATACCGTTCATAATGCTGTGGTTCGAACTCTCAAAGAAGGACAAGCGTCACCGCATTATGTTGGGCCTGCCTATCATCAACCAGAGCCAGTATCTGTTAATACTCCATCGGCTCCTTCGGCCGTTGTGGGTATAGAAGTTACTTCCCCTCCAGTATCGGCAGGCTTACCTAATATTCAATCTACACCGATACGATCAGATCAGGTACTACCAGGAGGACGAGTTCAGCTTAATACAGATCTATTCTCATCAGCTATGTCAGGCCCTGTGTCTCAGAATAGCCAGATTCCTGCTAATTGGTGGGGATATGGTATGCCTCTGGAGTCATCTACTTTCAATCCTGGGTTACCTCAAGTGTTTGATGCAGTAGGAAAAGTTCCTATACCATCGGCTGTTTCGTCGATGGCCCAAGTGCCTCAATATGCCACAGCAACTACTGTGCAACCAACTCCAGGAGGTTTCCAGGTGCCTTTGGTTCAAACACCCAGTTCAAATCCATCGGCAAGCTTACTGCCGATGCAGCAGAAAACTCCTGTTATGAGTCAAACTGGAGTTCAGTTCATGCCTCAAGCTGGTTATAATTATCCAACAATATTAGCAAATTACCAGCCATCGGCAAGTTTTATACCGATGAGTTCTAGTAATGGTTGGTCAGGACAGTTACCTGTTCAACATACAGTTCAGCAAAATCAACAGGTTGCAGGGATTCAACAAGGTCATATGCAAGCTGGTTTCCAGAATCAAGCATCGACAGCTCAGCCGATGAATCCTTTCCAACAGGTTAATGGACCACAAGTAACGGCAAATATGCCGATTGCTGGAGGTCGTGGGCCACAAAGATATGTAGAGGGATATCAGCAGGCACCTCCTGTAGAAATTCAGCCAGTTTGTCATTAGGAGGCTGATGCTTTTTGGGCCGATAGGATAGCAGAAATTATGAAGGATTAGTTTGGGATAAAGCCCAAGGTCAATACTTATTCTTATCGGACTCCATATCCTCCTGCATATGATCTAATTCCTCTCCCAAATCGGTACAAGGTACCAGATTTCACTAAATTCTCCGGGCAAGATGACACATCAACAATGGAACACGTC